>NC_134521.1:37649615-38289615 GCF_027942865.1 Odontesthes bonariensis | reverse complement strand
GATACTTAACTCAACCCCAACGCGCCCCCTAAAAAACGGCATTTAATCTCACTTTTTTATACTTACCTTACATAGGCCTCTAATAACGCTTCGTAAAAAACAGTCTCAAATGATTAGTCCCGTTCAACTTTTAATAACCCTAAAATAAGACAAAAATCTTAAATTACTTACCTCGGTCTCCAATCGTTGACTACCGCCGTCTCGTCCCTAATAACCACCTTCAATTCCACTCCTCACACTTCTTGACCAATAAACTACGAACCACCTACCCTACTGACTTCCAATAAACATTTGTCTAATTGGACGATTGACACACAGCAGGACATGATCACTCCTGTCTGGGCCTCCCTCGGGTGAGGGTGTATGGTGGTAATGGCCGAAACACCCGTAGACCCCGGGGTCCACCACTGATGATGTGTCAAAATAATCCAAGTTTGAGACCACCTTACTGTGACCTCAAACTCAACAATAACTCGACTGACTTCTCTCTACCATAAATGACTCTCTGACACCAACCTAGACTTGTACAGTAAGTTCCAATTCTTCTCAGTTCTCGTCTCCAAACTCAATCATTTCACCCTTACAATAACACGTCGTTCCGTCTTAACTCTTCAAACCCGTCTCAACCATATATAAAAAAGTTTGCGCCGGAAATAATCTGTCCATATGACATTCTCCACTCCGGACCTTACCCTCGATTCACCAGTTTAACCGTACACAGCGTCAGTCGCCACGATGGAAACTATCAGGACATAACACTCACAAATAAACCCTGACCCCTGAGGGACCATGACATATCCAGCCGTGGTTAGCTAGGCTACCACGAAGAGTTGAACTCTGTTGCTTCAGTACTTTCAGGGAGTCTCAATATACCAGTAATCCAAACCTTATGATACGTCCTCCAAACGAGATGGACTTGGGTTTTGTGTTAGTGTAACAAATCGGATGTTTATTTCGAGCCATAATAGTAATGCTAAGCGAGGAGAGGTTGTCTGGTTGACAAGCGCCGGCCAGTGCCTTGCCTTTAGTTCTCTACACCAAACCGTGAGCATCGACAGATGTCACGGGGGGAACTATCGAGATAGATTACTCATACCTAACCCTACCCTAACCCTAACCCTAACCCTACCCTAACCCTAACCCTAACCCTACCCTAACCCTAACCCTAACCCTTGTTTCCGGTCGTAGCTCCGCCCCCGTGGCTCCACCCCCCATGGTTCAAAGGTCAGTGGATAGCCCCTGTCCTGCTGAATCCGGGGATATGTGTCTCTGGTCTCTGCTACCTTCCTATCAGGACTTATGGCCATATGGCCTAATGGCAGGGGGGTGCCGTTCGGGGTTTTGTCCCCTTACCCTAACCCTAACCCTAACCCTAACCCAACCCTTACCCTAACCCTAACCCTAACCCCCTAACCCTAACCCTAACCCTAACCCTCAAAAATCATGTGTCCAAAATAGGTACCAAATGACTCCAAATGGCCTGAAACGTGCTCCTAACAACTTTCCCCAGGGTCCGTTTTGGGTGTGGGACTTGGTAAAAATTCTGGAAAATTTACCAAGGATTTCATCAAAAATCATGTCTCCAAAATAGGTACCAATAGACTCCAAATGGCCTGAAACATGCTCCTAACAACTTTCCCCAGGGTCCTTTTTGGCTGTGGGACTTAGGAACTTTTCGAGAAAATCGAGTTCCACTCATTTCAATGGCGAAACGGTTTTTGCCGATTATCTCGGGAACGAAAGGTCGTAGAGACTCGGAGATGACTTCCGTCAGACATAATTCGACCCTTGTGAACACGCCTGACTTGTCCCCATGTCTCTACGACCTTCCGTTCCGGATATATAAGGAAAACAAAGTTGTTTCCAGGCGTAGCTCCACCCCCTTGACTCCGCCCCCAATGGTTATTGTGTCAGTGGATAGCCCTTGTCCTGCTGAATCCGAGGATGTGTGTATCTTATCTATGCCACCTTCCTATCAGGACTTATTGCCTCTTAAGCTTATGCCGGGGTTCGGCATCCGGGGTTTTAGCCCCTTATCCTAACCCTAACCCTAACCCTAACCCTAACCCTAACCCTAACCCTAACCCTAACCTTACCCTAACCCTAACCCTAACCCTAACCCCTAACCCTAACCCTAACCCTAACCCTAACCCTTACCCCCTAACCCTAACCCCTAACCCTAACCCTAACCCTAACCCTAACCCTAACCCAACCCTTACCCTAACCCTAACCCTAACCCCCTAACCCTAACCCTAACCCTAACCCTCAAAAATCATGTGTCCAAAATAGGTACCAAATGACTCCAAATGGCCTGAAACGTGCTCCTAACAACTTTCCCCAGGGTCCGTTTTGGGTGTGGGACTTGGTAAAAATTCTGGAAAATTTACCAAGGATTTCATCAAAAATCATGTCTCCAAAATAGGTACCAATAGACTCCAAATGGCCTGAAACATGCTCCTAACAACTTTCCCCAGGGTCCTTTTTGGCTGTGGGACTTAGGAACTTTTCGAGAAAATCGAGTTCCACTCATTTCAATGGCGAAACGGTTTTTGCCGATTATCTCGGGAACGAAAGGTCGTAGAGACTCGGAGATGACTTCCGTCAGACATAATTCGACCCTTGTGAACACGCCTGACTTGTCCCCATGTCTCTATGACCTTCCGTTCCGGATATATAAGGAAAACAAAGTTGTTTCCAGGCGTAGCTCCACCCCCTTGACTCCGCCCCCAATGGTTATTGTGTCAGTGGATAGCCCTTGTCCTGCTGAATCCGAGGATGTGTGTATCTTATCTATGCCACCTTCCTATCAGGACTTATTGCCTCTTAAGCTTATGCCGGGGTTCGGCATCCGGGGTTTTAGCCCCTTATCCTAACCCTAACCCTAACCCTAACCCCCCTAACCCTAACCCTTACCTTTGGGTTAGCATGGGAGTCTTGGGGGTTCCCGGAGGCCATGTTTGCATGGCTGGCTGTGTTCCGTCCTTCCCCTGGGGTGACTGGGAAGGCAGCGCTCAGCCGTGGCTGGTCCTGGTCATTCCTGGGGGGGACTCTCTTTAGCAGCCACCGGAGATTGATCCTCAATTCTTCAGCCCTGATCGGCTGGACCAGGGTAACCATGCGGTGTTAACAAATGGTCCATGCGGGTCAGGGGGTAAGTATGCGGCCCCCCTGGGTTCCGACTCTAGGAACAGCACGCAGGGTGTGGTGGTCCGGAGCGGCAGGACCTTAATCGTGGCTCAGTCTTCTATGGGGGTTAGCCCCACTCACGCATCAGCACATGCCGCACCACACACGTCCAATCTGGCCTCTAAAAGACTTGAATTGGTTCTTTTCTCCATTCTTAACCCTAAATTCTCCATCCACTAGTCCAGCTTAGGTGGCTAGGCCGTGGATGCACCGGGACCTAGTCTTCCATCCCTTAGCCTAACTCAAGTAACTAGGCCTTAGATGCAACGAAACTTATTAACTCTTCCAAGTAATTGTGTCCGTTGATTACCTGTAATAGCACGGGTAAGACTTACTTTAGGACTCAACTTTTAAACATAAACACTGTTAATACTTAAATCTTATTTATTTTATCCCGAAACCCTTTATTTACAAGGTTGATACTTAACTCAACCCCAATGCGGACCCTAAAAGCATCATTTAGTTTCACTTTTTAACACTTACCTTGTAAAGGGCTCTAATAATGCTTCTAAAAGACCCTTTCAAAGGCTAGTCCCGTTCAGCTTGTAATAACCCTAAATAAGAAAAAATCTTGACAAATTTAGTTTCATTCAACCCATAAATCGAATACTTACCAGAATCGAATCACGTACCTTAGGTCTCCAATACTTGACTCACGCCGTCTCGTTCCTAAAAACCACCTTCATTTTCCACTCTTCACACTTCTCGACCAATAACTACGAACCACTTATCCTACCGACTTCCAATAGAAATTGATCTAATTGGACGATTGACACACAGCAGGACATGGTCACTCCTGTCTGGGCCTCCCTCGGGTGAGGGTGTATGGTGGTAATGGCCGAAACACCCGTCGACCCCGGGGTCCACCACTGATGATGTGTCTAAAATTTTAAGTTTGAAACCACCTTACTGTGATCTCAAACTGGACAAAATCTTGGTTGACTTCTCTCTACTATTAGAGGACTCTCTGACACCAGATTGACACCGACCTAGACCTGTATGGTAGACTCCAATTCTTCTCATTTTTCTTCTCTAAAACTAATTATTTCGTCTTAAAAAACGCTCACTTCCGTATTAAATCAGACAACCGTTTCAACCTTTTTAAAAAAAATGATGTTTGCGACAAAGACAGTCTGTCCATATGACAATCACCAATCCGTGCCTTACCTCGGGTTCCCTACATTGAACCGTGAACATCGTCGGTCGTCACGGGGGGAACTATCAAGACAGAGTAATCACAAAAAAAACCCTAACCCCTGAAACACCATGACATATCCAGCCGTGGTCAGCTTGGCTGCCGCGAAGAGTTTAACTCTGTTGCTTCAGTGCTTTCAGGGAGTCTCAATATACCATTAATTTAAACCAATTCCTATTATTAGTCTTCCAAAGGACATATGCTTGAGTTCCGTATTAATGTAACAAATCGGATGTCCATTTCGACCCAAAACAGTAATGCTAAGCGAGCAGAGGCTGTCATGTTGACAAGCGCCGGCCAGTGCCTTACCTTTAGTTCTCTACACCAAACCGTGAGTATCGTTGGATGCCTCGGGGGGAACTATCGAGATAGATTACTTACACCTAACCCTAACCCTAACCCACTTGAAACCAAGTCTGGCGTGTTCAGAACCATCGAATTATGACAGGCGGAAACAACTTCTGAGGCTCTAGGACCAGCCGTTCGAAAGATATCGAGTAAAAAGTTGTTACGGGGCAACTTTAGGGGTTTTAGCCCTATACCCTAACCCTAACCCTATAGATTACTTACACCTAACCCTAACCCTAACCCCCCTACCCTAACCCTAACCCTAACCCTAATAATTTCGTCTTAAAAAACACTATCTAGACAGATTATTCACACATAACCTTGACCCCTGAAACACCATGAAATATCCAGCCGTGGTTAGCTCGGCTACCGCGAAGAGTTGAACTCTGTTGCTTCAAGGTTTTCAGGGAGTCTCAACAAAACATTAATTTAAACCAATTCCCTCATCTGACTTCCCCTTCTCTCCCACCCTGCTTCCCTGATGAGATTGTTAGGGAGGTTACGAGATTGCGGTTATGCCCAATCAGGCGAAGTGCTAATTGGAAATGTGTTCACATTTCCTTGTACCCACAACAATTCCCGCTCTTATTATTATTCTTCTTAAAGGCATATGCGTTAGTTTTAATACCTCAAAAACACTTAGTTCCGTATTAATGTAACAAATCGGATGACTGTTTCGACCCAAAATAGTAATGCTACGCGAGGAGAGGTTGTCTAGTTGACAAGCGCCGGCCAGTGCCTTGCCTTTAGTTCTCTACACCAAACCGTGAGCATCGTTGGATGTCACAGGGGGAACTATCGAAATAGATTACTTACACCTAACCACTCGGGGGGCGAACCCTAACCCTAACCAGGACCCCAATCTTAGGCCCTTAGGGGACACATATATTGATTTGAGAGAGTCTGACCATTCTATTTTGGAGCACTTTTGAAACCCATATGATGTTAATATAATTTATTTATTTAATTCTTTGTTTTCATTTTCCTTTTCTGTTTGGGGGCACTGGGGGGAAAAGGGACCCATGATTCGGGCCAGAGATGGACTGTGCACCAAAATTCTGTCGCCTTCGGCGCCAGAATTTCTCATTTTTTATAACCCAAACCGGTAACCCTAACCCTAACCCCAACCCTATCAGGTATATAACCTTCCCTTCCACTAACCCTAACCCTAAAGTCACAGGAACATGCTGGATCACAGGACTGGATGCCTAAACATAAGTCCGGGTATGAGCCACATTTTGAAAAATGAATTTTTAATTAATATTTTTTAATAAATTCATAATTCCCGTAATTATCAGGTATATAACCTTCCCTTCCACTAACCCTAACCCTAAAGTCACAGGAACATGCTGGATCACAGGACTGGATGCCTAAACATAAGTCCGGGTATGAGCCACATTTTGAATAGTGAATTTTTAATTGATATTTTTTAATAAATTCATAATTCCCGTAATTATCAGGTATATAACCTTCCCTTCCACTAACCCTAACCCTAAAGTCACAGGAACATGCTGGATCACAGGACTGGATGCCTAAACATAAGTCCGGGTATGAGCCACATTTGGAATTAATGAATTTTCAATGAATATTTTTTAATAAATTCATAATCCCTTTAATTATCCCTTTAACTCTAACCCTAAAGTAATAGGACCAGGCCTTGTCACAGGACTGCACGCCTAACCACGACCGGGACTCACCTTCCACAATTTGAAAAAATAACATTAACGTCTAATATTGCTTATAAAATTGAATAACTTCTTTTACAGCACACATAACACACACCGATATGGACCCTGGGTCTATTGCACCCACTTGAAACATAACTCAGAAATGCATACATAAGTCTGGCACACATAACAGTTGAACGCATCATCATCTGCATTTTATTTCTGTAGGTTAAATGCTGTTATAAAATAAAGCAAAACGTATCAAAGACTTATTTGAAGTATCAATACACATTTAGTTACTAAATTGTGTAGGCCTATATCTAACTAGCCAGCTACAGTATCTAACTATCTATATCCAGCCTGTCTAAGCCTTTTAAAAAATACCCAATTTAATATGTTGATAAATAGGCAAAATAAATTAAGCGTAAATTAATTAAAGGAAATGTGTGTGTGTGGGGGGGGGGGGCTCGATATGCATCTCCCTGAAATGAGTTTTTGGAACTTGGGATGTCTGCATTCATGAAACGTTCTTAAGGTTACGAACGGATTTGCACAAAAAATCTCTGGATAACCGCTATCTACGTTTTACCTCATGTCACGGTTAGCCACAAGATAGCTTTTCAAGCCAGTTCGGTAACTACATTGCTGGCGCTACCTAACTGAAAAACGTTGATAACTACCTAGCTACTGGCTAGCCTTTGACATCTTGAACTGAAACCAATTGAAGTTGTGGCATTTCATTTCATTGTAGTTCTTGTTATTGTTAATGGGGGAAAAATAAAGAAATTGTTGTCACAAACCTGTCTAAACTATTCTGTACACATACACTCACAAAATACTTTGGCAGGCAGGCCTTTGAGGGAGGGCTTTACTTCTAGGACAATGCTGGAATTTTGTAAAGTGCTGGGAAGTCTTCAAATTTCTAAATCATTCCTATGGCTTGATTTTGCTTTCAAAGTGCCTCAGATTGATTCGATTGCATTAACAATGTTCAACATTTTCGATCGGGGGGATATGCCGCCGCCGCCAGTCCCCCCCCCCCCCAGAAGGCCTGCTTGGGATGAGCAACATTTCTGCTGCGACAATAATCCCAAGGGAAACACTGTTTTAATGTACTAAAAAGTGGAATGCTCATGTATGTAGCCCAAATATTGAATTTATCACACTTGGGTGTTGAAAAAAAACTGTTGTATATGGGTTCATATAAAGTAAAAAGTAAGATGGGCTTCCTAAAAAAATTGCCACCCTAGAATATATGCCTGCCACCCCTCTGCCACCCCATGTATAAATCTCTAGAATCGCCACTGGAGCCACACCAACACCTGGTAAGAGCAGAGGTAAGGACACGTTCCACTGAGATCGACAACCTTATCACCTTGGCACCACTGTCACCACCTCCATCTCCCTCCACGTCACGGGGGGATGGAAACCTGAGGAGAGTCGCGGTCCAGATCCATTCCCCACCGGTCACAGACACAATATCCAGGAGCACAGCCGCCACGATGACTGATCCTATTGTTGGAGACTGGTCGCCCTTTCCACCTAGGGGGGAGGAGAGTGACAGCCCCCTAATGGTCAACCCTCCCGCTCATCCACAGGGGACACCGCCAGCTCCATCATCGTCCCCAAGACATCAGAGAGAGACACGAACATTCATCCGGGAACACAGATCCCCTCAAGCCGAGGAGGATCTGTTCGACCACTCTCTGCCAACAACACCACAAGAACAAACTGAGGATTTATTGGGACTCGGTGATTCTGAACCACATCTTTCAGAATCCGATGAGAACACAGAGGCAGCAGCCAAGCCAGGCCCTGCATCCCACTACAGCCTGATCCCCACCAACCTGCACAAACCAGTGTCCAGACCCGCCTGCAGATCAGAACAACAGAGGAGTCTTCTCCTCCACCGTCTTCACCAGAACCGCAGGTATGCGCACCCACAAGACATCCCAACACACCCAGAAAGCTACATGAATGGAATCTTCACATCAGAGAGAAATGGGTCATCATCGGAGACTCCAACGTTGCCAGAATGCCAGCCTTTTCAGCCCGCGATGTCCAAATCGACAGCTTTCCAGGGGCTAAATGGTTACACGCGGATAACCTGACTCAAGTCATCTGGCTGCGTTCACCAACTACACGCGGGGGCGTTCCCTTTCCTCACACAACCATCTGAGGAGCCTGGGAGTCATGTGTTTCGTCCGATTAGAAAATAATGAGAGCCAATCATTAATCGCTGGGTGGGACTTTGGATGAATGGGCGGCGTCATGAAACGAGATACTGAAAATATCTATATTACGGAAAAGGAGGGTGCACACTTCCGTTCTATTGGACAGTTAGCCAGAGAGTTTGTAAAGCCGCGCCGGATTTGATGTGACTATCGTTATTAGGCCTACAATACATGCCCAGATTATTTTCGGTGTGGCGCACAGGGTTGCTCGAAAGCGCCCCCCGCACGCTTTTTTTTCGCACCGGAGCCACTCATCCTCTGCGCTCCGGGACCTCCCACTTTGAAGCACGGGTTGAGTCATTGGGAGTGGCTGAAGTGGCGTGTCAGTCAAGATGACGGACAGATTCTTCATCCAATCACATGCACGAGTTTTAGAAAAAATAGTCCCATTTGAAATCATGTCGGTTGTGGGCTGGTCTCAGATGGTATGCGAATACCAGAGGGCGGGAGTCAGGTAAACACACGGAGGCTTTGCTTCAGAAAGCCACCTGCGACACCACTCTGGAGAAACTCATCTTGTCTTTTGCACTGAACAACAGGTCACACAGGGACAACAAAGTTCCAGTTATTGAAATGAGAAGGACACTAACAGTCGCTCGGGAAAGGTTTCCTGAGGCCCAGATCTTCATTCCGGTCATCAACTTCTCCCAATTCCTTCTGAGGAAGGAGCGTGTCGTTCTGCAACAAATGAATGAGGTCATTACAGGTTTGGAAGATCACATTCCTGAACTAACTGTTAACTTTACCACGGAAAATGATAATGTTCATTGGTCTAGGAAAACGGCTATGTCCATGTTACAACACTGGAATGATTATATAAACTAAACATCCCCACAAGCCCGTTGCCACGGGAGGGGGTGAATGGTGTTATTAATCTGTCTAAAAGTTTTACATTATCTGAACCACAATTAACATTGCTGAATAGAGGGTTAAACTTTATCTCTACTAAAGGATACAATAATAAGAAGTCATGGCTTCAAATTAAATATGACATTCAACAGTATCATAGAAGGATTAAATTGGCAATATATTACAAAGATAAAAAACAATCTGAACCCCAGCCTTTTACTTCAAAATCTGACTGGTCGCCCCCTGCTGGCCAACTTCCACCACAGGTACTCACCATGATCAATGCGGACATGGATTATTTTGACTATTATACAAACAGGATCAAATCCAATCTGAATACAGAGGAAGAAAAAGCTCTCCATGAGCTTAGCATTAATAAACAAATCATTATTAAACCAGGTGATAAGGGGAGCGCTGTAGTCATTTTGGACAGAGAACAATATTTGAACGAGGGTTACAGACAATTGAATTACAAAACTTATTATTCTAAATTAAAGAATCCTATCTACCAAGATACAGTACCCATAATTCATAAAATAATTAATAATATACACCAAAAAAGATGTATGAGCATCTTCCCATGAGCTGTCCTCCCCATGAGCTGTCACCTTACCGTGGTGGGGGGGTTTGCGTGCCCCAATGAGTCTGGGAGCTATGTTGTCTGGGGCTTTAAGCCCCTGGTAGGGTCACCCATGGCAAACAGATCCTAGATGAGGGACCAGACAAAGAACAGCTCATAAAAACCCCTATGATGATAAAGAAGATTGGACACCGTGTTCCTTCGCCCAGACGCGGGTCACCGGGGCCTCCCCCTGGAGCCAGGCCCAGGGGTGGGGCCCGCCGGCGAGCGCCTGGTGGCCGGGTCTGTACCCGTGGGGCTCGGTCGGGCACAGCCCGAAGAAACGACACAGGTCCCCCTTCCGACAGGCTCACCACCCGTGGGAAGGGCCATGGGGGTCGGGTGCAGTGTGAGCTGGGCGGCAGCCGAAGGCAGGGACCTTGGCGGTCTGATCCTCGGCTACTGAAGCTGACTCTTGGGACAAAGAACGTCACCTCTCTGCTGGGGAAGGAGCCTGAGCTGGTGCGCGAGGCTGAGCGGTTACGGCTAGATATAGTCGGACTCACCTCGACGCATGGCTTGGGCTCCGGAACCAGCCTCCTCGAGAGGGGTTGGACTCTCTTCCACTCTGGAGTTGCCCGCGGTGAGAGGCGTAGAGCAGGTGTGGGCATACTTATTGCCCCCCGGCTGTGCGCCTGTATATTGGGGTTCACCCCGGTAGACGAGAGGGTAGCCTCCCTCCGCCTTAGGGTGGGGGGACGGGTCCTGACTGTTGTTTGTGCTTATGCACCGAACGGCAGTTCAGAGTACCCACCCTTTTTGGAGTCCCTGGAGGAGGCACTACAGAGTGCTTCTCAGGGAGACTCCCTCGTCCTGCTGGGGGACTTCAATGCTCACGTGGTCAATGACAGTGAGACCTGGAAGGACGTGATTGGGAGGAACGGCCCCCCCGATCTGAATCAGAGTGGTGTTCTGTTGTTGGACTTCTGTGCTCGTCACGGACTGTCAATAACGAACACCATGTTCAGGCATAAGGGTGTCCATATGTGCACTTGGCACCAGGACACCCTAGGCCGCAGCTCGATGATCGACTTTGTGGTTGTATCGTCGGACTTGCGGCCGTATGTCCTGGACACTCGGGTGAAGAGAGGGGCGGAGCTGTCAACTGATCACCACCTGGTGGTGAGTTGGCTCCGCTGGTGGGGGAGGAAGCCGGTCAGACCTGGCAGGCCCAAACGTATTGTGAGGGTCTGTTGGGAACGGCTGGCGGAATCCCCTGTAAGGAGGAGTTTCAACTCCCACCTCCGGCAGAGCTTCAACCATGTCCCGGGGGAGGTGGGGGACATTGAGCCCGAATGGGCCATGTTCCGTGCCTCCATTGTTGAGGCGGCCAACCGGAGCTGTGGCCGTAAGGTGGTCGGTGCCTGTCGTGGCGGCAATCCCCGAACCCGCTGGTGGACCCCAGTGGTGAGGGAGGCCGTCAAGCTGAAGAAGGAGTCCTATCGGGCCTTTTTGGCCAGTGGGACTCTGGAAGCAGCTGATGGGTACCGACAGGCCAAGCGGAACGCAGCCTCGGCGGTTGCTGAGGCAAAAACTCGGGCTTGGGAGGAGTTCGGGGAGGCCATGGAGAACGACTTCCGGACGGCCTCGAGGAGATTCTGGTCCACCATCCGGCGGCTCAGGGGGGGAAAGCGGTGCACCGTCAACACCGTGTATGTTGAGGGCGGGGCTCTGCTGACTTCAACTTGGGACGTCGTGAGTCGGTGGGGGGAATACTTCGAGGGCCTCCTCAATCCTACCGACACGCCTTCCGATGAGGAAGCAGAGTTGGGGAGCTCGGAGGTGGGACCTCCCATTTCTGGGGCTGAGGTTGCCGAGGTGGTCAAAAAACTCCTTGGTGGCAAGGCCCCGGGGGTGGATGAGGTCCGTCCTGAGTTCCTCAAGGCTCTGGATGTTGTGGGGCTGTCTTGGTTGACACGCCTCTGCAGCATCGCGTGGACATCGGGGGCAGTGCCTCTGGACTGGCAGACCGGGGTGGTGGTCCCCCTCTTTAAAAAGGGGGACCGGAGGGTGTGTTCCAACTATAGGGGAATCACACTCCTCAGCCTCCCTGGTAAGGTCTTTTCGGGGGTACTGGAGAGGAGGATCCGCCGGATAGTCGAATCTCGGATTCAGGAGGTGCAGTGTGGTTTTCGTCCTGGCCGTGGAACAGTGGACCAGCTCTATACCCTCCGCAGGATCCTGGAGGGAGCATGGGAGTTCGCCCAACCGGTCTACATGTGTTTTGTGGACTTGGAGAAGGCGTTCGACCGTGTCCCTCGGGGATTCTTGTGGGGGGTGCTCCGGGAGTATGGAGTGCCGGACTCCTTGATATGGGCTGTTCGGTCTCTGTATGACCGGTGTCAGAGTTTGGTCCGCATTGCCGGCAGTAAGTCGGACATGTTTCCTGTGAGGGTTGGACTCCGTCAGGGCTGCCCTTTGTCACCGATTCTGTTCCTAATTTTTAGGGACAGAATTTCTAGGCGCAGCCAGAGCGTTGAGGGGGTCCGGTTTGGCGACCTCAGAATCGGGTCTCTGCTTTTTGCGGACGATGTGGTTCTGTTGGCGTCGTCGGGCCGTGACCTTCAGCTCTCACTGGAGCGGTTCGCAGCCGAGTGTGAAGCGGCTGGGATGAGAATCAGCAGCTCCAAATCCGAGACCATGGTCTTCGGCCGGAAAAGGGTGGAATGCTCTCTCCGGGTCGGGAATGAGATCCTTCCCCAAGTGGAGGAGTTCAAGTATCTCGGGGTCTTGTTCACCAGTGGGGGACGAATGGAGCAGGAGATTGACAGACGGATCGGTGCGGCGTCTGCAGTGATGCGGGCTCTGCACCGGCCCGTCGTGGTGAAGAAGGAGCTGAGCCAGAAGGCGAAGCTCTCGATTTACCGGTCAATCTATGTTCCTACCCTCACCTATGGTCACGAGCTGTGGGTAGTGACCGAAAGAACGAGATCGCGAATACAAGCGGCCGAAATGAGTTTCCTCCGCAGGGTGTCTGGGCTCTCCCTTAGAGATAGGGTGAGAAGCTCGGTCATCCGGGAGGGGCTCGGAGTAGAACCGCTGCTCCTCCGCATCGAGAGGAGTCAGATGAGGTGGCTCGGGCATCTGGTTAGGATGCCTCCTGGACGCCTCCCAGGTGAGGTGTTCCGGGCCCGTCCCACTGGGAAGAGGCCCCGGGGAAGACCCAGGACACGTTGGAGAGACTATGTTTCTCGGCTGGCCTGGGAACGCCTCGGGGTCCCCCCAGAAGAGCTGGAGGAAGTGGCCGGGGACAGGGACGTCTGGGTCTCTTTGCTCAAGCTGCTGCCCCCGCGACCCGATCCCCGGACCAGCGGAAGATAATGGATGGATGGATGGACCAAAAAAGATTTATTAACATTAAACAAAAAAACTACTTGTTGGGCTACTCTGAACCAAGAGCGAGACTCTTTTACATGCTTCCTAAGATCCAAAAAGATCCTGCTGGGTGGAGTGTCCATTTCAAGGTCCCCCCAGGACGTCCAATCGTGTCAGATTGTGACAGTGAGACTTATCCTGTCAATCCATTGTTCCGTCACGTCAACTTAACTCGCCGGATTGGATGCCTAGTGTCGGCGTGTTGCTACTACAGTGGGCGTGTACAGAGGGGCGTGCATACGAAGTTGTAGATAGAACATACGGTAGAATGGCTCCGGGGGAAAGTAAATAACTTGGGATTTTAACCAACCAAAGTTTCTCCCTCTAAAAATTTGAGTTTTGGAGGGAAATTAATGTGTATAAATCGTCAGCAATGGAACATTATTTCATATTGCACCATGGATCTGGATCTGCGAGCGAGGAGAGCTGCTATTGTGCTGCTGCTGCTGATGCGACACAGGAGATCACCTAATTTTTGGGTGCATCCCATCAACGCTGCCCGGGAGGTGTATGGGGAGTATCACCGGCTGGTGATGGAGCTTCGGCTGCACCCCGACCTCTTCCAGAGGTACTTTCGCCTCTCCGTCGAGCTCTTTGATGAGCTCCTGGCGCGAGTGGGGCCCAGAATTACCAGGCGAAACACCCAGTTTCGTAGGTCAATTGGGCCCGCTCAGCGCCTTGCTATTTGCCTCCGGTAAGATTCTACATTCCAATTCTAGAATAATGTCATGATCATAGTGTGATTTTACATCATGCTCAAACCATCTTGCGTCAGCGTCTTTGATATTTGCACAAAAACATTGGCTTTGTGTTGTAAGACTGGACAATTGTACTCTGTCAGGTCAGCATAATCAATGTTATTATAGCTCAGCCTGAATATGCTAAATTTGTGCAATGTGTTTTAATGTAGTTGTAATGTGTGTTCTTGTTAACATTGTAAAGTGGAACTAACATTCATGAAAGTATTGTTTTTCACAGATATCTTGCAACAGGAGATTCATTCTCCACCATAGCTTTCAGCTACAGAGTGGGCAACTGCACTGTGGGGAGAGTGGTGAGAGAGCTGTCATCTGGGATGTCCTGGTGCCAGACTACATGCCCAAACCATCTACTGAAGACTGGCGTGCCATTGCGGAGGGGTTTGGCCAACGCTGGAACTTCCCCAACTGCGTGGGCTCGGTGGATGGGAAGCATGTTGTCATCAAGGCACCTGCCAACTCTGGGTCCTTGTATTTCAACTACAAGGGAGCCCACTCCATCGTCCTCTTGGCTGTGGTGGATGCCGACTACCTGTTCAGGGTAGTAGACGTCGGGGGATATGGCAGGACCAGTGACGCTGGGTCCCTGTGGGCATCAGCATTCGGTGAGGGTCTCCGTGATGGCAGCCTGGGCCTTCCTGAGGATGCCGTCATACCAGGGTTGGAGCATCGTGGACCAATGCCCTTCGTTTTTTTTCGGGGATGAGGCCGGAACCTGATGCGGCCCTTCCCAGGCAGTCACCTTCCTGGTGAGGGGAGGGTGTTTAACTACCGCCTCAGTCGTGCCAGGTTATTGGTGGAGTGTGCTTTTGGCATCTTGTCTTCACAGTGGAGAATCTACAGACGTGTGATGGGTGTCAACCCCACCACTGCGGAGACATGTGTCAAAGCCACCTGCGTGCTCCACAACTACCTGCGTGTCGAGACACTGAGGAGGGAGCAGAGGGCACCTGAACCACACCAGTCGACAGAGGACCCTGATGACTGCCTGCAGCGCTGTGCCAGGATGGGGAGCAACAATGCGACTCGGGAGGCGATGAGGGTCCGAAACCGCTTCGTCTCCTATTTCAGCGAGGAGGGTGCTGTTCCCTGGCAGATCCAGCCATGATCCTGCTTCATCCAGCAAACAACGGCTCTTTTAAGAGCCACTCCATGTTGCACAAGCACTACACATCACTACACACATCAACATCCATGATTCATGAATAAAACATTCTTCTTCTCACTGATGTAACACCTTCACAGAAAATACTTTCACCCTTATACATTTTTAAACTTTGAAGGTGACAGTGTTTTCTATAGAGGGGTCACATCAGTGAGAATAAGTTTTTTGATGAAACATGGATATTATATAATATTATGTCCAAGTGTCTTCAATAAAAAACATTTTTATTCTAACTTATTTGACTCCTCTACAGAAAATACTTTTCTCTACAGGGGCACATAACACACTGAGATTATGTTTGATACGATATAATATCCATGTCTCATCAAAAAAATAAGTTTCTTATTCTGACTGACGTAACCCCTCTACAGAAAACACTTTCACCCCTCCAAAGTTTAGGGCACTTAAGAGTTTTCTGTACAGGGGTTACATAAGTGAGAATAACAATGTTTTTATGGATGAAACATGATTATTACTTCCCTTCTTTATTTGCAATGGCCATCTAAATATCAATACTATAATATAAATAGCTAATATATGTATGTGACTGGAAACATGTTGGCCTACTGCATTACCATAAGTCACTGCAGGTTCGTTGTGTTGGCATACTGATAGGCTTCATACACTGCTTTAGGTTAAAAGGCTGTTTTTCAGCGATATACAGTATGCATGTGGTGCTTTATATCTTAAATAAAAGTGCTACCATTTAATCAGACTGCATTTTAAAAGATTGTTCCTAGGCTCAGTGTAAACCATAGACATAGCAAATTAGGCATAAACCTCCATTAACAGTCCAAAGTAAACATGAAGTTATGAATGTATGTGCAAGATCTGTAAGGGTAAGCATACATATTGTATTAGTATTATATGCACATAGATCTCACATATACTATGAGAACATTGCACTTTTAATGGATTATTCATGTCTGTTTTGTCATGTCTATGACATGTTTGGTCTACACTGTGGGCATAGGAAGAACTGTGATTGAAAATTCACATTTGATTTGGTTTGAATGGTTGAATAATGAACCTGATTATGATTAAGTGATAGGAGTATGTCTGTCTTGTGCAGTGATACACAACTGAACATGTTGTACAGACTTCTTATGGAAAATATGATTTGTTTTCCATCTGTCTTGAAAAAAACCACACAGGTTTAAATGCACAACATATTTATTAAACTATTAACTTGAACATATCTCACCCCATGGCTGTTGCCCTTGAACAAGACCCATAACCCCACACCGCTTTGTAAAAAAAAATAATTATAAAATAACAAAAATGTCAGCTAAGTGTAATGTAATGTAAATAACTGAATATGAACTAAAATGAACTGAAAAAAACCCCCTATTCATTCCCCTCGCTTCTCCCCGCTTGCTCCGCTTCAAATAAAAGTTTGTGGCCCAGGTAGGCGCCTCATGGTGGGCAGCAGGCTCAAAAAAAAAAGCTCATCCTCGTCCGAGGATGAAAGTGCTGGCGGTGGTGGTGCTCGTGGTGGTTGGTCCAGGGCCTGCAGCACGGACCGCTGAAACGGGCTGAAGGCGGCAGCCCCCCTCCTTTTATGAGCCACAGGTGCTGAGGCCGCAGGTGTAGCTGTGGTGGCAGGGGTGGATGCGGCTCCACTGGTGGCAGGGGTGAATGAGGCGCCACTGCTTTCGGCTCCACTGGTGGCAGGGGCAGGGCAGTGACCCTCTGTGGTGCCGGGGAGGTCGCCATCGAGGAGGGAATTAAGGGAGTCCTCCTCTATCTCCTCCTCCTCATCATCCTCCTGGAATGCTTCTTCCCTGGGTGGCTGGGTGGTGGAGGGCAGAGGCATGGTGGAGGTTGAGGAAGATGCCATGGGTGCTCTCCTTGGCAGATTTGACGAGGTCTCCCTCGTCTCAATGAACTGATCCAGGAAGCACATTATTTTTGCATACTTCCATGGTCTGTGTGAGGAGGCCCCAGAGCCACTCCTCTGTCTCTCCTTCTCCTTCTTGCGCTCCTTCACATACGTGTCCCTGCACCTTTTCTCTGATTTAAAAATGAAACATGAACAAGACATCTTGTGAAAACATGGCCATGGGTGTGATTTGGTTCTTTTGTTGAAATGAATGCCTATCACAATTATTGATAACGTTTCATCCACTACTCCACCTCTGCCCATGAAAGAATTTGATGCACTGGATTGAACCTCTATTCCTTGATGGTCATTACTTTACTGCAAAAGTGGAGATGCTCACACAATTGCCTGATGTTTTAGGTGTGTTTATTCGCCTACAATCGTTTTAGCACAGCCATTCTGGCCACTGGTGCTGTTCATTTTGCCCGCAATAGCAATGACATGAGCAATACCCGAAACGTTCAGGGGTGAATAAACAAAGGGAAAAAAAACTGAGTGATGCCCTTCATTTATTTAATTCATTATTTTACTATACATAATATAACATATCTAGCTCATCACCATGAAGACAATCAGGGGAATGACCTAGCCATTTACATTAGCATACATTACTGGCCATGATGTTTGCAAGGTGTTCATGTAATTTTGTACAGTTCACACAGATGTCAACCCACCAGGGACACCCACAATCTCCGCCACCTTCCTCCACGCCTCGTCTTTTATGTTTGTATCCCTGTATGATGGCAGGGATAGATCGAATAACACGGGGAACCCGCTAACCGCTGTAATCAAACACTCCTCCATCTTTATTATTTTTGATTTTTCTCCGCGATGCTTTCGTCACGACAAACCTATCATGACACGCCTACATGATCTACTGTCATTGGGTAACGTACAACGGCTGCCGTGGCAAATTTGCATAAACTTCGGGCGAGCCCAACATTTTGACGTGCCGAAGGTCCCCCGCTCGCCGTGCCGGAATCCCAGCATGCTTTGCGAGCACGGCGACAACGATCGGCCGGATTTCATTGAAAATGAACTGAATGCGTTGGATACGGCTTGCGTTGACTGAACAATGGACGACTAGCGTTATTACACAGCTGAATACTTGGACCACTTCTTAAATCCTTTATCCACCAGACATGCCAGTTACAGTTGACATTTATGACTTTGTGGAAAAGGTCAAACAGTTGGAGATTCCTGCCGACTCCATTTTATTTACTATGGACATTGACAGCTTATATACTAACATAGACATCAAAGAGGGAATACATTCAATTAAGAAAATATTCCAAAAATATCCGGACCAGAGAAGGAATTGTTACAGCTGCTAGAAATAAACCTAACCAGAAATGACTTTGAATTCAATGGGGATTTCTATTTGCAGATAAAAGGTACCGCAATGGGGAAAAAGTTTGCTCCTGCATACGCCAATAAGGTGGGAAACCTAAACCTTGTCCAAATGCCATAAAAAACCTTTACACTATTATCGTTTTCTTGATGATATTTGGGGCATATGGTCACACTCTGAACAGGATTTTGAACTATTTTTAAGAACTCTTAATAACCACAATATTTCCATCAAATTAAAATCCTGTTCAGTCCCCACGCCCTAGCCAGCCAGTGCCGCCCCCGGAGGCCTTCCGCAGTAATGGTCCCCAGTCCCGCTCCTACGTAGCGGCAGCACGCCAATCTGGCCCACGATCAACCCGGAAAGGGTTTGCTCCACGGACACAGGAGTCCGATATTGTCCGATATTGCATTATCGCCGCGGGCGCCTTCAGCCAGGAAGAGCCCAGACACACACTGCACGCTGGAGTGATGACCAGCACCCCGATCGTTACCAACAGCCACGGATTAACAGTTCCACAAACCAACGGTACGACGGGGATTATGCACTAACACTAACCCCTAACCCAGGTCGCCATGGCAACGGCGGGCGTCCTTCCGCCGCACAAGCGAGCGCAGCTCAGCCGCAACGGAGCCTCCAGGTACTCCCAAAACCAACGCACTGGGGGCTTACAGAGCCAACGGCAGTCACGTTATCCACCCACCGACAGTTACGCTGCAAACCGGGACACACAGCCTCAGGTGAGAGTGGCTTCAGATGACCCGGACTTTACACAGAAAGTCTGGATCATTTATCGTGTGATTAAGGCCACACATCACCTCAAAAAAGGCAGACACCGCCCATGATCGCAAGGACCTCACACAGTCTGGCTGCCCTCATCAAGCCAGCTTCACCCAGTGATGTCACCCAGCTGCTTTTAAAGGGAAACGCCAGAAACTGGGAACACACCATTCTCCTCATCCTGCAGCAACATTATGAACAGAGCATGAACCAGGACATCCTAAAACTGGCTGAATTCCCCAGCCAAGACTGGAAAGGGCCCTTTGAGGTGGCCTGGACTACAAAAAACCTTGGCCGCAGGCTCAGACCTGAGACCCTCCATGACACTGAGACCTACTTGGCGTCAAACCTGACCCGCAAGCAGCAGGCCACAGACACGTCACGGGGCCAGAGCATCCCTCCGGACACAGAGGCACCTGCTGCCACCACCACACGGGCTCAGGTCCACGCAGCCCCACCCGCTCAGCCTGTGTCCACACCTCTGCCCCCACCGTCTGCAGCCTCACCTGTGTCGGTCGCCACCATGACTGACCAAGAGAGAGGGGACTGGTCCCCCTTCTCTCCTTAAGAAGGCGAGACGGCCACTCTTCCTCATCCTCCTCTTCCTCATCCTCGTCCTCCTCCTCCTCTCCTTCCTCTTCTCTCCCTCATCTCCTTCCTAAGTCCCGGAGGCAGCAGAGGGACAGCAGCCGGAGAACACAGACGCCCGCTGGGACCTCAGCTGAGGAGACAATGTCCTCCTCCTCCCCCACGACACCAGGGCTCTCCAGCACCAAGCCCACACCCAAAGGCCTGCACAGCTCATCCCTGCCGCCACTACTCACGCCCGAGCCGATGCACCAAGAGAAGGTGGACTTCACCCCACAGAAAAAGCTCCAGCGGCCCCTCACATGGTCTTCACCTGCCATACTCCCTCACACATACCCACCAAACATGGCCATACAGACAAGACAAACAAAAGGGATTGGCGCCTGTTCCCCAAAAAGGACCACCTTATTATTGTAGATTCTAATGTGTCCAGATTCCCTCCTTTTCAGCGTGGTGACCTGCAGGTGGACAGCTACCCAGGGGCCACTTTCCACCACGCTGAGGCCATCCTTCGGAGGAGTGTCAGAGACAGGTCGGTCAAAACTTAAATCCTGTCCTTGGCATCAATAACAGGCACCAGAAGACACGGGAAACAACCCTCAAACAGCTGCGGGGAGCTCCCAGGGTGGCAGCAGTCAAATACCCAGAGGCATGCATCCTCGTTCCCGAGGTAAACACCTCTCATTCCCTTCCTGTGAGACAGAGGCTGAACATTCATGTTCTCAATGAGTACATCAGAGATCATTGTGAGTGTATCCCCCGCCTTCCCACCTCTGAGTTCAAGACCGAGGTGGATGAAGTCAGCTGGTCTTCCTGCTCTGCCTCCCAAATGTTTGACCATTGGATGTAACAGCTTCACACTAAAGCATTGATTACTGTTTAGTATGATTATGATGGATATGGATGTATAGATGTATATATATTGGTATATGTATATATTCTAATATAACCTCCCCTTAACCCCAAGTGTGTATGTGCATGTGTAACATAATATCTTATAATAATATCTTTCCCACCATCTGGCCCTAAACCTAACCTGGGTGGAACCCGTGCCTAATCTTAAGTGTGTGTGCATATGTATTATATATGCATATGTAACGCGGGTGTGTATTTAGGACTCAAGACGCTGCTTTTCTGTGTTTATTTTCTGCAGAAGACCAGTGGCGCCACCACGTGGTGGCTAGGAGTGGCTACAGCCACCATCAGATCACTCGCTGCCACCCCGTTAGCCACCACAAGGGAGCGCATTGGATTTGTGTGGATTAGGGAATGTATTTTAAACCACAACAGTTAATAATGTGAAAATGGTGCTATCACAAGAGCAACGACAACAACAATAATAATAATATCTAATTCAATTAGAATAATAAGAATAAGAAACAGAGCACAGTGGGGTCTTACGCACTTTGGTGCTCTGGACCTAAAACATGACGTAGCTGCGTTGCTACGTTCTCATGCCCTGCCCCTCCCCCTACCCCCCTCTTCGGAGCTCTAATTTGGAGTGGAGAAATTTTGCAAAGATGCACATGGAAGCAAGTTCAAGCAACAAGCATTGGTTCAACGAATTCTAAAGAGAACTTTTGTAGGTATGTATGGTATACAGTAGAGGTGCACCGAAATGAAAATTTGTGGCCGAAACCGAAACCGAATAATAATTAATCACTTGGCCGAATACCGAAACCGAAAATTACAGTTCAGTTAAGTTATTTATAAATATTGCTTAAATCTACGCCTTACAATAAATGTTTAGACATGTTTTTCAAAGAAAATAAATGTTTATTTGAAATCTTCAAAAGTTATTACTAATAACTATAACTATAACTAATAACTAGAGATAAGTTTCATTAATTCCCATTTTCAATTCATTCTGGGTTTTTTTCCATTCATTTCATACAACAACAAAAAATACAACATATTATAAAAGCGTTCCAACACAAAAATGTAAAAACATGCAATATAACAAATTATCTGAGTGTCCTTTTTGGCATAGAGTCTAGGTAGCCTGCTCCTTCAGGAACAGTGGCAGGTTCTTTTTCACGAACAACAACTTCTCTGCTTTGTCGCATGTCAGTCGGTTCCTCCTCTCATTAAGGACATTGGATGCAGCACTAAACAGCCTCTCGCTATCTGTGCTTGTGCATGGAGCAGCCAAGTACCTTGGATAGAAACAATGTTGTAGGTTCAGTGGTCAAGCAATAAAAACTAATAGACTACAGAGAATAAACAATTCCCTGAGTATTTTGATTTTGTACATATTTTTTTCTTAATTATAAAACTTTGTATTGCTACAGTCTTAAGTGCTGTGAATATTGACTTATTACCTGCGTGCATCCGTGCCAACTCAGGAAAGCGCCCTCGATTGGTCCTCCAATATGTTAGTGCATCATCACTCCGAGGGATGAGGACTACTGACAGGTAACAGTCCAGTTGCTGAGCAGTGGCACTCGTCTGCCTAGGATCTGGATCGTTTTCTTGGAGGATTTCGTCAAACATGTCTGAGAGTGAGGGGGCAGACTCGGCCTCGGTGCGGATTGTTTTAGTCTCCACGGCCCCTTCTCTGTACGTCACTTCACCGTCTGCCAGCGAGTCCAGTTCTGCACGAACCATTTCCCTCATTCTCCGTTTCTTGTCAACATCAAAGTAATGATCCTTATATCGGGGGTCAAGCACACTTGCTATGCAGAACAGGGGCTCTGTGTCTGTCTGGCTAAAACGTCTGTCCAGAGCTTCTAAAAGTGCTGTCTTCATTGTTTTGACCCCGTGGTCGGTTTCCACTTCTTTTTTCAGCAGACGCGTCAGTGCTGCAAATGAGGGGATGACATCTGCAGCGGATGCTTTGGCTGAACTAATTTCTCTCGTCAGCTGTTCAAATGGCGCAAGGAGAGAGAGAACATTCTCAATTATTAGCCATTGGTAAGGGGTGAATGTCGCTGGCAGATCGTAATCTGCAATGTAGGCTGCCAGGGTTCGCTTTTGATCAAAAAGGCTCTGCAGCATATAGAACGTACTATTCCATCTGGTGCTGACATCTTGCTGGAAACGTTTAGGATACATGCCGAATTGTTCCTGGATAGCCTGGATGCGAGAATATGCTAAAGGGGAGTGTTTGAAGTGGCCCACGATTTTCCTCCCTGATGATACTATGTCAACAATGCTCCGCTGGCTCAACACACCTTCATTGACAGCAAGTTGCAAAGTATGGGCCACGCATCGTATTCCTCTCAGGCCGCTATCATCCATGGCTTTAACCATATTACGAGCGTTGTCGCTGACAACTGCGTGCAGTCTAGTGCTGTCTATTTCCCAGCACTCAAACATACTGTTAAACGCGCCCGATATGGCCACTGAGGAATGGGAGCCTTTGAATTCCTGGCACTGGAGTACAACACGCTTTAGCTGGAAGTCTTCATCCACCCACTGCGCCGTCAGGCTCAACATACTTGTTGGGCTGACGTCGGAGCTCCATATATCAGTTGTGAAGCTAATGTAAGGTAGATCGCTGCCTTTGGCCAAGAGCTCGTGCACACGACTGGCGATGCTGTTGTACAGCTCCGGCAGGCAAACATCGGCAAAGTAGCATCGGCTAGGTAAGGTGTAGCGGGGCTCGATGTGTTGAATTAGTCTCCGAAACCCCACATCCTCCACAACACTGAATGGTTAGTCATCTAAAGCCATGTATTCCATTACCTTCTCAGTAATTCCCTTTGCCTTGACACTGTCCTTTGTGAATTTCCTGCTCTTTTCAAAGATGTCAGCCACTGATGGAGTTGTGCAAGCTGTTTTAGCTGTGTTAGCTTTCCTCTTGGTCTCCCTCGCGTACTCCTCATATTTTGAAGGATGGTTGGACTTCAAATGATTGATCAGACCTGACATGCTGAAAGTTTTAGCACTGAGACCCCCTCTAGACACTTTAGTCTTACACTCCTCACAAACCGCAAATCTATTCTCGCCCTCATGAACTTTGAAATATTTCCACACCAACGACATTTTCAAGGATGCGCCAGTTTGTAGCTCACTCGCTTGTTCGCCCCTAGCTTAGTTCCCGCGGTTCTGTCATTGCACGTTGTCTGCTTGGATAATTTTGCGTCACCACTATTCGGCCTCCGATTCGGCCACTCATTTGGCTTTCAGACGAAAGCCGAATGTGGTTTTTTTTGCGTTTTTGGCCGAATATTTTCGGTTGCCGAATATTCGGTGCACCTCTAGTATACAGTGTTTATACGTTTTATACAGCACAAATTTTGGAAATACTTGAATATACTTTATATACGTGTATACTGAAATGTGTGACTCGTTTGCATGCTCTCTGAAGTTAGCATGCTAAGCGGAAAGTTAGCTAAGTAACTAAGTTAGGTAAGTAACTGACCATTTTGCTCAATTGTCAATCTACAGCGGTCAAAGGATGAAACGGAAACGTGACATTTCAAGAGTTTTTCAAGAGTGGAGGTACTACAGGGGAGAAAAGGGAGAAGGAGAAGGAGAACCCAGACGAAGTTCAAGAAGTATGCAGTGAGGATGTGCCCAGGGAGAGAACAGGGACAGAAGGTGCACACGATGAAGCATCGATTCCTGGGCCTGCAGGTAACGTTCTGCTACTGAATAGGATGTTTCTGTTAATATAAGATAACATCAGCAGTAATCTGGCATTGTTCATTAAATAGTTCAAAAGAACTCGTTCACTGAACCAGTATTCTAAAAAAATCTGTAGCTCCGTTTTTTTTCCACCTTAAAATTGTGAATCATGGGTTGAATCTTTGGTGTAGTATCATCCTAATATTAGGTCATTGATTGTTTTATTTGTGATACTTCAAACAGACATGTAATCCATAATAGGCCTACAGGGCTTTGAATATGAGGGCAAATATGGCTGTATCCTTAGTTGGAATTCCTAGACATTACAAAAGGCTATTGGAAACTGATTATGAGTAGCATAAATTAAATTGATGCTAGTATGTAATGATGACTATATAGTTTAAGCTTGTCATTACTTATTCCTTTTCAGATGTAAATTGGTGTTTGGGCTACTATTCTTGAGTAAAGATTATTTGTATTTTTAAAGTAATAATAGTAATTGTTCTCTTTTGTGGTTATCCTAGACATATCCCAGTCAAGAGCAGAGGGACCCAAACAGCCACAACTGAAAGTCTTCCCTCGGACCCTTCTAGGCAGCCAGAGAAGGAGCTTCTTGAAAGAGTGGTACGCTGTCCATAAATGGCTGGAGTACTCCCTTCTGTTACGCCTGTTGGCATTTCAGTCTTCCCTCTGCAAGGGATTCTGAATTTACAGCAGAAGGATTTAAGCACTGGAAAAGGGCTACATACACAGACGGTGGATTTTCCGCACATGCAAAGTCAGAGTCACATAGAAATGCCATGTTGGCCTGGAAAGACTATGAAAAAATGCCAAAAAGCATCTGTGCTTCCCTGAGCACAGGGAATGAAAACTTAATTAAAGAGAACCGTGAATATGTGAAAACGATAGGCGAAGCCCTACTTCTAACTGCAACACAACATATTGCTCTAAGAGGTCATGATGAGACACATGGTGTAAACAAAGGAAATTTAATTAGTATCATGGAATTGTTGGGAAAGAAAATGACAAGTCAAAGGAATGCCAATTACCTGGGTCATGGAACTCAAAACGAAATGTTGGACTGCTTAGCAGAAATTGTGCGCAACTCCATAATTAATGAAGTTACTCAAAGTGAGGTCTTTAGCATTATGGTTGATGAAACAAAAGACATTAGCAAGAAGGAGCAGATGTCCTTTGTCATCAGGTACTACTATAATGGCTCTATAGTGGAAAGTTTTCTGGATTTTGAGGCTGCAGAACGCCTTGATGCAGGATCACTCGCACAAATATGGGCTTAACTACAGACAAAACTTAGTAGGGCAAGCATATGATGGGGCCTCCATTATGAGCGGTAAAAACACGGGAGTGCAGGCACGCATTAAAGAAGAGGCCCCATTGGCATTCTACGTGCATTGTAATGCTCACTGCTTGAATTTGGTGTAGGTGGACACAGTCAAATCTCTCAACGAGGTCAACTGTTTCCTTTCACTAATGCAGAAGTTGTACGTTTTTATGTCTGGCTCTCATGTCCACCAAAAGTGGATCGTAATTCAAAGAGAAATGTACGAGGGGCCACCAAGAGACCTGCACAGATTGATTGAGACTTGGTGGACCTGCAGGTACAATGCCTGTAAAACAGTGAAGGATAGGCTGCCTGCCATCATCTGCTTGCTAAAACAAATCTCTGACGAGAGAAGTGGGTCTGTTGATGCTACAGGTCTTCTTGCACAAATAGACATAAGGTTTATTGCACACCTCCTAACACTGACGCACGTTTTTGGTGATGTTAAGACACTCTCAGATTCCTTACAGTCACCACAGTTGAATTTGGGAGTTGCCATCACCCTTGTAGATTCTTTTTTTTTTTTTAAGTATTTTTTTGGGCTTTTTATGCCTTTTTAATGAGAGGACAGTCGGAGAGAGACAGGAAGCAGGGGGCAGAGAGAGGGGAAAGACACGCAGCACAGGGCCGCCCGGTACGGGAGTCGAACCGGGGCCAGCTGCAGCGAGGACTGCAGCCTCTGCACATGGGGTGGCCGCCCAACCCACAACGCCACCGACCACCCCACCCTTGTAGATTCAGTAGTTCATGCACTAACCAGTTACCGAGACGGTCCCGTTTTTGATGAAATTTGGGCCAATGTCCTGACTCTTGCAGATGAATGCAGCGTCAATGATGCAACAACTGGGCGCCAAGTGAAACCAAGCTCTAGGCTAGAAGGGCATTACTTATCCTTGCCAATTGCCCAGAGACAGGTCAACACGCCGGATAAACAGTCTTTTAGGACAGGCTCATTCCTTCCGATTATTGACATGCTTATTTCAGAACTCAAAAGAAGGTTCTCTAAGTAAAATTGTGCCATTATGGAAGGGATACAAGCCTTAAATCCCACAAATCCCATGTTTTGTGAGAAAAGTCTAATTTTGGCTTTGACTTCTCAATACAAATGATCTTGAACATGAAATCCCACAACTCAAAAGAGTCTTGCAGAGAAAGAAAACTGGTGGTGTTGACACACCATCCAGTTTATTAGACCTTACTGTTTTCCTGGAACCATATGCGGAGGTATTCCCTGAGATGTTCAAAATCTGCAAGATTGCACTTGCATTACCTGTGAGCACTGCAGCCTGTGAGCGCAGTTTTTCAGTTTTAAAATTGATAAAAACAGTAGGGGTGTGCAAAATAATCGTCATGACGATGCATCGCGATTCTAATTTTCGCGATTTACTGCATCGATTCTTGACGCCAAGTATCGATTATTAATTAAAAGAATAAATAAAATTGTATGAATGGCTGGCGAATATCAGCCAAAAACAAGTTGCAATACAACTTCCAGTCCAATAGATGTCGCTGCGGAGGTGTTGACGCCCGCTGCCTTCGTACCACCAGCATTTCTGGCAGCGGGATACTGCGACGAGTCTCTCATAAACACAACATGGAAGAAACAGAGAAAATTCGTCCGGCTCCGTCACATTTCAAATTTGATGTTTGGGCGCATTTTGGCTTCAAAAACAAAGAAGGTAAATAAGAAATCGACATGACAAACGCAACTTGCAGACACTGTTACACGGCAATGAAATACTGTGGGAACACAACAAACTTAAAGGCACACATGCAGAGGCGCCATCCAGACAAACAAGAGCAGCCAGCGCCGCAACCACTGATTAGACAAACAACATTAGATTGCAAGCTAGCCCCTTCATCTACACGCGCCAAGAAGATCACAGAGTCCATCACCGAGTTTATTTGCCAGGATTTGCGGCCGTATAGCGTGGTAGAGAACACTGGCTTAAAAAAAATGCTAAGCACACTAGAGCCTCGTTATGTGATCCCGAGCAGAAAACAATTCACTGAAGTAATGGTCCCACAGATGTATGAGGAGGTGAAGCTACAGGTAAAAAAATCCCTGGACTCCGCCAAATACGTTGCTCTAACGTGCGATGGGTGGACTTCGCGAGCCACGGAGTCATACCTCACAATAACATCTCATCACATCAACGAGGGCTGGGAATTAGTTTCCCATGTGTTGCAAACCAGGGCTTTGTTTGAGTCTCACACCGGCACCAACATTGCCCAGGTGCTTAAACTGGCACTGGAAGAATGGGATTTGACCAACAAAGACCCTGCAATAGTGACGGACAACGCATCGAACATGACCATCGCTGCTCAGCTGGCCGATATGCCACGTTTCAGGTGTTTTGCTCACACACTAAATTTGGCATCCCAGCGTGCCCTGAAACTCCCCGCTGTCACTAGATTGCTAGGGAGAGTAAGACGGGTGACAACTTTTTTCTGACGCAGCACTGTTGCGTCCCATGTACTGCGTGAGAAGCAAACTTTGTTGAACCTCCCTCGCCACAAATTAAAAACCGATGTCGCCACTCGCTGGAACAGCGCACACGATCTGCTGGAGCGCTTTTTAGAGCAACAGCCTGCCATCCACGCTGCGCTCCTGTCTGCTGAAATACGGAAGTCTGAGAAGAAAATCTGCACACTCACCGAGTCTGACATAACAACTGCAGAGGAGGTTGTCGCTGCCATGAAACCTATGAAAGTGGCCACACTCGCAGTATCAGAGGAGGTCAGTCCAACGCTATCGATTCTAGCGCCACTCCATTCCCAACTGGTCCATGAGCTCCAAGACAAGCTGAGTGAATCCAACTTGACAAGGGAACTTAAAACCACAATGTGTCAGGATCTTAACAAGAGATACTTAAACAAAAAGGAAGCTCTGTATAAAGTAGGGGTGGGAATCTTGGGGCACCTCACGATTCGATTACGATTACGATTCAGAGGCTACAATTCGATTATAAAACGATTATTGATGCATTTTTAATTCATGTATATTGATGCACTTTTTCCACATTTCTTTTTGTCTCACTGAATGAGCATTCATCAATTGCAGTTAAAAAAAAACAGTGCATTTGTAATAAGAAACAAAGAGTTGACTTCATTTCCATTATATTTTATTAACCTTTATGGAAATATCCAATGGAAATTCATGAACATTTGAACCTTAGTGTACAGCTCAAGGTGCTTTTTGCTGCTTTTAGTGTTGCAAATGTTAGTTACAAATAAAACAAAAGTGCTCTCATGCTTAAATTAATTACTACTTCATTACCAACATCTCAAAACAGTAAATAAAATACTCAAGTCTCTCATTTTGTATCAGCAGCTTAACAATACATTCAATCTTCAATAAAACAAATGGTAGCATTTTGTAGAAAAATATTGTTTTCAAAAGTCGGGTGGAATCGTGCTGTGTGACTTCTCATGTTCGTTGTGTTGCCAAAGTATTTTATTTTAGCGCGACAAATCTTGCACACAACGTAGCTTTTGTCCAATTCTTTTCCTCCATCAACGTTGTAGAATCCAAAATTATTCCACACATCTGTTTTTAAATGTTGTCGGATCTCACGACGAGGTGAGTTCGAGGATGAGAGGGAAGATGTCTACAATCGAGTAACTGCAAAAGCTACCAGGACCAAGTGGGCATTACAGGTAACATTAACAGCAATACAGTTAAAATTTATTTTAGAAATATAAAATATAAATTGATATATTCACAGTTTAAAAAGCATAAAAAGTTATAAATACATATTTATAACTAAATTCATGAATAAATAAATCCATCATAGGTAAATGCAGTTGTCATTGGAAATGTATTGTGCAAGATAAAATAATTCACAATTCTGAAGATTGTGTTGATTTACTGTTTTACAGCAAAGCACAAGTGGACTTCAGGCAGACTCAATGGAGGATGGCAGCCCAAACCCTGACCAAGAAGACATGTCTGCTACATCTTCATCTAAAACATCCAAACGTTGTTCTCTAGCTGACCTACTTGGACAGACGTATGCAGCAGGTTAGTTTAAAAATATGCTATCACAACATGCTGAAAGAAATATTCTTTGTGAGTGTTTCCTAATTTGAGGATGCCCCGCAAACTATACATGCATATGGCATTTAAATATAATGTAATGTCATATGTCATATGATGATGATGATTTAATGTACTGAGTAATATAGTATTTTTTTTTATTTTTTTTTATTACTGCCTTGTCCTCCCATACTGCAGGTCCTGCAAAGAAACTGAAAACTGCTTAAGACCAGGCAAAAGACAAGATGGCAAGATACAAGGAGGAAGCATCCCTGGCACTTTGTGATATTCCACTTGACTGGTGGAAAGAACATGAGAGCCAGTATCCTTTCCTGTCAAGAGTAGCTAAAAAACACCTGTGCATCCCAGGTACCAGTGTCCCCTCGGAGAGAGTTTTCTCTACCGCAGGGGACATAATCTCCGCCAAAAGGAGTGTAATTTCCCCTGAGCACCTGGACCAGCTTCTGTTCCTAAACAAAAACATAAAAAAGCACTAGGAATGGCATTGTAGCTGTTGCCTTTGTAGTTATTACTAGTTCATCACTTGTTCATTTGTTTTTTGAGTGGACACATGCAATTGATGCATTTCGCTGCAAGGGATGTTTGCAATATTTTTTTTATTTTTTTTAATAGTTTTATAAAGCCTATGCACTTTTTTTGTCTGTACTGATCAGCCCTATTTTGTTATTTTAAGTTTTATAAATCCTATGCACTTTTTGTGATGAGTGTGTCCAGTAATAGTAATACACAGCAAAAACTGGAGTGTTGAAATTTCAGGGTTAAACATGTCAGAGTTGATTTCAACTCTCAAAGTGTCATTTTAACACATTCTGATTAAAATGGTGTTCAGTGTTGGAGTTATTTAACAGAGTTATTCAAACCTAAGCAAATCAACTCTGTAGAGATGTAAAGTCTATCTCGGCCGAGTTAACTTGCTTGATAGGCCCCTGGGCTTCAGTCCAGGTAAACCCGTGTGTTATGCCCCTGGGCTTTCAGCAGGGTGAACCCGTGCATCAATTAATAGTCTCCTGTGCGTGACGTGGTCAACCGTCGTTTATTTCGCTGCTGGAATCAGGAGTGGATGCGGAGTTGGAGTTTTACACGAGAGGTAAGCTACAAAATCAAACTTGTAGGAACAATAACATTGAATTAAACATCTGCTGAGAATATTTATGTAACTTTGCTAAGCATTTTTTGTGGTTGGCACTGGACAGCGAACGTTTGGATTTTTTTTTAAATGCAATGTTAACTTCACCACTACCACTTGCTAAAAAATAAACATTAACAATAAAAAAAACGGTTTCCTATGTTATCCGTTGCATTTTACCAAGTCTCACGCGTGCTTGAGAGGTTGTAAAAACAAGGCTTCATATTTAACTGTCGAATATAGTTTGGGGCTAACGTTAGCACAGGTTAACAAGCTAACTTGAAGTTCATGGCGGGTGCATGGCATCAGTACGACTGCCCAATACTCGGTACAACTATCTGACGTCACTGTCCAGCATCGCGAACAATGGCGACTTACGTGTTAAATATTCTTTTTACTAATTTTAGAAAACGAATTACATCAACGATGTTTTTGATATCACTTTATTATAACTGATACTAATATGTATATTTTAAGAACTGAAAGTCTTCATAGCCGGGGTTCCTTTTAATAAATCAGTTTTGCCTCAAATGTAAATGTTAAAAATAAGAACCCTTACAATTTCAATGGGTCCTCGGCGGACCCGACGTTGTCGGTGCTCGGACCCAATTACTGTAGCATGTGCTGCAGTCACTACAGCTAGTCGCTGCCACGTTCATCAATGAGAGTGTTTCCACTGGGCCTGCTGTGGCATGTTTTAACAGCCTCCCAGCAGCTGCTGAATGTGGTTTAATCTTAGACATGCAGTGAAATTAATAATGAAACAATTTCTTGCATGATACACAACGTTTATGTGAGTGTTAAATAATTATTTCTTGCATGTTAAGTGTTTACTGACATTTTTTTGTTGTTGCATGTCTCAGAAAAATGCTGATCCAGGTTCGGTATTGCCAACAGCAGAAGTATCTGAAGTTGGATGAGGTTGATGGATGTTTTGATTTTGTGCAGTTCCATGACAAAGGTTTGTTTTTGTTTTACTTATGCTTGGTTTGATATAAAGGGCAGAACAACGCCCCTTTCTTTTAAGATTTGGACTGAAAAGGGAATGTATTTAATGCAGGGGATTATCTCTGAATTTGTTTACAGTGGTGGATTAAATTATTGAATGTGAAATGAGGCAAGATCAGTGCTAGCTTAAAGGTCCACTCAGATGTATCTTGTCTTTTCCAGTCATCGAGAGATTTTGCATGCCACCTGACGCAAAATTAGTGTACAAAGATGCAACAGGGACAGAAGTTGATGAGGACATTTTCAGTGACCTTGTCAGCCAAGGCAATGTGACTATCAGTTTTCTCAAATGATGGTGAGAAATGTAAAGGGGTAAATTACATAATGCAATGTGCAAAACACTAATGCAAATTTATAAGTACAGAAATACAGTAAACAATTTCAATTTAATGTTTTCAGAATTAAGTCATTTAATACACTTAAAGGTGGATCAAATATTCAATATCATTCTTTGTGGTTACACAACAGGGACATTCAGCCTGACTTTTATTAAATGGTTTAAATGTCATTTTAACTGACACAAATCCAACATGAATACCAAATGTATTTTTGATTAATCTAATTCATGCCTTTAAAACAATTTCTGAAAATATTTCTGAATTGCCTATCAAGACTGAGAATCAATTGATTAAATGAGTTGAGTCAATGGTGTGCCGTTGGCTTGGTTAGATCAAAAATCTTCTATGACTTTTTGTATACTGCAAATAAACACCCCACCCCCTTTTTCTTTTTTTTCTTTTTTAGAATTTTCCGATTGCTCCTTGTCCTCTCCATCCGATTGTTCTGATTCAAGCTTCAGTTCAGGTGCAAGTACAAGAACTATACTCCTAGATGAGGTTCCTAGGAAGAAACCAAGACTTGAGGGCCCACTTACTGCAGCATCTGCTAGAAAGGTTGTGCTAAGTACTCACAGGTTTCTTAAAATCAACATTTGTCATCCTTAAGCTCTAGAAAGGCAGTTTATCACATTTGTTTTTTTGCTTCTTTTTCAAAGTTGATCGAAGATGTCCTTGGTACCAGCTCAGGTGGTGAAGAGGTCCTCCAAGAGTATCACACAACACAAACTCTAACAGATGCTACCAGAAGAAAGTTGGTCAATATAATAGTGGCACACATGATTGATAAACACGGGTATGTGTGTTCTATTTGTCTGTACTATCCTTTTTTTATTAACAAGTTAACTACTTGGCCCTTGTATTAATGCTAATTTGATCTTTTCTCAGGCAACTCCCCAGCAAAGCTGTTCGAGAAGAGTACGCTCTTGGGATAGTGACAGTGTTCCCGTCCCTCAAAGACCCATACTCCAAGAAAGGCTATGTATAGTCATTATTATTGTACTCTCTGTTTACATAATTTTCATGTTTTGTCTACATTACAGTAACATTTAGATTCTGAAATTTCACAGTAGCTTATGAGGTTGACATCACATTAATTTTGAATGTATTTCCATTTTAGGAACATTTCTATGATGCTGCAAGCAGCACCGGATACATTTCTTGGCGTCTGAAAACGATTCAGAGAAAGATTCGAAGAGGACATGCATCTACAAGTAGCCCCACTGGCTTTTCCCCAGGAGGAGGTCAGTCTATCTATCTATCTATCTATCTATCTATCTATGGCACTATCTATCTATCTACGGCACTATCTATCTCTACGCAACTGTCTTTCTTTCTCTAAGTACCCCTCATTTTTCTTTCTTTCTTACAACTTCATCTAGGGTGTTTCTTGTTTTTTTTCTTGAAAGAATTGTGTGCTTTTTTTCAGGAGGCCCAAATGTGCGCAGGTCCATTGTTGTTGACCAGCAGCTTGATGGGGATGCATACCAGGAAGCCATCTCCTTGCTCAACCATACAACAGACAGTTCCGTAAAGAACCGCCCCACGAAAATCGTATTGGACAGTGCTGGCAATGGCATCAGCTTGAACTCTATCCAGACATTCTGTCTTGTGAAAAACATTCCACTCCTGTTTGGTGACATTGTTCCTGCAGAGAACAGACACTGGAGTTTGTTACTGTTACTGTTAAAAATTATGAACATAGTCTTTTCACCTTCTCTCACTCTGGGCATGACTGTATATTTAAAAAATTTGATCCTTGACCACCACAAATTATTCAAGTGCTTGTATCCACACAGAAAACTCATACCCAAGCATCACTTTATGATCCATTACCCCTCTTCTATTAGGAAAATTGGCCCTTTGTTGTACGTTTGGTGTATGAGGTACGAAGCAAAACACACAAGATGTTTAAAGATTACTTCAAAAATTTAAAAAACATAACCAAATCACTAGCTAAAAGGCATCAAATGGCCATTGCTTATCACTGGGAAACCTTCACCCTTAAACAGAAGGAATATGGGCCAATGAAATCATTTTCTTTAAGAGATGAAAATGTGGTCAACAGTGAAATGTGTGAAATGCTGTTGTCCAAAGATGTTTTCTCAACAAGTTGGGTTAAAGTCGATGGTGTTGAGTACAAAGGTGGACTTGTTGTTTGCAGTTCCATGGAGGAAGACATGCCAGTCTTTTGTCAAATAGATGATGTACTTCTGGTTGAAGATGACGTTTATTTTTTGACAAAAAAGCTATTTACAGAGATGTTTGTTGAACACCACCATGCCTTCAAAGTTTTACCAACTGAAGAGAGGTGTGTCATGAAAATGACTGAACTCAAATGTCACCAACCATTTGATATTCAAAGCTCATATGGTAAAGCAGATGGAAGTTTGTACATTATACCCTCATGTTTTAACTGACTGCATTGGGGGAAAAATTAAAATAAATTGTATTTTTGAAAATGCATTTTTCTTGGAATTGTCATTTTAATGGTTGTATTGTACTGTTTTTTTTTTTTAACTATGTAGTGTCAATTTAACCCAATTTAGAGAGTTAAAAAGGAACTCTGATATAGTGTTAATGTAACTCGATATAGTGTTAATTTAACACAGTTTAGGGAGTAAAAAAGTAACTCTGATATAGTGTTAATGTAACTCGATATAGTGTTAATTTAACACAGTTTAGGGAGTTAAAAAGTAACTGATATAGTGTTAATGTAACTCGATATAGTGTTAATTTAACACAGTTTAGGGAGTTAAAAAGGAACTCTGATATAGTGTTAATGTAACTCGATATAGTGTTAATTCAACCCAGTCTAGGGAGTTAAAAAGTAACTCTAGGTACAGTGTTAAATAATTAACTGTTTTGAAAGTGTTAATTTAACTCTGTAGAGTGTGGAGCTATATAATTCCGCAAAAAGTGTTAAAATTGACTCTGTGGGAGTTGATTCAACACTCCAGTTTTTGCTGTGTATTTATGTCCAGTCATATTTGTTTTAATGGCAATACCTCCAAAAGTTGCTTCAATAAATACAGTTATGAATTGATTTGCTTTGAGTTATGTATCAATTGAAGACACTATCCAGATCATACACAGCCAGTCAGCCACTGGTAATGGCTGTATTTTTTTTTAAAGTATGTTCAGTGAAAATATCGCAATGCATCGCAATAATTCAAGTATCGTGATGCATCGTGATAGTATCGCATCGTGGCATGTGAATCGTGATTCGAATCGAATCGTGACTTCTTTGCCAATACCCACCCCTAAAAAACAGTGCTGCGAAACTCAAAGTCTGACGAACGTCTAAGCAATTTAGGATTGCTGAGTATTGAATCCAGGCGGTCAAAGGCCATAAATTTGGATGAATTTGTGGATGTTTTTGCGAAAAGGCACAAGAACCGAAGGATAATCCTGCTATGATTTGTACATAGAATATCCTACGCTGATTACCTCCACCAAGGAGGTTTTCGGTTTCGTTGGTTTGTCTGTCTGTCAGCAGGATAACTCCACAAAAACAAGTCAGAAAGACTTGAAAAAAAATTAGGGTGTAACATAGTCAAATGTTCTATTGATCGGATGTGGATTCCGGATCTGGTTGTAAGTTATATGATAGGCACAGTGTGTAGATGTTATGGCGTCAGTGACCCCATGGCCTTGGCGGAGGTTTGCACTGTGCTTGTAGTTTGTATTAAAATAATCCTGCTCTGATTTGTACATATAATATCCTGCTCTCATTTGTATTACAATAATCCTGCTATGATTTGTACATAAAATATCCTGCTCTTATTTGTATAAAAATGCAGAAATGCAGAAATGGTTTTGAACATGAGGTGAAATTTGTGCACCGTACAATAAAGGAGTAATGACAACAATTTTTGGTGTGTTCAAATGCATTGATTTTCAAGGCAAAGACCAATAAATTAATGTAGGTACTAATTGCACTAATAAATCTTAAACTGCTAGAACACTGTGCTCAAGGTTTTTGTGCAATGGCGCCATCTTGTGGTGATATAGGGTACCTCCTATACCCTGACGCTGGCCTGTTAGTCTGCAGGAAGCAATTACAGTCTTGTCAAATTTATGTCAGTCATTGTATTCTGTCATGTTGAATAACCTAAATATATTAAGTTAATATTATTAAAGTGTGACAGCAATAATAAGAAATCAGTGTTTTAATATATGAATATACTGTAAATTCAGTAAATCAATAAATAGGTTTTTTTTGGTCGGGTATGCCACCCCAAGATTTTGCCTTGCCCCCACCAGCCACCCTTAGGATTTATTTCTGCTGGCGCCACTGCAGAAGACATCAACAGAGATTGATAATCTTCTGTCTCTTCCTACACCTCAGCTCCCTCAGCAAAACAGAGCTTTAAATTTTCTTTTGACATAAGAACGTTTTATAGAACAAAAAAATAATACACAAGAAGAAAACGTTGCCACCTCGTGGCGAAATTAACACAAGAGCGTGGGGTGACAAAACATATTCATTTAACATGATTTTATACATTTTCCCTGAGTTAATTACGCACCTGCACTCTGCCCTTTTCGTTGCACCTGGGCTTCTGTAGCCCCGCCCCTCTGCCCTCACAGTCCTGCTGTGTTCTGCTGAGGGTAAGTTGTGTGGAAAATACAGCAGTGACATTGTGTTATTTTCTTCGTAAATTTAGACATTTATGATTTCAATATTTGTTGTACATTATTCTCTGTTACATACTTTATGTTACCAAGCTGTCTTGTGTTACTTTTTACCATTAATATAAGTTTTATGGATATTTTGTTTCGCGTTTTTGGCGCGATTTATTCATGCGTTGGTATAGCCCATGTAGCATGTAGCATTAGGTTGCTAGTTTACACTTCCTGGCGGCGTTAACATTATATGTGTACATGTTTAGGAGCAGAGGTATAGGAAGAGAGGGGTTATGAATTTTGTTGTTTCTAACTCAGAGATAAAATTCATAAATACTCAAAATAATCATGAAATGATAAATAAAACTTACAAATACGATTTGGAAATAATAAAATGCATTTTTAACTATGTTACACATATCCTTTATCATTATCTGGCCCTAAGCCTAACCTTGGTGGAACCCGTGCCTAACCCTGACCCTAAAGCGGAGTTTATGGTCGGAAACCAGGTCGTCTGCGTGTGTGTCGCAGTTAACGCAGATATGCCCCCCCCCCTTCCGCAGACACTCTGGTGCACCTCCCCAAAATTGTAACTGACCGCAGACAGTGCCGCAGATATCGTCGCAGGGAGGAGAGAAAGGAGGCCTCTGAGTGGTCAACTCTACATCCGCTCTACACTATGCGTATTTCCGGTTTGCTAACCGGCTTGTTTTGTTTGTATGACCGCCGCCATTGTGGAAAACAAAATGGACCAGCTAGAAGAGCGAATCTGCGAAGAAGTGAGGAAGTACCCACATCTTTATGACTTTCGTAGTCCACACCACAAGGACAGCACATATTCCAGCAATTCATGGAGGGAGATAGCGACGAATGTGGGTCTAGATACGGCCGAGACGGTGAGGAAGTGGAAAAACGCAGGGGACAAGTTTGTGCGACACCGGAGGGACATGAGGGCAAAAAAGAGCGGGGATCCAGGTGAAAAAAGGGTCCCAGCGTTCTATATCTTCATGTCCTGGCTAGAACCCTTCGTTAAACATCGACAAACAACGTCGAATTTCCCTTCAGAGGTAAACTTCATATCTTTTTGTACTTAACCCATGTGCCTAGTCAGGTATAATGAGTGAGCTAGCTTGCTTGCTAACGTGAGTGAACATGTACTATCCTTCCTGCTGCACAGACCGTGCTGCTAACTTTGCTCATCGTAGCTAGCACTGCTGCTAACTTTGCTCATTGTAGCTAGTGCTGACGCTAGCTAATGTTTGGTGAACATGGCGCCAAAGCCCTTTGTTTTGAGTTTGATCAAAGCTATACAAAGCTACAGTGCCCTAGCTCCCCAAATACAATGCTGTGTACACGTGCTAAGCAGTGTCTGTGCCTGCACGCTAAAACAAAGGGCAGGTCACTACTTTTGTATTGTGACAGTACCAAAGTGAGCGTAAAAGACACTTTATACTATATACTAAATGGTACTTGTGCATTGGTGCTATTCTACACATGTACACTGGAGCATGATCTGTACAATGACCAATTGTTGATTTGCTTTTTGTTTACAGACACAGACAACACAGGACACGGATCCCAGCTGTGATCTGAGCACAGATACGACCTCTGAGCTCAGCTCTGAGCTCAGCTCTGCTCCCTGCAACTCCCCTGCCTCACCTGCTCCCTGCAACTCCTCTGCCCGCCCGCCCCCCTGCCTCACCTGCCTCACCTGCCTCACCTGCCTCACCTGCTCCCTCTGTGCGGCCAGCGCCCAAGCGAGTGCCAGCCAGCCAAACCAAGCGCAAGCGCACAGATGACCAGGACATACATACACACCTGGAGCAACTGGCTGAAAGTCACCTGATGCTCCAACGCAGTCTGCAGCAGGATGACTGCTCGTCCTTTGGGATGTTCATGGCAGACATGCTGAGGAAGGTACCGGTGGACAGTAGGGACATTGTCACCAGGACAATAATCAACCATATGTACAACCAGGTGGATCGGGTGCGGGCTGCAGCACAGACACCGAACTGACTGTTTTACACTACATGAATCTTTTTTTTTTTTTTTTAATTGCCCACGGGCAATTCTCTCGCCATCACTCACACACACTCAAACACACACACACAGCCTACCTTGTTCTATAATAATAATTCTGTTACAGTGTATTTTTTAATTGTCCAATAGTGTGTCAATTGTCGCATTGCATTGAATATTTACAATATCTACCAAAGTCTGGAAGTACAGATCCATGGTTTTTGCACTAGATACATGATAATGTTATATTATATTTATATTATATATTATATTTGATACCTGCACTACTACTATAACTACACATAGTTTTACTGTTTATTATTAGCTGTTGTTGCACTCCTCTCTTTATCCACTGTTGTTGCACTACTTTTGTTCAGTTTGTTTACATTACCTGCACTGTTGAATATTTTTGTATATGTACATTTTCAAATTTTCTATTTGCATTCACAATATTATCTTCTTTTTGCTTTTTTCCCACCTTGGTGTGGCTCTGTTGAGAAATAAAACCAAAGCTTTCTGGACACAATGTATCTTTTTTATTATTCTGACAATCATATAGTATGCCAAACTACAGAAATGTCTTTAAACAACCATTTAACAAACCATCATACACCATTAAAAAACATACAAGCAAGTTAAAAAAAAAACACACACAGTGTGAAAGAGTTGGGAAAAGTCATTACTGAGGGCCATCACTCTTCAAGCGCTCCAAGTGTACCACAAGTCACCACATCGTTCTGCCATGGCACAGATCCACTTACCTGACTCCCGCCCTCTGGTATTCGCATACCATCTGGGACGAGCCCACAACCGACACGATTTCAAATGGGGCTATTTTTTCTAAAACTCGTGCATGTGATTGGATGAAGAATCTGTCCGTCATCTTGACTGACACGCCACTTCAGCCACTCCCAATGACTCAACCCGTGACGTAGCTCAGAGCGACACCAGGACCACTATGCAACCAGCTAGCCTTTCATAACAAACACCATGGCGGCAGATATTATGAAACGGAGCGAGGAGCGATCAGTGAACGATTATTGTCGTATGTGCAAAGAAAATCTCAGGATTAAAGGCAACATTTGCAACAGCCAGCGCATATTTGTGGGAGTTCCGCACGGAAAGAGGATAGACCAGCGTCTTGCAGAACTTGATCTAAACTTAGTAAACATCCCAGAAAAGTCATTTTGAATATGCCAGAAATGTATTTGCTTGGTGGGTAGGCACGAGACTACTCTGGCCACAATAAGAGGATGGCAAAAAGCAGAAGAGGAACCGAGTGCTGATCAGACTGCTAGAACTAGTTCTACAGAGACATCAGCCGCGAGTGTACAGACAGCCACACTTAAATGCGACAGGGTCCGGACTCCATCTAAATTGCGTACCCAACCCCCAACACCAACTGGTCCCCCGTCGTCAAAATTGCCAAGGCCAGCATCTGAAGGCATTGACAGACCACGACAAAGTGTTACTTGTTACTCACATAATTGATTATGTGAACTCGTTTGTAAGCACAATATGATCACTTGTCTTCCATATCAATATAAGTAATCATATTGGATATTGATTGACGATAGGACGTCTACTTCCTCTGCCATTTTAAGTAAGCTACTGAATATGTGACCGTTAATATCATAGGCATAGCTATCTGTAAACTATGATAATGCAATATGACAGTAATATTGCACCATCATACCAATTGAGATCATCTGTTTTTAGTTGCCTTCTTACTGAAAATAGGCGTCTGCTGTACATGCCAATGCTACCTCTATCACTCGATGCAGTTAGTCACTCAACCCTGCTACTGCTATGCACTTGTGTTCCTTCAAGGGTTTACACAAATTGTATTGTCTATGTATTTGTCAGTAGTATAGTATTAGTGCTATGTTAGTTTTATTATATGTGTTTCCTATGCTTGTTATTGTAGTGCAAACATCATAATACATGCAAGCAACAAATGTATTGTACATGACAACTTTTCACTGACTACATGCTTTTGTGTTGTGTTACAGGTGGTTATTCATTATCCGTCCAAGCCAAAGGGTGACAGGATAGTTTGTCAAGACCACACAGCAGGTATTGTGGAAGCCATGGTGAAGCAGAACTGGAGCCGAGCTGCCAAACAGATAGCAGGACACACATTACTCAAAGGACCTCTGACTGAAAACATCTTACGCATCATAGAGGAAGAGTGCAAGAAGCTGTGCAGTCCTTTGTCAGATGTCATGCTGTCAAAGACATCAGCAGAAGATCTGAAGCAATTTTCATTCGAAAAACTACAGGCAGATTTCCAGCGCGTCACCATTTTTGTTTTCAGTTTTTTTATGCATAACAAAACAGTCTCCTAACCCAGCTTGTGCTGCTGCAGCTGTAGCTTTGAGAGGCCGAGACCCCCGCTTGTCTGCCTTTTCACAGTATGTGAACTGTGTCCTACAGTATGGTGGAGTGAAGAAGGCAGCCTTTAAGAGACTTTCCAAGTTATGTATCACAACTTCCTACAGCACTGCTCTTAGGAAACAAATGGAACTGGCAAAGACCTGTGGACAGGATTTTCAACTACTGAAAGTAGCAAATTAAATATTCCTCAAGGAAGAAGACATGTCAGGTAAGAAAGGGCTGATCTCACAATTGTCACATTTGCTTTCATTTTAGCTGCTTGTGATCTTACTAATGATTTATAATATTAACATTATTTGTCAAAACGAAGATTCACAGTCCATTTTCAGTCTGTGCTTGGTCAACACACTAACGTCCCATTTCTGTTAAGGATTGGTAACTGTATTTGATGTTTATTTTCCCTGTGTTGTATTTTTTTCTCACAGACAACGCAACGCAAAGCAGTCCGAAGAGTACCAATGTCACAGAGCAGACTGGCACCACCACTACTCCTCTACAGATGGACCATCTTCTGGGGTCTGACAGTGTTGCTACTCCGTTTACCTGCAGCACGGTAACAGACACTGACATTGCCGATCTAGGCGTCGCGACTTTGCAAGCTGAAGCACCTTCACCGTCTACATACTCAGTCATATTTGACAACCTGGACTTCTTCTGCCGCACACACCACCAGTCTATCCACCGGACAAACAAGTCAATCCACTGGATTCACCACATGGCTGTGGAAGACCGAGTCCCATCAACCCATCTTGACAGACACAAGCCAACTCGGGTGTTAACCGAATATGACATTGGGAAATCCCTACCGTCTGGTGATTCCCAGGCCCTAATTCGGCGCGATTATGTTATCCTGGGAAGCAGAATCCTGACTGAGTACCTACAGGCCTTCAAGCCGCTAGCATCAGTTGTGATTAATCACATCCCTCATCAATTTTCTGCTGAAATGTCAGAGCCTTCGACCCACGTAAGTATTAAATTGACTAAAATCAAATCAATTTTGGCTTATTGTACACCTGGGGATTTGAATATGAATAGAACCTCATAATTGAAATTTGGTTTGTATCTGCTAATTCCACAAATGTTAATGACATTTCAATTCCTGTATTACATCCTCACAGCATCCCCTTGGACTTCTGTTCAAGGATGAGAACCAGTCCTCAGAGTTTCTTTCGCCTCTCTGCCAGCTCCAGTAGTAGCAATATTTATTCTATTTCTAGATCGATCAGCTGCATCTCAATCAAAGTGCGCATTCGTCCAGTCGCCATTGTTGTTGAATGACCTCCGTAACCGGGAGAGAAACACGCCACCCACCACACCCACAATCCTAGCTTGTTCCTCTTGCGTTGTGGCGTGGAATTAACATAGCGCAGACCGCGCTTCAAAATTGGGCATAAATCAAAAATAACTGCGTCATACCTGCGACAAGCTCACTGCGACACACTGCTGCGAGAGTATACACAGCCCTTAACCCTTATCCTAACCCTATAGAAAATATTAATTTCCAAATATTAAGTTCCATAATTTTCACAACTTTTTCCTAAGGATATTAGGGTAACTTGTCTCTAAAATATCCAACATTCCCCTTGGTTGCAAGTCCCCTCTGCTTAAACACGTCGTATCCTTCCGCCGGCAAGTTTACATGATTCCTAACAATGGTGATGAGCTTAATTTTTCTTTAACTTTTAAAATCGATGGCTCGAGCTATGTAGTTTTTATCACATCGGACATGGTCATCAGATGTTTTGGCTGTGGTACTATGGGTCACCTAGTTCGCGCGTGCCCGTTGTGACCTGCACACAATGCAGAGGACAATGCCGAAGGTGGCGATGCCAGGGATGGGCACCCCTCTACGGCTAGACCCGCAGACGCGTCCACAGCAGTCTCCTCTACTGGAGCTGTGCTCCCCTCAGAGGGCTTAAATTCTGTAATACCTAGCTCCGATCCCACACCTAGCACTAAGCTAATAAGCCCACAGAAACCCACTACTGATTGCTCAAAACGGGCTGATTTCGTGGCCGTGGAATCTACTGCTCTCAAACTTGTCGACCCAGGGACAGACGGGACCGAAACCATGCCTGATTGACCTGTGCCCACCGGCGATGATGGCTTATTAACCACTACGGATTGCGCTGAAGCTACTGTGGCCCAGGTAGCTGAGCGTACAGAAACTGTCAATGCAGGTGAGGAGAAAACCAGCGCGTCGCTGCCACCTGGAGAACGCGGAGCTTGTGATGCGTCTTCTGCTGCAGGTACATCTTCTCCAGGTGAGACTAACACTATCTTAGCGGACCTTAACACCAGGGCAAATGTTGATTGTGAAACTGCTCGCGTTACATCGGATGGTAGTGACATGGAAGTAGAGGAGACAGGTTTCAAAAAGCCTATAACCAAAAGGAAAATAGGCTCCGAAAGTGTAGAGCGCAATAAACAGGCCAAACAGACTGTAAAAACAGTCGCTGATTCTGAAAGCGATGGCTACTCCACTGATTCGAGTAGATGCTCGTGGTCACAGGATGGAACTTTAATGGTAATGTATACTGCTGAGGACATAAGTAACTTTTTGAAAGAAACCAAGGGACAAAGAAAAGTGCGAGTGGAAGATCATTTCGTTGATAATTTGCAGTTCATAAATGACGTATGCCGCCATAGGAGAGACGGCGCATTCAGTGACCGAGAACTCTATCGTTTGAAAAAGCTCGTGTGTACCATCAAAAAACAGCTTAATGATAAGGCATAACATGCTATTCTTTCTTCTTACTCTAGTTTGTCTTCCTTTTCCTATTCTCCCTCCTATCTCCATGGCTGACATACGGGTTGCCACTTTGAACATTAATGGGGGGAGAGACCCCAGAAAGAGAGCCATGATTTTCGAAACGATCAAGCAAAAAAACGCTGATGTAATTTTTTTACAAGAAACACACAGTGATGAAAAAAATGCAGTCGATTGGGCCAAAGAATGGGATGGCTTGACTTTTCTCAGTCACAACACCTCTGACAGTGCTGGAGTAGCCATACTGTTCTCACGCAGTTTTATTCCTCAGACGCAACATTTTGAGGAAGTGATCAGCGGAAGGCTTTTGAAAATTCGTGCCATGATAGAAAATTAAGTGTTTGTTTTCGTATGTGTGTATGCTCCGACCTCTGGGTCGGCAAGAGTAACCTTTCTTAAAAGATTAGATACATTGCTCAAAGACTGCAGTCATAATGAATTCTTAATTGTAGGAGGAGACTTCAATTGCACGGAGGAAAACATAGATCGGAATCACACAGAACCGCACACACAATCACGTCGCCAGCTCATTGAAGTTGTGTCAACTCATGATCTGTGTGATATTTGGAGGAACTTTCATAAAAATGTCAGGCAGTACACTTGGGCACATTCCAGAGGTGACGTGCTGTCGTTGGCTAGGCTAGACAGGTTTTATTCCTTTAAACAGCACCTAAGCAAGTTCAGATGTTGCTCCATTCACCCAGTTGGCTTTTCAGATCATGGCATAGTGGTGAGCAAAATTATCATGCATAACGTTAAACCTAGAAGTGCTTACTGGCATTTTAACGCCACACTCCTAGATGATTTCAACTTCAGGGACACATTTGTTTTCTTTTGGAATGTTATTAGAGCAGAAAAGAGCATGTACTCTTCATTGTCTCAATGGTGGGACATAGCAAAAAGTAAAATAAAGCAGTTTTGTAGAGAGTATACTTTTAATGTTACTAAAGAATTAATTAGGTCCCTTAATGGCCTTGAAATTGAGATCATGCATATGCAGAACTCAGCAACTCCAACAGGTGGCAGATCCCTTATTGAGATCTACAAAACCAAGAAAACATCATTATCTGAACTAATGAGAGTCAAAGCACAAGGAGCTCTAATACGATCACGCTTCAGGAACATATCTGATATGGATGCCCCCTCCAAGTTCTTTTTCAACCTTGAACAAAAAAATAGTCAAAAAAGATATATGTATGGGTTATGTGATTCACAATCGGGTTCCTTAATCTCTAGTGACTCTGAAATCCGTAAACAAGCTGTTTTTTTCTTCTCTTCTTTGTTTCAACGTGAACACAATAACCACCCTCAAGTGGAGAGCACTTTCTTTCAGACTTTACCCACACTCAGTGCAAGTTCATCTGATTTTCTTGGTGGGGCTTTGTCACTGGATGAGCTAGAAAAGGCCCTTTATGGAATGCAAAGTGGGAGGGCACCAGGCATTGATGGGCTCTCAGTAGAGTTTTACAAGGCCTTTTGGCCACTACTTGGCAAAGATTTTTTAGAAGTTTTTTCTGATTGCCTGAAAAAAGGAGAACTACCCTTATCTTGTCGAAGGGCAGTAATTACCCTATTACCTAAAAAAGGGGACCTGTGTGAGCTTAAGAACTGGCGGCCAATTGCTTTACTCTCCACAGTTTACAAAATACTGTCTAAGGCACTAGCCCGCAGATTGAGTACAGTCATGGCAGAAGTCGTCCACCTGGATCAAACATATTGTGTGCCAGGTCGATCCATCTTTGACAATGTCCATCTTGTTAGGGGTGTTTTTGAAGTCTCCAAAATGTTTGATCTTAAAACTGGTCTCATCTCGATCGATCAAGAAAAAGCATTTGATCGTGTGGAGCACGCTTACCTATGGAAGATATTGGCAGCTTTTGGGTTCAAAGATAAATTCATTAAAATGATAAGGACGATGTATTGCAACATTGAAAGCGTACTTAAGATCAACGGTGTATTGTGCGCTCCATTCAGAGTTAATAGAGGTGTGCGACAAGGTTGTTCTCTTTCAGGTATGTTGTATGCGCTAGCTATAGAACCGCTGCTGTCTCTTTTGAGAACTAAGCTCTCTGGCTTCTCTGTCCCTCACTGTGAAACTGTTTTTAGAATTTCAGCCTATGCCGATGATGTCATCGTCATGGTGAACAAACAGAGAGACATTGATGTGCTCACTGAACTGACCTATCTCTTTGGCTTAATATCATCTGCTAAGGTGAATTGGAATAAAAGTGAAGCTTTTCTTGTGGGAGACTGGGCAGGAGAGCAACTGAAACTTCCTGCTGATCTTGTATGGAAAAGAGACGGGCTCAGATACCTGGGCGTGTATTTGGGAGACCAGAATACCACACGGAAAAACTGGGAGGGGGTCTATGAGAAAGTCAAAGGCCGTCTAAATAGGTGGAAATGGATTCTTCCACACCTGTCCTACAGGGGGCGCATCGTCATTGCCAACAACCTGGCTGCGTCATCCTTATGGCACAAACTGATGTGTATCGATCCACCAACAGACTTTTTGGCCAGCATTCAAGCGTTGCTGGTTGACTTCTTTTGGGACAACCTCCATTGGACTCCCCAGTGCATGCTTTACCTGCCAAAAGACGAAGGGGGACAAGGGCTTATACACCTATCCAGCAGAGTCGCAGCTTTCCGTCTAATGTTTGTACAACGTTTCCTAACAGGACCTAAAGATCTACTGTGGCGGCCGTTGGTCAGTCTGATCCTTCAGTCAGCTGAGGGCTTAGGAATGAGCAACACCCTGTTTCTGACGGACCCAAAGAGGCTGGACACTTCTAGATTCCCCTCTTTCTTTAGAGGAATTTTCCTGGTTTTAACTTTCTTCAGCATACACAGAACTTGTCTCAGTGCATCACTTTACTGGCTCTTGGAAGAGCCCCTGATCCATGGGTCACGTTTTGACATCTCTGAGGGTAACGACCCCACACTGTCAAGAATACTATGTGATGCTGGTGTTGTTAAGTTCAGACACTTAGTGGACTGTGCAGGTTCTGACCTGTCCTCTTCCCAAAAACTAGCGACCCGTTTAGGTCTCAGATCAACACAGATTGTGAACAAACATTTACAAAGATGGAAAGCGTTGTTGACAACAATGGAGAGGGGGATGCTAAGACAGTTTGGTTTAGGGCTTGCCTCCCCAAACAAAGATGATCCTTTTGTGCGTTTATTTGTTTGCCCAAAAATAAAGGGTTGCACAGGAGCCCTCTTAGAGGACAAAGACCAAATTAAAATTGTTTTAACTGAGTCTTGCGGTAAATCTTTGTACAAAGCCTGTGTACTTGTTTTTAATATGCAAAAGCTCAATGTCAGAGTCGACACCCCGTGGCGTGATGTTCTGATGTTGGATGACAATGTAAAACCTGAATGGAGGGCACTCTATAAGCCACCGCTAAGGAAACAATTAGGCGACTTGCAGTGGAGGGTTCTCCATGGCATCATAGCAACCAATGCTTTTGTCTCCATTATAAACCCGGGAATCAGTCAAGACTGCCCTTTCTGCTTCCATAGGGAAACTGTGTTTCATTTCTTTGCGCATTGCTCAAGGTTATCTCCTCTGTTCAGTCTTTTGGCAACCATGTTTTTTTCCTGTGGTGAAGTTTTTTCGTTGCAGACTTTTATCTTTGGGTACAGGTATGTGCAGAAAAACAGGTCAAAATGCCAGTTAATTAATTTTATCTTAGGCCAGGCAAAAATGGCCATATATATCAGCCGAAGAAACAAGATCGCTACAAACTTGAACTGTAACACCATAAGTGTGTTCTCAAAGTTAGTAAAGTCCAGAATTCTTATTGATTTTCTTTTCTATAAGTACATGAAAGACCTTGATGCATTTGTTGACAAATGGTGTTATGGCGATGTTCTCTGCTCTGTTCATGAAGAGGAAATAACATTTTGTTCTACTTTGCTGTGAGATGTATGGACACAGTTTTTGTTTCTTTGTTATTTATTATTATTATTTTATTTAGTTTTTTGTACCTTGGTATACTCAGTTGCTGACGTTCCTCTCTTGATCTGAAACAATTGTAAAATAAAGCGTTTTCAAAATTCAAATTCTCATATATATAAAGGCAGTTCCGACGCATAGGAGGGGAGCCACTGAGTATAGACTCCTAATACCTAACCCTAACCCATGACAGCAGTGTAACCCACCCTGAACCATCCTATAATTCCAACTCTGGTTCTCGGGAGGCCGTACTGCCGAGCCGGATCCCCCAAGGCGCCAGCACAGTTACGGTCCAAGTACACCACCACCCTTCCTCACCCCCACTCCTATCTTCTCTACCAACCCACAATTCATGTATAGACCCACTTACCACCTCGCCCGACCCACCAGGAAAATCCAACACTGGTTCATCAAATGCAAGAAACCTATAATGATAATAGGAGACTCTAACATCAACCGCATCCCTGGCCATAACAACCCCCTTATTCAACTCGACAGCTACCCTGGAAAAAATTGTTGTCATTTCAGTCGGAATCAACAATAAGGATCAGGACCCCAGACAGACCACCATTAAACAACTCAAAACCCTTTTCCGCACAGCTAAGTCGACCTTCCCCAATGCCGACATTTACTTTCCCGTTATCAACTACTCTCCTCACCTCACACCCACACATCTTAAATTGATCAATAACACCATGGTCACGCACTTCCCCTTCCTCACAGAAATCCCCCATGATACATTTAGGACAAAAAGACAACATCCACTGGACCGCCACCACCGCTAACACAATTTTGGAAAACTGGTGCCGCCTGCTAAATTTACAGTAACGCATAAAACCAACTCGGATAACCCCCCACCTGTTCCCCCCTCACACAACAAGGACCTGGGGTGGGATTCACCCTCCAACATTCTTAATCTAGCCACTCTTTTCACCCCATCCACCCCACAGGTATCCCTCTTGGAGAGGGGACTCTTTCATTCCACGACCTTCAAAACTGGACCGGGCGGAACTCCATAGACTTCATAACTTCCATAGACGACTTAAACTCCTTGACTACTTTCACCCCGACACAGATTACCAACACACCCCATTCACACACCGTTCACATTGGGAACCTGACGACAACAGACTCCACCACCAAACCCAAACCACCATCCAGACTAACAGACGGGCCCTTCAGCGTTATCGGCTCCCGACAGATGTCGCAGACAACCTGTCGGGGGCCGAACGCAGGGCCCTTATAGAACTCACCCACAACCACATCATTATCAAACCCGCTGACAAAGGTTCCAAAATAGTAATCATGGACAGACACCAATACCTCACAGAAGCCCACAGACAACATCAAAATAAAAAATATTATAGACCATTAGCTAATTCCATCCAAACCCAAACTCAGACTTAACTCCAGAACATTCTTCAAACACTAAGAAATAAAAAATACATTTCAGCCAAGCAAAAAGACTTTTTATATGGACCTGACAACGCACGACCCTGCTACTTTTATTTACTGCCCAAAATTCATAAAGAACCACAGACCTGGACTATTCCCTATGAGGTTCCTCCTGGCAGACCAATAGTTTCGGATTGCAACAGTGCCACCTACAACATCTCTCAATACATCGACCATTTTCTAGGTCCCCTCTCCACCCAACACCCCAGTTACATCCGACACACTTATCACTTCCTCCAAATCATTTGGGTCCATGACTGTCCCCCACTCAGCACATCTTTTTACAATAGACATTGATAGCCTCTATACAAACATTAACACCCAATTAGGCCATCAAATACTCACCACCATTTTCCAAAACCACCCAGACCCCAAGAGAGGAACTCCTACAACTAATTAAACTCTGCCTCAACAATAACTATTTAATTTTCAATAACCAGTTCTACCTACAGGTCAATGGGACAGCCATGGGCCAAAGATTTGCCCCCTCCTATGCCAACTACTATATGAGTGAGTGGGAGCGAGAAGCCCTCCAAAAATGCCCCCTACAACCCACCCTTTACCTCAGATGTTTAGATGACATCTTTGGCATTTGGCCCCACGATCTCTCCACATTCCCAGATTTCATCAACACCTTAAATAGCCACCATCCCTCCATTACAGTTAAATACACAATTAGCCACACACACACACATCAACTTTCTAGATACCACAGTATTCTTCAGGCCATCCAACACAACCCAAGAAATTCTACAAACCAAAGTTTATTTTAAACCAACAGACACACATGCATTACTTCATAAATCCAGCTACCACCCCAAACACACATTCAGAGGCATCATCATATCACAATTCATCAGATATTATCGAATCTGCACAAACATCCATGATTTCCATTCAGCCACCAGCACCCTTTTTAACAGCCTTAAATCCAGAGGTTATTCCAAACGATTCCTCCGCTCCATCAAATTAGACACTTTGGCCTCCCTCGCTCCTGCTCGCTCCCCCTCCCCTTTCCCCCACCCCCAAACCTTGATCCCCTACCCCACCCCCTTACTAACCCCACCAACCTTACTAACAACCCCCCATCCCCTTTCCCTAACCCTAACCTCAACCACTTCCCCTACCCTAACCAGGGTCTGTATCCCCCTCCTTTTCCTTCTCCTATCTCTGACCCTAACCTTAACCTTAACCCTAACCCAGTGGTTCTCAAAACTTTTTTGGTCATTCCCCACTGTGATGGCCAAACCCATGGTCACACTCTAAAGTCAGCAACTCTCTTATGCAGTATTCTTTTACACATCACTTACATCACTTTAGTTTCAATAAAATGTTTATTGTTTGGGTTAAATACATTTGTTCTATTTGTAAGCGCGCACATTTAGTTACTTATGTATTCTTTCTCAACCGGTGGATTCTGTTTGTTTAATTCTGTTTCTTTTACTGGTATTTACCTGTTGTTCTGTGGGAGTTGCCTGACAAGAGTTGAGCATGCAAACACTGATTGGACTGAACCACCAGTTCCTGCTGGAGGGGGGAGGAGATTTTGAGTTCTTTAGTTAAATAAGTTTTCCTATTTAAGTGATTTTTGTATTTAAATTGTAAGACTTTTGCTCTTATTTTTGGGTGGTTAGTTTATTTACTAATGTGGCTGTAATGTGGTATTTGTTGTAGTTAGTGATTGTATTTTGTTTAGTTACCCCTAATGTGCGTGTTACTGGTCTGATCAGCCAGCATTTACCCTTGTGTGTCATTTCTTTGTTAGGTCAGTTATGTTTGTTTGTACAGCTACTTTGTTCACATTTTTGCCTGAGTTCAATTTCGTTTCTTTGACATTTCAGTATTTTGTAGTTGATTTTTTGGTTAAATAAAAAACCCTATTTTCTAATAATTAGGGACCGAGCAGTGAAACTGCAAGGACCCTATTGTATCTGTAAGGTTTATTAGGGATCGAGCAGTGAAACTGCAAGGACCCTATTGTATCTGTAAGGATTATTATTATTAGGGACCGAGCAGTGAAACTGCAAGGACCCTATTGTATCTGTAAGGTTTATTATTAGGGACCGAGCAGTGAAACTGCAAGGACCCTATTGTATCTGTAAGGTTTATTATTATTATTCTATCTTATTCTTTGCAAAAGGTATGCGAAAACTCAGGAAATTTTGCGAGCACCACCTGCCAGTCGACGACATGAAAGAATCTAAACTTTATATTTTTGGGAGTCGCTCATTGGCTCTGTAGCGCCCCCTACGATGCTTAAAAATTGTCCCCGCAATAGGATTAGTTTCGCGTGGGACGACGAAATTCGGTACACTCATTCATCATGCCAAGACGCACAAAAAAGTCTCAGGCCGCCATGGTCCCACGTCCACAGGAAGTCGGCCATTTTTGATGGAAAGTGCGTTTTCGTGCCATTTTTTACCGATTCCACACCTTGTATAAGATCGAACTTGTCCTACAGATTTAATGCTACAGACTTCAAACTTGGCCAGGTTACTCTTAAGACATTGGGTGAAAAATTCATTGGCCAACTTTTTCAAAACTTAAAGGGCGTGGCCGTGGCGACGCCTCAAAGTTTGATGACTCGCCATCACTCGCCACGAAAAATGAAGTCGCTTATAACTCCCACATACATTATCCAATCTGTTCCAAACGTCATACGGTGAATGCTGGACCCAGACTGAAAGCTCACATATAAAATAGTGACATCCACCTATAGCGCCACCTGCTGGTGGATGGAAATGTCTTTTTTTTTCCACACCTCGCATTTGATCGAACTCCTCCTACATATTTAATGCAAAAACCTTCAAACTTGGCCAGGTTGCTCTTAAGACATGGGCCGAAAAAATCATTGGCCAACTTTTTCAAAACTTAAAGGGCGTGGCCGTGGCGACACCTCAAATTCATGACTCGCCATAAAAAATCAAGTCGCTTATAACTCCCACAAACATTATCCAATCTGTCCCAAACTTCATACGGTAACTGCTGGACCCAGCCTGAATGTGTATATACAAAAAAGTGATATCCACCTACAGCGCCACCTGCTGGTGGTTGGAAATTTCTTTTTTTTTCCACACCTCTTATTTGATCAAACTCCTCCTACAGATTTCATGCTACAAGCTTCAAACTTGGCCAGGTTACTCTTAAGACATGGGGGGAAAAAATCATTGGCCAACTTTTTCAAACCTCAAAGGGCGTGGCCGTGGCGACGCCTCAAATTTATGACGCGCCATAAAAAATTAAGTCGCTTATAACTCCCACATACATTATCCAATCTGTCCCAAACTTCATACGGTGAATGCTGGACCCAGCCTGAACGTGCACATATAAAAAAGTGATATCCACCTACAGCGCCACCTAATGGTGGTTGGAAGCTTCATTTTTTTCCACACCTCTTATTTGATCAAACTCCTACTACATATTTCATGCTAAAATCTTCAAACTTGGCCAGGTTACTCTTAAGACATGAGGGCAAAACTTCATGGAGAAACTTTTCCAAACTCTGAACGGTGTGGGAGTGGCCAGAGGTGAAAATCGTGTGATGGCGTTTGCAATATGAAAGCCTTATCATCATCGCAAAGTCATGAAACTTGGTACTCACGTCCACCCTGACGACCTCGTACGTATGTAAAGGGTATTGTGTGTGGGCGGAGCAAAATGGCTCAGTGGCGCCCCCTAGAAATTTTCAAAAACCCCTATGCATTGGGGTTATTGTGTGCTCGTACGTACGCAATGGGAATCGTGCGTGTGGGTAGAGCTGCGCGACTACGGCGTCCAGCGCATGCCCAACGTGCGCACATCCCAACGTACGCACACTCGGTCCCGCTCACAGCTGCTTGCAGCTTTCTAGTTCTTTCTTTCTTTCTTTCTTATTCTTTGCAAAAGGTATGCGAAAACTCAGGAAATTTTGCGAGCGCCACGTGCTAGTCGACGACATGAAAGAATCTAAACATTATATCTTTGGGAGTTGCTCATTGGCTCTGTAGCGCCCCCTACGGTGCTTAAAAATGGTGCACGCAATGGGGTTAGTTTCGCGTAGGACAATGAAATTCGGTACACTCATTCACCATGCCCAGACGCACAAAAAAGTCTCTTGCCGCCATGGTCCCACGTACACAGGAAGGCGGCCATTTTGGATGGAAAGTGCGTTTTCGTGCCATTTTTGGCCGATTCCACGCCTTGCTTAAGATCGAACTTGTCCTACAGATTTAATGCTACAGACTTCAAACTTGGCCAGGTTACTCTTAAGACATGGGGGGGGGAATTCATGGAGAAACTTTTTCAAAACTTAAAGGGCGTGGGCGTGGCAACTCCTCAAAGTTCGATGACTCGCCATCACTCGCCACAAAAAATGAAGTCGCTTATAACTCCCACATACATTATCCAATCTGTCCCAAACTTCATACGGTGAATGCTGGACCCAGCCTGAACGCGTACATATTATCATAACGACATCCACCTATAGCGCCACCTGCTGGGGGTTGGAAACATCTCTTTTTTTCCACATCTCGCATTTGATCGAACTCGTCCTACAGATTTAATGCTACAAGCTTCAAACTTGGCCAGATTACTCTTAAGACAAGGGGGAAAAGAGTCATGGAGAAACTTTTTCAAACCTCAAAGGGCGTGGCCGTGGCGACGCCTCAAAGTTATGACTCGCCATGAAGAATTAAGTCGCTTATAACTTCCACACTCATTATCCAATCTGTCCCAAACTTCATACGGTGAATGCTGGACCAAGCCTGAACGCGTACATATTATCATAGTGACATCCTCCTATAGCGCCACCTGCTGGTGGTCGGAAATGTCATTTTTTGCCACACCTCACATTTTATAAAACTCCTCCTACAGATTTAATGCTACAAGCTTCAAACTTAGCCAGGTTACTCTTAAGACATGGGGGCAAAAATTCATGGAGAAACTTTTCCAAACTCTGAACAATTCGGGCGTGGTCAGGCGGTGAAAATCGTGTGATGGTGTTTGTGATTTGAAAGCCTTATCATCATCACAACGTCATGAAACTTGGCACACACGTCCATCCTGAACACCTCGTACGTATGTGAAGGGTATCGTGTGTGGAAGGAGCAAAGTGGCTCAGTGGCGCCCCCTAGGGTACTTAAAAATGGTCCACACATTGGGGTTAGTTTTGCGTGGGACGACGAAATTCGGTACACTCATTCATCATGCCCAGACGCACAAAAAAGTCTCATGCCGCCATGGTCCCACGTCCACAGGAAGTCGGCCATTTTGGATGGAAAGTGCGTTTTCGTGCCATTTTTGACCGATTCTACACCTTGTATAAGATCGAACTTGTCCTACAGATTTAATGCTACAGACTTCAAACTTGGCCAGGTTACTCTTAAGACATGGGGGGAAAAATTCATGGAGAAACTTTTTCAAACCTCAAAGGGCGTGGGCGTGGCGACGCCTCAAAGTTTGATGACTCGCCATCACTCGCCACAACAAATTAAGTTGCTTATAACTCCCACATACATTATCCAATCTGTCCCAAACTTCATACGGTGAATGCTGGACCCAGCCTGAACGCGTACATATTATCATAGTGACATCCACCCATAGCGCCACCTGCTGGTGGTTGGAAACATCTTTTTTTTTCACACCTCGCATTTGATCAAACTCCTCCTACATATTTAATGCTAAAATCTTCAAACTTGGCCAGGTTACTCTTAAGCTAGGGGGGAAGAAAACTCTTGAGAAGCTTTTCCAAACTCTGAACGATGTGGGCGTGGCCAGGCGGTGACAATCGTGTGATGGCGTTTGTGATTTGAAAGCCTTATCATCATCGCAACTTAATGAAACTTGGCACACACGTCCACCCTGATGACCTCGTTCGTATGTGAAGGGTATCGTGTGTGGGCTGAGCAAAATGGCTCAGTGGCGCCCCCTAGAAATTTTCAAAAACCCCTCCGCATTGGAGTTATTATGTGCTCGTACGTACACAGAGGGTATCGTGTGTGTGGGCAGAGCTGCGGCTCCAGCGTCCAGCGCATGCCCCAACGTGCGCACATCCCAACGTACGCACACCTCGGTCCCGCTCACAGCTGCTTGCAGCTTTCTAGTTATTATTATTAGGGACCGAGCAGTGAAACTGCAAGGACCCTATTGTATCTGTAAGGTTTATTAGGGACCGAGCAGTGAAACTGCAAGGACCCTATTGTATCTGTAAGGTTTATTAGGGACCGAGCAGTGAAACTGCAAGGACCCTATTGTATCTGTAAGGTTTATTATTATTATTATTATTCTTTCTTTCTTTCTTTCTTATTCTTTGCAAAAGGTATGCGAAAACTCAGGAAATTTTGCGAGCACCACCTGCCAGTCGACGACATGAAAGAATCTAAACTTTATATTTTTGGGGGTCGCTCATTGGCTCTGTAGTGCCCCCTACGATGCTTAAAAATTGTCCCCGCAATAGGATTAGTTTCGCGTGGGACGACGAAATTCGGTACACTCATTCATCATGCCAAGACGCACAAAAAAGTCTCAGGCCGCCATGGTCCCACGTCCACAGGAAGGCGGCCATTTTGGATGGTAAGTGCGTTTTCGTGCCATTTTTGACCGATTCCACACCTTGTATAAGATCGAACTTGTCCTACAGATTTAATGCTACAGACTTCAAACTTGGCCAGGTTACTCTTAAGACATGGAGGGAAAAATTCATTGGCCAACTTTTTCAAAACTTAAAGGGCGTGGCCGTGGCGACGCCTCAAAGTTTGATGACTCGCCATCACTCGCCACGAAAAATGAAGTCGCTTATAACTCCCACATACATTATCCAATCTGTCCCAAACTTCATACGGTGAATGCTGGACCCAGCCTGAACGTGCACATATAAAATAGTGACATCCACCTATAGCGCCACCTGCTGGTGGTTGGAAATGTCTTTTTTTTTCCACACCTCGCATTTTATCAAACTCCTCCTACAGATTTCATGCTAAACGCTTCAAACTTGGCCAGGCTACTCTTAGGACGTGGGCCGAAAAAATCATTGGCCAACTTTTTCAAAACTTAAAGGGCGTGGCCGTGGCGACGCCTCAAATTTATGACACGCCATAAAAAATTAAGTCGCTTATAACTCCCACATACATTATCCAATCTGTCCCAAACTTCATACGGTGAATGCTGGACCCAGCCTGAACATGCACATATAAAAAAGTGATATCCACCTACAGCGCCACCTAATGGTGGTTGGAAACTTCATTTTTTTCCACACCTCTTATTTGATCAAACTCCTCCTACATATTTCATGCTAAAATCTTCAAACTTGGCCAGGTTACTCTTAAGACATGGGGGCAAAACTTCATGGAGAAACTTTTCCAAACTCTGAACGGTGTGGGCGTGGCCAGAGGTGAAAATCGTGTGATGCCGTTTGTAATATGAAAGCCTTACGGTGCGTTCACACCAAACGCGATGCGAATATTCGCACCGCCTTCATCGCGCGATCGTTGCCGCAAGTGTAAATTAAATTCCATCGCCTCAAACGCCTCTTTCGCGCGAGTAAAAAACGAGTGAATAGTTCAAGGGGCTATCCATGGCTGATCGCGTCCTTGTACCTGCTGTGGCAGTCCGAGATTCGTCTGAAACGCACACGCCATCGTGTCTGGATCAGTGACATCATCCGGTGGTGCATTCAGCTCGGATAATTTCATCGCCTTCTCCAGGAGTTGCTTCTGGATGACGGCCGCCTCGAGCGGCACCCCAGGCCCACCAGGACCCAGCCCGACGACCCGCTCGGGAGGACCGGCGCCTGCAGCCGGCGTCCCGCCGAGAGATCACGGCACCGATCCTCCCGAGCAGGCCACCAAACTGGGTCCCGGCGAGCCCGAAACACCGCTGGAAGCGGCCGCCACGGGAGGATCGGTGCCGTGATCTCTCGGCGGGACGCCGGCTGCAGGCGCTCCGCAGCTGGGCCGCGGCTCCGTTTCAGCTGCGGGGCGCCTGTGGCATTGTGTCCTGCCGAGAGATCGCGGCGCCGGTCCTCCATGAGTTCCGTCTGGATGACGGCCGCCTCCAGCGGCACCCCAGGCCCACCAGGACCCAGCCCGACGACCCGCTCGGGAGGACCGGCGCCGCGATCTCTCGGCAGGACACCATGCCACAGGCGCCCCGCAGCTGAAACGGAGCCGCGGCCCAGCTGCGGAGCGCCTGCAGCCGGCGTCCCGCCGAGAGATCACGGCACCGATCCTCCCGTGGCCGCCGCTTCCAGCGTGTTTCGGGCTCGCCGGGACCCAGTTTGGTGGCCTGCTCGGAGGCGGCCGTCATCCAGACGGAACTCATGGAGAAGGCGGTGATTAAATTTTTTTATTTTATTTAGTCAGGGACCATGTGCAAAGTACATTAATAACAAAGTAAATAGATGACCTGCACCAGATTGTAGCTTAGAAGCTAATTTCCATCTGCAGTCCCATCTGCATGTCACAGACAGCGCCTGTCCATCTGTCTCCACGTCACTGTCGTCCAGAATCTCAACGCTGATAGGCTGTCTGGCGCGAATATTTCGCCAAAGTTGGATTTTTTGAACTCGCGCGAATCGCATATTTTCACTCGCGCGGCGGCCACCGCATCACCGCACCGCCTCACCGCTCCTCACCGCTCCTCACCGCGCCGCCCGACCGCTCCTCATCGCGCCGCCGGCTCGAATCCGCGTCTAATCGCGTCTTTGCTTTGACTTTGTATGTAATCGCGTCGCCCGACCGCGTCTGGTGTGAACGCACCGTTATCATCATCGCAAAATCATGAAACTTGGTACACACGTCCACCCTGACGACCTCGTACGTATGTAAAGGGTATTGTGTGTGGGCGGAGCAAAATGGCTCAGTGGCGCCCCCTAGAAATTTTCAAAAACCCCTATGCATTGGGGTTATTATGTGCTCGTACGTACGCAGAGGGTATCGTGCGTCTGGGCAGAGCTGCAGCTCCAGCGTCCAGCGTATGCCCCAACGTACGCACATCCCAACGTACGCCACCTCGGTCCCGCTCACAGCTGCTTGCAGCTTTCTAGTTATTATTCTTTCTTTCTTTCTTTCTTTCTTATTCTTTGCAAAAGGTATGCGAAAACTCAGGAAATTTTGCGAGCGCCACGTGCTAGTCGACGACATGAAAGAATCTAAACATTATATCTTTGGGAGTTGCTCATTGGCTCTGTAGCGCCCCCTACGGTGCTTAAAAATGGTGCCCGCAATGGGGTTAGTTTCGCGTAGGACAATGAAATTCGGTACACTCATTCACCATGCCCAGACGCACAAAAAAGTCTCTTGCCGCCATGGTCCCACGTACACAGGAAGGCGGCCATTTTGGATGGAAAGTGCGTTTTCGTGCCATTTTTGACCGATTCCACGCCTTGCTTAAGATCGAACTTGTCCTACAGATTTAATGCTACAGACTTCAAACTTGGCCAGGTTACTCTTAAGACATCGAGGGAAAATTTCATTGGCCAACTTTTTCAAAACTTAAAGGGCGTGGCCGTGGCGACGCCTCAAAGTTTGATGACTCGCCATCACTCGCCACGAAAATTGAAGTCGCTTATAACTCCCACATATATTATCCAATCTGTCCCAAACTTCATACGGTGAATGCTGGACCCAGACTGAAAGCTCACATATAAAATAGTGACATCCACCTATAGCGCCACCTGCTGGTGGTTGGAAATGTCTTTTTTTTTCCACACCTCGCATTTGATCGAACTCCTCCTACATATTTAATACAAAAACCTTCAAACTTGGCCAGGTTGCTCTTAAGACATGGGCCGAAAAAATCATTGGCCAACTTTTTCAAAACTTAAAGGGCGTGGCCGTGGCGACACCTCAAATTTATGACGCGCCATAAAAAATTAAGTCGCTTATAACTCCCACATACATTATCCAATCTGTCCCAAACTTCATACGGTGAATGCTGGACCCAGCCTGAACGTGCACATACAAAAAAGTGATATCCACCTACAGCGCCACCTAATGGTGGTTGGAAACTTCATTTTTTTCCAGGCCTCTTATTTGATCAAACTCCTCCTACATATTTCATGCTAAAATCTTCAAACTTGGCCAGGTTACTCTTAAGACATGAGGGCAAAACTTCATGGAGAAACTTTTCCAAACTCTGAACGGTGTGGGCGTGGCCAGAGGTGAAAATCGTGTGATGGCGTTTGTAATATGAAAGCCTTATCATCATCGTAAAGTCATGAAACTTGGCACACACGTCCACCCTGTCGACCTCGTACGTATGTAAAGGGTATTGTGTGTGGGCGGAGCAAAATGGCTCAGTGGCGCCCCCTAGAAATTTTCAAAAACCCCTCCGCATTGGGGTTATTATGTGCTCGTATGTACGCAGAGGGTATCATGCCTGTGGGCAGAGCTGCGCGTCTACGGCATCCAGCGCATGCCCCAACGTGCGCACATCCAACGTACGCACACCTCGGTCCCGCTCACAGCTGCTTGCAGCTTTCTAGTTATTATTATTCTTTCTTTCTTTCTTTCTTTCTTTCTTTCTTTCTTTCTTTCTTTCTTTCTTTCTTTCTTATTCTTTGCAAAAGGTATGCGAAAACTCAGGAAATTTTGCGAGCGCCATGTGCCGGTCGACGACATGAAAGAATCTAAACTTTATATTTTTGGGAGTCGCTCATTGACTCTGTAGCGCCCCCTACGATGCTTAAAAATTGTCCCCGCAATAGGATTAGTTTCGCGTGGGACGACGAAATTCGGTACACTCATTCATCATGCCAAGACGCAAAAAAAAGTCTCAGGCCGCCATGGTCCCACGTCCACAGGAAGTCGGCCATTTTGGATGGAAAGTGCGTTTTCGTGCCATTTTTGACCGATTCCACACCTAGTATAAGATCGAACTTGTCCTACAGATTTAATGCTACAGACTTCAAACTTGGCCAGGATACTCTTAAGACATGGAGGGAAAAATTCATTGGCCAACTTTTTCAAAACTTAAAGGGCGTGGCCGTGGCGACGCCTCAAAGTTTGATGACTCGCCATCACTAGCCACGAAAAATGAAGTCGCTTATAACTCCCACATACATTATCCAATCTGTGCCAAACTTCATATGGTGAATGCTGGACCCAGATTGAAAGCTCACATATAAAATAGTGACATCCACCTATAGCGCCACCTGCTGGTGGTTGGAAATGTCTTTTTTTTTCCACACCTCACATTTGATTGAACTCCTCCTACATATTTAATGCAAAAACCTTCAAACTTGGCCAGGTTGCTCTTAAGACATGGGCCGAAAAAATCATTGGCCAACTTTTTCAAAACTTAAAGGGCGTGGCCGTGGCGACACCTCAAATTTATGACTCGCCATAAAAAATTAAGTCGCTTATAACTTCCACATACATTATCCAATCTGTCCCAAACTTCACACGGTGAATGCTGGACCCAGCCTGAACGCGTACATATTATCATAGTGACATCCACCTACAGCGCCACCTGCTGGTGGTTGGAAATTTCTTTTTTTTTCCACAACTCTTATTTGATCAAACTCCTACTACATATTTCATGCTAAAATCTTCAAACTTGGCCAGGTTACTCTTAAGACATGAGGGCAAAACTTCATGGAGAAACTTTTCCAAACTCTGAACGGTGTGGGAGTGGCCAGAGGTGAAAATCGTGTGATGGCGTTTGCAATATGAAAGCCTTATCATCATCGCAAAGTCATGAAACTTGGTACTCACGTCCACCCTGACGACCTCGTACGTATGTAAAGGGTATTGTGTGTGGGCGGACCAAAATGGCTCAGTGGCGCCCCCTAGAAATTTTCAAAAACCCCTATGCATTGGGGTTATTGCGTGCTCGTACGTACGCAGAGGGTATCGTGCGTCTGGGCAGAGCTGCAGCTCCAGCGTCCAGCGTATGCCCCAACGTACGCACATCCCAACGTACGCCACCTCGGTCCCGCTCACAGCTGCTTGCAGCTTTCTAGTTAGGGACCGAGCAGTGAAACTGCAAGGACCCTATTGTATCTGTAAGGTTTATTATTATTCTTCTTATTCTTTGCAAAAGGTATGCGAAAACTCAGGAAATTTTGCGAGCGCCACGTGCTAGTCGACGACATGAAAGAATCTAAACATTATATCTTTGGGAGTTGCTCATTGGCTCTGTAGCGCCCCCTACGATGCTTAAAAATGGTGCCCGCAATGGGGTTAGTTTCGCGTAGGACAATGAAATTCGGTACACTCATTCACCATGCCCAGACGCACAAAAAAGTCTCTTGCCGCCATGGTCCCACGTACACAGGAAGGCGGCCATTTTGGATGGAAAGTGCGTTTTCGTGCCATTTTTGACCGATTCCACGCCTTGCTTAAGATCGAACTTGTCCTACAGATGTAATGCTACAAACTTCAAACTTGGCCAGGTTACTCTTAAGACATAGGGGGGGGGATTCATGGAGAAACTTTTTCAAAACTTAAAGGGCGTGGGCGTGGCAACTCCTCAAAGTTTGATGACTCGCCATCACTCGCCACAAAAAATGAAGTCGCTTATAACTCCCACATACATTATCCAATCTGTCCCAAACTTCATACGGTGAATGCTGGACCCAGCCTGAATGCGTACATATTATCATAACGACATCCACCTATAGCGCCACCTGCTGGGGGTTGGTAACATCTCTTTTTTTCCACATCTCGCATTTGATCGAACTCGTCCTACAGATTTAATGCTACAAGCTTGAAACTTGGCCAGATTACTCTTAAGACATGGGGGGAAAGAGTCATGGAGAAACTTTTTCAAACCTCAAAGGGCGTGGCCGTGGCGACGCCTCAAAGTTATGACTCGCCATGAAGAATTAAGTCGCTTATAACTTCCACACTCATTATCCAATCTGTCCCAAACTTCATACAGTGAATGCTGGACCCAGCTTGAACGCGTACATATTATCATAGTGACATCCTCCTATTGCGCCACCTGCTGGTGGTCGGAAATGTCTTTTTTTGCCACACCTCACATTTTATAAAACTCCTCCTACAGATTTAATGCTACAAGCTTCAAACTTAGCCAGGTTACTCTTAAGACATGGGGGCAAAATTTCATGGAGAAACTTTTCCAAACTCTGAACAATTCGGGCGTGGCCAGGCGGTGAAAATCGTGTGATGGTGTTTGTGATTTGAAAGCCTTATCATCATCACAACGTCATGAAACTTGGCACACACGTCCATCCTGAACACCTCGTACGTATGTGAAGGGTATCGTATGTGGGCGGAGCAAAGTGGCTCAGTGGCGCCCCCTAGGGTACTTAAAAATGGTCCACACATTGGGGTTAGTTTTGCGTGGGACGACGAAATTCGGTACACTCATTCATCATGCCCAGACGCACAAAAAAGTCTTATGCCGCCATGGTCCCACATCCACAGGAAGGCGGCCATTTTTGATGGAAAGTGCGTTTTCGTGCCATTTTTGGCCGATTCCACGCCTTGCATAAGATCGAACTTGTGCTACAGATTTAATGCTACAGACTTCAAACTTGGCCAGGTTACTCTTAAGACATGGGGGGAAAGATTCATGGAGAAACTTTTTCAAACCTCAAAGGGCGTGGCCGTGGCGACGCCTCAAAGTTCGATGACTCGCCATCACTCGCCACAAAAAATGAAGTCGCTTATAACTCCCACATACATTATTTAATCTGTCCCAAACTTCATACGGTGATATCTGGACCCAGCCTGAACGCGCATAGATAAAATAGTGACATCCCCCAACAGCGCCACCTGCTGGTGGTCAGAAACGTCTTTTTTTTCCATACCTCACATTTTATCAAACTCCTCCCACAGATTTAATGCTACAAACTTCAAACTTAGCCAAGTTACTCTTAAGACATGGAGGCAACAATTCATGGAGAAACTTTTCCAAACTCTGAACGGTGTGGGCGTGGCCATGCGGTTAAAATCGTGTGATGACGTTTGTGATTTGAAAGCCTTATCATCATCTCAAGGTAATGAAACTTGGTACACACGTCCACCCTGACGACCTCGTACGTATGTAAAGGGTATCGTGTGTGGGCGGAGAAAAATGGCTCAGTGGCGCCCCCTAGAAATTTTCAAAAACCCCTCCGCATTGGGGTTATGCTGTGCTCGTAAGTACACAGCGGGTATCGTGCGTGTGGGAAGAGCTGCGGCTCCAACGTCCAGCGCATGCCCAACGTACGCACATCCCAACGTACGCACACCTCGGTCCCGCTCACAGCTGCTTGCAGCTTTCTAGTTATTATTATTATTCTTTGCAAAAGGTATGCGAAAACTCAGGAAATTTTGCGAGCCCCACCTGCCAGTCGACGACATGAAAGAATCTAAACTTTATATTTTTGGGAGTCGCTCATTGACTCTGTAGCGCCCCCTACAATGCTTAAAAATGGTGCCCGCAATGGGGTTAGTTTCGCGTAGGACAATGAAATTCGGTACACTCATTCATCATGCCCAGATGCAAAAAAAAGTCTCTTGCCGCCATGGTCCCACGTACACAGGAAGGCGGCCATTTTGGATGGAAAGTGCGTTTTCGTGCCATTTTTGACCGATTCCACGCCTTGCTTAAGATCGAACTTGTCCTACAGATTTAATGCTACAGACTTCAAACTTGGCCAGGTTACTCTTAAGACATGGGGGGGGAAATTCATGGAGAAACTTTTTCAAAACTTAAAGGGCGTGGGCGTGGCAACTCCTCAAAGTTCGATGACTCGCCATCACTCGCCACAAAAAATGAAGTCGCTTATAACTCCCACATACATTATCCAATCTGTCCCAAACTTCATACGGTGAATGCTGGACCCAGCCTGAACGCGTACATATTATCATAACGACATCCACCTATAGCGCCACCTGCTGGGGGTTGGAAACATCTCTTTTTTTCCACATCTCGCATTTGATCAAACTCGTCCTACAGATTTAATGCTACAAGCTTCAAACTTGGCCAGATTACTCTTAAGACATGGGGGAAAGAGTCATGGAGAAACTTTTTCAAACCTCAAAGGGCGTGGCCGTGGCGACGCCTCAAAGTTATGACTCGCCATGAAGAATTAAGTCGCTTATAACTTCCACACTCATTATCCAATCTGTCCCAAACTTCATACGGTGAATGCTGGACCCGGCCTGAACGCGTACATATTATCATAGTGACATCCTCCTATAGCGCCACCTGCTGGTGGTTGGAAACCTTTTTTTTTTTCCGCACGTCACATTTTTTCAAACTCCTCCCACAGATTTAATGCCACAAGCTTCAAACTTGGCCAGATTACTCTTACGTCATGTGGGGAAAAATTCATGGAGACACTTTTCCAAACTCTGAACGGTGTGGGCGTGGCCAGGCGGTGAAAATCATGTGATGGCGTTTGTGATTTGAAAGCCTTATCATGATCGCAAGGTCATGAAACTTGGCACACACGTCCACCCTGATGACCTCGTACGTATGTAAAGGGTATCGTGTGTGGGCGGAGCAAAATGGCTCAGTGGCGCCCCCTAGAAATTTTCAAAAACCCCTCCGCATTTGGGTTTTTATGTGCTTGTAAGTATGCAGAGGGTATCGTGTGTGTGGGCAAAGCTGCAGCTCAAGCGTCCAGCGCATGCCCCAACGTGCGCACATCCCAACGTACGCACACCTCGGTCCCGCTCACAGCTGCTTGCAGCTTTCTAGTTATTATTATTATTCTTTGCAAAAGGTATGCGAAAACTCAGGAAATTTTGCGAGCGCTACGTGCTAGTCGACGACATGAAAGAATCTAAACATTATATTTTTGGGAGTCGCTCATTGGCTCTGTAGCGCCCCCTACGATGCATAAAAATGATCCCCTTAATAGGATTAGTTTCGCGTGGGACGACGAAATTCGGTACACTCATTCATCATGCCCAGACGCACAAAAACGTCTCATGCCGCCAATGTGACACGTCCACAGGAAGGCGGCAATTTTGGATGGAAAGTGCGTTTTCGTGCCATTTTTGCCCGATTCCACACCTTGCATAAGATCGAACTTGTCCTACAGATTTAATGCTACAGACTTCAAACTTGGCCAGGTTACTCTTAAGACATGGGGGGAAAAATTCATGGGGGAACTTTTTCAAAACTTAAAGGGCGTGGCCGTGACGACGCTTCAAAGTTTGATGACTCGCCATCACTCGCCACAAAAAATGAAGTCGCTTATAACTCCCACATACATTATCCAATCTGTCTCAAACTTCATACGGTGAATGCTGGGCACAGCCTGAACGCGTACATATTATCATAACGACATCCACCTATAGCGCCACCTGCTGGGGGTTTGAAACATCTCTTTTTTTCCACATCTCGCATTTGATCGAACTCGTCCTACAGATTTAATGCTACAGACTTCAAACTTGGCCAGGTTACTCTTGAGATATGGGGGGAAAGAATCATGGAGAAACTTTTTCAAACCTCAAAGGGCGTGGCCGTGGCGACGCCTCAAAGTTATGACTCACCATGAAGAATTAAGTCGCTTATAACTTCCACACAAATTATCCAATCTGTCCCAAACTTCATAAGTTGATTGCTGGGCCCAGCCTGAACGTGCAGATATAAAATAGTGACATCCACCTACAGCGCCACCTAATGGTGGTTGGAAATGTCTTTTTTTCCCCACACCTCGCATTTGATCAAACTTCTCCTACAGATTTAATGCTACAAGCTTCAAACTTGGCCAGATTACTCTTAAGACATGGGGGGAAAAATTCATTGAAAAACTTTTCAAAACTCTGAACAGTGTGGGCGTGGCCAGGCGGTGAAAATCGCGTGATGGCGTTTGTGATTTGAAAGCCTTATCATCATCACAAAGTCATGAAACTTGCCCCACACGTCCACCTTCACCACCTCGTTCGATGTAAAGGGTATCGTGTGTTGGCGGAGCAAAATGGCTCAGTGGCTCCCCCTAGAAATTTTCAAAAACCCCTCCGCATTGGGGTTATTACTTGCTCGTACGTACGCAGAGGGTATCGTGCGTGTGGGCAGAGCTGTGCGACTACGGCGTCCAGCACATTCCCAACGTGCGCACATCCAACGTACGCACACCTCGGTCCCGCTCACAGCTGCTTGCAGCTTTCTAGTTTTCCTGTCTCTTCTCTTGGTTTGACGTGGTCCCTCACACCCACTTTGAACAAGTGGGGATTTCCAAGCCCCACCTGCCTTGTTGCCCCAACAAAAATATTGACAAATTACATTTTAACTTTATTGAACTAACACCAAGTAACATCATATTTTATAATGAATCAAAATCAATAACATCAAATAACACAAAGTTCAAAAAGAGAAAATAAAAGTGTTTCATTTGCAATCTGTGCAAAAAACAAAAACAATTCAAATGTATCCCTGCATTAGTGGCTGCAATGAGCCTGTTTTGCACTGCACAACTTCTCAAAACGTGGTGTCAGGCTTGAAACTGCCACTCTCAAGTCATGCTCAATGTTGAGCTGAGATCTGTGTTTTGTTTTCAGAGATGCCACAGCTGAGAAGCATGTAGTTGCATTGCGGGATTCTGTATGTAACTTTGTATGGGGCCATTTGTGCTTGACTGTTAACCGACGCAGCCTTTACCAGGCGTTGCTCCTGCTGTCGATTTTCTTTTAAAGAAATCCAGTGGCTTGTTAACGTGACAGGGATGTGTTATAGTGATGGGATACTCGATTCCTTATACTGACTCAAGTTTGTATGAGTCACTCACTAAAGTGAATCGGGTTTTCGAGTCACTTGAATCAATCACCCAGAGTGTGCGCCATGGAATGTACAAACAAGTTCTAAAGTCAGTAAAAAAAATCTCGAGTTTTGAACGATTGACTCACGAATCGCACATCACTAGTGTGTTATCTCCAGGTGTCTCCTTAATTTGTTCAGCCTCATGCTGTCTGCTGCTAACGGCTTCAGACACAGAGCACACATCGGTCTCTCCTCTGCACCGACCACTGCAACCGTGAATCCTAGACCAAGATAGCTTTCATCATATTTTCTTTTCGGTTCGGTTTTTGGTCGACTTGGCCCCTCTGTCTTGTGTGTTTGTGATGGTGCTGGCTCCTTTTTGGTCCGAGTCACAAATTTATCCACGTTGCTCACAGTTACGCAACCCTGCTACCTTGCTCTCTCATAATTTTAGCTATTCATTATTACTTTGTTTGTGTGGGTGTTTTGTTTAGTGAATTATCTTTATTGTCAATAAAGAAAAGCATTTAAGATTTAAAATTTCCTCCCGTTTGTCGCGCCCCACTTGCCATGTGTCTCGGTTCCCCACCAGTGGGGCGTGCCCCACACTTTTTTCAATTTTCAATTCAATTCATTTTTATTTATATAGCGCCAAATACAACAAATGTCATCTCAAGGCACTTAGATAATAAAGTCCAATTCAAGCCAATTGGAATTCAATTAATTGTAATCATAATTATTCATAAAATAATCCAATTCGTTCATATAGAGCCAATTCAAAAACAATTTCCTAGCTAAGGAAACCAACAGATTGCACTGAAACTTTTTTTTTCGGTCCAATTTCCTGTCCTGAGCGTGCCTATTTGTGGAGAGAAACGACTCCCTTTGAACAGGAAGAAACCTCTGGCAGAACCAGACTCAGGAAGGGTGGCCATCAGAACCAGGCTTAAAACTTTCCTGTTTTGATAAAGCTTATAGTTAGGGATGGCTCAGGTGATCCTGAAACATGCCATAGTTAAGCTGCTATAGGCCTAGACTGCTGGGGGGCCTCATCTGTCACACCTTTCCTCACTTTACTCTCTTTATGTATATGTGACATTATTGTGCTCATTAACTTGTGTTTCCCTGTTCCAACAGATATCCTTTGAATGGTGTTACATTGAATGATGCACTCTGAATCCTGACTGAAACTCTTCAAACAGATTATTTCTGTGTAAATTATCACAAAGCTGAGCTGCAACTATTTTTTCAAGAACTTTAGACATAAAAGGGAGATTGGATATAGGTCTATAATGAACCAACATCTCTGAATCAAGAGTAGGTTTTTTAAGTAAAGGTTTAATTACAGCAACCTTAAAAGTCTGAGGTACATATCCTGTCAACAAAGACAGATTGATCAAATCCAATATGGAAGTGTCAATTAATGGGAAAACCTCCTTGAACAGTCTGGTTGGGATTGGGTCTAAAACACAAGTTGATGGTTTAGAAGAGACTATTGCTGTTGTTAGTTCAGAGAGATCAACTGGACAGAAGCCGTCTAAATACAAATCAGGTTCTAAAGATACTTCTAAAGCTGCTGTACTTGATGATACATCACTGACAATAGTGGGAAGGACTCCATCAATCTTCTCTCTAATAGAAACAATTTTATTGATAAAGAAGCTCATGAAATCATCACTGCTGAGAGTTAAAGGAATACCTGGCTCAGCAGAACTCGGACTCTTAGTCAGACTGGCTACAGCGCTGAAGAGAAACCTGGGATTGTTCTTATTCTCTTCTATCAATGATGAATAATAAGCAGTTCTAGCTTTACGAAGGGCTTTCTTATACGTTATTAAACTATCTTTCCTTTCGTAATTCTCCCCTGTTGGGGGCGGCTTGGGTGGGCCTGGGTGATGGTGGGTCTCAGGCCCAGGCTGTTATGACTGGAGTGATTGTGTGGTTTGTTTGTTTGTTGTGTTCTGTTTTGTTTGTTTTGTTTTGTTCTTTTCTTTATTTGTAGGGGCCGTCTGGGGTGGGGCGGGTGGGTGCCTTCGGGTTGCCAAGTGGCTCACCGAATACGCTGCGGGCCCCGGACCTGGTGAACATCGAGCCCTCCTGCTCTGTGGCGGATCCCAGGAAACAGGGGTGCCTGTTGCAGCCATTCCTTGGCTGCCCTTCTGGCTCCTGTACACAGCACACATTCACACACGTAGGGTTTGAGGGCGGGTGTGTTCTGTGGGGGGCAGCGGATGGGTCCACGTAGGTGGTCCCCTTTGCTGCACTCTGCAGCCCCCCGCCCTTGTTTTAATTACACTTGACATTACTAATCATGAGACACACACACACACACACACACACACACACACATATTAGGTTTTGGGGGGCGATAGCACTGAGTGGTATCTGGTGGGCGGGGCTCTTTGGGTATGTAGGCTGCCCGGAGGGCCACGCTCCCAGTTCCACAAGGTTGCTTGCCCCTCAATTTTAAATGCTCACTATTAGAAAATATCAAAGAGCCAGAGGGGAGAAGGGAGGGGTCTTCCCGCACCCCTGTTGCCTGGTTGCTGCCTGGGGCGGGGGGGCCAGGAGGAGGAGTTGTCCTGCTGGTTCGGGGTCTGCTGGCCCCCGGATGTGCCCGCTACGCCACACTCCAGCGGAGGTGGGGGATGGATGCATGTGCTGTGCGAGTGTTTGTGGATGTGTTTTTTTTTTCTTTATGTATGTATGTATTTATTTATTTTATTATTATTATTATTTTTTTTCTCTTATATGATTTATGGGGTGACTGGGTCTGGGTCTGGGTCTGGGTCTGGGTCCTGCTGTCCTCTGGCCTGCTTGTGCTGTTCCTGATTGGGGGGGGGGCATTGCTTCTCCCCGCTGCTCGCGGCCTCACCCACCTGTGGGCACGTCTTGACTCCTGGGGCGCTTGCCCAGGGGCACTGGGGCAGGCGCTGGCCCACTGCGGTTGGCTGTCTGGGGCGCCTGGCCCTCTCGGGTTTTGGGCGGGGCCCCTGCCGGGGGGTTTTGGTGGCGCTCGAGCTCGCGGGGGCCGGTTCCGGCGCGCGGCCCATGTCTGGGTGGCGGGGGCCTGGCGGGGCTGGAAGGCTGCCGCCTCTGGTCGCCGGGGGGGCTCTGCCCGATGCTAGTGGGGGCTCTGTCCGGGAGCTTCCTCTGCTGTCTTCTGGGGGGATGCGTGGTTGTCCCTATGGTGGGCTTCCCGGGTTCTGTGCTCCTTGGGGGCTGTTGGTGGCCTGGGTCTGGGGGCCCTCTCGGCCTGCTTCTGATTGCTGGGGGGGGGGGATTGTGACACTATACACTGATATTTAAGCATGGTTATTATGTGGGACCATCTATGTGTATTGCATGTTCATGCACACACACACACACACACACACACATTCATTAGCCCAGTAGCATGCTCACTATGCTCACTAAGCAGTTGTTGTGCTGTCCTGTGGTTTAAGGTCACCTGTGTATTATATGAGATTGCTGCTGCTTGTGTTTTTTTTGTTTGTGTGTTTATTCTCTGCTTGTCTGCTTACAGGTGCTCCTGGTGCTTCTAAGGTTGGATTCCCCACAAAAGCCGTGAATCGTCTTCAGTTTTGTTTTTACAGGTGTAGCAGCTGCACTCTAAAAAGTGTGACTGGGCTCAATTAATATTTACAAAATAAATACTAGTAACCTTAACATAAAAAAGACTGTGTGCAGTTTGATATATTATTATGTTGATTTAATCAAATTTGAATTATCTACCGATTGTATTTTACTCATTTTTGTTTGAATAATATCAGCTGAAAATCAATTAGTATAATTTGATTATATTTTATGAGTAAAGTCAACAATGTCGGAAAATTAATACATTTTACTCAATCGGGACTCCTTGGTTTTAATCGCCGTACACTTCCGCCCAAGATATTTGTGCCACATGGACGTTGATGTCTTCCACAGCCGTCGTCGACCACCATTTTCTCAAGGTAAGAGGCTTTAATAACAACACTTTATAGCTACGATGCCCAAGCAGTTGAACATTGTTTTGGGTTACCGCGAGTAACAAGTTTACTGGCAGTAGTTTACTGGCAAGTTCAGTCTATATCGTGATTCAAAGTCACCCGGAGCTCCCCCCTCCCCCACCTTAACAAGCTAGCTAACAGTGAGCGAGACGACAAACAAACGTTGTTCTGAGAGGTGAGTGTATAGTTACACACATCGTGTTATCTGGTATACTGTACTCGAGTAACACTTCTACTCGAGTAACTGTCAAAAGTGCTACATTCACCGGCTTTAATACTTTTCCGAGTGTTGGTAGGTCGCGGAGGCGGTGGTGTTGGTAGCATCGACCGTATATAAAAGCGGTGAAGGTGGTGTTGGAGGCGGTGACTCCTATACGTTTTTAAAAACTGCAGCATTTTCTCATGCTTTCTTTTTTTAAGCTTTGTCCGGCGTTATGTTGACCGGACGTCTGATAATATGCTTTATGCGTCATGCTCTGGTTTTCTTGATAGAGGCTGGTTTGTTTGTTACATCGCATCGTACATAGCACCCAGTTGTGGAGTAGTGTTTGAATGCAAGACTCCCCCCTTACATATTTGTTTGTTGCTTATTTGTTTATATTTAACTTGGTAGGGTTACAGTAATTGTCATGAATCAGGACATTGTCACTACCACTTTTCACCAGCAGAGAAAGTTTGTATGTTGCTGTCACGCCGAGAGCGGAAATAGAGACATTGAAAATGTTGTTTTGATCATAGACATAATATACGTAGACGCCTCATTGACTGACGCTGCCTATTGGAGCTGACGTATCAGCGCGGCCGCCATCTTGGATGGGTCTCCAATGCCCGCCCATTGCATTTATTTCGACTGAGGACGGTGTATATCCCCAACTAAATTAATCATAACTGCCCGAATTTTTACCGGATTTTCAAACGGTTTGGTTTGTTACAAACGGCAGATATTTAGTTATGATACAGGACACAGTCATATATTAAAAATACGTGCATTCATGCTGAAAGACTTTGTATTATGCTGGGAAAATAAAACGGCACGCTAGGCCAAAAAACCCTGAAGAAACAGCCTCCGTGAAATGTGTTACACAGTTCCCCGGTCAACACGGCAAGAAGTTAACTCCTCCTTTTATTCTGTGTCGATCGTGTTTCAAACTTTTGGTTGTGGGCCGTGGTGACAACGCCGTTTGAGAACGCTGGTTAGAGGTCAGTTAATAAGAGCACCCTTTTTTTTTTTAATGCATAGCTTAATCTATAGCTTGATTTACACTTTATATTGCTTTCTACCTTGGTTGAATGTGAAGTAGGGAACACCTGTTGAGTTATGATGCATCAACTGATATTCTGTGTCTCATTTATTCACGTGTGTCAGGTTGTCTGTGTTTTTGCTGTTATTATCCTCTTAAATGACAATGCAAAGTTTTATTACTGTCAATTACTGCTGTACTTCGAATATAAGTTTTCAGAATCAAGTATTAGAGCACTGTAATTAATGATACTTCTTGCACTTTTCTATTTGCCCTCCTATTTGCTTGGTCAATGCATATTTAGTGTTACATTATTTGCCATTGATAATTAGCATGTAAAATTTTGGTCACAATTTAGAAAATTATATTCTGGTATGTAACAAATTACCATGTTGTGCATAGAATAGGTGGTGACTGTGTGACAGTCTATCACATGCATAACCCCTTTCCAGAGCCTGAGGGGAAAAAAACAAATGTTATAATTATCATCCAAATAATTATAGACCTCACTGTACATACAAAAGCAACTGTAAAATATAATTGCTTATTTAGTTGATTTTCATATATCCCATCTTCTGAGTTTTGTGCTTAAAATATTAATTAATCCAAATGACTTAAAGCAATGCATTTCTTTCTAGGTGCATAGGGAATCTATCAGCACTTAAAGACCACAGGTATGTATTGAACTTACTATACAATACATGCTGTTATACTACATTTCACATACAGTATATTGTGTAAAGGTTTGTTCACTGTTTTGCAATACCATGTTGTCGACTTTTGCTGATTAAGCAAATTTGATACAGTTTAACCTGAAGTTTCAACATGAATTTAAAATGAAAGCAGCATAAAATATAGAAAATGTTTTTCATAGATATGCAGTTCATTATGATATTTGGTTTGTACATGTTTGTTGTGAACATTATTTAGATGACAGACAAAAAATATTTAAATGTATAAGATTGAAAAAGAACAAACACTAAAATCAAGGGTCCTCAATTTTAACGTGTCACTTTACATACTACAAGTTAATAGGACCTTTTTTCTCATTACTGTAGGTTTTTGCCTATGGGATGGAAGTGTAAGATCTGCAAGTCTTTGTCTGCTACAAAAGGGAACCTGCTAAAGCATTACAAGACTACAGCACGCAACATTTGGTCGTGGGCAATCTCAGCCATGTATCTATGGTAGTTGCCCTTGCACATTCAAAACACAGAGTGCGCTTCGCACACATTTGTCCAGATACCATGCAGCTGAGGAAAGTCTACAGCCAAATATCTCCACTTTTAAGTGTTTAGTTTGTGATGCTAGTTGTTCTACTGAGAAGGACTTCTTTCAGCACATTGGAAATCATCTGAAAGGCCATGAAACTGTCTTTTGTGTATTTGAAGGGTGCAATTTTCGGACAAATATTTACAATACATTTCTGAAACACAAAAGCAGAAGACACCAACCCTATTCTTTGAGTGATTTTAAACAAGCTGTGTATGAGAGACACTATAATCAGACAGCCGACCTCTCTGATATACCAGAGGCCAGTGCTGATGAGGGAACAAGTTTAGATTGTGATCCCGAATGTGCATCATACCTAGTTCTGAAAAGAATTGGCTTGCTTCTGCTGAAGCTAGAGAGCATCTGTAATGCATCTGTGAGGTGCATTGATGCTTTGGTTGAAGACCTTCACTTCATTTCATCTTCAGCATCTGTAGCCGTTGTTAGAAATACACTTGATTCAACATTGAGATTAAATGAATGCACTGTAGACCAGGCTATCATTACTGACTTGGCAGAACAACTGTGCAACTTCCATCCCATTAGTACAGCACTAGGAGCAGGTGGTCCTCTTAGTTCAGGTTTTAGGAGAAGAAGGTATTTTAAGGAGAATTTCCTGTGTGTTGACCCTGTTGAATATATTCTTGATTTTCAAAAGAACAAGACCTTTCAGTATGTGCCCATTCTTAAAACTTTGCAGGAAACCGTGAAAAATAAGGACATCTTATCCAGGTGTTTAAACAGCACTGGTTATTTTAAGTCAATTTTTGATGGCAAATTTTACAGGCAAAATGATTTTTATGCTGTACAGGAAACACGACTCTCAATAATCCTTTATGTAGATGATTTTGAGGTGTGTAACCCGCTAGGGACTTCAAGGAAAAAACATAAAATTACAGCCATTTATTGGATTTTGGCAAATTTGCCATCTGAGTTGCAATCTGAATTAACTTCGATACACCTAGCTTTACTTTGTAAAGCTGTTGATGTCAAACAGTTCGGATACAAAGTAGTTTTGGAACCACTATTGAAAGATCTTTGCACTCTAGAACAGGAAGGGGTTTTCATTCCCAGTGCTGGAAAAAGTATTAAAGGGACAGTACATTGTGTTGCAGCTGATAATCTCGGTGCACATTCGATCAGTGGACTAGTTGAAAGTTTCACAGGGCCCTACACCTGTAGGTTTTGTCTTGGGCATTCCTCCAAGTGCCAGACACATGAAGTGCCAAGTGGAGCATTTCCACCTCGTACAAGGGAGGACCATAGTTTGCATGTACAAACTGTTAGAGAAGATTCCAGTTTAAAGCAGTCATGTCCACTGACTGACAAATTGACTCACTTTCACTTTGTCTCTGGGTACCCACCAGATGTACTTCATGATATCTTTGAAGGGATTGTTCCAAGGGAACTGGCGTTGTGTATTCAGGTTTTCATTAAGAAGAAGTACTTTAATTTAACTCAACTTAACGAGTTAATTACATGTTTCCCCTATAAGGGCTCAGACAAAACCAATAGCCCTCAGGAAATCTCTCAAAATTACATGCGTCGGAAATCTATAGGGGGAAACGCTGATGAAAATTGGGCCCTAATACGGTTGTTGCCACTCATTGTTGGTTCACTGATACCTGAAGGTGATTCTGCTTGGCAGGTTCTTCTGACTTTAAAAGACATCACTGAATTGGTGGTTGCCCCTGTTCATACACTTGAGACAGTTGCATACCTGGACTTTAAAATATCTGAACATCGTGACAGATTTTTGGCAGTTTTTCCAGAAGAGAAACTGACACCCAAGCACCATTTTTTGGAACACTACCCTACATTGATCGAAGAATATGGGCCTCTGGTTGGTGTATGGACAATGCGCTTTGAAGCGAAACACAGCTTTTTTAAGCAAGTTGTGAGACACACGAACAATTTCAGGAATGTCTTGTTGACCCTTTCGACACGACACCAGATGATGATGGCATACTACCTGCAAACAGATGGTGGAAAGCAGGCACTGTGTGTTGCTAAAATATCTGAGGTGCCTTTAAATGTGCTGCATCCAGACATACAGGAAACCTTAAAAGAGACATCACCACTCCTGTCCACTGTGCTGTTAGCCAAGACTGTCACCTGTTATGGAACAAGGTACAATGTTGGGATGATCCTTTCTTATGGGTCTACAGGCGGGCTTCCTGATTTTGCTGAGATTGTTCAGATTGCCATTTTGGACAACTGTGTTCATTTCATAGTAAAGTTACTTGCTGCCTGGTATGAAGAGCATCTAAGATCTTTTCAGTTGGAGGACACTGGGAAAATGGCACTTTGGGGGCAGCAGAAACTTGGTGATGTCTACCCCTTGGCTGCATACAGTGTGGGACGAAAACGTTTGGTTACACTCAAGCGTCACATCTGTTTGGTTTAGGTAAATTACATTATATTGAACTTTACATCTGTACATGCATCATGTTGTCTGTATTCTGGTCCATGTAACTGGGATTATAATTTCTTATGAGCAATTTCATGACAGTTATAATTAATTAATAATGAATTAATTATAATTATAATACATATTGTTAGGATTCCGTAATTTAAGTGTCCCACTAATAATTTTTAACTTGTTTGGTGTTGGTTCCTACAAATATTAAAAAGCCTACATAAATTGATTAATTAAAAAGTTAGATGATTTGGGAATATTAAATAAATAATTTTATTTCCATATATAAATGGTTAATAATTTCATGTCAAAATGGAATGCAAAAATACTTTTAAAAAGACTCACTATTTTTTTTCAGCTTTTAATTCATAAAACTGAAAGTGGTCCAACACATGATAGCAGCATTAATTTACATTAGACATATAACAAATGACATACATGGCAATACACAAAATATTTGCAGAGTTCCATTGATTTTTAATTTTGATTTATCATGTGATGCCAGAATTAGGAAATATAATTTGTATTTATTTGAAAATGCAAGTGTATTTCAGTTGCCATTAATATTCTCTGAGTTTGTTTTGTTTCTTTTTTCTGGTGGCACAGTCTAGGTTCTTCATTGTATTATTCACTGCATGTGTGGTCTAAGCATCTGCTTCTGTCTGTTGATATTCTCATCATCAGGCTGGCAGAGATGGAGGAAAAACTGCAAGTAATCATTGGCGACCGAATTGAGAAGTTGGTCCTTCCATCAGGAATCCCACCGACCGTGGAGGAGCTGCAAACTACTGTGAAAGAGAACCTTGGAATTTCTGAGGAGTTCACTTTTCAGTATTTGGACTCAGAATTTGAGGATTACTTCACTCTGCATAAAACTGACCAAATTAAACACAAAGACACGATAAAGTTTGTCTTTGCTGCCCCGATTATTCTTAACTTGCAGCAAGTTGATGAAAGTTTGGGCATTTCTTTTGGTCAACAGTCAACAGATTGTGACTCAGTATCTTATGCAGAGTCATCAACATCAAATACAGAGTCCTCTGCTGGAACATCATCTACACTGGACACCATTATCCTGCCGAGACAGAGAAGCACTACTGAACGATGTCAGCCATGGCCAAATCAGTTCCCCATTCCACAGTTTGCATATGAGACTGAGATGTACCTTGAAAGAGCCGATGAAGACTACAAAAAGAATGGAACACTTCTGACTGCCTCAAAGGTCAAGACAGACATATTGGAGAAGCTGGCTGAAACGATATATATGTTTACAGCGTATCCGTCAAGTGCACAGATATGTGATGTTGCTGAGGCACTTGTCAAGAAATATCCTTGTCTGAAGGAACCTGGCTCATTCTCAGGTTATTATGGCTGGCAACAAAGCCTCAAATACAAGATGGCAAATTATCGCACTAAACTCAGAGGCTACGGTGTTCCTGAGGTGATGTGCAATGCGTTGAAGCGCAAGAGCCCTGCAGACCAGAAATCTGCAAAGAATGTGAAAAAACCTTGAAAAGGCAGAAGTAAACTACCTCCCACCTTACCCAGCAGGAGAGGATGAGGAAAGTCAAGAACAGGAAAGGATTAATTTGCTAACTGAAGTAAGGAAAAGAGACAACAACAAATTGATCAAAGAAAAGATGGCCAAAACCTTTGCACACCGAAGAAATGAAATCGTTAACCAATCACCCACCATCGAGGACTTAAAAGCCAGATGGCCAGCTCTATTTGAGGCATTGAATGTGAGTGTATGTGAATGTTAGTGTATGGTAATCGGAAACATTATTTTGCAATTGTGAGGGGTCAACTAATTGATACAAAATATGCTAAATTACTGTCATCTCATGAATCATGTTTTCATGTATTTTCAAGGTCAAATATGGTTTACAGGTTACGTCATTTGTCTTTTAGATCCAGGATGAGTTTCAAAGAATTACAACGGTGCACCTGGAATCAAAGTTCATGTCCAAGCTGGATGAACACACCTGTGTGAAGTTGGCACCCCATATGTTGAAAATATGAATAAAAGCATTTTGGTTCGTTTGTGCATCGTTTGTGCACGATTGTGCAGGCAAAATCAGCGTTTATGCACAAATAGTTTTTTTTATAATTTAACTTTTAATTTTTTGAAAGTAGGTCACTCAATCATGCTTTACCACTCTGAAAATATGAAGACAACCCTTGTGATTGCATAAATACTAATGTTTGATCAGTTGACCAATGCTAACTTATGTTGATGGCCACAATAGTGCAAAATAGGGGTATATAATCACAACAGTGTGCTACAATATTCAACATTTTTACACCTCTGGTAAATAATGACTGCCAAGACATCTTTCACAAGATCCCAGGCCAAAAGACACTAGGTGACATGGGCTACATATAAAAGGCAGACTTCCAACTGGCAAGGACATAATTCAAAACTTGCTATATCTGCTAAGACCAAACTGCAGGTCAAGCTGCCCAGCTGCTAGTTTAGCTGGCTCAGGAACATTGGTTCTTCTGTAACCTCTACACTATACATACCAGGCACATAAAGAAGCTCTACAGGGATTTTTGACTCTGATTTAAATGCGTAAACATAAACAATGAAAAAATAACAGCTTCTTCAAAGTGCTTCCATTGTGCCATGCAGTGCTCCAGAAAATAAACGGAACACCACAATGCAACTCCAAATTAATCATACTTCTGTGATATCAGCCTGTCCAGTCAGGACACAACACTAATTGTGAATTTTGCATACAGTTGTGCAAATATAACAACCAATGGTCAGAAATTAGAGGTAATAACCAAAACATTGACAAGCCATTTGTCGTTTTTCATACTTTCTGGCTGATTTTTTGGTCACGTGCATTTTGTTAGTGTCCCAACCCTGAAGGTACCACAAGGCGGTGTTTATGGTGGCGGTGGTTTGGAAACACTGATCTAGGGTTACCTAGGGTCACCAACCTCTTAAAAGTTAAACGACATAGCTGTTTGTGCACAAACATTAATTTTGCCTGCACAAACGATGCAGAAACGATTCCAACCATTTTCGAGTCATTTGGAGGTTGATGGGGTGCTGAGTGACCTACTTTCAAAAACTTAAAAGTTAAATAACATAAAAATGGTTTGTGCACAAATGTTAATTTTGCCTGCACAAACGATTCCAACCATTTTCGAGTCATTTGGATGTTAATGGGGTGCTGAGTGACCTAAGGTCACCAACCTCTTAAAAGTTAAATATCTTCAAGACGGTTTGTGCACAAACGCTGATTTTGCCTGCACAATCGTGCACAAACGATGCACAAACGAACCAAAATGCTTTTATTCATATTTTCAACATATGGGGTGCCAACTTCACACAGGTGATGAACACTCTCCCAGGCTTCTGAACCTCTTCCACTCTAAGGGTGGGACCATGGGATTGAGGTTGCAGGCTGTCCTACTAAAGGTATCCTAAAGTTTGGCCATATTATGTTTTTTATTTAAATTTATATATATATATATACATACATATAAATATATAAATCTGCAGGAGGAAATGTTAACCTTTGTGTATTAAATAAGTGTCTTTTTAATTACAGCAGGTTGCATACACTTGGCCACCGAATTAGACATTGTTTATCACACATTCTCAAAAATGTGACCATTCAATTGGCTCATGCAAAATATTTTCATTTTTATACACTGATTATAAACAATGTGCTCTTTAAGTGTTTTACATTACTCTGCTCTTACCAGTGTATTTTCTGTATAAGTGTAAATGTCTGACTCTTTAAACACCAGCTGCCACTCACCCTTATTTTCTAGCTGCTTTAACGTCAACATTTTGGGAAATAGCCTACTTTGGTAGTCTCTCTATGAGTTAAAATGGAGTTAGAATGAAATCGATTCTCTTCCTCTACCGTAAATTTGAAGGTACAACCAGCAGCATACCTTATCATAAAACATAGAAACAGGGAAGCAGCTAGTTTGTCCAAAAGTGACAAAACTCACCTACCAGCTCACCATGAGTTCAATGACAAACACAACATTTAAAGCAATACAATGTAACTTCTCAAAAAGCCCATTATGGAGCTCCCCCTACAGGCTTGGAGGTAATGTACGGTTACACTGTCGTAAATACAACACCCTTTCGCTTTCACGTTTGTTGACGAACTGGCGAGGAGTCAGAAGGTGCAAGCTATGTCGACCGCGAAGGTAAGAGTAATCAAATGTACCTGGGAGCGTGAGAGGGGTCTATTTGTTTTTGCGGTAGGTGTGCCAGAAAGCAAGTCGAAGTACTTCCACTCAGCTACCGGGCCGGTCCAGCAAAGTTACATAGCGCAGTTTTTCCCAACTCAGACCCCCGAAGGGCATAGGAGACAGGCCAATCGTAATATTAAAACTCATTCTAGCTGCACAATTTTTTTCAAGCTGTTATTTTAAGGTAGAAATGTTACATAGTATTGCTTTAAAGTGTTTTGGTTTTACGGAAGTTTCTTTTCTTTTCCAGGACTAGTGACTTTCTGGAGTCATAGTTGGTTCTCTGAAAACCTCAGTTAAGACAGGAAGTGTTTCATAAAACTGGTCTCTCAGACAGTACATAAAGGATAATTGACAGTGGTTTCTTTCAAAATAACACAAGTCTAAGCCCCTAGCGTTAAAAACCTTGACCTTGATTATTATTAATTTATGTTATTTCAGGCTCCTAACAATCCTACTATAAACATGAGCAGAGACATGGTCACCCGGTGTCTGATGCTGTACCTGGGGGAATCTGCCGATCAGCTCTTTAAAGAGTATGATGTAAGTTGAAAGGCATATCTCTATCTCTCTCAATATCTATTTATTTAGGACCATCTTCTGTAGCTGTACAGTATAAAATACAAAATGTTCTTGTTATTTTAGGATCCAGATGAAGACAGTGTGGCACAGGACCTTGCTGTACAAGAGATGAAAATCTACAGCATCCAGAATATACTGTCGGAAGGTGCAGCAGAGGACATTGGAATTGTGATAGACGGAACAAAGGTCCTGACCGTTCTTGGTAATTTTCCAAGGGCTTGTGCCATGCTCATTGGTTTGTCATATGCAGAGAATCTTGCCTATCCGAAGGAGCTCAAGTATACTTTTGAAGCCTTTCAGAAACTCTTCCTCGAACTGGATTGTTCAAAGCTTTCCCCAAAAGTGAACAGCCTCAAGAGCAAGTTACTGGCTTAAGAAAGGGACCCTAAATAAACTGGATTGCTGAGTAATTCTGTGCTGCAGTTAAGTGTTCAAGTCTTGTTTAGAAAAAATATGTTATCCATACTCATTTTGTTACGGTGCGTTCAGACCGGACGCGGTGCGAATTTTCGTGTTGCGAATTTTCGCGTTGCGTTACTCGTGCGAGTTTTGCCGCGGGTGTAGTTGAATTTACTCGCGTTATTCGCGCGAGTAAACAACGAGCGAATTTTCGCTCAAGGGGCTATTTCGCACCATTCCCTCCATTTCATTCACTCATCAACCATGGCCGATATAAGTACCATCGCGTCCTTGTACCTGCTGTGGCAGTCCGAGAGTCGTCGGAAACGCACACGCCGTCGTGTCTGGTCAGTGACATCATCTGGATGTGCACTCAGCTCGGAGAATTTCACCGCCTTCTCCAGGAGTTGCGTCTGGATGACGGCCGCTTCCAGCGGCATTTCAGGCTCACCAGGACCCAGTTTGATGACCTGCTCGGGAGGCACCGATCCTCCCGAGCAGGTCATCAAACTGGGTCCTGGCCTCGGACTGCCACAGCAGGTACAAGGACGCGATGGTACTTTATATCGGCCATGGTTGATGAGAGAATGAAATGGAGGGAATGGTGCGAAATAGCCCCTTGAGCGAAAATTCGCTCGTTGTTTACTCGCGCGAATAATGCGAGTAAATTCAACTACACCCGCGGCAAAACTCGCGCGAGTAACGCAACGCGAAAATTCGCACCGCGTCCGGTCTGAACGCACCGTTAGGACTAACAACTGGCACAGGTAACTGTTTGTATCGCGCACAGAATAATTTCCCTGTGCTTTTTGAGTCACTGTCTTGCAGTTCCACAGCAGTTAAATGTATTTAAAACATGCTTATACCATATGTTGGATCTTGTTCTTAGATCCTCAGGAGCTGGGCTCATTTGTGATCATCAGTTAGAAGCTGTCACTGTCATATGGTTTACTTCAAGGCATTGTCTGAGTATCAGTTAATTACTCTTCAGGTGTGTTCAGAAAAAAATGTCATACTCATTTAAGAGACTTGTTGCTGTGATTCTGTTGTGTACACCAGGGATACATATGTTGCATGTTTTAATAGAGGTTAGAGAATTTGCACAAATTTACAATTTAAGTGCCACTTCAGTTAGTGAAGAACCATACCAAACAAAGTACTTGTCAACACAGGGATGTTTTGATGTGTTTTTACAGCCATTTTAACATTTTGTATTTTGGCATTTTACACACAAAAAAATACACGTTTGAAAATGTATGTGTAAACAAAGTTTCACAAATAAATGTTTACCTGCTGTTTTCCATATGGTAATTTGTTAAATGACCTTCAGTAAATTCATGCAACAAGAAGGCATGTTTTAAGTAGATTCAACATAAAAAAATTATGGCAACAAAGTGACAATAAATAATATTAAATAGATTTTAAGCCATGTGGTACCAATTATTAGCTGATACAACCTATTTCATTTATTGAATCCAAATCATTCTTATCCAGATATTTAGAAGAATAGCCTCAATTTCACTCATAAAATTAGTAAATATAAATCAATATCATACAGATATTTTGTAAATAGAAATAAATTTCATCCAGATATTTAGTAAATATGAATTAATTCCACTTAATTAATCAGTAAATCTAAATCACTTTTTCCACAAATATTTTGTAAATCTAAATAAATTTTTGGAGATACCTTGGTTTTCCCTGTGAAATTGACAATTTGCCATATTATTAGTAAATCCAAAGTATTTAAACCAATAATTTCATTATTTTGTATTTAATTGTTTTGTTTAAATTTACTTAATTAAAATCAAGAGTTTTTAATCAAAATTGAAGGGATTCAAATATATTAAGTGTCACTTTGTTGCCTTAATTTTTTTAAGTAGACAATGGTCAAACTTTTCTGAGTGTGGTTGTCGGATTTTTCATTGTTTTTTATGTTTGTCTCTTCATGTTTCTGTTCTTTTTTTCTCTTCTTCGCTTTCCCTCTCTCTCTGTCCCCCGGTCCGGTTCGGCACTATTATCATATCATGTTAAATATTGTAACAAAAATAAATAAATAAAAATGAGGAGTTGATGGGCGTCAAGGGGAGCTTTACATTCATAAAGCTTCCCTTGGCATAGCAAATGTGTTTAGCATAAACGGTATTCAGATTACAATTCTGCTGCCATAATGCTGGACAGGACAAGGGGAAAAAAAAAAAAAAAAAAAAAAAATTTTTCCAGACTAATTGAGAATCTTCTAAATTAGAGGAACGCCACTGTCTCTCCAGCTTTCTTGCAGTCTGCTTTAAAGCACGCAGCTGTGAATTATACCAAGGAGCCAACCTCTTCTGACTGATTACCTTCCTTTTCAGAGGGGCAACATTGTCCAGTGCTGTACGCATTGAAACTATAGTGCTGTCAACAAGAGAGTCAAGTGCTGCTGGAGTAAAGTTTAGGTAGTCGTCCTCTGTCATATCTGCACATGGCAGTGAAGAAAAGGATGATGGAATTAATTCTTTAAATCTGGTTACAGCATCCTCTGATAGACACCTTCTTTATGTAAATTTCTTCTCAGAAACTGTATAGTCAAGTAATGTAAACTCAAAGGTTATCAGAAAATGGTCAGATAAGACAGGATTATGAGGGAACACTGTTAACTGTTCACTCTTAATGCCATAAGTCAGCACAAGATCAAGGGTGTGATTAAGGCAGTGAGTCGGTCTGTGAACACTCTGAGAAAATCCAATAGAGTCTAATATAGAATTAAAGTTCATATTCAGGCTGTCATTTTCAACATCTACATGAATATTAAAGTCACCCACTACAATGACTTTATCTGTACTCAGCACTAACTGGGATAAAAACTCTGAGAATTCAGACAGAAACTCAGAATAAGGGCCAGGTGGACGATACACAACAACAAACACAAGAGGTTTCTGGGATTTCCACTTTGCGTGGGAAAAACTGAGAATCAGAGATTCAAAAGAGCTCAAACTAATCTTGGGTCTGGGACTGATTAGTAACCCTGATCTGAAGATAGCTGCCACTCCTCCTCCTCTGCCTGTGGTTCCAGGAACGTGAACATTTAAACAGTCACAGGGAGTTGCTTCATTAATGCTAACATGATGCTAACATGATCCTCCTGCTGCAGCCAGGTTTCTGTAAGACAAAATATATCAATGTGATGATCACACATCAACTCATTCACTAACAGAGACTTCGAAAGGAGAGATCTGATATTCAGCAAACCACATTTAATAGTTTGATGTTTTTGTTCAGTTAAAGTTTTTGTTTTAATAATTTCTTTTTGCACAAGAGGATTTGCTCCTTTTGTGTTAATTGATTGGGGGGGTAGCAGCAGGTGGGAAGCTGCAGAGAAGTGTGTAAGACTACAACTCTGCATCCTGGTCTGAGCCCTGGGTTGTCATGTTTTAGGGTGGCAAATAAATTCATCCATATTTCTAGAAATGAGAGCTGCTCCTTCCAAAGTGGGATGGATGCCGTCTCTCCTCATCAGACCAGGTTTTCTCCAAAAAGATTGCCAATTATCTATGTAGCCCACGTTGTTTGCTGGACACCATCTAGACAACCAGCGATTGTAGGACGACATGCGGCTAAACATGTCATCACTGGTCAGATTTGGCAGGGGTCCAGAGAAAACTACGGAGTCCGACATTGTTCTGGCAAAATTACACACCGATGCAACATTAATTTTAGTGACCTCCGATTGGCGTAACCGGGTGTCATTAACGCCGACGTGAACAACTATTTTACCGTATTTACGTTTATCCTTAGCCAGCAGTTTTAAATAGGATTCTATGTCGCGCGCTCTGGCCCCTGGAATGCATTTGACTATGGCCGCTGGTGTCTCTAATGCCACGTTTCTGACTATAGAGCTGCCAGTTACCAGGGTTTTGTCCTCAGCGGGTGTGTCGCTGAGTGGGGAAAATCTGTTTGAAGCGTGGACAGGTCGATGGTGAACAACGGGCTTGACTTTAGAGCTATGCCTCTTCCTGACAGTCACCCAGCCACATTGTAATCCCGGCTGCTCAGGTTCTGCTAGGGGGCGGCTAATTGAGCTAGCTACGCTAGGTGGCTCCACACCGGCTAAAGGGACCTGGCTCTCTATGGGTGATTTTCAACGGTGCAGAGCCGAGCTTCCAATTCAGATAACCTCGCCTCCAAAACTACAAAAAGACTACATTTGTTACATGTACCATTATCGCCAGGGTGCGATTTGTCAAAAAACCAGAGGGGGGGATGTTTTTTTTTGTTTTTTTTTAATCATGAAACGTCACAAAATGAAGGTAACACAGCTAACAGCTCAATATTGGATGATATCAAATGAATAACACTTAGTGTTTTTGTTTTGTTTTTTAAAATCATGAAACAGCTAAATAATATCCGACGATATCAAATGATGAAAATGAACGCTTAACAAGAGAATGAACACAGAGAAAGTAGCCTAATTCATCTATCTCTCTAACTAAATATGAACACTGACACAAAAAGTTTGCATCGATTGCTTGTGATATTTCTCTCCCTTTGGACAGAAATCACTAAAATGCCTGAATCCTAAATAAACAGTTTGCTCTGATGGCGCAGTTCATGTGGCCTTCTCTGCTTTCCCATCGGTGCGCTATCCGCCGCGTTTCGCCCTTCTTTAATCCACATTTCTGCGAATTTCTCAGCAGGAAAAGAACGTACATCTGGGCCATTGACAGCGAGGAAAAGAAGGCTGTTCAGTGTGGATACATTCATTCTATTGCGCGCATCAGTTAGGATGTGATTCATTGCGCTAAATCCACGTTCACACTCTGCTGTTGAGACGGGAAGCGTGGAGATGACAGAAAGCAAGTTGAGGAGATTTTCTCCTTGAAATCCTTTGAGCTTGTACTGTCGAAATTCTTTCAGCAGTAGAGCGGTGTCAGAGATCTCAGCTGCCAGGGTGTTTTGAATTTTGACAATTTTGTCTTCTCCAAACAGAATGCGCTCGCCTTCATCCTTCGGCCAGCTTGAGGGGCATAGCGCAGCACACGCAGCAAGCACACCGTTGTCGTCCATCCTGCGCTCCACGTTATCTGCCAGCGAGGTGAAGAAACGGTCTCGGAACGCAGTTGCCCTCTGCTGCTCTCGGTCGCTCGGCTGGCAGATGTCCACCCCCTTGAATGACTGCGTGTCGAGTTCCTGTCTCAGGCTTTTGGTGTTGGCGCCATCAACGAGCCTCATGGCGCGCAGGGCCCTCACTGCGATATCCACCTCTGCCGTGGCCTGGATTGCAGTGGCATCTCTCCTCTGCAGGAACAAAGACAGGGCTTTCAAAGTTTCCAGTGCATCTTTCACCAGCGCCAGTTCCATCAGAAAGATCCACCGAGTCATCTGGGAATGAATTCCTTGACACTTCGCCCTTTCTGTGGTGGATCTTGAGGTGTCCGCGGCCAGCGCAGAGAAGAGACGCACCAAAGCTGGATAACTTTCCCAGAGAGCTGTCACGGATGTGCATGATGAAGACAACCAGCGCACATCAAACACCCTGCCTATTCTGCGAGCATGCATTCCCAAATTGAAGGCGGCGTTCTCAAGCTCTCGGGTGTGCTTGGGACTCTGAGAAAAAAAATGCATACAGACAATCTGTAAACATTTGGAAATGACTTGCGTCTGTGGTGTGCTTCACTGCATCGTGTACTGCAAGTTCCAGTTTGTGGTTCATGCAATGGATTACTGTGAGGCCAGGGTTGATGTCATCACGCAGGAGAGTGGCAGCTCCCTTGTATCGACCCAGCATAGCAGCAGCCCCGTCAGTCGCAAACCCAATCAGCCGGGAGCGCAGCATTTCCTTGCTGATGCCATCTCTCTCCAGGGTGTTCAGCAGCGTCTCGTATGGCAGAACCCGTGCATGACTCCATCTCGATTAATTGGTAGAAGAAGTTGCACACCTCTCCATCAAAAGGAATGCGGATGTAAACGATGAGACACGATTTGTTTGAGACGGTCGTGCTCTCGTCTATAAGGATGCTGAATTTGGCAGGTGATTTCTTTAACAAATTCTACCAATTGGCTTGCCATTTTTTGCCCTATGAACGCCATCATACTCCGACAAGCTTTGTCGGAGTGCAGCATTGAGCCTAGATCCACTCCATTCAGCTCTTGCAGCTCAACCACCTGTGGCAGCAATTTGAACGAGAGGTCGTTCTGGCAGATCATGTAGGCTACGCAGTGCGCATACAGTACGCTGTGGCCCGTACCTTCTCCTCATTCTTCTTCCTCCACAGACTCGCGCTTACATTATTGGCCGTTTCAAATGCAGCATCACGTCTCTTTTGGAGAATTTCGAGGCATTTGACGTGTGAATGGCATTTTCCATGCTTGTTAACTTTATCATTCAGCTTTTTAGCTGAGCTGATTTTAATGCCGTTCACAAATGCTGGATCAATGTGAAGACGCTCGTCTGTGTTGGGGCCTAAAGATTTCACTTCAGCGCAAGCTGCACATTTTACTGACCCATCAGTTGAAACGGTGAGCCACTCACGACCCTCTTGCCACTTCGCGAATCGCGCCAGGTCCAGGCAGCCACCAACCGCATGCTGCGAGATGTCAGATTCGCGATCAACATCGCCACCTTCTGTAGGCCTACGGGGCTCACCCTGGGCATTTCCCTCATCAGGTGTGCTGCAGTTAAGCGCGGATGTTGGGGGGGGGGGGGGTTGATTGTTTTTTATTTGATGGTCCACCAAAAAAGGACGAAATACTGCTTTGGCGTTTCATTTTCGCAGGTTGTTTGATTTAGCAATGCATGCTAATTTCCGTATAGAACGCAACTTTGTTATTGTATACAATTTGCCGCGGACCTTCGTGAACATCAAAGCTGCAGCCACGTCGGGCCATTTTGAAAGTGAGTAGCCTATGTAGACTATAGAAAACTGTCACAACTGCCTGTCATGTCAACATTTTTGTTGGTTTATTTTGTTGTTAGCAGGATCTTTTTTCCAGCAGAGATAAAAACCAGAGGGGGGGATAATCCCCCCCATCCCCCATCCCCCCCCGGCAAATCGCACCCTGATTATCGCTAAAGGAGGCAGAGGAGTAACTAAACATCTGACACACGGAGCAGGTGAAAGCAGGAGATGGAGGGAGAGAACTGGTAGCCATGCTAAGCTAGACAACCAGACACACCGCTAAAAAGTGAGAATAAAGATTAAAGATCTGTAGGAGTGTGTTAGAACAGAACGGTAAGCTATAGAGTTTAACTATGCAAAATTGTGTAAGTTATAGATCGAAATAAAGTGATTATCAGTACTCCAAGCGGAGCAAGAAATTCCACAGTGCACAAGCACGGTAACAGGAAGTGATGCAATACGTCTTACCGCAAAGCAAAGCGTCAAAGCGACACGATCAAAGACCTCTCAACGAGCACTCAAAAAAAATGTGTTTGAGAAGCACTGCCCTAGCCTGATTAACATAGACTTTCAAATCTCTTCGAGATTCTGGTCTGACCAAGACAATAACGAATACGATTCGAAATGGCCTGGTCAACCCGCCTCCCTCGGGTTGCTACTGGTTGTGGCCAGAAAAGGCTGTGCCTAAGCTTAAGCCAATCACACCACTCTTTCCTCTGACGTATGATTTAGCTACCAGCGGGGCTAACTGGTAGATTAAACTCTTACCAAAGCCAGTAGGGAGCAAGGCGAAAACGTCTTTCCTGTCAAGAAATGATTCAAGGGCTGTTCTTTGCTCGATTTTTAACGAGAATCTCCCGTCGAACACTTTCATTACAGCATCTACAGCAGTGTCAAAAGCTTGACGCTGCTCCATGTTGATATTGAATGAAGCGCAGGCGCTTCCGTGTACAATCCATGGGTTGAGTGGCAGTTCTACCACGTCACTACCTTGAACACGCCTCTACCCTGGGCCGTTGGCGCTGCTCAAAGTTGATTGCTTCCCGACAAAGTGGGTGGAGTTCCCACTTTTTCGGGAACTCGAATCCACCTGAACGAGCAGTTTGCCTGAGTAAGTGTAGCAGAGCCGAAGGTGTTGCGTCACTGCGAGGGCGGAGCCTGGGTAGCACTGCCCTACACTAACAGATTCTGGAAAGATGTGTCTCGTTATATAATTGATAATATTGACTCTGGTTTTTCTCTGTGTTGTAAAAATGTATTGTTTGGTTTCACTGATGACTGTATGTGATTCATTTGATAATCATAATAGCAAAATTCCACATTCACAAAGCCAAATATAGTCAGTCTAAACTATTATTCTTGATTTTTGATAATGAAGCTAAGTAATACATAAATTCTGACTGAAAAAAAACAAAAAAGCAGCTAAAACTATTGAGCTGCGCTCTTTATCTGGTATTTTCAGCAAAAGGAAATATCTTTTTGTTGTATGTGTTATGTATTGATAACTGCTCTGCGGTTTGTATGTACTTGTTTAGAAGTATTAATTAAATAAATATCTAAACAAATCTCACACCGGCGGGTGTCGCACATCGGCGGTTGTGACGCATATTTTTAGCGACTAAAAAAAAAAAATCAAAACACCTTTTATTTTATTCTTATAAGATCTCCATAATCTTCACATTTAGCATTACTTTAAAAAAACCAATGAACTAAAATAAAATAAATGTACATGAAATACTTTCCAAAGCAGACCGTACACGGTTGTACAATCATTTCTGGCAGACGGACACTTTTCTAAGAGGTTTTTTTTAGGGTTAGAGTTTCTCGCAGAGGCCCAAAATTCAATGGGAAAATTGATTGAAAAGCACTTAATGAACCAAAAATGCCAAAAACTGCCTTATTTTGGAGTTCTCATAACTCAGCCATACGACATCACAGAGACCTCATTCAAAGTTTATATGTGACAGGAGACTCTCAACTTCAACTAAAACTTTTTTAAAGGGCGGGCAGTAGATTGGCACCCATCAATTTCTTCAGAAATTTTCTAGTTGTATGTGTTATTGTGATAGAATGCACGATGGTGTGGTGGTTAGTGTTATCATTTCACAGGTCAAGAAAGTTCCCTGTTGCAAGAAGATTCCTGTTTTGAATCTTGGCTAGAGCCTTTTGTTGAGTTTGCATATTGTCCCTATGCATGTGTGGGTACACTTCCTCCCAGTCCAAAATCATTTATGTTACATTAAGGCCCGATTCGCACGGGACTTGTATTACCTATGGACCCCCCGTAAATTCGGAATAATTGCGGAGAATGTCTGAGTTCTTAGTCCTGTGCGAATGCGCCATGTCCGTGATTTGTGGGGTAATAATTCCGCCGCGAATTACCTACTGTGTTTCGGCGAAACACAGACGTCCTGTGGTAATTTAAGTCCCGTGTGAACGCACACCTGTGTGTTCAACCTATGTGTTCAACCTATGTGTACAACCAGGTACAACGGGGCAAAACAGGAAGTTACCACAATTACGGAATATCTGCTTATGTCTGTGATTTGAGTAAATTACAGACTTTTGCTTGTCCCGTCCGAATGCGCCACAAAAAAAATACAGAGGTGCGGGGGTAGATGCGAATTACCAGTGATACATAGGTAATATTTATCCCGTGCGAATCGGGCTTAAGTGGTGATTTTAACTGGCAAACCTGGACAGGTTGCTAGTCTTATGCATTATCATTAGCTTTGTGTTTGCCATATACGTTATATTTAACGTAAATGGCAAATATGATATTAATATAAGGTATATGATAAATGTAAGTTATATTTATCATTTATTTAGTTAAAACCCATGTAGTGATAAAGCCTAATTGGATTACTTAAGCATCAACTTTTTTTTGAAGAGGATTTGAGACTGTTTGAATAAAATGCAGAACATTATGTGACTTCAAGTTCTTCAGAATTCTGTGTTTCTCTAAGAAACAAGATCTCTGTTCTGCACATCAATGAATCTACCTACTGTGCTTTAGAAATAAAACTACAATGCATACAAATTAACAATGTTTAAAAGAAATCCACTTCTCGTCGAAGATCTAAAGTTGATTTATTTTCTTTAAAAAAAAGAAAAGAAAAGGTGTTTCAGGTCTCTGCCGTGAGCCGTTATCCTGTCATCATGGCAGCAGTAGAGGGCAGAAGTGACATCATCTGGTCACTGCTCTGAGGTTTCAGTTTTCCTCTGAATGTGGGAGATCTCCAGTATTGGCAGGAGGAGCTGGAAAGCATCTTGAATGTAAGATGCACTGTTGGACGCCTGTGTGAGGAGAAGGTTTATAATATGAGGTACACTTTTGTAAAATACAACTTTTAGACCCATAAAGTTGACTTGACAGATTCCGTAGTAAAAATACTTATTTATTGATAACATATTTACTCCCTGCTCTGATTAGCTGGTTTTAGACACAGACCGAGGCCTATAAAAACTAAATATTGGATGGTCAAATTTACTAGAAACCAACAAAAGTTGATGTGTAAAGACACATCAACTTTTGTGATAAACTAGTCACTTTCTGAAGAAGATACAATCTCACTCTATATTCATTGTGCTGCAGTAATGACAAACCTCTAGAAAGACTTCTGTTATCAGAGGGTTCAGGATGTCTCCCTTCTCATTTGACTGTAAAAGAGAACATTGGGGTGAAATTAGCATCATGATTCAGAGCACGAAACAGCATGCTGGGGTGGGGGTTGAGTGGGCCTGCAAATGTTGGGTGTGTGATGTTATGGTTTCAATTGTTGTGATGTTTTTTTTGTTTGGTTGGTTTTTTTTGCAGGTGTGCCTCCGGGATGGGCTGGGTGGGTGCTTTCCTGGGTGTGCATTAGTTCTCAGGATGATGTCACTGCGGGCCCCAAACCTGGTGAACCTCGAGCCCTCCGGCCCAGTGGCGAGTCGCAGGGAAAGGGGGGGCCTTCTGTAGCCAGGCACGTAGCTCACTTTCCACGGGGAGCTTCTTTCCTCACGCTCCTACATGGATCCCTTTCTCCTTTGGCTCCTTTATAAACACACGCAGGGTTTTGGGGGGCTTGTATGTTCTGGGGGGTGAGGTGGATGGGGCGGTTCCCTGTGCTGCACTCTGTTGCCACCGACTCAGTTTTAATTAAACCAAAGACATTGCTACATATCACACACTGACACCACACACAGGTACACTTTGTACATGTGGGGGCTTTGGGGGATGGGCGTGCTGGGTGCATCTGGCAGGTAGGGGCTCATGGGCTGCATGTTTGCCTGCCCCTCAATTTTAACTGCTCACTTCTAGACACTGAGTGCCTTTGGGCATGTGGGTGTGCTCCAATGTCTACAAACGGATTCTGCCACATTTGTCCCCCTCCAATTTTAGTTCCAACTAGTTTCTCTTTCATTCAACATTGTTGAGCCGGGGGGGGGCAAGGGGGGTTCTCCCTAGACCCCTGTTTCCTGGGCGCTGCCCGTGTGAGGAGCCCTGGATGAGGAGTTGGTCTGCTGGTTTGGGGTCTGTGGTGGTTAGGGGCCCCCTGGGGCCTTTGCTCCATGGCTGTGAACTCTGTCTAGGGCTTTCCTTTGGTGTCTTTTTGGTGGATGCGCAGTTGTCCCTTTGGTGGGCTTCCTGGGTTCTTGCTGCTGGTGTGGTTGCTGTTTGAGTTTTTCTCCATTTGTCTTCCTGTAGGCTGAAGGGTTTCCGCCTGGTTTCCCCACAGAGGCTGGAGGTTATTTTCTGTTCAGTCTCTCTTCAGAGGGAGCGGCTGGTTTTCCGGTTTTTCTTGAACTATTGTTTTCTTATATTATTCCTTCGTATCTCTGTCTCGTTTCTATTTTTTCTGCTTTCCACCTTTTCTTGTTCCCACTGTCAGGTTTGGCATTGATATGTATAAAGTATTTTAACAAAAATTAATAAACAAGAAGTACTCAAGATAAGAAGCATCAAGGGGAACTCTATATCCATAAAGCTTCCCTTGGCAAAGCAAATATGTTTAGGGGGATCGGGGATCAAGTTCCCAAAACCTCCACTGAATATAACTTCTATATAAATACATATGAATAAACTTACAATTTTGACCAGAGTCCCTAAATGCTTATTTTCCATAACACAATGCATGTTTGAAAATAGATTCTGTAGGTCCCTGAGATGACTTTTGCCATTATATTTGTGCTATAGAACTAAAAGTGGACTTTAGAATCTTATTGAACATATTTTGAGACGATAGAGCCCACTTACCCCTAATGCTGTCAAGCAGGAGGTGAACTTCTTTGAAAGCAGTAAGATCTCTTTACACAGAAGAACAGTTAACCTAAAGACAGATAACAGAAGTGTTTAAGGAGATCGATGCCACACGTTGAGACAGAAAATCCATGTGTTGTCTTACTGTGACAGGAAGCTAGCATCTGTGCTGTCACTGGAAAAAAGGATGATCTCAGCCAGTTTGTGGAACAGCTCAATGGATCGTGCAGTCAGCTCCGCAAGACTGCTAATAGCAGCAGCATGAGCCCCCTGATAAGATTCAACATAAAGAAAGCACACCTTCAATTCTATGCTTTCATTAGGACACCATAAAAACAGTCTGCTCCTTACCAGGTCTTAAAATCCGGTAATACAGCCTGAGAATAACGTCAACATATGGAATATTACACCATATCATTATTTATTTAACAAAATCTAAGCAAAAATACAGAAACACTGTCGCCTCACAGCAAGAGGGTTCCTGGTTCAAATCCCAGCTGGGGACTTTCTGTGTGGAGTTCTCCCCGTGTATGAGTTGTCAGTACAAAGGGGGCTGAATACAAATGCACAACACTTTTTAGATTTTTGTTTGTAAAAAAATAAAATAATAAATTGAACATCATGTATAATTTTCCTTCCACTTCCCAATTATGTGCTACTTTGTGTTGGTCTATCACATAAAATGACAATGAAATACATTTAAGTTTGTGGTTATAATGTGGAAAACGTTTTCAAGGCACTATATGCCACCTTTGCTGAATTGCAACAAGCAACCACATTGAATGAAACGGGTTAAAACTCCCAAACAGCACAACGAACCTTGTTTTTACTCATAATCACTAGATGGCACACATGTAATAGTGGAATTGGGCTTGCTGACGCTGTGACGCTTTGCGGTAAGACGTGTTGCATCACTTCCTGTTACCGTGCTTGTGCACTGTGGAATTTCTTGCTCCGCTTGGAGTACTGATAATCACTTTATTTCGATCTATAACTTACACAATTTTGCATAGTTAAACTCTATAGCTTACCGTTCTGTTCTAACACACTCCTACAGATCTTTAATCTTTATTCTCACTTTTTAACGGGGTGTCTGGTTCTCTAGCGTAGCATGGCTACCGGTTCTCTTCCTCCTTCTCCTGCTTTCACCTGCTCCGTGTGTCAGATGTTTAGTTACTCCTCTGCCTCCTTTAGCGATAATGGTACATGTAACAAATGTAGTCTTTTTGTAGTTTTGGAGGCGAGGTTATCTGAATTGGAAGCTCGGCTCTGCACTGTTGAAAATCAACCGATAGCGAGCCAGGCCCCTTTTGCCAGTGTGGAGCCACCTAGCGTAGCTAGCTCCATTAGCCTCCCCCTAGCAGAACCTGAGCAGCCAGGACTACATCGTGGCTGGGTGACTGTCAGGAAGAGGCATAGCTCTAAAGTCAAGCCCGTTGTTCACCATCGACCTGTCCACGCTTCTAACAGATTTTCCCCACTCAGCGACACACCCGCTGAGGATAAAACCCTGGTAACTGGCAGCTCTATAGTCAGAAACGTGGCATTAGAGACACCAGCGGCCATAGTCAAATGCATTCCAGGGGCCAGAGCGGGCGACATAGAATCCTATTTAAAACTGCTGGCTAAGGATAAACGTAAATATGGTAAAATAGTTATTCACGTCGGCGTTAATGACACCCGGTTACGCCAATCGGAGGTCACTAAAATTAATGTTGCATCGGTGTGTGATTTTGCCAAAACAATGTCGGACTCCGTAGTTTTCTCTGGACCCCTGCCAAATCTGACCAGTGATGACATGTTTAGCCGCATGTCGTCCTACAATCGCTGGTTGTCTAGATGGTGTCCAGCAAACAACGTGGGCTACATAGATAATTGGCAATCTTTCTGGAGAAAACCTGGTCTGATGAGGAGAGACGGCATCCATCCCACTTTGGAAGGAGCAGCTCTCATTTCTAGAAATATGGAAGAATTTATTTGCCACCCTAAAACATGACAACCCAGGGCTCAGACCAGGATGCAGAGTTGTAGTCTTACACACTTCTCTGCAGCTTCCCACCTGCTGCTACCCACCCAATCAATTAACACAAAAGGAGCAAATCCTCTTGTGCAAAAAGAAATTATTAAAACAAAAACTTTAACTGAACAAAAACATCAAACTATTAAATGTGGTTTGCTGAATATCAGATCTCTCCTTTCCAAGTCTCTGTTAGTGAATGAGTTGATGTGTGATCATCATATTGATATATTTTGTCTTACAGAAACCTGGCTGCAGCAGGAGGATCATGTTAGCATCATGTTAGCATCATGTTAGCATTAATGAAGCAACTCCCTGTGACTGTTTAAATGTTCACGTTCCTGGAACCACAGGCAGAGGAGGAGGAGTGGCAGCTATTTTCAGATCAGGGTTACTAATCAGTCCCAGACCCAAGATTAGTTTGAGCTCTTTTGAATCTCTGATTCTCAGTTTTTCCCACGCAAAGTGGAAATCCCAGAAACCTCTTGTGTTTGTTGTTGTGTATCGTCCACCTGGCCCTTATTCTGAGTTTCTGTCTGAATTCTCAGAGTTTTGATCCCAGTTAGTGCTGAGTACAGATAAAGTCATTGTAGTGGGTGACTTTAATATTCATGTAGATGTTGAAAATGACAGCCTGAATATGAACTTTAATTCTATATTAGACTCTATTGGATTTTCTCAGAGTGTTCACAGACCGACTCACTGCCTTAATCACACCCTTGATCTTGTGCTGACTTATGGCATTGAGAGTGAACAGTTAACAGTGTTCCCTCATAACCCTGTCTTATCTGACCATTTTCTGATAACCTTTGAGTTTACATTACTTGACTATACAGTTTCTGAGAAGAAATTTACGTATAGAAGGTGTCTATCAGAGGATGCTGTAACCAGATTTAAAGAATTAATTCCATCATCCTTTTCTTCACTGCCATGTGCAGATATGACAGAGGACGACTACCTAAACTTTACTCCAGCAGCACTTGACTCTCTTGTTGACAGCACTATAGTTTCAATGCGTACAGCACTGGACAATGTTGCCCCTCTGAAAAGGAAGGTAATCAGTCAGAAGAGGTTGGCTCCTTGGTATAATTCACAGCTGCGTGCTTTAAAGCAGACTGCAAGAAAGCTGGAGAGACAGTGGCGTTCCTCTAATTTAGAAGAGTCTCAGTTAGTCTGGAAAGATAGTTTAACAATGTATAAGAAAGCCCTTCGTAAAGCTAGAACTGCTTATTATTCATCATTGATAGAAGAGAATAAGAATAATCCCAGGTTTCTTTTCAGCACTGTAGCCAGTCTGACTAAGAGTCCGAGCTCTGCTGAGCCAGTTATTCCTTTAACTCTCAGCAGTGATGATTTCATGAGCTTCTTTATTAATAAAATTGTTTCTATCAGAGACAAGATTGATGGAGTCCTTCCCACTATTATCAGTGATGTATCACCAAGTACAGCAGCTTTAGAAGTATCTTTAGAACCTGATTTGTATTTAGACGGCTTCTGCCCAGTTGATCTCTCTGAACTAACAACAGCAATAGTCTCTTCTAAACCATCAACTTGTGTTTTAGACCCAATCCCAACCAAACTGTTCAAGGAGGTTTTCCCATTAATTGACACTTCCATATTGGATTTGATCAATCTGTCTTTGTTGACAGGATATGTACCTCAGACTTTTAAGGTTGCTGTAATTAAACCTTTACTTAAAAAACCTACTCTTGATTCAGAAGTGTTGGCTCATTATAGACCTATATCCAATCTCCCTTTTATGTCTAAAGTTCTTGAAAAAATAGTTGCAGCTCAGCTTTGTGATCATTTACACAGAAATAATCTGTTTGAAGAGTTTCAGTCAGGATTCAGAGTGCATCATAGCACAGAAACTGCACTGCTGAAAGTTACCAATGATCTCCTCTTAGCCTCTGATAGCGGACTTGTGTCTGTGCTTGTCCTGTTGGATCTCAGTGCTGCATTTGATACGGTCGATCACAGTATCTTATTACACAGACTTGAACATGTTATTGGGATTAAAGGAACTGCATTAGGCTGGTTTAAATCATATTTATCTGATAGATTTCAGTTTGTTCTTGTAAATGAAGAATCTTCCTCACACACCAGAGTAAGTCATGGAGTTCCCCAGGGTTCTGTGCTTGGACCAATTCTTTTTACTTTATACATGCTTCCATTAGGTAACATTATTAGACAGCATGGCATAAATTTCCATTGCTATGCTGATGATACTCAGCTGTACTTATCTATAAAACCAGATGAAACCAATAGGTTGGTCAGACTACAAGCATGTCTTAAAGACATAAAGACCTGGATGACTCAGAACTGTCTGCTGCTAAATTCAGACAAAACTGAAGTCGTTATCTTTGGACCTGAGCGTTTCAGGGAGAAATTGTCTAGCTATATAGTTACTCTAGATGGTATTTCCTTGGCTTCTAGTTCTACAGTGAGGAACCTTGGAGTTATTTTTGACCAGAACTTATCATTTGACTCGCATATAAAACAGGTTTCTAGGACTGCCTTCTTTCACCTTCGTAATATTGTTAAAATCAGGAACATCTTGTCTCAGAGTGATGCAGAAAAACTAATTCATGCATTTGTTACTTCAAGATTGGACTACTGTAATTCTTTATTATTGGGCTGTCCCACATATTCTCTGAAAAGCCTTCAGTTGATCCAAAATGCTGCAGCCAGAGTTCTGATGAGAACTAACAGCAGAGATCATATTTCTCCAGTTTTAGCTTCTCTTCATTGGCTCCCTGTTAAATTCAGAATAGAATTTAAGATTCTTCTCCTTACATATAAAACTCTTAATGACCGAGCTCCATCATATCTTAAAGATCTCATTGTAAGATATTTTCCTAACAGAGCACTTCGTTCCCAAACTGCAGGTTTACTTGAGGTTCCCAGAGTTTCTAAAAGTAGAATGGGAGGCAGAGCCTTCAGTTATCAGGCCCCTCTATTGTGGAATAAGCTGCCAGTAAATGTCCGGGAAGCAGACACCCTTTCCACTTTTAAGACTAGCCTTAAAACTTTCCTTTTTGATAAAGCTTATAGTTAGGGATGGCTCAGGTGATCCTGAAACATCCCATAGTTAAGCTGCTATAGGCCTAGACTGCTGGGGGCCTCATCTGTCACACCTTTCCTCACTTTACTCTCTTTATGTATATGTGATATTATTATGGTCATTAACTCGTGTTTCCCTGTTCCAACAGATATCCTGAATTGTGTTACAGTGCCGCCGTCGCGGTGGCCCCCTGCCCCCCTCCCCCTCCCCCCCCCCCCTTTCTGTCTTCTCAAACCCCAGCTGGTCGAGGCGGATGGCCACCCTTCCTGAGTCTGGTTCTGCCAGAGGTTTCTTCCTGTTAAAAGGGAGTCGTTTCTCTCCACAGTCGCCTCAGGCACGCCGCTCAGGCCGGGAGATTGGACTGAAAAACAAAAAGTTTTCAGTGCAATCTGTTGGTTTTCTTAGCTAGGAGATTGTTTTTGAATTGGCTCTATATGAACGAATTGGATTATTTTATGAATTATGATTATTATTAATTAATTGAATTCCAATTGGCTTGAATTGGACTTACTATCTAAGTGCCTTGAGATGACATTTGTTGTATTTGGCGCTATATAAATAAAAATGAATTGAATTGAATGTATTATTTGAATTACATCCCCAAATGAAGGTATCTTCCCATTCAAAACATTTGAGGAAATTCTAAAGGAAGTGAAACACTGTTTTGATGACAATCATTTGGTCATGTGGTTATATGTTAGTGTTTATATCAAAGATATTCATGTGACTTTTTTTTTTTTTTTTTAGAAAATATTCAACATGAGATGTTTTGGTTAAAATTTTTGCCTGAATATTCAGGGGGTGACAATCTGCCCTTAGACTGATGGTTCGCATTTGCCGTGAAGGGGTGAAAGAGATCATAGTGCTGGGGGAGCAGGTGGACATGGAAGGGGCCACAGGAGTGGTCTGAATGGCGCTGGAAACAAGTGTGTTAGTAGTAATGACGACTGCGTGTTTCTTTTAATACTGATGAAGTGTAACAGGGTGGATTAGGAGACATGGACGCTGCCAAACAGTGATGTCATAACTGATGTCATCTCATACCAGCTCATCCAGGGATGGCTGCATGGAGAAGCCTCTGCCCCTGTATGGGGAATGCACGTTTAACCGCGGTGCACCTTTAACCGCGGTTTAACCACGGTGGGGAGGTAAATGGTTGTCACGGTTTGGTAACGGAGGACCCAGGTGCAGACACGGGGCAAGAGCCAGGAGTAACTTAAACTTAACTTAAAGGATTAATTATAGATATAAACAAAAAGCGCAGCAAAGCTGGAACACTGAAAAAACTAAACTAAACTAAACATAAAAATAAGAAAATAACAAAACCAGACTGAAATAATGATAATTGCAGGAGCATGGACAAGGACTGACAAGGAAAACCATGGATAGTAGGACGGGACAGTTTGACGGGGGGACAGAGGATCTGACAAGGGATGAAAGGAACTAGGCGACTAAATAATGTGGGGAGAGTGATTAGTGAATGGAAACAGCTGAGGATGATTGAAACAGGTGAAGGGAGTGGAGCCGACGACCGGCAGGAGGGAACTGAGGAAAGGTGAGGAACTGCTGAAGGCTGCACTAAGAAAACTAAACAGACAAAACCAGAAAAACACAAAAATACCACATGGAACATGACTACTGGTGTCCCATCACATACAAATCAGGTGATTAAATAAACTACCTTCATAAACTTTGGGTAACACTCAATAGTTTTCTTTATCTCAAACAACTTTTAAGCTGCAGCCTTTTAAGATCTGCCAAAATGTAAGGTTTTCTTAAAAAGAAAACATCCCAATGCATTCATGGTGAGGCCACTTAACCTCACGAAAGAGAATAAATCAAACAAGATTTGTATTGTAAAATGAAATAGTGATAATTATTGATATGGGCTTACTTCTAAAGAGTGTGTTTTCTTGATCTCCACCTCACTGTCTTCAGCATCCTCCTGTGATTTGGTCATGTCCCTCACTGTGCTATGTGCACTTATACAGACCTGTTGGAGCACGGAAATATGCATAAACATATGAAAAAAAGGGTGTCAACACAAAAAAAAGCAACTATTCAATCTGTGATCTATGGTTACATATGATTGGATGTTGTCACATATTCCTGCTATTTTATTTACAACACAGTAGAGTAAGGATTTATATGACTGTCCTAACCTCACAAAAACTGACCACAAATATTTTCCAGATTACAGACTAATTATTTATACCTTGCTGAGTTTGTCAGCCGTAGCAGAGACACTGAGACCATTAATGGCGACCATTAACTCCTTCTCAAACTCAGAGCCGTCTTCATCTGGAATTAGAAATGCAGAATGAAATCATTAAGATGGCAGTCATCAAGCTGGCATCTTGTTTTATGAAGGTGTTACCTTTCTTTTCCTCAACTTCCTCATCATCAAACTCCACCATTGAGAAAATGTTCTTGATTTGCTCCAGTTCCTCTCTGAGCTGAACCAGCTCATCCCCTGACAGAGTGGTCAGAACCGACTTAACCTACAACATGCACACACCATCACACACAATCACATGTGCGTCTTTAACAAGAGAAACCAAAACACTGGGTGCTTTTCATTAAGCCAACTTATTCTCCCTCATGTTTTCTTGCCTTCAATGACCCCAAAATTGTTCTCTCTCCAACATTTTGGATGATTTTCCAGTCTCTTAACACATTGACTCCCAAGTCACGTAAAACTACATTTTTACTGCCCATGCGTTGGCTCCCACATGGTAAAAATACGTTTTTACGTTTTTTTATGGATTCTGAATCTATACATTCTAATGCACATTCTGTGTGATTTTTGTAATTATGTGATGAACAGAACTGACATAGATGGCAGTCAAAAACTGGTGTCATCATCTGGACATTTTGATCATTACGCCAATGGCTTTGCGTCAACTCAAGAACAATTTTGATAACGCTGCATTGATTGTTGTGCATTTCCGCATTTTGTCCAATCGCACGTGTCGGTTTCCAGAGGGTGGCGGTAAAGTAACATAAACAAACAACAAGAAGGAGAAGAAGACACGCGACAAGTCTAAGGAGGCGGTCTTATGAACAGGTTAGCTTTGCAACATGCGACACGACGCAAATCCTCTGACCCGGATATGTAAGTATTTAAAGTGCCACAGGCTGAAAGAGCGCACGTTTCACAAAGCCCCGATATCTCAGTTTGTTGTTGATTTTGGTGGATACCCGCCTTGGTTTAGCTAAGGATAGCTTGCTAATGGCGGCACCTAGAGACACGCAGTTTTGACCCACAAAGAGTTTAAAGTCTCAGCTTTCAAACGAGCCATAACATGTTTCAGTGGCCCTATCACATAATATGCTGTGACTGTACAAAAAACGTCAAAAAATGGTTTAGAACGCTGGGATTCCACGACATAATTCTGTAAAAACCGCTGGTATTCAATGTGTTAAATACACATCAATGAGACAAGTTGAGATGAGCCTTCTAAAGGGGCTCAGAAAGGAAGCACAAAGCGGAAATCCTCTAGTCTTCACTAGTAGCACATGTTTCATTGTCCTCTCAGACTGGTGCAAAGGAAACCATGTGCACTGGTATGTCTTCAGGCAGCCAAGTACTTCTCACCTGGAAGTTTCAGCTCCTTGTAGGGGTGGGCGATATGGAAAAAATGTTGTATCACGATGTTTTTGCATAAAATCACGATTTCGATTTTTTATCATGATCTTCCATCCAAAAAAAAAAAGACCAATTACAGTAGAGTTAAGTCGACATGCTGAACCACAGAAGAGCTAAGGAGTAAAATAAAGAATTTGGCAATCAACACATGTAATTCAACTGTAACCCAATTCAAGATGAAAATAAATATCTAATTGATGACATCTGACACAGTGAGAGTGAAGCAACCGGAAATAGAAAAACGAACCACTGATGACGACTTGACTCCACCTCATGATGCCATTTAGCAACAGATGAGCAACGCTGCATGTTCATTTACTGCAGCCACAGTCACACACTGCCATCACCAGAGCGCCCTAAAGGAATACTTTTCAACTGTGTAATGTTTGTCACGGTCGCGGTGCATCCCTTTTCTCTTGCACCGTAGTTAGCTTACGAGCTAGCGGTTTCCTCATCCGACCCGAGAGTGCTGCTGCTGGCCGTGAGTTTCTCCCGTGCGCCGCTATGTGCTGTGGATGGTGCCGCTGCTGCTGTTCCCATTCCTGATGTGGACCAGCAGCAGTGGGTTAGGGTAAAAGAAAACCCGAACCAATTCCAAATTACAGAGGTGGATTTCCTCTTCTTCACCAGCTCGTCGGCTTGGCTTTCAGCCATGGCTGTCCAAGTTTTTACAAACACAACATGGAGGCGTGTAAGAAAGTGTCACGACGCACAGTTCGCTATGATTGGTCGGTTAGGTTAAGGACGGGAACCAGCATTAAAAAAAAAAAAAATCATTGCACTGATTGGCAAAGGCGATCTATACGGTTTCTCTAATTTGGTAGATCGCCTGCGATTCTCCACTCTTCCTCGCCAGTCACGATTTTATATCGTCAGATCGCGCACCCCTAGCTCCTTGTATCGTTCTCTCATTCTTAGTGGGAGAAGGTACACGAGGAAAGAAAGTGAAAAAAGCAAGGAGACATGCCAGCATAAAGAAAAGCACTGAATGTTCAGTATGTCTGTTCCATAGAAGTAAAAAATGAAATAAAAGAAAAATAACAAACCATTCACCGCTTCCTTTAAATTTGTTTTAGTTTAAGACTAAGACAAATGTTACTATTCACTTACTATTATATAAAGTAACTTGTACCTTACATTTGCTGTCTTGAGACAGAATCTCCAGAGCTTCAAGATGCGACAGACCTTGAAATTCATCAAACAGCATATTGTAGTGAGCGACCACCTTCTTCTCTGAATGGGATGATTCCCTCTCTGCCATCTGAAGCTCTACTTGCTCCTTTGCCTCTCGCAACACCTGAAAAAGACAGACATAGACCAGACATAGACCAGATGTAGACCAGATGTAGACCAGAGCATGTGAACGGAGCGGAGCGGAGCGTGCAAAATATAGTCTGAGCATGGAGGGAGTTAATATATATAGTTAATATATACTTAAATCCACCCAGAAATCACCTGTGCCTTCAACAGTTAACAAAACTGTTAGCCTACACTTCAAAAATCGTTTGTTGTGTCCCCGGATGAATTGCTCCTTCTTTAAAATTTGACCGAGCGTGGAGCGATTTCACCGGAGTGGAATACATTTTTTTTGGCGAGCGGAACTGAGCGGAGCGTTTTGGTGTGACTCTGAGCGGCGGAACGAACACCCATGTGAGCGAGGAGCCGTAATTCTTACCGCTCAGCTCTGTTCACATGCTCTGACGGAGACAGAACAAAAGGACAGAAGTTTAGACAACTAGTAAACCAACCAAATTCCCATCACTGCGTCCTCTCTCCTTCAATAGATCCATTAAGACTAACTTTGTGTTGAAAGCCCACCTGTGAAAGAGTGGAGTTCCTGTTCATCAGTCCTTTGGTCCTCCTAAAGCCAGGATCACCTTCTGCGATCACATCCATCGTCTTCTTTCCAATGAACTCCAGAGCATCCAAACCTCCTGTTAGCACCGTCTTTCCCTGTGGAGAAGTTTATTTTCAGTGAGCAACACCATACCAAAGGTTTGGCTGGTTTGGAGGTTACCAGGAAAGTGACTACTAATGAGCATTCGTGCACATGTAATTCCTGCTCTTAATCATTTACTCACGGTGGTGTGGACGATGCTAGTGAGGGAAGAAAACATCTCCATCGTACTTCCCACTGCTGATGATCCATCACTCGATACTTTGTCTGTCTCACTGCTAGCCTCGCCCACAGAAGGAGAATCTAATGACAAATGTACCGGTAAACGTACAAATGTACGGGTAAACGTACTAAATGTACCGGTAAACGTACGAATGTACCGGTAAACGTACGAATGTACCAGTATACATACGAATGTACCGGTAAACGTACAAATGTACCGGTAAACGTACTAAATGTACCGGTAAACATACGAATGTACCGGTAAACGTACAAATGTACCGGTAAACGTACGGATGTACCGGTAAACGTACAAATGTACCGGTAAACGTACTAAATGTACCGGTAAACGTACGGATGTACCGGTAAACGTACAAATGTACCGGTAAACGTACTAAATGTACCGGTAAACGTACTAAATGTACCGGTAAACGTACGAATGTACCGGTAAACGTACGAATGTACCGGTAAACGTACAAATGTACCGGTAAATGTACTAAATGTACCGGTAAACGTACGGATGTACCGGTAAACGTACAAATGTACCAGTAAACGTACTAAATGTACCGGTAAACGTACTAAATGTACCGGTAAACGTACAAATGTACCGGTAAACGTACTAAATGTACCGGTAAACGTACGGATGTACCGGTAAACGTACAAATGTACCGGTAAACGTACTAAATGTACCGGTAAACGTACTAAATGTACCGGTAAACGTACAAATGTACCGGTAAACGTACTAAATGTACCGGTAAACGTACGGATGTACCGGTAAACGTACAAATGTACCGGTAAACGTACTAAATGTACCGGTAAACGTACGGATGTACCGGTAAACGTACGGATGTACCGGTAAACGTACGAATGTACCGGTAAACGTACGAATGTACCGCTAAACGTACTAAATGTACCGCTAAACGTACTAAATGTACCGGTAAACGTACGAATGTACCGGTAAACGTACGAATGTACCGCTAAACGTACTAAATGTACCGCTAAACGTACTAAATGTACCGGTAAACGTACGGATGTTGAGATAATAATTTTCAGTGTATGTGTGTTACCTTGCTGTTTCTGTTCTTCCTCCACCCGAGCGATCAGCTCAGTTGGACTCGGTATTCCAAACGAGGTCTCAGCCTTCTCTAACACCTGAGTGAGCCCTTCGCCTGGACAGACCAGCAACATGTAGAATGAAGACGAGTAAACAAAGGACATAAACTGGATCATGTGTTGGGGTCACATTTATTAACCTTAGTTTTCTGTTAGGTAAAAACTACAGTAAGTCATGTCAACTTTTATTGTCAATGCTGCCATATTTTCTCCTCTTATCCCTGCTGCAAAACAGCAATAAACATAAACTAAAATATAACGTAGAAGATAAAAAAAAATATACAGTATATACAAGCTACAAGCTGTCATGTCTTATTGATTGAAGCAGTGCTCCTTTTTCTGTTGCTATTTCGATTTTCAGTTGGGAACTGCTAGTAGAAAAAGATCCAGAGCTGTTTATCAAAGTATTTTCATCTTAATTTGTCTTTTTTTTTCTCCTTTACAAATGGTGTTGACTATCGAATATTTTCTTTGGTATCGATTTTGAAATTTTAGTGTTGTAACAACCCTACTCAGGACACATGTGGAGACACATTCTAATTCCACGTGTGAACAAAGGTACTAAGACTTTTTAACTTGTGTTATTTTATTTATTGTGTTTTTAATGTGTTGTAAAGTGTCCTTGAGTGTTGAGAGAGGGGCTTTTTAAAAAAAAAAAAGTAATGTATTATTATTATGAGCTGTCCATGTCCATTGGTAATCAAGATGTAGGATGAATGTTAGCTCTAAGTATGAGCAGGCATGGGGACTAATGAGAGGAGCGCTATACTATACAACGCTCTCCAAATCCAGCAGAGGTTTCATACAAGTTTATGTTTGGATGACTTCATTTTCTTAGTTAGCGGTCTTTCAAAGAAATTGAGCGTTGGATATAGTTGGCTTTTAAAACAAGGCTTTAACAACTTAATAATCACTTGGCTTTCATGCACTGTTTATATTCCTGAACTGTAAAAGAAAAAAACAAAGCTTTCAGGAATTTGAACATAGTCAAAGATTAAAATATGTTTTAGGAGAAAGTAGGAAAAAGGCAACTAAAACATTTTCAGCAACTTCAGGGTAAGGATCCACAAAGTTCTCCCACTATGATCATTTGTATCAGATGAATCAGATTCAACTTGTGACAGATGACACAACCAGGACATCGCCTCCATTTTCTTGGGTTATAAGGGTGACAGATTCTGTTAAATGATTGGTTGCCAATAGAGTAACAACGGTGAAAACACTCGTGCCTTGATGAAACGTTCAGAGATTTTAAAGTTAGTGTTCTGAAAAAAGACACTGATGCCTCATATATTTTGTCCTCATTGGGAACCATTTTAAAAAAGATACTTGTGCTCAGACACCCCTCAGTGGTAAGGCAGGGTCAGCTTTGTGCTTTATTATGATGTTTTAATGAGAAACAAGTGCATCTGAGTCATTAAGCAAAGCATCCACGCTTGATTATCCACACGTTTGCTTGCTTGTGATCCAATGTTAATTTGTAATGATTTCAGTAGATTGCTTTGGTCCTACTGATATGAGGCTTTATCTGTGCTCATAGTTCAGTCCAAACACCCAAAGAACTGGCCGAACCTCACATTAATGTGCCAAGCTTTGTAACTCTCCAGTCATGCTGACAATTACAGCTCTGATTTATACAACTTGGACTGCAAACAAAGATTGAAGCTGTAGTGCTGGACACTCACCCACAGTGGCCACAGTAGCTGTTGCTGTCGATAGGATGGATTTGCCCCAGTTACCCCAGTATCCCCAACCACTCTGAGACACAGTCAACTCACTTAAATTCTGAAAGACAAGACATGAGGGCAGGAGGAGGGAGAAAATCAAACACAGAGCAAGAAACATACATCTTAATGAGTGAGAGAAACAAGGGTTAGGGTGGAGATCAGGGTTATCACTAATGATAACAACCTGCAGCTTGTTTGAAACTTGTGAATTAAATGACGGAGCTTAGGCCTTTAGATTACAAGATGACCAGACAGATAATCTACTTTATTATATCAGTGGAATTCCTGTGTTGTAAAAGTTGTTTTTTATATTTGACATGATGCATTTTGAATGCATTAATGCAATTTAACCCTATTGTAAGTTTGTTATCTTGGCCAGGTTTCCATTGTAATGATAGTGATGTCTGAGGAATACAGCTGAGGTAAAAACCTATAAGCTGAATATGTTAGTAATGTAATAGTATAAGTAATGTAATAGTAATGTAATAGTTGTTAAAGATTTGGATCTATACAGAAACTCTGCAATATTGGCCATGTACCTTGGATGTTCTTAAATGTTTCTTTAATGTGCAGCAGGGGCACATCTGCTGCACTCTGCTCTGAGTCCTGCCCAAGACAACTAGAAGTTTTGACTACTCTCCAGTTATAAGACATACAGGAAAAGCTTGTTCATTGTTTTCTCAGTCAGACATGTGAGCTTAAAAAAAAATCTCTAATACATTCCAACAAAAGAAAGAATCTCTTTTTGACATTATTACTGCTACCTTTGCTGTCTGCTCCTCCACTTTTGGTATCGTCTCAGCTTCAGCTGCGAGTTTGGCCACATCAGGTGACTTTATATGCAGACGTGGGAAGGTGTTGTCGGAGGTTTCAGCCACAGAGGCCGGATGCATCTCAGGCTCCACCTCAGGCTCCACCTTTGGACTCTCAGCTGCTGTACAGGAAGCTTCGCTGTCTGACATCTTGTCAAATGTCTCAGTACATGGCTGCAGAATTGAAGACGGACAATCACAGCTAGTCATAAAATTCCCTATGAATTGTTCTGACACAGTGCTTTGGAAACCTTGATGTTGTTTTGGTATGATACAGTATCAAACTGTATATTTTCAGTATACATGGAAACAACATTTCACTTCTCAGCTGTTAGTTACATGTGCAGCAGAGGGGTGCACTAAGAAGCACTTTAGACACAATCAGGGTGGCAGGATGTTGGTTCTGATTCTTTTTTGTTAACATTTTTAAGTTATGTGACATTTCTTTTCCACAAAATACATCAATTACTTGACATAACATTCATAAAAAGAGCAGGTAGTATGAAGGGAGAGGTTTAAAAAATATTAAGAGCATTACATAAAAAATGCAGAGACTGCCATGAAGACAAAAAAGGAATGCTGCCAGATGATACTGGTGCGCATAAAGCTTTTAGATTTCTAACATTATAAGAAGTACATTTAGCTCTGAAACTGTCCCCTAATGACGTGGAAATCACATAAGTCATTGACCAAATCAAAGCAAATTTTTATTGACTGAATATTCTGATATACATGTACCCTGTAATCTATGTCAGATCTGATATCAGAAGAATAGCATTAACTTCTGTACTTGTTCATTTGGACAAGATAAAGAAAAAAAGAAATAAACAAAAAAACCTCATTCTACATCACAAACTGAAATCATGTCACTGTGACACAAAACCTACATTTTGTTTTTACTGTAAAACTTCTTTGGTGGGACGATATCAGCTTTAATGGGGACTAGTTCCTGTTCAAAGGGAGTCGTTTCTCTCCACAGTCGCCTCAGGCACGCTCAGGACGGGAGATTGGACCGAAAACAAAGTTTCATATGAACAGCAACGCCACGATTTTCACAGAAACCTGGTTTAATTCTTCCGTCCTGGATACCGCCGTCGAGGGTTATCCAATTTATTTCTCGCCCAGGCCACCAGTAGTGGGCCGTCAGGGCTGTCAGGGCCTTCTCTGCTGGCCTAAAAAATATCTGAATCACAGACTGATGTTAATTATATTTTGTCCATGAATACTTATTAAATAATTCCAAATGGTCTGTCCGCTTCCTTTCATAGCTTTTCCCGTGGTTGCGCTGTTTCCAGACGGGTATTTTTAAATTAAAGCATTTACCAATCACATTTCAGCCGTCATTTGTTGCCAGGGTCAAAGAAATCTGCCTGGAGGCCATTAGTGTCAATTAAACTGTTGCTTCAACCAATCAGATTTTGAGTTGGCGACACCAAGGCCCTCTAGCAGGTGTACGGTAACGTCAACATATTCATACCCTTTGATTGGATAGTCAGAGAGTGTACTAGCCAGAGCTAGCAAACTGCATCTGTAGCGAGCTGCACCAGCAAAAATATAGTTGTGTTGATTTTAGAGCTGTTTTGTCACAATGGCTGAAGGAGGAGAAGAAATGGATTTAAAACTTTAAAACTTATGCCAGAAATACCACAGGGCATGTTCGACTTTCAGCAATAGCTTCGATGTCGATAGAAAAGGACGTCTTGATGGAACTGAAACGCACGGATTGTCTGTACGACAGAGAGGAAAGAAAGGAGGATGGATTTTTGTTGAATAAAATGTTGCTATTTTAATAAATAATACAAGGTTGTTATTGATGCTTTTTTTATGCGTGTGGCAGCTGTTGCTGCAGTAGAAGGAGACTTGTGCACCCCGGGTTTGTTTCTTCAGTTAATGCATTTATTCTGGCTACACAACTCATCTATCTGCAATGGAACAGCTCTTTATACTGCATTTCTGCATAAAAAGATGTTTTTTACAGCCATAAAATAGTTATTGAGGGTGGATTGATTCAGACGGAGCATGACTGAAGGCCTAGGTGTGAAATGCACAGCCCGCCACTGGTTTTGAGAGACTGGTGGTCAAACACATACAAGCCAGCACCCCTTCATCCTCAACACTACAAAAACTAAAGAACTCATAATCGACTTCAGGAAAAACAACACAGGTCACCGGCCTCTCTTCATAAACGACGAGTGTGTGGAGAGAGTTCAAGCATTCAAATTCCTTGGCGTCCACATCTCAGACTGTCTGTCATGGTCCTCAAACACCTCAGCAACGGGTAAAAAGGCACAACAGCTCCTACACTTCATGAAGAGAGTGAAAAGCTGCTGGTGTCCTTTTACAGATCTACAGTGCAGAGCATCCTGGCCTACTAGGGATGGGAATCGGTTCTCAAAGTAGTACCGGCTCCCAGTAGTCCGATTACGTGGAATCGTTAATCCCCCTGCCTAATGATCCCGTTTATAGGTTCTGCTAACGTCTGACGCATTTGCGCGATGACGTCATGTGCACGCTTCGTATTTTGGCTCAGAATGTTTCCAACATGGTGTGGAGGCAGAAGCGCTTTACGGGGAAACAGCTTCAACACAACAAGGGTCAAATTTACAAAAAGCACTAAACCTTCTTCTATCATGTCACATATCTGTATATACAGTGAGAATAAAAAGTATTTGATCCCTTGCTGATTTTGTTGGTTTGCCCATTAATAAAGACATGATCATTCTATACTTGTAAGGGTAGATGTATTCTAACATGGAGAGACAGAATAGCAAAAAGAAAATCCAGAAAATAACTCTAAAGAATATATATTAATTAATTTGTATTTCATTGAGGGAAATAAGTATATGAACCCCTAGTATGCATTAGGAGTCCTGGCTTTCACAGACCAGTTAGACACTCCCAATCAACTTGTTACCTGAATTGAAGACACCTGTTCTTACTAATCACCTGTATGAAAAACTCCTGTTCACAGAATCAGACAAACAGACACATTCCAAACTCTCCAACATGGGTAAGACTAAAGAGCTCTCTCAGGACCTCAGAGACAGGATTGTTGACCTGCACAAATCTGGAATGGGCTACAAAAACATTAGCAAGATGCTGGGTATTAAAGTAACAACCATTGGTGCAATTGTGAGAAAATTTAAAAAGTATAACATGTCAATCAATAGACCTTGGCCTGGTGCTCCACAGAAGATTTCACCTCGTGGGGTGGCAATGATCATGAGAACTGTGAGAAATCGTCCTGCAACCACTCAGCGGGAATTAGTGAATGACCTCAAAGCAGCTGGGACCACAGTTACCAGGCAAACAATTGGCAACAGTTTGCGCCGCAATGGATTAAAATCCTGCAGTGCCCGAAAGGTACCCCTGCTTAAGAAGGCACATGTGGAGGCCCGCCTAAAGTATGCCAATGATCACCTCAAAGATGCACAAAGTGATTGGGAGGAAGTTCTGTGGTCAGACGAGAACAAAATTGAACTATTTGGCCTAAACTCTACCCGTCATGTGTGGAGGAAGAAAAATGCTGCCTATGACCCCAAGAACACTGTGCCCACCGTCAAGCATGGAGGTGGAAGCATTATGTTTTGGGGCTGTTTCTCTGCCAAGGGCACAGGGCTACTTCACCACATCAGTGGGAAGATGAATGGAGCCGTGTACTGTGCAGTCCTGAAGGACAACCTCCTCCCCTCTGCCAGGAAGCTGAAAATGGGCCGTGGTTGGGTCTTCCAACATGACAACGACCCGAAGCATACAGCAAAGCCAACAAAGGAGTGGCTCAAGAAGAATCACATTAAGGTCACGGAGTGGCCCAGCCAGTCTCCTGACCTCAATCTAATCGAAAATCTATGGAGGGAGCTGAAGGTCCGAGTTGCCAAGCGACAACCCACCAACCTTAATGATTTAGAGACGATCTGCACAGAAGAGTGGGCCAAAATTCCCCCTGATATGTGTGCTAACCTTGTGGTTAACTACAACAAACTTCTGACCGCTGTGCTTGCAAACAAAGGCTTTTCCACCAAGTATTAAGTGCTTTTGGCTAGAGGGATCAAATACTTTTTATTCTCACTGTATGTGTATATGTGCACCAAAGTACAACGTCCCAAACATGTGGCACACATAATACAAGAGAGGAATTGGAGCTATGAATAATAAACTGGATGCCTTACATTTACCTCAGTTAGTCAGCTGTTTAATAACTGCATAAATGAATAACTGCATTATTAACATCAGATAGCCTCCATGAACCATCACAAGTTGCTTCAGCTCAGTTGAGCTGAAGGAGAAGAATCAGCGTTTTTCTAGCATTGCACCTTCTGCTTTGTGTGTATAATCACATATTTACCCAGAAAAAGACGGCTGTGTAAAGTCTTGCAGCTAGCTTAAAGTTACCTCAGCCTGCTGGCAGCTTCCTTCACGGAAATAAAGGGAAGAAGGATCCGTGTTGTTCCCCGTAATACTTTTATATATTTACATTAAATGTCTGTTTTTTTATCGAACAACAAAGTAAATCAGGTCTTCTTCTTTTTGTCCAACAGGATTAGCCACGTCACATTTTGTTTACAAACCTTTGAGTTGGCCATATTGGGAAAATGCGGTTTCCGGTTGGCACCTTCAGAATAAAGGTCGTCGATGCTCAATCTCAACAGGGACCAAACAGAAGGAGAAAAGCGTCTTTGTACCGATTCGGGATTACATTTTCATGGTTTTATTCAACCAGCCACAGAGTCCCGAGCTGCCTTATGAATGTTTTCAGTGTTATGGAACCTTATAAAGTGAGAGTCTAAGTCATTTTATTTTTTAAATAAACCAAAGTAGGCACTGGTGTGTCATCACTAAACTTTATGAAAGAGGAAACAGAAAGTGGACTTATGGCAACGCGAAAATGATTTGAATGTTTAGGAAACAGCAATTTAAAAGGGTTAGAAACAAATTATATTACTGGTCTTGTATTAATTGTTGATATCTTATTCAAAATATGTAATATGTCTTTCTTTCTAACAAAACATAGATAGAAATGTGATTAATCAATGAATAGCCAACTTAAACATAATCAGAATATCACAGCAACAGATTTGTATATATAATAGAAAGTACATTTGATCTAGTTCTGTCAGCAATGACTACTTTTGGTTTTAGTAAACATTTCTTTGTGTCTTATGTAAGGTATATTATCATTATGTTAAATGCTATTATTATTATCATCATAAGGATTCACGTGCCGCACCCGTGTCGTGTGAACCACGCCCACTCAACCTTACCAGAGCTCTCGTGCTCTAACCAGGAAGTTAATGAACCACCAAGAAACCTAAAAGAAGTTCAGTCTTCGTTCGGATTGTGTGTTTTGTTTCATATAAAATATGAAACTGTAGATTCAGAGGTGTATCATTCTGTGGAGGATTCGTTGTTTTGATCTGCAGAAGGTGAGAAGGTTTGCTTAAAATCCTTTGTTATATAACTAAGGCATATGTGCTGGACAACCTTTCTAATTCTATATTCTTGGAAAGAAGAATTTATTATTTAATCATTTTAAATAATAAATAAATAGTTTTATTTCTTGCACAGGAAAAGGTTAGTGCTTTTCAGCACTGTAAAAGTTCCAGTTGGTTTCTCTGTTTTCTGGAGAAAAGTGCTGTAACTCATGTTTTCATTGGTTTTTAACTGGAATAAATACATCCCATCATGATGCTTAATCTCTGTGAAAACTAAATGCTGTAAGAAAAAGAAACGACAATTAAATCAAGGGTGTTAAAAGTTCTTGTAATTATTAAAATATTTTATATTTCAAGATTTGAGATTAGAAGTAAAAAACAAGCAAGATTTAGGTAAAATCTTGGCCTTCATGTTAAGATAAAAAAGGATTGGTATTTTTAATTCTTTTTTAGTATTCCCAGTCGCATACAAAGTATCCATATTTTAAACAAAAAAACTAAATGTGTAATTGATAAACCAAGGCTTATTAAAGATTACAGGAGCAAATATGGACCAAATTAAAAAGTAAGTCAACAGTCACCTTTGCAACATTAGCCATAACCACTGACTCTTCCTGTTTTGCAGGTTTGTCTCGTCTGAATGTTAACTGATGTCATAACTCCTCTCAACATGTTACCACCTCAGGATAAATGCCCATCATGCATGCTTTTTGTAGTCCTGCTGCTTAGTGGCTGCACAGCAGATGGAGCTCATAATGAATCAGAGGCAGCTGCATCCCTGCAGATGACCACCTTCCCATCCAGCAAGGACATTATGGTGAAGGAGGGGTCCAGCATACTAATTGAGTGCAACATAACTGTAAGACACGAGGACATTAAATGGTATAACTCCAAAGGACATCTGCTGGAAGATGGAGCAGGTAGGATGAAGAAGTTTTTATGGCATTATGTGGCTGTGGGAACAGTTCAGACACCAAACTATGTGTGACTGTAACTAATTCTAATGAACAGATGATGGCTTAAAAAGCTCTCATCATCATCATCAGTGGCAGTTGTCTTCCTTGACATATACATCTCTCTGAATTTAAAAAAGAAAAAGTCATTCAATTCGTCATTGAAAATGTAAACTCTTGTGTTTTGGGGATTTTATTTAATCACCCTTAATACGTAAGTTGAAGTTGCTTCTGTCCCGCAATATTAGACATACAAAACATGCTTTTTGAACTTTGATAATGAAAATAAATTCATGTTTTTTTTTTTCATTCGACCATCTGCTGCTGCTCATCTGGGACTGGGTTGAACAAAGAGAGGAGACTTCCTTCTCCCTCACCAGCGACAGTTAATAGTATTCAGTAAAATTATAAATGAAAGTTATAACCTATGAAAGTCAGAAGCCAATAACTAAAACCTATTATCAGTCTCAGAATATGTTGGCCTATACGTGTCAATCTGGAACAGATGTGAAGGCTAAAATCTGAGCATTGATCTTCGCAGCTCGTAGTTATTACAGTAAACATGTGCAATGACCACAAACAACTTCTTCCTTAAACCAGTACAATAGAATTTTTTACAGTTGGCACAATGATTAAATCGTTGATACTTCCAGCCATAAACGCTGTTGTTTAAACTACCATTAGTCTGTCTGTGTCTATGAGAGATGAGGGAGTGACCATGAGACGGATTGGCAGCTGCGATCATTTGATGGTGAGGAGATCACATGATGGCGGGCGGCCGTGACCATGTGCTCACTAAGTCAGGTGTTAGCCAGAGAAGCAACAGCAGACATGTAGCTCACATGTGAGCACGATGGGAAAGCGAAATGCCAACATGCTACAGCATGACAGAGAGACGATGCAAAGTGGGACATTTAAAGCCGTCTGTGTCCAGTTCTGATTCACAAAGACTTCAAATGTTAGTGTGTGACTTATGTTTAATATACCAGGTCAAACAAAAGCAGGATGATTAGCTTGCATGCAAGATCACAACTAACATAAACTCAACTAAAGTTATCCTTACTTTTAAATATTATCACAACAGAACCTGGCAGGTCTGGCTAGAAGGAGAGTGGGCGAGCAGTCTTTATGAATAAAGTCCAGTTTGATCCAAGGACCAATGACTTCAGTTTGGGAAGTCCCCGACACAAAACAAATCACAGACTACGCCAAAACATTTCCTTTGCTTTATTTCACCAAGTACGTAGACACATACAAGGAATTCTTTGATTTGTTGTCTCTCACATGCCCTTGTCATAAATAATATAAAAAAGGAAATACATTTTTTTATATTTATACATAAAAACTGTAAAATGAACCAGTGTTTTTCAACTGTTCACTAAGGTGACTGCTGTGGGGAAGAAGCTGCTTCAGTGCCTGTTAGTTCTGGTCTGGAGGACTCTGAGGCGCCTGCCAGACAGAAGCAGTTCATAGACTATGTTAGAGGGGTCTTCCATGATGTTCCCTCCCCTCTTCCAAGTTCTGGAGCAGTACAGATCCTGGATAGAGGGCAGAGGGGCTGCGATTATGTGCTCTGCAGTCCTAACAGTACGCAGCAGTCTGGTTCTGTCCTTCTTGGTTGCAGCTCCGAAGCAAACAGTGATGGAGGTGCACAGGACGGACTCGATGAGTCAGTGTAGAACTGCAGCAGCAGCTCCTGGGGCAGACCAAGTTTCCTCATCAGTACATCTGCTGCTGGGCCTTTTTCAGGATGGAGATGATGTTCAGTTCCCACTTCAGATCCTGAGAGATGATCAGGAATCTGAAGCTCTCCACCATGGCCACAGGGCTGCTGAGGACTGTGAGGGGGGGCAGAGATGGGGGATGTCTCCTAAAATCCACAAAAACATCTCTACCGACTTGAGTGTGTTCAGATTGTTCTGACTGCACCGGAGCACCAGCTGATCCACTTGCTGTCACATGCTGACTCGTCTCCGTCACGTATAAGACCGATGACAGAGGTGACGCCAGCAAAGTTAAGCAGCTTCACAAAGGGAGGAGCAGTCATTGGTGTAGAGAGAGAAGAGTAGTGAAGAGAGGGCCCATCCCTGGGAGGCACCGGTACTGATGGTCTGAACTGAGGTGAAGTGTCCCAGCCTTACCTGCTGGCTCCTGCCGGGCTGTAGATCACTTACAGGTGGCACAGTGAGCTGAGACAGTCTTGAGCAGAGGGTCTGAGGGATGATGGAAGCTGAGCTGAAGTCCACAAACAGGATCCGTGCATAAGACCCAGGACGATCCAAATGCTGCAGATGTAATGCAGAGCCATGTTAACTGCATCGTCCACTGATCTGTTTGCCCGGTAGGCAAACTGCAGGGTCAGCAGGTCACTTGTGAGGATAGTCTGTAGTTGGTGATATCCAGCAGGCCTCTCCACACCGACGGTGGATTGTTAGCAGAGAAGTTGTTCCTCAGCTTTTCAGGGTTCACTCTCTTTGTTCCTGGCTTGTTTGTACAGGGCTCTGTCCCCACAGAAGTGTCTGAGTTTGGGGGTGAACCAGGGTTTGTTGTTGCTGTATGTGTGAAATGTCTTTGTTAATATACAGTGCACAGTGAAAATGAGTACACCCCTGTTGAAAAGTAACATTTTGAACAATATTTTAATACACACACAAGTTATTCCCAAAACGTGCATAGAGTAAGTTTAATACAACATCTGTTCAGCTTACAACAGAAAAGAAAGGTCAATAATATAACTTAAATGACCTATTTGTCCATTTTTGTGAAATTATGCTGGTACAAAAGTGAGTACACCCCTATGTTAAACTCCCTGAGAATGGGCCGTGTTGGCCCGAAATGTCATGAAATGAAAAGGCATTAAAAGGGAGGTCATCGTTGTGCGTTTCATCCTTGCCTTACATTGAAATTTTACATTTTGAGTCTGCACCAGGCTAAAAGAGACGTGTGTGAGATTTGACTGAAATCCTATGGAGAGTATCATGATCTGCTTCAGTAGTCACAGTACATGTTGACAAGCATGTTTCTTTTGGTGAAATTCAGCTTCCTACTGTTGATGGCATCCATACAGCCCCAAACCATGTCACTCCCACTACTATGCTTGACTTTAAGCATGGGGCACTTTTCTTTGTACAAATCACTTTTTACCACCACACAGGCTTGACACCATCTAAAGCAAATTTGTTCATCTTGGTGTCATCAGATCACAGGACATGGTTCCAGCAATCCATATCCTTAGTTTGTTTGTCTCTGATGAGACAATGATAAACAAATTTGCTTTCGATGGTGTCAAGCCTGTGTGGTGGTAAAAAGTGATTTGTACAAAGAAAAGTGCCCCATGCTTAAAGTCAAGCATAGTAGTGGGAGTGACATGGTTTGGGGCTGTATGGATGCCATCAACAGTAGGAAGCTGAATTTCACCAAAAGAAACATGCTTGTCAACATGTACTGTGACTACTGAAGCAGATCATGATACTCTCCATAGGATTTCAGTCAAATCTCACACACGTCTCTTTTAGCCTGGTGCAGACTCAAAATGTAAAATTTCAATGTAAGGCAAGGATGAAACGCACAACGATGACCTCCCTTTTAATGCCTTTTCATTTCATGACATTTCGGGCCAACACGGCCCATTCTCAGGGAGTTTAACATAGGGGTGTACTCACTTTTGCACCAGCATAATTTCACAAAAATGGACAAATAGGTCATTTAAGTTATATTATTGACCTTTCTTTTCTGTTGTAAGCTGAACAGATGTTGTATTAAACTTACTCTATGCACGTTTTGGGAATAACTTGTGTGTGTATTAAAATATTGTTCAAAATGTTACTTTTCAACAGGGGTGTACTCATTTTCACTGTGCACTGTACATACAACCTCACAAAAGCTGATGTACGATGTCCCAGTGACTGTTAGTTCATTGAGGTTGGTGGCCGCAGCTTTAAAAAAACTCCAGTCAGTGAAGTGAGAACAGCCCTGGAGTTCCTGTTTAGCCTCCCTAGTCCACTTCGTCACTGTTTTCACAACAGGCTTAGCAGGTTTTAGTTTCCGCCTTGTTGTGGAGAAATTAGAGTCGAATCCCGCGTTGGTCAGCCGTCCATTGGGGAGTTTATTGAACAAACTGTCACAGCAAATGTGCATACAGAATGTACAAAATGTCCGACGAGCTCATTTTGTGACACCCCTTTTATACCGTTTTATCATAACAAGTGTACGTGGCCCTTTCTGGAGGCGCCTAGCTTTCGCAGTTTATCATAAACACGCTCATTCTAACTATCAACAATATTCATATGAACCAGTCAACAAGGCCCAGGATGTAACTAGGCCAGAAGTCATGAGCATGTCATGACATCCTTCTCCCACATAGTCCCCCCTGAAATCACTTATCAGTGATTTAATAAAGAAATAATCTAAAATGAAAGAAAATCATCCCACATAGTTAATTAAGAATTAATTAACATAATCAACACTAAATTATTCTAATAATTCTACAATATCAATCAACGGAACCATTTTGAATAAATGAAAAGGAATATATATATGTGTCTACTCGAATCACATTAAATGATTAGATTAAATTACACGATATTGGTTTCAACAACACTACAAGTTTTACATTGCCATCACACTTGTCCACTGTTCGCAGTGCATAGGTGCGAAAAACCCACCGGCTGCTACTTTCGTAACTCATGTTCTTATCTTGGGAAAATTCACCTACGGCCCCCCCCCACTTGGCGACCGACCACTTTACCAAGGTCGCACTCCGAACAGTTGACTGACACAATTGGCAATGGACATATCAGTGATCAGTTTTGATTGATAATACACATAAACTGAATACACCACCTTCAAATCAGTTAATCACCGTTTTGTATCAAGTACAATACATAAAATTATGGATTATCACACAACAATAGTAATAAAATGCAATGTAATGCAGCTCCTCCAGTCCCGTCCCATCTCCTGTACTCTGGTGTCATCTGCTTCTGGCCGACCATCCGTCCGGCTGGGTCTGGAACTGCTAAGCTAACTCTGGGAGGAGAGGTCGCCAGTACGTCACTCCCAATCAAAGAGATCTTCAGCATCTCCTCTCCCTGTCAGACTATACTTGGTTCCACCCTCGAAGAAAGAAACTTGTGAACCGTCCGTTGGTAACCTTCATTCGTTGACCCGCTCTTCCCATGCGTTGGTCCTCAGACCTGGTCTCGCAAGGTCAGCTGCCTCCTGATTCCTTCCACTGTTTGTTTGAACATCACTTGCAGCAAACACCTTCTCAGAATGGGTATAATGCAACACCCCAATAGGGAAACCATTCTCACTATCAGCAATATTGCTATTCCCGCCTTAACTGTCATCGCTCCCCCTTCTCCCAAAATCCCAAACAGACCAGTCCACCACCGTTCACCTCCACCAGCATCACACGTCAGCTCCTCTCTCCGTTCTCTGAACTCCTTCCCGGCCGTTGTAAACGTTCTATCAGCTGCAGTGTTCCCGGGTATAAATGTACAACATTTTCCCCAACCATCTGGCAAACACCAATTTTCCCTTCTAATATCCATTCTAAAACTTGTCTGTTCTACCAAGCCATCATACTCGTCTCATGTAGTTGTTCTCCAAAGCCTGCAAACCCTTCACTCGTGTAGCTAAGAATTCCCTGTTGGTTGTATTATATGTAATTAGTCCATTCCCCATTTTGTTAAATATGATCCCCTGCAAACCAGCCTCAAATCCAGCTGCAACCTCCCTGCGTGCTTTGAGCTCAAAGGAATCCCTCTCGGCTGCCCTATTGCATCCAAGTAAACGTGCTTATCCCTGATGTAGCCATCACTAGATCTTTTAACTCTCCCTTTTTCCACAACCAAACCTCGCATCTCTTTTACCTTGTCATACACTAACACAACTGATGTGTTCCTCCTCACCAGTGCCCAAAAACCTATCTCCCTGTTGGGTAGCACATTTAACAAAACATCATCTCCACACATCCAGTAACTCTCAGCCACTGGGTGTGTCTGATCCCCAAAAAGATATAGAGTTAAAATGATCATTTCTATATTTTCACATTTTGATCCAAATAAATAAATCCCAATAAATCTTGTTTTCATTTAACAGTAGTACTACCTACGCGAGTTCCAAAAGCATTCAAACTCACCATCGTAATCTACTCTATAATCAGTGGGAGGCCCATCCTGTGATGTACTCAGATTAAATTCAGCACAAGAAGACTCCAATTTGTGGCCCTCCCTTATTTTGAAAATAACTATGTAATTTATTTGGCCCAAACATCAATCTGCACTTAATACCCCACATAGGAAACAATAACCATTTATCCTCTGCCGATGTGAACCTACCTTCTCTGCATTCCCGTTGCTGGACCACTGCACCGTCTCTGAAGGTGTGTGGCTCTGGAACAACAACAGGCAATGCTCCTGGAGCGTCTGCGCATATGAGACACTCCGTCGCTGTCAGTTCTCTCGTAGTGTACCATGCCCATCTATACCACATATTCTGTGCTGCCTTAAACCCTCTTCCACAGTTACACTGTTTTCCTGACTCTACCTGTGCATGTACACTCCGTCTGTTCTTTGATTAACATGATTATTCTGTCCTGTAGTGCTAATGGTATCAAATCCCCCTAGACTTCCCCAAAAAATCTTTCTATTCTTACAACCATTGTGAACAACTACTTCTGACCCGATCTGACATGATCTTACCAGATTGCCCCTTTGTCGTGGCGTCCAGAGGCGGTGATTTGGTCGTCTCCTCCACCGGACCCATGATCCACCCCTCCTCAAATCGTTTACTCCATGAACTTAAATTCAAGCTTAGCAGATACCTCTTCACGACTAGCTCTAGTGTGTATTGCTGGCAAAGTTCGTGGCGTGGCATGGTCTGAGTGGGTGTGTATTGTTGCATCATACTCATCTGACCCAGGCTGGCTACTTCCCTGCGGGGTGGCTTCATCACGGGACCCTTCCAGCCTCTCCTGTCTGCGGGATCCCGTCCAACATCTCCAGGCTTCGTTCCCCTGAGCCCATGCTGTCGGCCAACACCCACACCTGGATGCTCACAGTGTCAGAAATCTTAACCTCTTCCTTTTGTTCATCCTTTCCCTCGGACATAACTCCGACTGTGTCTTTAGCCCGAACCTTAGTGCAGTGATTCAAATGGTACCATGTGTTGCTACCTTCCACTTGAACTGCTGTTGATGTTGCTCGCACCATTGTGTACGGTCCTTTCCGTCTTGGCACAAGCCACTTCCTTCGGAACACTTCGATGTGCACCTGGTCGCCTGGCACCACTGGCCTCTCAACCAGCTGTTTGAGACTCGAGTCTCTGAACTCCTCCTGTAGATAGATTGTTCTGTGGATTGCAGTTAGTTGCCTCATGTAAGCTTTCAACTCTGTTTGCACCTGCTCAAGTGGGAACTGAGGTGCCGGCATGGGTCGACCCGTTAGCATTTTATGCGGTGTTAGTGCATGACTCTATGAGTCTGCATACGAAAGCTCATTAGTGCAAGCGGCAAAGCATCTAGTTAGTTTAGTTGAAGCACAGATTCAATTCAATTTCACTTTCCAGGTTCCATTGATTCTCTCAACCATCCCTTAACTCTGTGGATGATAAACGGCCCCACAGCGCTGCTTGATTCGCAGCTGCTGCAGAATGCCTCTTGCACTTTTCTAAACAACCTCTCAACCATTATTTGAGCTAATCTCTGATGGAATGATAAACAGATGAATCAATTCTCTTACCAAAAAAATTTACGACTATTTATCCAATATGTATGACCAATATCCTTGTGATGGCGCGACCTCTGGCTCCAGTAACACCATTGGTGCCAAAACAGCAAGCTGGCACTTTGATGCTACTTTCGCTGCTTCATCAGCCACGTTATTACCTTTACCGACCATTTTGTTACCTTTACGATTATTTGACACTGTATCACTGCCAATTTTCAATTTTCATGACTGCAATCCGCTCCTTCATTTGGACCTCCTGTCGCGCTGGACTTCCGTCTGACCTCCTGAACCCTCTCTGCTTCCAAACTGCTTCAAACAAATACCAAATATCATGAGCATATGCAGAATCTGTGTACACATTCGTAACCTTACCTTCCACCAGTCAACATGCTTCCGTTAATGCCTTCAGTTCAGCCAACTGTGCCGAACATGGCCGTTCACACTTCTCAGCTTTCACCGTCACAAAGTTTTCCACCTTCCTGTTTCACAACTGCAAAACCTGCATGATCACCCAAATGATCTCACAACATGAACCATGCACAACATAAGTGACATCAGCCTGAACAAGTGGAGTTGCTCCTAAGTCAGGTCTCAGTTTAATGTATCTCACAGCTTCTGACACACGCTCATGTGGTTCTCCTTCAAACTCACGTGGAATGACATCCGCAGATCCCGATGTAGTACCCTTCTGTATTCTCACATCTGAACGTGTCAAAAGATGCACAACCTGCAAACATCCTGCCTGAGTCACAATATACCTACTCTGATTTATTAGTTCTGAAATCTTATGGTTTTTATTGGAGACATATAAGAAAAATGGCTTCTCATAGACTAGTGTTGGCCGTTTTGGATGACTTTTGCTAATTTCGTTTCAAATTTTCAAAGGCTAACTTAGCCTCGGTTGTCCTCTCCAGTTGTGCTTTCAACCTTTGATCTTTGGATCTTTCATGATTCCTTCCAGAGGAAGCGCATTTTATTGCATAATCCTCCCAAAAGAAGATCATACTTGTTGTATTTTAATCTTACTTATTTATTCATTAGATATTTATTTATTTATTTTGGACATGGCGCTTTTCTTACTCTCTCCAAGTGGGATGGAGAGATATCAGTAATTCCCTATGGGATAAATAGATACTCTAATTTAGGCTATCAATGCTAAAATTTAAATTAGAAACTTTGTTCCGTTCAAATTTTAGAACTTCGTAATAGTGGCACATTTAATTTTAAATTCAGAAACTTTGTTTTGTTGTGTCCTAGTAACAGTGACCTATTTAAATTCAAGTTTTAGAAACTTAGTAGTCGTGACACATTTAACTTAAAAACTTTGTTTTGTTTTGTAATAATGACACACCTGAGGGCGGTTTTTAAACACCTTGAGTACGTCCGATGTAAGTGTACTTCTTACCTCTATATGTCAATGTAAACCAATACTGGGATTCCTCTGCCAGAGGAACGCCTTGGACCTGCCGGGCCACTTGCTCCGCCCCGCAGGGACTGGCCACGGTCCTGCCGAACACTCGGGTTTCTCGGTGCTCTCGGACAGCTGTAAACAAAGTGTCCCCTCTCGCCACAGGCCCAACATGCCCCCGAGGACCTTCGTCCTCCAGGTGCACCTCTTCTTGACCTTTGACCGGGTCGACGATGGACTTGCCCCTGTAATGGCTGTTCAGCGGCCCCCGCTGTCATGGCCTCATCTTGTACTTCTTGCTTCGCTTGCAGTTCTTCTAACTGCAACCGTGCAAGTTCCCTTTGCATATCCTCCTCCTGCTCCTTCCGTTTCAGTTCTTTTCTGTATTTGTTTACTGCATGCCCCACGTGGTCTCGGAATTGTCCATGTGACATTGAATTCAACCCCACCACATCCTCCAGCCGCCCCTGAACTGGGGCAGGCAGAGCCTCTTTGATGGAAACTCTGAACAATGTCACCCAAGCTGGGCTCTTCTCGATTTCTTCCTCAGACTCTTGTGTCCATTTCTTCAATTGTTGTGCAATGTACACAACCGGACTCTCTGTTCCTGACAGTGGCTCCCCCTTTAATGCTTCGAGGTTCACTCCCACAGGAAACTCAGCTCGTAACGCTCTCCAGAGTGCAGCTCGATATGCATTAAAATCAGTTCCATCAGCTCGGTGGCTCAACATCCAGTCATTCTCACTGTGTCTCAAAATGCCCTCCATGGTAGAAGTTCCAAAACACAGTGCCCACACTACCTTAATGTGTCCCACAGACAACAGTTTATGCACAGTCTCTTGTTCAAAAGCTCTTATCCATCTACTTGCACCTGTGTGAATGTCCGGCAATCGAGCAACCAGCCCCGCCAGGTCGAGCGTCTGCCACGGCACATACTGTCCCTGTGTCATTTCTATCAAACTCGCTGCTGACGCTGTTGGACTCTTATGTTCTTCAGAAGATGCCTTTTGAACTGGAGGTGCCAGTTCTGGTGATTTTTGGTATTGTGGGAGCTGTCCCCTTGCCTGATCTGAATTACAGATGGCGTCTGGCTCAGGAGCTCCATGACTGCTTGATGTAGCTATTTGTAGTTCTGGACGTTCATGAGATATTTTATAATCTTTTATTTCAGAATCTCCTTGTATGTTTGCTGCTCCTGGCAGTGTTGGAAATAGCTCTGCATTTTCAAAGAAATGTAAAACTTTTAATTCAAGCTCTCTTTTTTCCTGTCTCTTTTTGCTTTTGTCCTTTGGTTTGTAAGCTTTAATCCTTTGTTCCATAATCTTACAGGTAGCTCCATTAAAAGTGCCACCTTTTGGCCAGGGTGAGACGTTATTTTTTGTTCGTTTTTCCCATTTTAGAGATATCTTTTTAATATCTTTGGAATGTTCAGGATGTTTGGCGCTGATGATTATTGTTGGTGTTACATCCATTGTTTCACCTAGTTAGTTCCCTTCTATTGACTTTTGACTTTTTATTTTTATTTACTTATCTATTTTCTAAATTTTCCTTATTTATTATTCGTATTCCCCCCTTTTTTTTTTTTTTTTTTGAAGGTCAATTTAAATTAACTAATTATTTAACTCTAATCAATGCTAATTTAATGCTCGGCTAAATTTAGCTTAGATGCAGCTAATTATTGGATTGGATGTTGTCAATGCTAATGTTAAGGTTAGCCTACATTAGCTTTGAAAGCTTATGCTCTAGGTTGGTTTTTTTTTTTTTAAATTAAACCAATGTTAATTCAATGTTAGGCTCATTTAGCTTTTTGACTTCCGGTTTGGAGTTCGGTTACTATTATTGCTAATGTTAATGTTTGCTAACCAATGCCAATTGATGTTAGCTTCCTAGCTGTTGCTAATAAATGCTAACCTCTTGCTAATTAAGATTTAAACCAATATTTGCCTTATTGCTATTGCTAATCAATGCTAAATGTCTTTCTGATCAATGCTAATTATGGCTAACGAAATGCTAACGAAATGCTAACAAATGCTACTAATGCTAACCAATGCTAACTATTGCTGATCAATGCTACTTATTGCTAATCAATACTAGCTTCCTTGTTGACCAATGCTAATTGAATGCTAATTATGCTATTCAACGCTAGTGATTGCTAATCAATGCTAGTTATTGCTAATCAATACTGTTGATTGCTAATCAACGCTAATCAATGCTAAACAATGCTAGTTATTGCTAATCAATACTAATTATTGGTAATCAATACTTGCTGTATTGCTAATGCTACCCAATGTTAATTTATTGCTAATCGAAAGCTCAGTTAATGCTTACTCTGTTTGAAGTGACTCAGGCTAAAGGCGTTGCCCCAACTTTTGCTCACATCCGTATGTTGCCGATCCAATCCACACACAATGTCCTCCACCAATCCAGATGATCCAATGTACGTCACAGCTACGTCAATTCTGACCAATGAAATAAATTTATTTATTTATTTATTTATTTATTTTTTTTTTTTTTTGACCAATGAAATCTGAACACACCTCTAAATCTATCTCCAATGAAACACGTCTGAGACACGTAACTTCTAACCAATAAAATATGAACACACCTCTAAGCCTGCCTCCAATGAACCACGTGAATTTCTAACAAATCAAATATGAACACACCATTACATCTACTTCCTAGACTGTTATTAACTCCTCCCAAGCATAACAATTGAACCAGACATAACAATTGAACCACACCCCAACTCAAAATGGCGTTTGTCACACTTTTTGTTACAAGTTGAGAAAAAGGAGGAAATACAAACTTTCAGCTGGACAGAGAAGAAATACAATTTAACACAGAAATAACAGTTGCACTATTCTTCACCTCGAAATGGCATTTGTTAAGAAAGAGAAAGAAATACAATTTAACACGCTGTGGACAGGGAAACTACAAATCAAAAGATACAGAAACAATGCATAAGCGAAAAACTTTCTTTATCAGGAATGTCACATTCAACTTGACTAGAGACAGAAACTCTCCTCTAGAATTGCGAAACCCTCATTACTCGACTGATAACAACTCCGCAATTAGCACATTACCTAAAGAAAACTAATAATTATTACAGTTCAACCATAAAGTGCCCCTGGAAGACACAAGGAAAGAAAATGTGATCACACACGAACATTTGCAGCAGCAGGAAACTCTCAAGGACAGAGCACGCTCCTTCACACCAGCCTCGTGAACGCGCAGCACCCTCTGTCCCCCTGAAAGCCAAAACACCTTCACTCGCCTGTTGAGAATAGAACTTTAGAAACTTAACACCAATCACAGCAGTATTCAATAATAACAAGATGCACGCAACGAAAATACAGAATCTTAAAGAAATAAACACTCAGCGTTTAAAACTCACAGCACATTACTGCAACAACACCTTATCTCCCCAAGTTATTAATGTGGCAACTATAACAATTAAGCAAATTATAACAATGAAGCAAATCTGAGTTTAACTTAAAATACTACGAATGCTCAAAAGTCAAGGGATGATATGAGTCAGAACCTTTTTTCTTTTCTTCTCTTTCTTGATTCACACAAACTAGCAGGACTCCACACACATTGACACACAAACAGAGACCGGTCCCACGCACTCACACCAAGTCAGTCGATCAAAGTTTTGTCAGTCACCGTTCAAATCTTCACATTTTTAAATTATCAATTTCTTTCATTTAGACTTTTAAATTTTCAGGAGATGTGTGTGTCGGCAATATATGGAATACAAAATGTGTTTTCCCTACAAGCCTTGTGATATGGTTTCTTGACCAAAGCAACAAATGCTGACGTGTACTTATCAGCTTCGCTGTGACCTCTCAATAATAATCTCCTGTGGCCAATTTCATAAACGAATTTGAATTTTCTTCTCAAAATGTCTTTATACTGAGGTCTCGGATAACTCCAAAGAGTTCTAAGCAGATATATAAAATGATATAAACATATATACTTAAAATGTGCTCCTCATAGAACTGGATTTTTTCATTTCAGAGTTTTTTTTGAAAGCCTGATTGATTCAATCGTTGAACTTTAATGTTCGCCAGTCAATCAATTATCAGTATTCGTTTTACTCCTTGACTAGTGAAAATAATTTTCACGTATGTTTAATGAGTCTAGTGTACCCCGTACTCCCGTCAGTGTTCCTCCCCCCAATGCATTGAAGGATGGCTGATAGAATGCAAGAGGTACCATTGATGGTTGCTCAACAACCTACCCGCTTCTTTACAGCTATTAATTAATCCAGTTTGAATTCATCCGATTCACAATTGGCCGGAGCGCAGCGACTATAGTCCTTCTTACTTACCCCAAAAATACGATACAACCACACAAGCCAGACCAACTGACCACAGCTGTCTGCTTTACAACTCACATAAGCTGCTGTTTACCCAATTTTATCCCAATTCAAACATATGGCACCTCTTGGCCCAAAATTTCCCAAACAATTTCAGCAGCCCCCCTGCGCAGAAGTAAACAATGGAAGAGCTTACCGTGTGCAGAATCCGTCTCTCTCCTGTGTTCTTTTAAATTTGGGGAAGCCGGAAGAAGCCGTCAGCTGTGCTCCACTAACAGAGATCAACTGCGTAATGGTAGGAACAAAATCCCACCTGCCGGCTTGTTACAGCTGATGTCGGTTGTCGGGGCACAGAGGACACGCTCCGCCGGGATCCAGATGCAAAATCTCACGAATTCGGGGTCACCATTATGTTGTGGAGAAATTAGAGTCGAATCCCGCGTTGGTCAGCCGTCCATTGGGGAGTTTATTGAACAAACCGTCACAGCAAATGTGCATACAGAATGTACAAAATGTCCGACGAGCTCATTTTGTGACACCCTTTTATACAGTTTTATCATAACAAGTGTACGTGGCCCTCTCTGGAGGCGCCTAGCTTTCGCAGTTTATCATAAACACGCTCATTCTAACTATCAACAATATTCATATGAACCAGTCAACAAGGCCCAGAATGTAACTAGGCCAGAAGTCATGAGCATGTCATGACATCCTTCTCCCACAGCCTGTAGGTTGGAATAAGGTGAACTAGACAGAGCGATAAGCATGTTTTAGGATGGTGTACATGTCTGAATTTATGCAGCTCATACTCTTCTGCTTAAGGTGAAGAGTGACTCACTCAACCTGAAGTATGCAATCTGCTCTTTTCCAACTGGGTAAGGCACCTCCAAGTGTAAATGCCTTCACACTTGGAGGTGCTAAATCTAACCCCAGCTGTTTTACAATTAGCTACAAACTACCCTTATGCCTGCTGGAGGTCTGCCTTTTATGAAGCTGACAGGACCACATCATCTGTAAGAAGGAAATAAAAACTCAGAATTAAATGAAAATGAAAAAGTATATTAGTTATCCCAAAGGGAAATTATAATATTGCAGTAAGTTGTTTTATTGCCCATTAATCATCATAACCTGTCGTTGAGTATGGTTATTGCTATCATTGTATGTAGCAGCCAAGCTGAAGAATTCTCTATCTGAACACACTCTGTTGTGTCAACACTTGTTCAACACACCAATATCAGACACTGAAGAACCTAAACTCCCTTCAGGCAATCAGCTCTGTCCCGTCATCAAGAACTGTGCAAAATGTTGCTGTACTTTGTACAGTGAAAGAAAAAAAGGAATCTAAAATCAAACATGCAAAGAAATGATAAGATCCTGACACTATTCCTGAAACTGTCTTGTACAGTAGCTGTCAGTTCTTCTACATATGGCAGCTTGTGAAATTAATTCAACAAGAATTTTCAAATAATGAAAATGTATGTGAGAAAGTTTATTACAATCCTGTGACTGCCAATCAGTGTTGCCAACTCTATAGGCATGCACCCAGTGATGTTGTCAACAAGACACTTGTATGAATCTCCTTTACTTTTGCCTCTTTTTCTGCTGTGTCTGTATGTATATACATGCCTAAAAGCCGGGTAGAGAAGCATTGGATTTCAGTATATGATCTTATAGTCATGTAAAAGAAAAAAAACAATTCTGCTTTTCCAATATTCCTGCCAACTAACTGCTCTGTTGACATGGTTATTCATCATAAAAGTCTTGAAAAATCACTCAGGCAGTACCGTTTTCACGCCAATTCGAATAAATCTCTTAAAATGAGTGATTTACTGAATAAAGTAGAATCCAAAGATGTAAAGATCAACACAGTACGATTGGAGCCTCTTCAACATGCTGCCACTCATGCATAATAATACATAATAAGGGCTGTCACCTTTCTTGTACTAGAAATTGAGAATTTTCTGCAATTAAACAAACACAACTCATATGTCAATTTCTTAAAATTCTCGTGTGTTATGCATTTTGACTACAGGTGGGAAGTGGCAGATCACAGAGGAGAGCGCCCTGAACATCACTGGGGTCTCCTTTGCAGACCGTGGCCGCTACACCTGTGTTGCTTCCAATACTAAAAACTACACAGTCACACTGCGTGTTGCCTACACCCACAGTGGTCTGGGACTTTACTACATCATCGTGTGTCTGCTGGCCTTTACCATCACCATGATCCTCAATGTGACGCGGCTGTGCATGGTCAGCAGCCATCTAAAGGAAACAGACAATGCCATCAACGAGTTCTTTCGCACAGAGGGCACAGAGAAGCTGCAGAAGGCATTTGAAATAGCCAAACGCATCCCCATCCTCACTTCAGTTAAGACATTGGAGCTTGCCAAAGTCATGCAGTCCAGGACCATGGAGTTTGCCCGGCACACCGAGGAGCTGGCACGCAGCATCCCTTTGCCACCCATCATCCGTAACTGCAGAACGTTTGCAGAGGAGGATGTGAACCCTGAATCTGATGCTGTAAACCCTGAGACATCGCCATTGAATAGTGAAGCTATGGGCCCACACTGCTGCTACAAATTCGAACAGAAAGAGGAGCTGTGTCCAGCAACTCTGTCTAGTGAAAGACTAGAGAACTGTTCTAGGGATAGCAATGACGTCAAAATGTCCCACACAGAGAGGGGCAGTTGTGAATATGAGGAGCACTCTTGCCTCAGCTCTGGAACTGGAGTATCTTATAAAGGCAACATATGATATGTTCAGGGCAAATCTCATTTGTATCACCACACATGTCTGCAGTGGAAGGTGTCCAATTAAAAAGTTTTTAATGATCAAGAAGTCATTTTAGAATTCTGTGTTTTTTTATAATTTAGAATTTTTTTTATGATTTAGAGCAGAGGTCTTCAACAGGGGGTCCGCGGAGGTACTGCAGGGGGGTCGCGAAATCTTTGGTTGATTAGACGATTTTTAACATTTCTTTTTTTTTTTTTTTTTCAAACAGTTTTTTCTCACAAATTGTGTGCAAACGTGTGCCATCCACAGATGGTTTGAGGATTCATTGTCCCATCTACATGCATTTTAAAGTTAAAATCTGTGGATTATTTGAATAGCTCAGTGTTGTATGCAAGATGTTTGTTTATAAATGGCAGTGGCACGGCCACCCTGTACCTTGCACATGTTTAAAATAAAAACATGAATATATTAACCTGTGTATTATTTGAATAGCTTAGTATTGAATGTACAATAACAGAGTAGCTATGTTTATACACGGCACTAGGCCCCGTTAAATATAAAACACAATTGTATGCCATATAATTGTTGTTTAAATAAATTTAAATAGTTAGTTTCAATGTTACGACAGTGCACTTTTGAGTTTATCTGTTTGGTTTTGATGTTTGGAAGGGAATGATTGTCAACTTCAGATTTTAAGTATTTTATTTTTATTTTTTATTTTTATGGACTTTTTATGCCTTTAATGGATAGACAGTTTGAGAGAGACAGGAAGCAGGGGGCAGAGAGATGGGGAAGACATGCAGCAAAGGGCCGTCCGGTGCGGGACTCGAACCGGGGCCAGCTGCAGCGAGGACTGTAGCCTCTGTAAGATTTTAAGTATTTTATTTAAATAAATACTGAAAAATGACCTGAAACACCATGTTTGCCTCATGTTGAATATATTTTACATTCATGCAGGCTGCTTGTGTGACCAGTAACACCTACAAACTGCACCTGATCAGGTCATGATAGTTTTGTAATAGTGAGTAAATACTACTGACAGATTTTTGGGTAAAATAAATAGAGTAGTCTTACATGTCACTCTATCTAAAATTGAGAGTATACCCACTTATCCAGGGATCATTACACCATATGTATATGCCATATATGTCCAGATGATCCTGGAGAAACATTGTTATGTCTCAGAGATCTGAACGAGCTTTCCTTCTAACCGCAAAGTCTTCCGGTGTCTGCGTAAAGTTGACAAACTCAAGCTGCAGTAAAACTTCCATCCATCCATCCATTTTCTATACCCGCTTAATCCAACTGTCGGGTATGCCAGCGGTCATTGGGCGAGAGGCGGGGTCCACCCTGGACGGGTCGCCAGTCCATCACAGGACCACCAAAGTAAAACTTTATTAAACTAAACAAGTCGGTTATGTTTGCTTCCATTAAATCGAGCTCTAAATAAAGGAATGAATGTGTCTATTGTTTTAAATGCTCTCTAAACTAAAATAAAAAAAATAAAAAAATTACTAGGAAAAACAGACAAAAATTACTCTGATAAACAGGAAAAAAATTGTCTGAAAAACAGGGAAAAAATTACCCCAAAAACAAAGCAAAAAATATATTCCGTTCTTATTAAAAGATTCACTCTAAATGAATCCGGGGGGAGAAAAACCGTTGAAAACCCGAAGGAGGCAGTAATGCAACAAAAGGATGCCAACTGCCGTAGAAGAAGACGAAGAAGACGAAGAAGAAGAAGAAGGAGAAGAAGAAGAAGAAGAAGAAGAAGAAGACAACGAAGAAGAAGAAGACAACGAAGAAGAAGAAAAGCAGTAGAAGAAGAATGAGTGTTTGTTGTACAACCGAACAGTTTTTAGTGACGCTTTCCACTAGCCTCTTTGACAGATAACGGAGAATAACAGCACTGAGGTAATTTTAATTTAGTTTATGTCACTTTTAATGTCAGTTGCAACACACAGTTTCTCATAATTGGTGAATGCTTTTAACGTTTAGCTAGCTGTGGCTTCTGATGAGACGTGGAGTGGATGTTTTGGTGTATGGGAGGACACAACATGGTAGAAGCAGCCTGGTGTTAACCTGCGTCCACCTTAACCGGCGACCTTGAAATGAAAGTGTGGCTGGTTGCTGGTTGCTGGTTGCTACAGCATCTGTCATGAAAACCGACAGATGCCGCTGAGCCGTCCTCATTAAAGCCGCCATGTTCATATTCCATTCATCGGTCAGCACATCATGTTGGATTGTTATAGTTATAGTTATAGTTAGTTGGATGGAGCTGAACTGTCTCTTATACTAGAGGAATGTAGACATGAGACTATTTTGGCATGTCTGTATCATGTTTTAACATACTGAGATAAATTAAATTCTAAATAATTTGGTTTCTAACTGAAGTTGTATATGTTAATATGGTTTGTGGGAACTCCCAAATTATAATGGTAACCTTCTGGTGTCAGAAACGTGATGAAGAACATGAAATCAGGAAGTAAATCCCTGTGGGAGGACACAACTCCTCATATTCATGCTGCAGCAGAACCAGAGGGGAACTTTGTATTCGCTCAAACTGTTTCCAGTCTGTCCATAGCAGGTTCCATGCTGTGTTACAGTGTTGCTTTAACTCTGCCCCATGGGGCAAAAGAACACTGATGGGACAGGCTGCTTCTATGATGCTGTGTCCTCCAATAAGCCAAGCTGATTGGGCCATCATATTTCTGTTTCTTATTAGTCTCTTCATCTTCCAAGCAAACAGATGTAAGTAAACCAAGAAGCCCAGTTAATGATAAAACATTGAAATGATACTCACAGATTATCAGTGATAATATTCTTATGTCATCATGTATTTATTCAATACATGTGGCCGTTTACATGATATTTAAATGTTTATTTATAACATTAGCATATTCAAACTTTCCTTAATTTGGATGTCTGAGGTGGAGAAGATTGTGGTGACCAAATGTGAAAAAAAGGAATGAATTGGTCTCCTTAATTCAACACATCCAAGATGTTAGGTTAAGTGGTGATAACCCTTTGTGTTGGTCTGCTGTTTCATGAGCTGAGGTGACTGCACAGATGCCTGTTCAAAACACAGTTTGTAAGCTGTTCTTATTGGAATTGCATCACCCTTACTTTGAACTAAACAAATCACTAAGAAAACATGGTAGTTCATTCAAAAAGTGTAAATTCAAAAATCAAATGTTTCTAGCTGTAGCTTTTTATTGTGTTTCGATGCAGAGCATGGGTAGAGCTTTTCACACATGAGCTACGTAACACTAATGTCTTCATCGGTGTCTTAAAGTGATGACGCTTTCTAACCCAACCCAATATTAGCTGGACAGTACATGAACTGCAGTGTACCGTAAAACTCCAAACAGCATGTCATAACATTAACAATTCATATTGGTGTGCATGCATTGGTTGTGTGAAACAGCTGGATGAAAGCAGCTGGAAATCTTAAAGCTTGTTGAACGGTCATTGTTGTTTTCCACTGCAGAAAAACGTTTGTATTTTCCCCTCAACCTTCCCCACACTGCCACATTCCTTCAAATCAAATCAAATCAAGCAAGCACAGATGAAGTATTGTGTTAAATGGAACTGTGGTGGATGTGAGGAGTTAAAAGAATGGACATACGGTCTGGCAAAGAAAACAAAGCTTCAGTTCTTTTTCATTTCAGGGCTCCAAAGTGCGAGCAACATTTTTTTTTAAAAAGAAAAAATTGAGTGATGACGAGACAAGTCCGTAGAGTAAGAAGAAGGGAGGACAGGTGGGGTTAAAAGGTGTTTGTTCAGTGTACAGTCACATGCACATCACGGCATGATGCTTTTTGATTTTTCCTTTGAAATGCCAAGAATGAGTCTAAGTCGGGTTCAAAGGGATCCAGATAGTTTTATCCATCATATTCAGGCTCCTGTAGTAGAAGATTGTGATATATGAAGTCACATGGAAACATGGAAAAAAATCAGTGCAGTAGCTCAGTGAAATAAATAATAAAAAAATTCAATACCAGCTCAATCTGAAAAATCAAGGAGGAAGCATTTATCTTCATCATTTGAAGTTTAGACCCATCGAAATCAAGCCACGTGCCATTATTCCAGCATCAAAAGCAATGATGATTGGTGTTCAAAGACTGGCCAAAACTTTATGCTGTTTGAAGACAAATGTCACTTCTTCCAACATAATTCAACAGGTCACACATCACAACAATAGATCCGTTTTAGAGTTGATGCCAACAGAAGGCTGCCTGTCAGATTCAGCTCATACAGGGTTATACTAGTTGTTTTCCATAGATAAGATTATAGATGAAGATACTTCAACAATTTAATGATTGTATTTAAAATGTATATTAAAGAAAGCATTCAATCACACTGACAAAAATATACAAACGTGTGCTGATATGCCTACAAACATGCTACCAATCCAAGGTGGTTAAATGTCTCTTTCAAGAAGCCAGACTTTCATGTAACTTTTTAAGTCATGTGAGCTGCAGGATTTTTAAAGGTCTCTTAAAGTTTTTCCTTTGGACATAGGTTGCTTTTTCACTGAATTTCATTTTTATATTTTGTTTTTAAATATTAATTTTAGGGCTGCACAGTGGTGTGGTGGTTTGCACGTCACCTCAAAGTAAATGCCAGCTGGTTCTTTCTGTGGGGAGTTTGCATGGGTTCTCTCCAGGTACTCCGGCTTCCTCCCACCACCCAAAAACAGCATGTTAGGCTAACATCCCAACATGAGCAGTGCTTTGCTCTGTATCTGATGATGCTGATGTAGCAGCATTTTTTTAGTGCTGGAACCAGAGCTTTGGTGTTTTCTGGGCTTTGGTTTCATACTAGGGCCGGGCGATAAAACAAAAACAATAGCTATCAAAGAATAACTTTTCCTCAATAGAGATATCAAACATGGTTGATTCAGATAGATTACATTCGTCCATCTTTTGACAGACAGACAATGCTAACTTTTACAAACACGGCCCGGAACAAGTGCTAATCTTCCCCGATAACAACTTACTGTATTGCAAAAGACATGCTACCAATAAGCAGAGTGGAAAATAAGGGGTTCAAGTGGATGCTAAAAGTTATGGACCCGATATATATCTTAATCAACTGATTTAATAAATATCGTGATATGACTTTTTCCCCATATCGCCTAGCCCTACTTCATACCACTTTATGGAAGAAAAGCCTGAATGACCTGCTCAGAGCTCTGATGTCAACACCTTATCAATCCTGACTCGCCTTTGCAAGAAAACAAGAATAAGCTGAGCAGCAGGAAAATATTAGCTAATGGAAATTTATAAAAAATGAGTAAACTAAGTTAGACTGCCTGGACTCCAAATGTAAAATCTGACCTAATTCTACCAGGACCCACACTCGGGTATCATTTTGAATGAAAAGGTATATGTTAATAATATTTAAGTAATCTGTGATTATAAGCCCATGATCTTTCTTGTAGTTGATGTTTGATCCTCTGACCACGATGATGTCACACGGCTTCAAGAGCAGTAAACAGGACTTCACTTTTGGACCATGGAACGTGACTGCTGCTAAAAACCATATCATGAAATCCAAAGACATTGAAAGGTAAGATGCATCTGTAAATGAGTCTCTCTCTCTTTCTCTCTCTTTCTCTCTTTCTTTCTTTCTTTCTTTCTTTCTTTCTTTCTTTATGGCGGTTGGCAAACAACTTATGGAAGCATTACCGCCACCAACTGGTAACGAGTGTGGATCACATGACAACTACCCAAGTGTGTGTGTGTGTATATATATACGGTATATCTCCACATATACACCCATATATCTACATATGCCTACACAAATACATAGACCCTACTCATATACACACATTTATACACTCTTACATATTTACATAAACTAAATTCTATTATATATATATATATATATATATATATATAACTTGCACTGTTTTAAAAAATAACCTCATATCCTCTGCTTCCTAATTATTTTTGCAATAAATCAACAATATCCAATTTCATTTTCATCCTACTAAGATTTCTAACCAACTTATTTCTCTGAGCCTGATAATTCCTACAATATAAAATAACATGTTCAATTGTCTCATCTTCCCCACACTCACATTTCCCTGACTGATGTTTTCCTATCATGAATAAATTTTTATTCAATCTAGTATGTCCAATTCTAAGTCTTGTTATAATTGCCTCTTCTCTCCTACTTCTTTCTGATCTTCTCATTTTCCCTATTTTCCTTTGTATTTAATACAACCAACGTCCTTTTCTTTCTTCCTCCCATAACTTTTGCCATCTCTCTTCCAGTTTTTGTTTTATAATACCCTTTACCTCTTTTACACTCAGTCTTACATTAATATCAATCAATACTCGTTTTACATTCTGTTTAGCCATTCTATCTGCCATTTCATTTCCCTTAACTCCATAATACGCTGGTACCCATATAAAATTAACTATAAGCCCCATCATACTAATTCTATAAAGAGTTTGTTGTATTTCAATTAATATATCTGGTCTACTATCTGACTTACTATTTTGAAGACTAAATAATGAAGAACTAGAATCTGAACATATAATTGATTTTAATGGTTTAACCTCTTCTATCCACTGAACTGCTAAAAGTACCGCAAGCATTTCTCCAGTATATATCGATACTCCATCCTTTTCTCTGTCCTTGTAAATTTGACCAATAGTTTAAGGATAATTGTTCCCTTCTACTTTTAAGAGGCATTTCACCCATTTCAATGCTGCTATAGGAGATGTTTTGTTTCTCAGTACCAACTAAACATCTCATTATATTCAAAACCGTCCTACATTTATCTATTATTTTCTTAATGTGTACACCCAAGTCATTCTTTCATCAAACCATAACCCAAGAAATTTAAATTGCTTAACTCTTTCCAATTCCTGACCATATAATTTCAATTTAATTTCTCCATCAACTCTTCCTTGTAAAAAACATTATTTTATTTTATCCACAGAAAACCTAAATTCCCATTTATATGACCAATTTTCCACAATTGAAATTGCTTCCTGAAGCTTCTTTACAATAAATTTTAAATTCCTTCCTCTTTTCCACATTGCTCAGACTCATCAATTAAAATTAAATTAAATTAATAAGAGGCAGTAGCCACAGGATGCACTCAAAGCTTTTTATCAATGTTTTAACTGTTGCAGCATAGATGAATAGAATGTGGAGGTTTTCTGTGAATGATATATGCACTGTGTTTGAACTCAGTTTTACCCAACTCAAGAGAAATGGTCCTTGAGGAACCCCTGCCACTTCTGTGGTGGAAAGACTGTTAACAAGGTGCTCGTTTCATGGTTGCATTTTCATTTGCACTGTTAAAAAAGTGGCCCTATGTGTCTCTAATCATCCTCTGCTGTGGTGCGATCTCGGTGATCCTTGATGGATACTGAGTGCATTCACATCTGCATGAAGAACTGTCAGTTTAGTGATCAGATCACTGAAGATGCATGTCAGTACCAGATGGAAACCAGACTAATTCATACCAACTGTTTCATATCTACCTTTCCAGGTTAGGGGAAGATATGAACATGCCTTCCCTTCCAGAGATGTTGTTTGGGGACAACATCCTGCGCATCCAACACACAGATGGCTATGGCATTGAATTCAATGCCATAGATGCCCTTAAGAGAGTCAACATTATGGAAGATGCCGTCAAGGTGGCCTGTGCTCAAGAATGGCAGGACAGCAGGCAAGACTGACAAACTCTTACAGTGTTTGTGTGTGCACGTGTGTATGTATTGGATTAAAGTGAAAGATGCATCATTAATACCTGAAGGGAAATTATATTGTCACTGTATAAAATGAATTAAAGTAATAGTCAGTAGTGATATGTCGTATGTGTATGGTTATTGCAGCTGCCAGGAATGACCTTTTGTACCGTTCTGTGTTGCAGCCAAGCTTAAGAATCCTCTTATGGAACAAATTTTGTTGTTTCATCACTGTATTGTACAAAGGATGTGCAGTTTTGTACATTTTCTGATCACCTTGTGCAGGATTCTTCGTTGACAATTAGCTTCAGGGGCTCCAGAGCAGTCCCCAGCACAGATGCTGCAAAGCAGATTGTACTTTAGATTAGATTAGATTATACTTTATTTATCCCACAACGGGGAAATTCACTTGTCACAGCAGCAACAATAGACATGAAACAAGAAATTAAAAAAGATAAACATTTTTTTAAAAGAGAAAAAGCAAGTACTAAAAAGTAAAGTGACCAAAAAGTAAAGTGACCTAGTATAAATAATATTGCACATTGTGAAGTTGAAATGAATAAAATATAAATAATACGGGTAAAGAAAAATCTCTGTATGATTATCATGGGAAAGGCAACAACATGATCAGTGTTGTAAAGTCTGACAGCAGCCGGGATGAAGGACCTGCGGAACCTCTCCTTCCTGCACTGTGGGTGTAACAGTCTGCTGCTGAAGGAGCTGTACAGGGACCCCACAGTGTCATGGAGGGGGGGGGAGGAGTTGTCCATGATGGATGTCAGCTTAGCTAACATCCTCCTCTCACCCACATCCTCAATGGAGTCCAGGGGACGGTCCAGGACAGAGCTCGCTCTCCTGATCAATTTGTTCAGTCTCCCTCTGTCTCTGTCCGTACTGCCCCCTCTCTGTCCGTACTGCACCCTCTCTGCCCCCTCTCTGTCTGTGCTGCCCCCTCTCCAGCACACCACAGCATAGAAAATTGCTGAAGCTACCACAGAGTGGTAGAAAGTCCTGAGGAGAGTCCTGCACACACCGAAGGACCTCAGTCTCCTCAGCAGGTGGAGGCGACTCTGGCCCTTCTTGTAGAGGGCTGGTGTGTGATCAGTCCAGTCCAGTTTATTGTTGAGGTGGACGTCCCAGGCAGCTCTCAGGCAGCTCTCAGGCAGCTCTCAGGCAGCTCTCAGGCAGCTCTCAGGCAGCTCTCAGGCAGCTCTCAGGCAGCTCTCAGGCAGCTCTCAGGCAGCTCTCAGGCAGCTCTCAGGCAGCTCTCAGGCAGCTCTCACCGTAACATCCACAGATGCAGATTAAAGCTCCATCAGGCAGAGAAGAAGCCACATGTGATCATGATCCAGAAACTCTGCCGTCTTCTCTGGACCAAAGCTCATTAAGATGGACAGAGGCAGAGTGGGAAACTGTTCTGGGGTCAGGTGGATCAGAAGTTTAAACTCTTTTTGGAACTCATGTACTGACCTACCTGCAGACCAGACCTAAAAAAAAAATGTACGTAACAGTACGTAAAGTACAGTAACAGTACGTAACAGTACGTAACGTACAGTAATAGTACGTAACAGTACAGTAACAGTACGTAACAGTACGTTACGTACAGTACGTAACGTACAGTAACAGTACAGTAATAGTACGTAACGTACAGTAACAGTACAGTAACAGTACGTAGAGTACGTAACAGTATGTAACGTACAGTAACAGTACGTAACAGTACAGTAACAGTATGTAACGTACAGTAACAGTACGTAGAGTACGTAACAGTACGTAACAGTACAGTAACAGTACGTAACAGTACAGTAACAGTATGTAACGTACAGTAACAGTACGTAACAGTACGTAACAGTACGTAACGTACATTAACAGTACGTTACGTACAGTAAGTAACGTACAGTAACTGTACGTAGAGTACGTAACAGTACAGTAACAGTACGTAACGTACAGTAACAGTACGTAACAGTACAGTAACAGTACGTAACAGTACAGTACAGTAACAGTACGTAACGTACAGTAACAGCACTAATCTGCCAGTAGAAAATACAAGTCTCCTCAGCAGGTGGAGGCGACTCTGGCCCTTCTTGTAGAGGGCTGGTGTGTGATCAGTCCAGTCCAGTTTATTGTTGAGGTGAACACCCAGGAATTTGTAGTTCTCCACCATCTCAATGTCCAATCCCTGGATGTTCACCGGTGTGAAGTGGGGTGTTTCCCTCCTGAAGTTGACGACCATCTCCGTTGTTTTGCTGGTATTAAGCTGAAGATGCTTCAGCTCACACCAGCTGACAAAGTCCTTGATGACCGTCCTGTATTCCAGTTCGTTATCCTCAGAGACGCATCCAACAATGGCTGTGTCATCGGAAAACTTCTGGATGTGGCAGTGTGTGGTGTTGTGTGTGAAGTATACAGGGTGAAGAGGAAAGGAGAGAGCAGCGTACCCTGAGGGGCCTCTGTGCTGCAGAGCACCACGTCAGACACACAGTTATGTAGCCTCACATACTGTGGTCTGTTGGTGAGGTAGTCTGTGGTCCATGCAGCCAGGTGTTGGTCCACTCCCGCATTTTCCATCTTCACCCTGAGCAGTGATGGCTGGATAGTGTTGAAAGCACTGGAGAAATCAAAAAACATGATCCTACCAGTGCTCCCGCTGTCCTCCAGGTGAAGCAGTGATCTGTGCAGTAAAAAGATTACTGCGCCGTCCACCCCAACACCAGGCCGGTAAGCAAACTGCAGGGGGTCCAGATGTGTGCCCACCAGAGGTCGTAGGTGACCCAGGAGGATCCAGGTTGATTTCACAGAAGTGTGATTGACTTGAAGTTAGATTGTGTTGTTTAGCTATTCCCTTTATTTTTTTTAGAGCAGTTTATTTAATAGACACACACACAATTGAAGCCTCAGACATCACCTGAGTTGGTGTGGGTAACTACCTCGTATTTGTGTATATTTGAAATATGATAACTAAGTGTGTTACCTTAGTATGAATTTCTCATTTCAGATCTGACTCTGAACTCTCCAAAGAGGTGATGAGACCGTATGACTGGACATACACCACAGACTACAGAGGAACTCTGTTAGGAGAAGGTATGCAGATAAAGGTGGGTCATATTTTTTTAGCTAAAGGAACACAGCACCATCAACTGTAAAATGTTCTCAGGATGTGAAAGACCCAAAGAGAATGTTTATTTCTGTTTGTCTTAAGGTGACTGAGACCCCCGAGCGTATTGACATAGAGAAGCTGAAAGCTCGTGAACACATCCTGTTTTTTGATGAAGTGTTGCTGTTCGAAGATGAGCTACATGACCATGGAGTCTCAATGTTAAGTGTCAAAATTGTGAGTGTTCTTTACCTGTGGGACTGTTTGTACTATGTCAAAGGAGGGATACAACCCCAAAACATAAAAGGTGAAAATGCAGGAACTGCGATGCTACATTAACTTTGAACTTTTATTTGATTACAGACAGCATGAAGCCAAGAGATTATTCACCAATCACATTTATTTGTGAATATACATTCAATTTTCTATTTCAGGTTTTCAGCACAATCCATAAAAGTTGGGATTGTGGCAATTTAGATCTAATGTTATTAAAAAGTTGTTATTTGAAACAGGTGATTCTAACCGTGATTTGGTATGAAAGCAGCATCTATGCAAGGCCTAAGCTGGACACACATTGATGGCACTGCATTAAGAACCGTGATTCATCAATAGCTGATATGACCACATGGACAAGGGATTACTGTGGGAAACCTTTGTAATTGTAATACTATCATAATCAAATCAAGATAATTCAATTCCAAATTCGTCCAATTCCTAGCCAAAAAAGCTACAAAAAAACCCCAAAAAGTTACCCTGCTAAGGAAACCAACAGATCGAAACTTTTCTTTGATCCAATCTCCCGTCCTGAGCGTGCAAGAGGCGACTGTGGAGAGAAAAAAAACTCCCTTTGAACAGGAAGTAACCTCCATCAGAACCAGAACCAGGAAGGGCGGCCATCTGCCTGGACCAGCTGGGGGCTGAGAGGACAGAAAAGAGGGGACAACAAACACCGTAACACCAGGCCAGGGACACCTGCTGAGACAGAGAAACACGAGTTAATGACAAGAATGATGTCGTATGAGGAAATAAAAGGGGGGGAAAAAAGAGCTAAGTGAGGAAAGGTGTGACAGATGAGGCCCCCCAGCAGGCTGGGCCTATAGCAGCTTAACTATGGGATGTTTCAGGATCACCTGAGCCATCCCTAACTATAAGCTTTATCAGAAAGGAAAGTTTTAAGCCTGGTCTTAAAGGTAGAGAGGGGCCTGATAACTGAAGGCTCTGCCTCCCAAACTGCCTGGGAGCTGCCTGGGAGCTGCCTGGGAGCTGCCTGGGAGCTGCCTGAGAGCTGCCTGAGAGCTGCCTGAGAGCTGCCTGGGAGCTGCCTGAGAGCTGCCTGGGAGCTGCCTGGGAGCTGCCTGAGAGCTGCCTGAGAGCTGCCTGAGAGCTGCCTGAGAGCTGCCTGGGAGCTGCCTGAGAGCTGCCTGAGAGCTGCCTGAGAGCTGCCTGAGAGCTGCCTGAGAGCTGCCTGAGAGCTGCCTGAGAGCTGCCTGAGAGCTGCCTGAGAGCTGCCTGAGAGCTGCCTGAGAGCTGCCTGAGAGCTGCCTGAGAGCTGCCTGAGAGCTGCCTGAGAGCTGCCTGAGAGCTGCCTGAGAGCTGCCTGGGACGTCCACCTCAACAATAAACTGGACTGGACTGATCACACACCAGCCCTCTACAAGAAGGGCCAGAGTCGCCTCCACCTGCTGAGGAGACTGAGGTCCTTCGGTGTGTGCAGGACTCTCCTCAGGACTTTCTACCACTCTGTGGTAGCTTCAGCAATTTTCTATGCTGTGGTGTGCTGGAGAGGGGGCAGCACAGACAGAGAGGGGGCAGAGAGGGTGCAGCACGGTCAGAGAGGGGGCAGAGAGGGTGCAGCACGGACAGAGAGGGGGCAGTACGGACAGAGACAGAGGGAGACTGAACAAATTGATCAGGAGAGCGAGCTCTGTCCTGGACCGTCCCCTGGACTCCATTGAGGATGTGGGTGAGAGGAGGATGTTAGCTAAGCTGACTCAGGCAGCTCTCAGGCAGCTCTCAGGCAGCTCTCAGGCAGCTCTCAGGCAGCTCTCAGGCAGCTCTCAGGCAGCTCTCAGGCAGCTCTCAGGCAGCTCTCAGGCAGCTCTCAGGCAGCTCTCAGGCAGCTCTCAGGCAGCTCTCAGGCAGCTCTCAGGCAGCTCTCAGGCAGCTCTCAGGCAGCTCTCACCGTAACATCCACAGATGCAGATTAAAGCTCCATCAGGCAGAGAAGAAGCCACATGTGATCATGATCCAGAAACTCTGCCGTCTTCTCTGGACCAAAGCTCATTAAGATGGACAGAGGCAGAGTGGGAAACTGTTCTGGGGTCAGGTGGATCAGAAGTTTAAACTCTTTTTGGAACTCATGTACTGACCTACCTGCAGACCAGACCTAAAAAAAAATGTACGTAACAATACGTAACGTACAGTAACAGTACGTAACGTACAGTAACAGTACGTAAAGTACAGTAACAGTACGTAACGTACAGTAACAGTACAGTAACAGTACGTAACAGTACGTAACGTACAGTATGTAACGTACAGTAACAGTACAGTAACAGTACAGTAACAGTACGTAACGTACAGTAACAGTACAGTAACAGTACGTAACAGTACGTAACGTACAGTACGTAACGTACAGTAACAGTACGTAACAGTACAGTAACAGTACGTAACAGTACGTAACAGTACAGTAACAGTACGTTACGTACAGTAACAGTACGTAACAGTACGTTACGTACAGTACGTTACGTACAGTAAGTAACGTACAGTAACAGTACGTTACGTAGAGTACGTAACAGTACAGTAACAGTACAGTAACAGTACGTTACGTACAGTAAGTAACGTACTGTAACAGTACGTAACAGTACGTTACGTAGAGTACGTAACGTACAGTAACAGTACGTAACAGTACAGTAACAGTACGTAACAGTACGTAACAGTACGTAACAGTACAGTAACAGTACGTAACGTACAGTAACAGCACTAACCTGCCAGTAGAAAATACAAGACAACATGGTGACAGTTAAACGGTGGTTGAAGAAAAAAAAAATAGATATACGATAGAATAAGTTAATTAATAATTATTATTATTTATTCACAGTGAAGATCCTGATTCCCAAACTATGTCTTTCATTAGGCTGTACAATAATATGATAAATTAATAAAGTAACCTGCTGTACTTGTGTTGATGCAGAGGGTGATGCCCACCAGTTTCTTCGTGTTGATGCGCTTCTTCTTACGTGTGGATGGAGTGTTGATTAGAATAAACGACACTCGACTGTATCATGAGGCAAGTTGATTTGTACGAGCCAGAGTAAATGTTGCAGTAATTAATGCACTACCGACACCAATTAATGCACCAATTAATGTCTAACATTATGATGCTTTTGCTTCCAGGCTGGAAGGGATTATATGCTACGAGAGTTTAGCACAAGGGAAAGCAAAATATCCCAACTGAAGGTGAGCGATGGTGCATCATAACCCTAACCCAGTTACAAGACATGTTTCACTGCAGCTGTTTCACCATTCTAAAGTCTGGAACCAGGACATTTAATTTATAGACTTTTCTTATGATTAGTGTTATGTCTTATTGTTTTAATATAGAAATACATATAGCATTGAACTTTATCATAATAATGTTGCAAAATATGCATTAAAAAGTTCCAACTCCTGGTAATTACTATAAAGTATATGTATACATATGTAGGTGTATATTTTAACATGGCTGTGGCGTCCTTGTTCAGAACATTCCTGCAGCGCTGTACACGGATCCCAATGAGGTCGCTCAGCACCTCAGCCTGAAGCTGACGCAGTGTGAGAAGCTGGGACTTCCTGCCATGCAGCCGCAGACTGCTCAGGATTAAAGCCCTCCATCAGCAGGTCCACACTCATGTTGCATGGTGAACAGTAGAAGTAGTCCTCCATCCTTAATGTAACAACCATTGGTCGCCCCTTTAAGTATCTGTACAGACAGTTTTTCATGTAACCACTTTGAAGATATCCTCCTAAAACTCAGCAGCATGACTTTAGTAAGAAAGAATCTCCTGCTCCGTTTTTATTGTTAGTACGTTGAGGACCTTTGTATTTTAAGTAAAAGCAGTCTCTGTAAATGTGTCTACTGTATTTTTAAGGTCACCGCTGAAGGCTGAAGAGCTACCTGCAGGATCTATGTGAATATGGCCAAATAAAACGTGTCAGTTGTGTGTATCTGGTGTGCTCTGTGTGAGCTGGATTCTTCATTTCTTTGCAAACATTCACACTTTTCATCAGCTGTGAAGAACAGACGTAGGGAGTCCCCTTACTTGATTTTATTATTTTATCCTAAGGTCACTTTGATCAGAAATTGCTGGATGAGCTTTTTTAGTTTCACATCATCATCTGTAGCTGTAGGAGTCACCAGTTTAAGACCTGTAAGCTGCACAATTATGTCTCAGCATTTCTCTAATGTGTTCATTTCTACTTTTATCTTTTTCTACTTTATATTTGCCAATGGCATAAGACACTACTTTCCACTTTAGACCTCGCTGAACCAGTACAGGTTCAGTCAGGTTTGCTTACACTAACTTTTAACAAGTTCTACTGATTCAAATCTGCTCCACCAAAAAGTTGAGCAAGACCTTTAAGGGAAAGTGTTTCACACAGATGATAACTGTGAAACTAACTCCATATATCAGACTGCATTTATTCATTTTACAGATGATACATCACTGGTAGGACTGATCCCAAACTGTGATGAAAAAGTTGATAATAATGTATGTTATGTCATTAATATTCCTGCTTCAGCTATTTCTCTTGTATTTTGTTTGATTTTCAGTCCTTGGTTCTGTTCTGTTTCCAAGTTTTTGTTTTTTTCCTGCCGTTTCCTCTCATTTTGCTGAGTTGCTTTTGTCTTGTCGACCGATCCATCCCTCCATTTTCTGTACCCGCTAAACCCAACTTGGGGTCACAGGGGCCTGGAGCCTATCCCAGCGGTCATTGGGCGAGAGGCGGGGTTTACCCTGGACGGGTCGCCGGTCCATCACTGAGACACAACTATCTCTTGTCAATTGACCCCCATAATAATATCTGCTCCTAATCACCCCTCCCAGTATATACGGTCCTTGGTTTTTGGGGTAGCTCCCCTTGTACCCTGGGCACGTTTTTCTAACTGGAGCTCTGTTTCTTGTTTGTTTTTTATATTAAAAGATTATTTTGTTCCAATGTTTGCCTGCCTCCTGTTTCTCATGGAACGTGACAGTTTTACAATGTATTTTAAACTATAAAAAAAAAATCACTTTTTTTTTGGTCCATGAAAACACATAGTTGGGTATTTGGAGCAAGCCAACATCTGCCCTTGTTTCCACAGTCTTTCAGTCACTACCCACAGCTTGTGAGGGTTGGAGAGTAGATCGACAGCTTCACCTCGCAGATGACTTTTCTCTTCCCTACCATTGACCAGTATGACGTCCGGATCATTGAAAATACTGCCCCTCTCCAAGTCCATCTAACACCACTCAGTTCAGTTTATCTTTATTCATAAAGCACCAAATCACAACAAATGTCATCTCAAGGCACGTCAAAGATACAGTCCAGTTCAAGCCAATTCATTATTATACAATTATAATTAAATCCATGTCTTTAAATTCCAAATTAGTCTAATTCATAATTCATTCATAATTCTAATTAAAAAAAGAAAGTAGCCAAGCTAAGGAAACCATCAGATTGCACTGAAACTTCTCTCTGATCCAGTCTGCCGTCCTGAGCGTGCCTGAGGCGACTGTGGAGAGAAAAAACTCCCTTTGAACAGGAAGAAACCTCTGGCAGAACCAGAACCAGGAAGAAACCTCTGGCAGAACCAGGAAGGGTGGCCATCTTCCAGAAAATTAAAATGGACATAGATACAAACTATATATGAAACTGTTCATTTCCTCTGGCTCTGTCCTCTCTCCCAGCTGTTTTGGCAGGATCACTATGGTTACATCAACTTATTTTGGTAATATGTGCCGTCTGGCCTCAATTGGAGCTGCAAGAGTTTTAATCAAATTGTTTTACTCTTTTTGGTAGCATAATCCCACTTATTCATATATATTAGCCTTTGATTACTGTCACGGACGGCTAGGTGACTCACAAAAAGGACCCAAGAACGCCGGGAGAATTAGAGTTAGAACAGGGTTTATTTACAGGTGTGTGGTGTTGGAAGCCAGAGGGAGGATCCGGGTAAACGTGGAAATCTGAGAGAGGAGGGAGACAGTTAGTGAGGAGCCGATAAGGTCATTTGTCCAGGCAAAGGTAATGATCAGTTCTTACTTGGTCCAGGTGGGAGTCCAGAATGGAAGGGGAGGATACTGGCTGTGGTTCTGAGTCGGCGGCAGGGTGAGCAGGCAGTTGGGGGAAACAGGAATTAAACAATGAATGCTAAGTGCTTACAATAGGAATCCAGGGTGAGGAACATCAACGACTGAAAAAAACAAGAAGGCAAGTTAAGTACTATAAAATAACTCTCTGTGGAACACAGGAGTCGGCCTAATGACCACCAATTCCCCACAATCTACAACCTTCAACCACTGTCAAGAAATAGGTCTGAATTCTGTGCTGAGTGGTCCTAAAGGAAGATTAGTTAGTGAATAAGGGGGTAAAGGCCCGTAAGCTCTCATTAGGACACAGTAACCTAAGAAAACTGAATGTTTTTCAGACGTAACACTGATGTTCAGCCAGAAGGAGAAGAGAGCACCCAGCAGTGACAGGATCGGACCAGAAGAGATTCTGCACAGGATTATCATGAACAAATTACGAGTAAAATAGTTCATATTTTTGCTTTATCATTTTAAGTTTACCAGTTACCAATCATAGCCAATTACACATGTGTCCTTTGCATTGGTGTGAGCCAAAAGCTCAGAGCGTGACCTCAGGCACTGAAAGGGGAATTAAGTGGTAAGTAGGAATGGGGCCATAGGAGAATTTTCCTGTGAATAAAACCTATGAAAGTAGCAACCAGCGGGTTTTTCTGCTCCTGATGGTAATGTTAAAGGTCTTAAACTATTTTTGGGTTCAAATATCATTTGTACTGAGTTTTGATAGTGTTACATTTTTTGGAGCCTATGCCGGCGGTCAATGGGCCAGAGGTTGCTAATGTGAGCAGCTCCATTGCGTTCCTGATACTTTATGCTGACAGTCCTGGGGGGGAACGGGACAATAAAGCCTGTTTGAGCGAACCGAGATGACGCTACTTCAAGTGCTCCAACAAAACCCGCCAAAGTCTTCACCAATTTTTGGTATGGACTTTAAAGGGCTAGTCTCCGTACAACCCATTTCCTTCGAAGTATGCAATCCAAACTAAAGTGTCAGGCTACTAGTTGAACCTGGTTCCCCCCATGAGTGAATAGTTCTACCTTCTGACATGCTTTCATTCGCTTGTCTTGATGGGAGTTAAAAAAATCCTACATCTTTGTTGTTGTGAATGCAGCAGTTGACTGTTTGCTCACACGCAGATGACCAATTGGCTTTCGCCATCCCTTACAAGCGGCCAATCACAGAGCCCGTATCATGTTGAGAACTATTCAACATGGAGACAACCGTTGAGAAGCTTGAGGCGATGGTGAGTTGAGCGCTAAATGGCTTTATTATCCGCTTTAACCTGGTTTGAAGGCGATCTTTAACCATTTTTGAGAACCAGAAGCTGCTTAATCATCGATTTTTTATTTTTTTTTGCATACGTGGGGTTTGTTTTTTAGTTTAAGTTGTAAACAGTTGAAACTCCGGGTTGTACAACGGAGCCAGATACATGGCCGAGTTGTGTTGATCTGAAAGGGAGTTTTCTTCAGGCTGAAATCTAACCGGCTCATCTGACATTATCTGTTCAGTGTCCGAATAAATCGTCCAAAATGTATTGAAACTTTTATGTCTGGCTTTGTTAGAAAATTAAAAGCGTTTAGTTGACGAAGTATGATCATCAGATTGTCGGATACTTGAGAGAAAATCAATAAGTCAACATGTCAACATGTGTGCAGATGTGAGCAGAAGTCATTTTATCCTCCAAACTGCAGCAACACAATTTTTAATCCATGACATCTTTTCAAAGACAAAAAGTGAGAGTGGCTTAAAAAGATGTAAAATATCTTTAGAACAAGTTCCTGATGTGAGAACCTAAAGTGAAGATTTTAGGCCTCATGGAAAAAATCTACTTGTTGTTGAATTGTGTCCCACTTCCATCCAATGTAGGAACCCCCACCCTGTATGTACCCCCACCCTGTAGGTATCCCCACCCTGTAGGAACCCTAACCCTGTAGGTACCCCCACCCTGTAGGAACCCCCACCCTGTAGGCATCCCCACTCTGTAGGAACCCCCACCCTGTAGGAACCCCCACCCTGTAGGTATCCCCCACCCTGTAGGCATCCCCACCCTGTAGGAACCCCCACCCTGTAGGTATCCCCCACCCTGTAGGTATCCCCCACCCTGTAGGCATCCCCACCCTGTAGGAACCCCCAACCTGTAGGAACCCTAACCCTGTAGGTATCCCCAGCCTGTAGTTACCCCCACCCTGTAGGTACCCCCACCCTGTAGGAACCCTAACCCTGTAGGCATCCCCACCCTGTAGGCATCCCCACCCTGTAGGTACCCCCACCCTGTAGGAACCCTAACCCTGTAGGTACCCCCACCCTGTAGGTACCCCCACCCTGTAGGCATCCCCACCCTGTATGTATCCCCACCCTGTAGGAACCCCCACCCTGTAGGAACCCTAACCCTGTAGGTACCCCCACCCTGTAGTTACCCCCACCCTGTATGTATCCCCACCCTGTAGTTACCCCCACCCTGTAGGAACCCCCACCCTGTAGGAACCCTAACCCTGTAGGTACCCCCACCCTGTAGGCATCCCCACCCTGTAGTTACCCCCACCCTGTAGGCATCCCCACCCCTGTAGGAACCCCCACCCTGTAGGCATCCCCACCCTGTAGGAACCCCCACCCTGTAGGCATCCCCACCCTGTAGGCATCCCCACCCTGTATGCTGTCAGCCTGAAGCCCTTTTTACCCCGCCAGCTCAAAGTGTGGCGAGCTGTCCTGCTTGGGCAGTCGGTGCTGAATCAACATCCAATTCAATCCAATTTACTTAGAAAGCACATTTGATAACAACAACAGTCGTTGCCCAATGTGCTGTACACGAGAATAAATTAAATGAATAGATATAAAAGACCCAAAATCCCACATACAAAGCAACAACTCATGCTGTGTCTTTAACGGAGATTTAAAAACAGGTCATGAAGCCTGAAATGTGTTGGCACCCGTTCCACAGGTTTGGGGCCTCAACCACCAAAGCTAAACCCCCCCCCCAGCTTTAGCCTTGTTCCTGGAATAGCCAAGAGTTGGTCAGCCGATCTCATAGACCGGGAGGGAGGGTAGGATGGAGCAAGGCCATGAAGACATTTTAGTTAGAAGCGTCCTCTGACACATCCTTACTCAAAGCCAGCGAAACTGACGCCATATGACAAAATTTGGCGAGGGTGTCCTGATATGCAGCGTGACGATTTTGTTGGGAGTGATTCCATTGTTTCAGAAAGTACTCACCTGGAATACCGAGTTCTCTGGCTCCCTTCGGTTCAGATCTTTGTGGTGTTGGGGGTCATGAACCATTGGGTGCTGTTCCACGGTAAAGATCAGCTTCTCCTCGAGTGATGCTAACCTGTTGCTAACTAGCTTGTCAACAGGAAGCAGCGTGTTGATTTCAACCAATAAGAAGTGTTTAGGGGCGCAACTCGACGAAATGTCGTCCACATAGAGACAGCGCCGGCGATATTTTTTTCGGTGTCATCGCTGGACGGAGCGACATCGCTTGCGGCATGTCAGGACAGGCTGATTGAAAAGTCTGCTTTCTAATCACTTTTTATCGCTCGCTTGCTGGCGTTCAGTCAGGACGGTGGGTTAGGGTTAGGGAGGGAGCGCCGGACAGACTTGTTGCTTTACCTGCTGGCGGCCGCAGCTGCCTCAGGGACGGTGACGCTGCCTCTGAGCAGGTTGAACCGTGGCTCAGAACAGCTGAGCAGGCAATTCATCATGTTCAGATTATCAGCAGCAAAACAAAGATGGAGGAGTGTTTGGTGTTCAGCAGGGATGTACCACTGTCCTTAATAATCGTAAGGCAGCTGACAGGCCACACACACTGGGGCCATCTTCCAGTGATACATTTATGTATTGGAGTGAAGGCAGAGAGAGGGGGAACAACATGCAGCAAAGGGCCGTCCGATGCGGGACTCAAACCGGGGCCAGCTGCAGCGTGAAATGTTGAAACGAAGCTCAATGAAAACAATAGATTTCAGTTTTGAGACCAAGTAGAAAAGCTTGAAAGACCCTGGATATGCTTCCTTGGCCTGGTCAGGGGGTCAGGTGGTCAGATGGTCAGGGGGTTGGTGGTCGGTGTGTACATGTCTATAGAACAGGCTCATGTCTCTCGGGTGGTGCAGCAGTCTGTAGGGAGATTAAATTTATTTTTCCTGCCGGTTGCTGTAAGCATTAAATGTCTGACAGCACGGCTGATTTTCAGAGGAATAAATAGTATTCAGTTTTTCCTTTTTAAAGGTCTTTTAGGAGCTCCTGGCCTTTATTTGGGAGTAGATGGAAAGACTGGGAGCTGGACTACAGCCCATGATGCTCGCTCAGCCAGCTGAACGATGCGGCCTCCCATAGTGTTCAGTTTTTCTGCTGGAAGCTGGATATATTACACCGGGAGTCTCTCCACCCGGTCTTGTATGGCTCTACTCGGGGTCTTCAGTGAGGTCTGGTGAGATGTGCGGGTGTCCAGAACTGCCCGGGCCTCCTGGAGTTTCCCCTTTTCCTCACAGAGGGCTGTTGCCCAGCAGTATGTGATTATGATGTGATCAGATATTCACTTTACACTCTAAAACTTTAAACCATGGGGGTGGGCAGAGCGCAGGTCCTGATTTTAGGGCTGTCGCGGTGAGGGAATTCCCACCGCGGTGACTCATAGCCGCTCAACAGCGCGGTATGCGGTGATATCGCATTTTTGTTCATTAGGCTACTTTCCACGACACGCAATGTTAGATGAAAATCGAGCGCATAATCCGTCTTTTTTTCCCAGCGATTCTGACATTTCACTTTGCTTTGCCTGTCATTTACTCGCTCACAGACCAACATAGCGGAGATCAAGCAGCGCATACCCCAGGTCTGCATTGTTGTCAGTGCCACATGGCAAATATCAACATTGTTGCAGACCTGCGCACGTTTCGTTTAGTAATGACGGAGAAAAACGAAGCAGATCAGTGCAGCAGTTGAGCTCACGTGTCCGGGATACAGTTTTTTTTAAACAGACTGCCGCCGACCAACCAACCCAAGCTGAACTTTAACTGTTTCCGCGAACAGACAATTCACAAACTACTCTGAGAATACGTTTCACCTACACAGTTTTGTTGAAATGATCAGGTATTTCCCAACAGCAAATGTGCACACCAAGCTGTGGTTCTGTGGAAGCTAGTTTATTGTTGATATTAGACGGTCGCATTTACAACGTTAAACATGGATAATAAGGGAAGATTCAAAGCCATAAAGTGTCCGGACTAGGCAGAGGAGTAAAGCCGAGATAAAGGTAGGCCACTGCATTTTATTTTAACTTCTATTGTTACGACACTGAGTAGGCATATTCTTGTAATATCAGCTGCTGAGGGAGAATGAGACCACAATGAGTAGCATGCAGACGTGTGTGCGTGTGCGGTGCCTATATGCAAAGATGACGACAGAAACGCGGCACCAAGCTGTGTTAATGTGTTTCTCCTGCCTTGCGGGGAATATACAATGTATAATTATTACTGTGCAGTCTTAAAAACTCTTTTAGTTTCTCGAGTTGTTCTGCGCGTGCAAGGGGGCGTGCGGTGGGCGGTGGTGGCGGTGGCCTGGACACGCACCGCGGAGGTCCTCTCAGCACCGCGGTGATTGCATTTTGCGGTTATCGCGACAGCCCTACCTGATTTAAGATCAAAGTGTTGCTGGGTCACACTGCTGTCCATCCCTGACTTCCTGATTCTTCCTCAGAGCTTTATCATTTTGAATCACTACTTTTGCAGATTGTTCATTGGGTGAAGCTTCAGCCGTTGGCAGGTGCTCTGACTTCATTGCACTACTGTGTCTGATGGTTAGTAGTGCAATAGTATTGTCAAAGCATTTGAAAACGGCAAAGACCGCTTTCACGAGGCGACCTGCTGGACTGTAGAATGTGTCTAAGGGACATGATGCCGCTGCATCTAAAGGCCTTTCACACGGCCGGCTGCATGCTAACCGTGGGGACACCTATGCTGCATGCTAACCGTGGGGACACCTGGAGACGGTGCTCACAGCTGTTGGGTACTTTGCTACAACCACGGACCTTCGGTCCGGCAACACACCGGAGCCTTACATGAGCGCGACAGTTAGTGACATCAATGATGATGTTGCTGTCAGGAGACTAAGCTTGTAAACGTTATTTTTTCCCCACCGGAGGGTGACTTCTCCAGAGGCTAAATGCTAACTCACCTTTTTAGAGCACTGCATGGACGCCTGTCCGCCTCGGTTACCCAGAATCCTCCTGTCTGTGGGATGAGGGGTGCACAGACGTGTGAATTACCCCCGAGCTGTCTGTCATTGACCCTTTTCCAGGTTAACATTGAGTGTCTTTCCAGTTCCTGAAGTCGGAGGCAGACCTGGAATACATTGAGAGACGGCTGAGGTTGGACTTCATCAACAACACTGCAGAGAATGGCTGTTCTGCTGAGGTGATGTCATTTCTCCATTCAGTTAAAAGCTGCTTATCAGGAGCGTGATGGCTGGTAACCCTTAGTAACCCCTTCTCCTATCAGACCACTCGTGCCTCGAGCTAAAAACTCCCTGCTGTCCACTAACAGATTATACTTTGTTGTTGTGAATATCACTCAAGGTGCTCTGAAACCATCCCAGAGTGGGACAGTCTGCAGGTTCCACACCACACAGTCGTAGTAATTAAAGTTCAATGGGTGCCGAGAAACAAAGTACTCAAGCATGATGTGTGAAAACATGATAAATGTTCACCATTAAGCCATTCACATTAACCACCAAGCACAGAAAACTAAGGCTGCGGCTACACGAAAACGTTTTTCACTGTAAACGATACTTTTTCTTATCGTTTCGCTGTCGCGGCCACACGGAGCCGGCGTTCCCACTACCCCAAAACGATAGTTTTTGAGAACGAGTTCCAGAGTGGGAAAGTTTGAAAACGAGGTCATTTCGTTTCCATTATTACAGCGAAAATGTTTTTGCGTCAGTCAAACGTTGACGCTGTGAGACTTCTCTATTGTCTCACAGCGTGGCGTGACACAGTGGCGTGTGTACTGCATCGTTTCATCGTTTTCATCCGTTTTCGTCTGGACCTGAGTCTTTGCAGCAGCGTTGCCGTGTGGTTGCAAGAATTTTCGTACCCGTTTTAAAAAAAAACCTTGTTTCGTTTCCGTGTAGCCGTAGCCTAAAACAAAGTGGTCGAATATAACTAACAGTCCATCATCAGTGAACGGCTGCTTTCTGTGCACAGAATAAAACCTGCTCAGTAATCTGAAAACTTTGTCATTGCATGTTCCACAGGCAACAAAGTTACAATGTGTCCAAACATTCAGACTTCCACAAACCCACCTGTTGGTTCCACAGTCGCATGAATTTACACTTAAATATGAGCTGAAAATATTTTTTCTTGTTGATCATCCATCCATCCATCCATTGTCTTCCGCTTTTCCGGGGGTCGGGTCGCGGGGGCAGCAGCCTAAGCAGAGAAGCCCAGACGTCCCTGTCCCCGGCCACTTCCTCCAGCTCTTCTGGGGGGACCCCGAGGCGTTCCCAGGCCAGCCGAGAAACATAGTCTCTCCAACGTGTCCTGGGTCTTCCCCGGGGCCTCCTCCCAGTGGGACTCTTCTTGTGGATCAGTTCCAGGGAAACTCAAATCCCATTCTCTGCTAAATGGAGGGTTCATATTTAATTCTCTAAAACAGCCGAGCCGTACAGCCCAGCAATGCATTGCTTCAATCAATCAATCAATCAATCAATCAATCAATTTATTTATAAAGCACATTTTAAATAAACACAAAGGTTACCAAAGTGCTGTACATTAAAATAAACACAATAAAAACATCGTAAAACAAAACTTTGCACATAAAATAAACAACCTAGACGGTGGTAAAAGCCAAAGAAAAGAGGTGTGTTTTAAGACGACTTTTAAAACAGGACAAGGAAGGGGCCTGCCTAATGTGCAGCGGCAGCTCATTCCAGAGCCTAGGGGCAGCAACAGAAAATGCTCGGCCCCCCCTGAGCTTCCGCCTTGTTTTAGGAACCCTCAGGAGCAGCTGGTCAGCTGACCTGAGGGTTTGACTGGGTGCGTAGGGCTGCAGAAGCTCAGAGAGGTACACTGGTGCAAGGCCATTCATGGCTTTAAAAGCAAATAAAAGAATTTTAAAATTAATTCTAAAATGGACGGGAAGCCAATGGAGAGATGCTAAAATCGGCGTAATGTGCTCAAATTTCCTAGTGCCAGTTAAGTCTTCGAAGCTTCGGTTTGCTTCTCTTTGAATTTATATGCTGTTCCAAAACGATAAGAAGAGCTCATAAACTATGGAAAAATGCCATAAAAAGCAGGACTTCTTCAGGCAGTTTGACACAGTAGCGTTTAACGTGCCTCCAGCACTGTATTTGACACACTTTTATATTATATATATCTTATATTTTACGCTATTCAAATCAAACTTATTGGATTATGCATGAAAAATGACTGCATTTTATGCAATTTTAAACGTTAAAGGTGCCGTTTTGATTGAAATCTTATTAACTTAGAGGGAATATGTAGCACACGGGAACACATTTTCAGAATGGAAATGGATAAAAACAGGAGAGAAGTCTCAATGCTTCCACTAACACTGACAGTGGACGTTTTGTCTGCAGGACAACATGGTCGTGATGCTAGAAAATCTGAAGACGATCAAGGCCAAACACTCTGCTCTGTGTTCTAATGTGAGGGAGATCAGCAGGACCCAGAAGGAGTCCATGGACTCCATCAGGAGCAACCTCAGTGCTGTCAGCGAGGTGATCCAACACTGCCACCAGACGTCTGATTTCCAGGTACCAACAGTGATGATGAATTCTGTTTAACACGTAAATGTGTGTGTACGGCGGCTTGGCTTTTTACTCATTTTGTTACATTCCAACCTGTAATTTAAATGTTTTTAATCTGATTTTATGTGATGGATCTGCACAAAATAGTCTATGTTGGTGAAATGAAATGAGAAAAAAATATATTAAAAAGATAATCAAAAAAACTGAAAATCGGCATGTGCGTATGTTTCCATCCCCTTTACCATGAAGCCCCTAAAAAGTTACAAGCTAAAGGAACCAGTTACCTTCAAAGGTCCCATAATGAGTGAAGTGAAGTCCACCTGTGTGAGTGTCCCATGAGCTGTCAAAGCTTTTCTGAAGAGGCATCACACCAGGAAGACCAAGCAGCTCTCCAAACAAGTCGGGGTCGGGTTAGAAATGAATATCCAAATGTTTTGGGTATTTTAGAATGTTTTCATTATATTACATAATTACTAAACTATATTACAATATTACAGATGAGCTGAGAAGAAATGATTCCATGAAGCAGATCCCAGCTGGGAATGCTGTCGGGGTTTCTTTGTCAGCCATTATGAAACCTTTGCAAAAACATTTCTATCTTTTTGACTCTCCTTGTTGCAAACAAAACCAAAGTCGAGAGATTTTTTACTGCGAAAATAGATGCATCATAATTCAATTCAATTCATTTTTATTTATATAGCGCCAAATACAACAAATGTCATCTCAAGGCACTTAGATAGTAAGTCCAATTCAAGCCAATTGGAATTCAATTAATTAATAATAATCATAATTCATAAAATAATCCAATTCGTTCATATAGAGCCAATTCAAAAACAATTTCCTAGCTAAGAAAACCAACAGATTGCACTGAAAACTTTTTGTTTTTCGGTCCAATCTCCCGGCCTGAGCGGCGTGCCTGAGGCGACTGTGGAGAGAAACGACTCCCTTTTAACAGGAAGAAACCTCTGGCAGAACCAGACTCAGGAAGGGTGGCCATCCGCCTCCACCAGCTGGGGTTTGAGAAGACAGAAAAGGGGGGGGGGATAGGGAGGGGGGGGGGGGGTGGGGGGGGGGGTGGGGGGGGGGATAGGGAGGGGGGGGGGGGGTGGGGGGGGGGGGTGGGGGGGGTGGGGAGGGGGGCAGGGGGCCACCGCGACGGCGGCACTGTAACACCATTCAAAGGATATCTGTTGGAACAGGGAAACACGAGTTAATGACCACAATAATATCACATATACATAAAGAGAGTAAAGTGAGGAAAGGTGTGACAGATGAGGCCCCCCAGCAGTCTAGGCCTATAGCAGCTTAACTATGGGATGTTTCAGGATCACATGAGCCATCCCTATTCAAGGTAAACACAAGAAACTTGTGCTAACGAAAAAATAAATAATAAAATAAAGTAAAGGACCAGACTCAGTGAGTAATTCCCTATACTCCCTATATAGATCTGCTCCTCACACCACAACAACCATCTTTTTACAGCCACAAGCTACCTCAGCCTCTCACCAACTGCACACCAGTCACAGCGGGGTGGGGATGCAAACCCTGGTTCGGGTAGGGGGTAATGAAAGTATAGAGGGTGCCAGAGGTGGAGGCAGAACAAGACACACTAGCAGACACACTATCAGATTCAACAGACCTAACTATAAGCTTTATAAAAAAGGAAAGTTTTAAGCCTGGTCTTAAAAGTGGAAAGGGTGTCTGCTTCCCGGACATTTACTGGCAGCTTATTCCACAGAGAGGGGCCTGATAACTGAAGGCTCTGCCTCCCATTCTACTTTTAGAAACTCTGGGAACCTCAAGTAAACCTGCAGTTTGGGAACGAAGTGCTCTGTTAGGAAAATATCTTACAATGAGATCTTTAAGATATGATGGAGCTCGGTCATTAAGAGCTTTATATGTAAGGAGAAGAATCTTAAATTCTATTCTGAATTTAACAGGGAGCCAATGAAGAGAAGCTAAAACTGGAGAAATATGATCTCTCCTGTTAGTTCTCATCAGAACTCTGGCTGCAGCATTTTGGATCAACTGAAGGCTTTTCAGAGAATATGTAGGACAGCCCAATAATAAAGAATTACAGTAGTCCAATCTTGAAGTAACAAATGCATGAATTAGTTTTTCTGCATCACTCTGAGACAAGATGTTCCTGATTTTAACAATATTACGAAGGTGAAAGAAGGCAGTCCTAGAAACCTGTTTTATAATTGTGATACATTAAAAACTAATCCCACATAAACCAAATGTCTTAGGCCATCATTAAACAACAAGATGTAGCAGCTCTGTAAAGTGTTTGAATTCTTCAGGTTGTTTCACTGACGGAGTCGGAGCAGGAGTCAGCAGCTCTGCTGGGTTCAGCCGTCACCACAGCAGAGGTAAGCCCCAGCTAAGATGGCGCCGTTCTCTACTCTGTGTATGTTTTGCTGTTTTTAATCCGTTTCAGTCAACATGTCAGTTCCACACTGTCTATGGGCAGACTTATTGATCAGGTTTGGTAATAATGAACAAAATTCTGTGCCTCCGTACCTGGCTGAGGTGCCAGTTTACCTACTCCGACAGACCCACCTCTTGGAAGGAAGCCGGGGTATCCGCAGCGGGGGTCTGACCAAGCTGAAGGCCTGGCTGGCTGTTCCCTGCTGCAGGCTGGGCCCGTCAGGCCGGGATTAGTTAACACCACATCTGTGACAAATAAGATTTTTATCCTCAAGGATTTCTTTTCCTCTAATAGTTTGGATTTTCTCTGCCTGACTGAAACCTGGAATCACATCACATCACATCGGGGGTGTAGGGCTTGACCACAGCCTGGAGGTATGAAGGAGCTGTTCCTTCCACTGCCCTGTAGGCCAGCACCAGAGTCTTAAACTGGATGCGAGCGGCTACAGGGAGCCAGTGTAGAGAGCGGAGAAGGGGAGTGGTGTGGGAGAACTTGGGGAGGTTGAACACCAGACGAGCAGCAGCTTTCTGAACCAGCTCCAGAGGTCTGATGGCAGAAGCCGGGGCGCCAGCAAGGAGCGAGTTGCAGTAGTCCAGGCGGGAGATGTGGCACCTGTGCCGCAGGCACCTGTGCTGCCTTGTCGGTGAGGAAGGGGCGAATCCTCCGGATGTTGGAGAGGAGGAATCGGCAGGAACGGGTCACTGATGCGATGTTTGGCGAGAACGACAGTTGGTCGTCCAGGGTCACACCCAGATTCCTCGCGGTCCGGGCTGATGTCACCACGGAGTCATCCATGGTGATGGCCAGGTCTCTGAACGGGCAGCCCTTCCCCGGGAGAAACACCAGCTCAGTCTCAGGTTGAGCTTAAGGTGGAGCATCGACATCCACCCGAGATGTCTGCCCGGCACGCAGCAATCGAATCGCTGGTGCCGACTTGTTGGCGGCACATTTTTACCGTTGTCTGGTCGGTGTCTGACTTTTTAAATCCAAACTATGGAGTTCCCTGGGTTGTGTTTCCGTTGTGTTTCCCATGGTCCTCTCTGCCTCTGTCATGTTGCTGGTATCCGTGCATGCTCCCTTAGCACTGCCGTAAACGAGTCTTTACGAGTGACGTAAAAATGCGACCGTAAAGTAGCAACGTTGCTGCAGTTACATTTAGCCTTCATTCTCAGCCGTGACAAGCTGTCAGTTTCACCAATCTTTTTTTGAGTGGTGAGAGTGGGAATCAAACTACCAACTTTCTGGTTTTTGGACAGCGGACTGTAACCACTGAGCCACCTCAAACCCAAAGTTAAACTCAAAATACGAACGCACGACTTGAGAGCAAATCTGATTGTACGAGTGGTTGTTGCATGCGGCCCAATGTTTCCACAGCTTTCAGACACTACCTCACCACGGAACCTCGTTATTTATCTTTTTCACATTCATCATTGCAATTTTCAGTCACCCAAACTTGCATTTCATGCGATTCTGTAAAAAGGCAGGTTCCCATATTGATGTGAAATATTTCCTTTTGTCTTATAAACATTTCACAAAATATCTGTTTGTTTTTTCAGTTGTGTTCACAGCTCCATAACAAAGCAAACCAATACGTTTCTTTCTCCACTCTGTAAATAAATGTGCAAAGATTGAACATTATCTGATTTCAACTTCAGAATTCCCACTTCAGAAGCGCATTAAATGCAGCTGGCAGCAACAAACAACATGTCTCACTCCTATTGACAGCATGTGATACCATCTGATTACTGTAATGAAAAGTTCCCTGGTGACTAAAATAAATGTGAATCTGAAATTTATTAAACTAAAATCCATCTTTAAGACCCTTTGCCCACATTACTGGGCTGCACTGCAACAACATTCAGAAACTCATGTTGTAAATGTCAATAAACACATTTTGTGACGGTGACCACTGATTGGTGGCTTATTTTTTTTCTTACAGATGTCTCCTGCTATACCAGCTGCTGGCAAACAGCATCCAAAAAGTGAGTGTTTTACACATTTTACATGTTTAGCTGTGGAATTGTGAGGAAATTTGAATTTCACTTTTATGAAATTCTTCCTACGTGCTTTTACTCAAATATGAGGGTTTAAATGCAGTTTTTTGTTTTCTTATCACAGTAAAACCACAGGCTTGTGTTTCCCTAGCAGAATCAGAGCAGTCTTTACTTGCTTTTTCCATGTCATCCTTTTCAATACACTTCATCCATCCATCCACTTATCCAAGGTCGGGTCTCCTCCCAGCGACACTCTCCAGCTCCTTCTGGGTGATCCCGAGGCCTTCCCAGGCGAGAACGGACATATAATCCCTCTAGCAAGTCCTGGGTCTAACCCGGGGCCTCCTCCCAGTAGGACCTGCCCGGAAAACCTCCAAAGGGAGGCAACCGGGAGGCATCCTAACCAGATGCCTGAACCACCTCAGCTCGATGCGAAGGAGCAGTGGCTCCACTCTGAGTTCCCTCTGGATGTTGGAGCTCCTCCCCCTTTCTCCCAGTCTGTGTCCATCTCTCACTCAAACCTGCCGTCATTCCTGAAAAAGATGCCCAGATACTTAAACTCCTCTGCCATCCCCAACCCCGAGAGAACATTCCACCTTTTTGAGAACCGTGGCCTCGGATCCCAACTACGAACCGCTCCACTGCACACTGACGGTCCTGGCTTTGGTTGTACAGGGACCAGACTGACGGTCCTGGCTTTGGTTGTACAGGGACCAGACTGACGGTCCTGGCTTTGGTTGTACAGGGACCAGACTGACGGTCCTGGCTTTGGTTGTACAGGGACCAGAAAAGCAGCGAAAGCCACACTACTCCTCCTGAACACAAGGTTTGAAAATTGGTTGGAGCCTCCTCTCCAACACCCTGGAGTAAACTTACCAAGGGAGGCTGAGTAGTGGGATCCCCACACTCTGGTCCCCTTTCTTACAATTAGGAATCACCACCCCGGTGTGATACTCCGTAGGCGTTGACCCAGACCTCCATGCGACTTCAAGAGGCGTATCAGCCAAGAAAGCCCCACCATGTCCAAAACCTTTAGTATCTCAGGTCGAATCTCGTCCACTTTTTGACGACCTTCACGACTGCCACCAAGGTGATGGACAAGTCTTCTCCCAAGTCCTCAGACTCTGCCTCCTCAGTGGAGCCGGATTGAGGAGATCCTTTAAAGTGCTCCTTCCACTGCTGACCTCAGTTCGGGTCTGCAGTTCTCCACCTAGGTCAAGCACAATCTGGGAAGGTCCCTGCTTTCCCTTTTTGAGTCGTCAAATGGTTTGCCAGAACACCCTTGAGGCCAACCGAAAGTCCTTCTCCATAGTCTCCCCCGAATTCCTCCACACCCGAGTTTTAAAGGGGAACTCCGGTATTTTCAACATTAAGCCTCTTTTCTGAGTCGTCTGCAATGTTTTAGAACCCCCCCTCACCGCTTTTTTGATGTTTACTGCTGTCTCCGGTATTTGCCTAATTTTGATTCATCTCAACCTGCTTCAGAATGGCAAGTCATGCGCATGTCCAAAAAGGTCCGTAAAAGCACCATAAACGTCCGTTTTCAAAATAATCAACTCACCGGAGTGGTTACTGGTGTGCACTGGTAATCCATATCAAATTTCGTTGCGAAAAGTTGCTTCTGTCGTGTTTTATTTGGCAGCTCGTTCATGCTCGCACTATTTTCTTAGCGGTGGCGGAGTAATATCAACGAACATCCAGTACAAAATGTCAAATAAAACACGACAGAAGCAACTTTTCGCAACGAAATTTGATATGGATTACCAGTGCACACCAGTAACCACTCCGGTGAGTTGATTATTTTGAAAACGGACGTTTATGGTGCTTTTACGGACCTTTTTGGACATGCACATGACTTGCCGTTCTGAAGCAGGTTGAGAAGAATCAAAATTAGGCAAATACCGGAGACAGCAGTAAACATCAAAAAAGCGGTGAGGGGGGTTCTAAAACATTGCAGACGACTCAGAAAAGAGGCTTAAAGGGGAACTCCGGGGCATTTGAAGCGCAATCCCATTGCTAGAGGTTATCAAATACTGATAGTAGGACACAGAGAGGTGCAAATCGGCGCTCCCTGTGCGGAGATTGCGCTGTTTGCGCAGCCTGTCATGCGAGGCTAATACGTGGTGGCTAAGGGGCAAGTGCTAACCCTTCCACGTAAAACAACAACTTGCACACTGCAGAAACGTCACAGCACTTTATAAACCATCCGACAATAAAGTCACAAGCCTTACCATCAAAACCATATGCATGGTTCTCACATTACTGGCATGGGGACGTTACAAAACAACTTTATAAACAGCATGTCACTTACCTCTTGTTTGTACGCTCGCGCATGTGAAAGCCCAAAAGAGTCGATGGACGATACTCCCATATACAAAACAATTATCTTCTCTAGAAAAACTGCGTTCAAGTATTTAAAACATTACAACAATATTACTGGGCATGTATTGTTGTAATGTTTTAAATACTTGAACGCAGTTTTTCTAGAGAAGATAATTGTTTTGTATATGGGATTATCGTCCATCGACTCTTTTGGGCTTTCACATGCGCGCGCCTGCCGACAAGAGGTAAGTGACATGCTGTTTATAAAGTTGTTTTGTAACGTCCCCATGCCAGTAATGTGAGAACCATGCATATGGTTTTGATGGTAAGGCTTGTGACTTTATTGTCGGATGGTTTATAAAGTGCTGTGACGTTTCTGCAGTGTGCAAGTTGTTGTTTTACGTGGAAGGGTTAGCACTTGCCCCTTAGCCACCACGTATTAGCCTCGCATGACAGGCTGCGCAAACAGCGCAATCTCCGCACAGGGAGCGCCGATTTGCACCAGTCTGTGTCCTACTGTCAGTATTTGACAACCTCTAGCAATGGGATTGCGCTTCAAATGCCCCGGAGTTCCCCTTTAATGTTGAAAATACCACAGTTCCCCTTTAACTTCAGTAACCACCAATGCTGCAGCCCTTTTAGCCACTCTGTACCTTCAGCTGTACGGCTTCCCTCACCGTTGGCATCCACCAACCAGGGCTCCGGTTACCGCTTCGACATGCAACGACAACCTTCAGGCCCCGACTCTTCCAGGGGTTAACATCCCCAACAACACAGCTGGCAGGATCGTGGGGAAACTCAAACCCCTCCACCACGTTAAGGTGGCGATTCTACGTAGGAGAATACATGTCAACAAAAATCAAATCTTTTTTTGGTTCAGATTTATAGTTTCTTCAAGTCTGAGGTGTAGAATGGTAGAATTGAAAGGGTTTCATTGACAGTGGCTGTGTTCGAAACCGACTACTACATACTTGCAAACAGCATACTCATCGATCAGACAGTATGCAGAGCGTTTACACACAGTGCACTTCGCTCCTGCCCGAGCCGAAATCAGCCGGCCTGAAGCTGATTTCGGCTCGGGCTATAAACTCAGTAAATATATAACTTTAGCAACATTTGAAACATTTTCAGGCGAGAAAGTAGTCATTTAGATCCCCAACGTGTTGAAAACCTGACAAAATACCGGCTGTTTACAATTTTCTTCCCACGAATTCGGCGCTACTAAAGCTAGCCGCAGTGAGCAACGCACTTCCGGTTATTTTCACAAAATCATTTTATCATTAGGGAAAGGGAAAGCCATTACGATACAATTGGTGCTTTTGTTTTGAAAACAGGAAGTGAACCTACCCTCGTTGTAGCTAGCTTGAAACTGCCGTTTTGACAGGAAATGACGATCGGCGACGTCACGTTACGTTGCATCTTGGGTAGTTTGAGTATGAGTAGTAACCTCATGATGCATACCCAACATTTCAGAGAATCTAGTATGCATCCGGGAACTTAAAAAAGTTAAAGTTAGTAGGATTACGGTAGGCGTCCACTACTCCGGCACGTCAAGCCGTATCCAACGCATTCAATTCATTTTCAATGAAATCCGGCCGATCGTTGTCGCCGTGCTCGCAAAGCATGCTGGGATTCCGGCACGGCGAGCGGCGGACCTGCGGCACGTCAAAAAGTTGGGCTCGGCCGAACTTTATGCAAATTTGCCACGGCAGACGGAGTGCGTTATCCAATGACAGTAGATCATGTGTTCTCCCGTGTCGCAGCAGCAGCACAGCAGCTCTCCTCGCTCGCAGATCCACAGCCATGGTGAAATACGAAATAATGTTCCATTGCTGACGATTTATACACATTCATTTCCCTCAAACTCAAATTTTTAGAGGGAGAAACTTCGGTTGGTTAAAATCACAAGTTATTTACTTTCCCCCGGAGCTATTCTACACGCCCCACACACCCACTGTAGTAGCAACACGGCGACAACTAGGCATCCAATCCGGCGAGTTACGTTGACGTGCCGGAATAGTGGACGCCTAGCCTTCGTAGGAGAAGTATGCACTTTCGAACGCAGCCAGTGATGATAGGTTTCCCATATAACCCTTGTGTTTTAGTTAGCAGTTAGTTAGCAGTTAGTTAGCAGACTAAGATGAAGCTTTGGTGCTAAGATGCGTTGTTAAAGGACACTTGGGTTGAATTGATCAGTGCTCTGGTATTTCAGATCAGTTATTTCTCCTATACACACCCCTGTAGACGACAACAAATGGGGAAATCCTTCAGGCAGTGGTGGAGCAGACCTTTCAATACGAGTCAGTCACTGAAGTCAGTCTGTGCAAAAGTGTCCGTCTACCCCCAAGTTCTTTGTATTTTGCCTTCAATTAGCCTGACTTCCTTGTAATCTTTAAGTGTTCTTGAACAACAGTTCTCAATTGTTCTTTGATAGGGGGGATCTTTTTCTTTTTCACAGATACTTTTTCGGTTTTTGTATTTTCCATCATGGCAATGCGTCTTTGAGCCTGACGAGTGTGTCCATGTCCTCATGTCCTCAGGCTGTGAGCATAAAGAAGTGAGTGCAGCCCTGTTGGAAGCGGTTCCTCTCAGTGTACGCTCTAACATCAAGCTGGCTGACATCAATGCGTTCTACCAGGAGCTGCAGCAGCATCTGAGCAGGGGCAGCAGGTCGGTGCTGGAAAATAACCACCCGAGGTGTAAAACATTAGCATGACAGGTTCTGTTATTTCAGAGGACTTTTTCATTATTATAGTCCGTCTTATGATAACCTTGGGGTCACAAAGATAATCTGCTTTTTTCTTCGACAGCAACATTTTTTCAAAAACTGAAAGTTTAACCAAAACCTTTTGGCAAAGAAAACAAATGCAGGAAGAAGAAAGACTGAATGATGTTTGACATCAGTTAGCTTATAGGCCAACTGGGAGAATGAAAACGTGTAACAATCAGGTTCAATTGTACTACATTCTTTCTTTATTTCACATTTACGTGTTTCAGTATTAGGAAAAATGATTTTACTTTTATCAGTATGTTAAATAATGTTGAACAGATGATCCCCTTAAGGCATCACTGCAGAGCACCTCAGTTTATTTCATCTCCTCTGAGAATGAATTGGTTTTGGCCACATGGATATAGAAATAAAAGAATATATATTTTAGAGCAGATTTATGCCTCTTTTGGGTTTGCATTATAGAAGCTCTTATGTACCAGTGTGGGACTCTGATGGTCTTTTCCTCTCTTTCTGCAGTGGATCCCTCAGCCTGCAGAAGATGAAGCAGTTGAAGCTGAAGGTTAGCGAAGCCAAGCTGAAGGTGTTGCAGCACCTCGGTTTAGTCGAGCTGGACAGGAGAGGCCAGGTTCGCCTGGTGATGTGAAGATGGGTCACAGGGGGCTGCGTCTGGCTGCTTTTCCTCCTGCTGTTCAGAAAGATCAGATGCTTTCAGCTCAGGTTTTAAATCTAAAGGCAAACATGTACGATTGCAGTTTACATCCACAAAGGATGCAAATGGAAAAGTTATTTTGTCCTCCTCGATGTCATTGATTAAACTTTATCTGCAACCTGACTATGTACAGAGTGGCTTTGAGATGAAGTGCCCCCCCACTCGCTCTGTTTCAGAAATCATGTTATTTCACAGCATTGAAACATTTCATTCTTTTTTTTCCTTTAGATGAAACACTTTTAGTCATTAGAGCTTAACCAGCCGACCAAAATGTTTTCATCTTACACACTGAAAATGTTTTCATCTTACTGACAGATTTTATTGATTCACTGTGAAATTGAAAGTTAGCTTTACTTGACAGAAGTATTCAAACCTCTTTTTTAAGTCAAATGAACCAGAACAATTCATGTGTGCAGAAGTTGAAGTAACGTGTAACATGAAAACAAGGACTGTGCTGCTGTACATATGCAGCAGAGCCACAACTCCAGAGAGATCAAACCCAGTTCCACCACAGGTCCAGGTCCTCACCACCCTTGGATTTTTGGCCACTGGAACCTTTCAGAGGGAGATTGGAGACAGATCGGGGGTGTCCCAGTCCTCTGTGAGTCGTGCGCTCCCCTTGGTCATCAAAGCTCTCATCAGTTTATCACCCGTGGTACATCACATTCCCATACACCGCTGTCCAACAAGTGCAGATTAAGAGGAACTTTCATGCCGTGGCTGGACTGCCAAACATAACCGGAGCAATGCACACATATACGCATCAAAGCCCCCGTGAGCTGAAGGCCAGGTGGGTGTGTCTCCATACAGCGAGGGGGGGGCAAACTGCTCTATAGCCCAGAGAAGGCATGCTGCGTTTTGCACAATATTGCCATGAACGAGGGTCTCCACCTGAACCAGCCCAGCCAGACAACATGCCAGAAGACCCCCCTCATGGACCGCCCCATCAAAGTGCCATCATGATGAGGCAACAACTGATTGCACGGCTTTAGTTGCAGTCATCGAGCGCCTGGCCATGGCGAGACGTTTTTTTTTTTAAAAGCCATTTTCATATCAAACCATTTCTTCTTTATTTCGGTGACATTACGAACTACAGGTGACAGAATTAACAGCTTTGTTGAATCTGATGTGGCGTGTTTGTACGAGACCATGTGAAAAAAAGAAATTTAGAATAAGAATATGAAAATGAAAATGATCTTGCAAGAGGCCCATTGTTTTCCTTCTTCCCTATGCTGGATGCATCGTCTTCCCTTCTGGGAGGCGTGCAGCTTCAGTGCACCTCCAGCTTTGGAGGCAGAGATCCAACATGCATTTGTTTTTTCTAAAACAGAAAGAGCTATACTGGCAATATCAAAAAAATGGAAACTTAACAAAAGAATATTTTAGAGATTTTAAGTTCACAAACAAACTGATGTGATTCAAACGTTTGCTGTGATAAAAAATGTTTTAAAAAAGCTTCATGAGATGAATTGCCAATATTTTGTTGTCTTAGAAACAGTTACTATAGGCTACCACTAACTGTACAGAATGTGTAACATGCTTCCTTTTTCTTGATTTAACTCCGACTTCACAGGCTCTGCTCCAGCCAGCATTCTCCATAACGGGGGTCTTGTTAACTGTTAATGCGCATGTGCGCCCGGGGGGGGAGTCGTTCCTACCGAGAGTTTGTAATGGTGGTTTTGTGAATATGGCTCAGTAAAGTTTGAAGTTCATTTAAAACGAGTGTCGTCTTTGTGCACTAACATTGGTAGCAGAGGATGTCGGCACATAGCTACAAAGTGCCGCCTCCGTTTGACGAAAACAAGTCGGATTATGAAAGTTGGAAGAATGAAATCAAGATCTGGAAGCTAGTTACCGAGTTGGACCAGAAGAAACAGGCGCTAGCGGTAGCCCTATCGCTAACTGGAAGAGTGAGGAGTATAGCACTGGAAATATCCGCGGATGACTTGAACAAAGATCAGGGATTAACAACGCTTTTGGAGAAATTGGACACGGTGTATTTGAAAGAGGAAAAAGACCGTCAGTACGATGCCTACACGGAGTTCGACAAAATCAAAAGAGAGAGCAATGTTACCATGTTGGATTACATCGTTGCATTCGAACGAGTATACAACAAAATGAGTAAGTTGAACATGAAACTACCTGATGCTGTTCTCGCATTTAAATTACTCGATACCGCTGGACTTTCAGTTAAAGACAAACAATTGGCTCTTACCGCTTGCTCCAATGTAACATTCAGTGCCATGAAATCAGCTTTGAAAAGGATATTTGGCGATAATTCACCGCTAGATGGTGCTAGTGCATCAAGTGATCCTGACTGTGCGTACTTCACCAGATTTACTGGAAAAAAGTCAAGTTCTCAAAGTCAAATTCCTGTGCCACCTGGGTCAAACCCATTAGACAAATATGGAAGAAGATCACATTGTGCTATCTGTCAGAGCACTTACCACTGGGCAAAGGACTGTCCTCACAAAAACGAACAGGCAAAATTAACAGAAAATGTTGAGAGCCACACAGAAAATACTGATGAGTGTCACATCACTTTGTTGTCAAAGGAAACGTTGTCTGAAACAGAGATATTCATGGTGGAGGCTTTAGGATCAGCTGTCATTGACACTGCCTGCACCAGAACGGTTTGTGGAGAAAAATGGCTTGACAACTATGTTGATGGACTGAAGCAGAGTGAGCTTGAGACCCACACCAGTACCAAAGCATTCCGATTTGGAGATGGTAGAGTTGTTCATTCCACAAAGCGTGTGACAATTCTCGCTGTGATCGGTCAGACTAAATGCCATATAGAAACAGAAGTTGTGCCAGTCGACATTCCCTTGCTTTTGAGCAAAACATCACTGAAAAGAGCAGGTGCAGTCCTGGACATTGAGAATGATAAAGCCACTATGTTCAAGCAGCCAGTGAAACTTGAGCTGACCTCCTCAGGGCACTATTGTGTTAACATAAAAGCAAACGATAATTCAGTAGACAATGACATCCAGAATGATGAAGAAGTTCTGACTGTGACTGAAAATATGACAAAACAGGAAAAACAGAAGGTTCTGTTAAAACTACATAAACAATTTGGACATGCCTCTGTAGAAAAGCTGAAAAAATTGCTGGACTGCGCAGGCAACCATGATGACGACTGCCTTGCAATTCTCAATGACATTGTAAGCAAATGTGACACATGCATACGATACAGCAAGCCAAAGCCAAAGCCTGCAGTGGGCCTACCCATGGCCTCAACCTACAATGAGACAGTCGCTGTAGACTTACATGAGTTGGAACCAGGGGTATGGTATCTCCATGTCATTGATCACTTCACACGTTTCAGTGCAGGGAGTATTGTGACAACCAAGAAACCCAAAGACATCGTGTAGCATCTCATCCACTGCTGGATAAGTGTGCATGGACCCCCACATAAGCTGTTTAGTGACAACGGTGGTGAATTTAACAATGAAGAAATGAGAGATATGGCTGAAAAATTCAACATTGAACTAAAAACCACTGCAGCCTATAGCCCATGGAGCAATGGCCTTTTGGAAAGGCATAACCACACCCTCACCGACATCCTGTTGAAGGTGAAAAAAGAAAATGAATGCAGCTGGTCAATGGCTCTAGACTGGGCCCTGATGGCAAAGAACTCATTGCACAATGTGCATGGCTACAGCCCACACCAACTGGTGTTTGGACAAAATCCCAACATGCCGTCAGTTCTAACTGATAAACCACCAGCACTTGAAAGTCCTACAATGAATACCTGGATGGCTCAGCATATTACAACTCTACATGCAGCACGCCAAGCATTCACAGAAGCGGAGTGCTCTGAAAGGATCAAACGAGCCCTTCGCAAACAACTGAGAGCCAATGATGATCGATACGAAACTGGGGACAAAGTATACTACAAACGAGCTGACTTCCCACAGTGGAAAGGTCCAGGGGTGGTCATCGGCCAAGATGGTGTGGTAGTCTTTGTCAGGCACGGGGGCACCTATGTTCGTGTGCATCACACCAGACTGAGAAAGATTGATGCCCAACAAACAGTGCTAGAAGATATGGACATTCAGCAAAAGGTGACTGACAAACAAACATTGCCGGATTCTGGACTTAACCACGAGGATGACAATACTGACAGCGGAGAAGAGACCAATACTCATGATCCACCAGAACCAGAAAATCATGCTGAAGCCGCTCCACTTGCTCCTGAAAACAGACCGAATGCTGACACAGTACAGACTGACACACTCACAAAACATGGAGATGTGCGACTAAAAGCTGGACAAACAGTGACATATACAGATAGAGAAAGTGGACAAACATTAACAGTAACGATTCTAAGTCGTGCAGGAAAGGCCACTGGAAAACACAGAAACTGGTACAAAGTACAGTTCAGTGGATCTGGGGACCTTGCTGGTTCCACAGGCTCAATAAATCTGGGTGAAATGGACAATGTTCAAACAGTACCAGCAGAGCACACTGTCTTATGTGAGGAAAGCAGTATAGAGGACACTCTGATGGTCGATGACGGGATCTTTGATGCTGCAAAACAAGCAGAGTTATGCAACTGGAAGAAGAATGATGTCTTTGAGGAAGTGAATGACGAAGGACAGAAATGCATCTCCACAAGGTGGGTGTGTACACTGAAGGAAACCGCTGATGGTGTCACACCTAAAGCTAGACTAGTCGCCAGAGGTTTTGAGGAAATGCATATTCAAGAACTTCCAAAAGATTCCCCAACATGTGCCTCAGAGTCACTAAGAATGATCATGGCCGTCATATGTCAAAAGAAATGGCAATTGAATTCTATGGATATAAAAGCAGCTTTTTTGCAAGGCAAAGAACTGACTCGAAGCATCTACATTCGCCCACCACCAGAGGCTCAGAGCCGAGGCATTCTGTGGAGACTGAAGAAGTGTGTCTATGGACTAGCAGATGCCTCTCTTTATTGGTATAATAAAGTGAAGGACACAATCCAGCAGTTGGGAGCAGTCGTGTCACAAGTTGATCCAGCAGTCTTCTACTGGCTAGATGACTCCTCCAATGTCATGGGAGTACTCGGCTGTCATGTGGATGATTTTATCTGGGGAGGTTCTGAAAGGTTCGCCACAAAAGTCATACCACAGTTAAAAACAGCTTTCCAAGTTGGACGGGAAGAGCACAACACCTTCAGCTATATTGGAATGGAGTTCTCTTCTCTGAATGACACAGTACAGGTACAGCAGAGCATGTACATCAAGAATCTCCAGCCCATTCCTGTGAACCCGGCTAGAGCTGCTGAGCGAGATGCTCCCCTAACAAATCAAGAAATTGACATGCTTAGATCAAAAATTGGCCAAATATTGTGGGTGGCAAGACAAACAAGGCCAGATGCAATGTGTGATGTGTCCATCTTAGCATCCAGTATGAAAGCTGCTACTGTTCAAAGTCTGCACTCTATAAACAAACTGATACAGAAACTCAAATCTGATGAAGTGATTTTGAAATTCCAGCACCTTGGCAAAGACAGTTCCCTACAGCTTGTCGTGTTCAGTGATTTGTCAAGTCCGGAATCATTCGACACATCATGTGGTCAGCGACCAAAGACCAGCTTGCTGACTGCTTGACAAAGAAAGGAGCGTCAGCTCTCCTCCTCCTAAAGGCCTTCAGCGAAGGCGTATGGCACCTCAAGGAATAAAAGAACAAGAAAAAATTTAATGGACTCAAAATATGAAGGCAGTATTTTTTTCTTTTTGTGCTTTGAACAGTACTATACTTGAGTTTATTTTCTTTAAAGAAAAAGGGGGAGTTTGTTAACTGTTAATGCGCATGTGCGCCCGGGGGGGGGAGTCGTTCCTACCGAGAGTTTGTAATGGTGGTTTTGTGAATATGGCTCAGTAAAGTTTGAAGTTCATTTAAAACGAGTGTCGTCTTTGTGCACTAACAGGTCTTACTCTAAATCTTTCCCGGAAACACACATTACTACTTTGTCTAGTAATTTGTTACGATTTGAATAAGTAATTTTGAAGGCTACTTTATGATTTCTAAATGTTCCAGAATAGCAAACTTTCGTCTCTACACAGAACATTTTCACATCCTGATTGTATGTAAATATGAATAAAAACTACATTTGTGGAAACATACCATTTCTGAATCAAATTAATAATGCTTTCTTAATCCCAAAGAGGGAAACATATTTTCTGTTATATGGCGTCTCTCAGCTTAGAACCGCGGTCTTCTGGACAGAGATCTCTGATCTCCTGGTTTCCAGGATCTGCTCGAGCCAGTCGGCTTTTTAATTTCCTCCTTCAGCCTGTGATATTTTTCTAGCTTCTACTGTTCCATCTGTTAGCAGGTGGTCCATTTGGTGTGTCATGTTAGGGCCTGTTCAGCTCTTCATACTTTAGAACAGGAACCAGTGACCATGGCAGCAGACATCCATGAAAGAGTCTGACAGATTTCTGCGAGCCATGGAGCTTTGGTGTTATGGGATGCCAGGTTCAGCCCTGAGGGGAGGTCTATTTGCTTCTTATTGCCCTGCCACCCAGAGTATTTGGATTGTTGGGGTTCAAACAGGAGCTGGGTTAGTTAAGTTATTAGCGAAAGTTAATAAGTGTCCAAGGACAGTTGATTACAGTTAACAGTAATTATTAGTTATATTACAATGGTCAATGTAAATCTGGGACATATATGACACATACAGGTCATATATGAAGGTTAAGAATTCAAGCACTGACATTCACAACCAGCAGTTCCCACCTTCTCCTTTAAAACAGCACAATAGAATGTATTAAAGTTGCCACAATGATTAAATCCCTGGTACTTTCATGAACAAACACTATTGTCTATGTGAGAGACCACACTGGTTAGACATGAGGACAGCAAGTTTTCCAAGAAAAATGGGTTTTATTTACCCAAAAAAACTACATGGGGCCCTTAAATTAGGTCGAATTAATAAAACTGAACTTTAGTCATTACAGCAATTTAACCAACAAAGTAACTCCATACTAAATTCAACAAAATCAAACTGACCTAACCCACAGTAAACAAAGGGGACTTACTTACAGGCTGATCGATTCAATTCAGTTTTATTTACATGGTGGCAAATTAAAACAAATGTCATCTCAAGGTACTTAAATAATACAGTCCAATTCAAGCCAATTGGAGTTCAATTCACTGTAATCATAATCCAATGAAATCCAATTAATTAATTTAAAAATAATCCAATTCATTCATATAGAGCCAATTAAAAAACAATTTCCTAGCTAAGGAAACCAACAGATTGCACTGAAACTTGTCTTCAGTCCAATCTCCCGGCCTGAGCGTGCCTGAGGCGACTGTGGAGAGAAACGACTCCCTTTGAACAGGAAGAAACCTCTGGCAGAACCAGAACCAGGAAGGGTGGCCATCCGCCTCCACCAGCTGGGGTTTGAGAGGACAGAAAAGAGGGGACAACAAACACTGTAACACCATTCAAAGGATATCTGTTGGAACAGGGAAACACGAGTTAATGACCACAATAATATCACATATACATAAAGAGAGTAAAGTGAGGAAAGGTGTGACAGATGAGGCCCCCCAGCAGTCTGGGCCTATAGCAGCTTAACTATGGGATGTTTCAGGATTACCTGAGCCATCCCTAACTATAAGCTTTCTAAAAAGGAAAGTTTTAAGCCTGGTCTTAAAAGTGGAAAGGGTGTCTGCTTCCCGGACATTTACTGGCAGCTTATTCCACAAGAGAGGGGCCTGATAACTGAAGGCTCTGCCTCCCATTCTACTTTTAGAAACTCTGGGAACCTCAAGTAAACCTGCAGTTTGGGAATGAAGTGCTCTGTTAGGAAAATATCTTACAATGAGATCTTTAAGATATGATGGAGCTCGGTCATTAAGAGCTTTATATGTGAGGAGAAGAATCTTAAATTCTATTCTGAATTTAACAGGGAGCCAATGAAGAGAAGCTAAAACTGGAGAAATATGATCTCTCCTGTTAGTTCTCATCAGAACTCTGGCTGCAGCATTTTGGATCAACTGAAGGCTTTTCAGAGAATATGTGGGACAGCCCATAAATAAAGAATTACAGTAGTCCAATCTTGAAGTAACAAATGCATGGAGCAGTTTTTCTGCATCACTCTGAGACAAGATGTTCCTGATTTTAACAATATTACGAAGGTGAAAGAAGGCAGTCCTAGAAACCTGTTTTATATGCGAGTCAAATGATAAGTTCTGGTCAAAAATAACTCCAAGGTTTCTCACTGTAGAACTAGAAGCCAAGGAAATACCATCTAGAGTAACTATATAGCTAGACAATTTCTCCCTGAAACGCTCAGGTCCAAAGATAACGACTTCAGTTTTGTCTGAAATTAGAAGCAGACAGTTCTGAGTCATCCAGGTCTTTATGTCTTTAAGACATGCTTGTAGTCTGACCAACCTATTGGGTTCATCTGGTTTTATAGATAAGTACAGCTGAGTATCATCAGCATAGCAATGGAAATTTATGCCATGCTGTCTAATAATGTTACCTAATGGAAGCATGTATAAAGTGAAAAGAATCGGTCCAAGCACAGAACCCTGGGGAACTCCATGACTTACTCTGGTGTGTGAGGAAGATTCTTCATTTACAAGAACAAACTGAAATCTATCAGATAAATATGACTTAAACCAGCCTAATGCAGTTCCTTTAATCCCAATAACATGTTCAAGTCTCTGTAATAAGATACTGTGATCGACCGTATCAAATGCAGCACTGAGATCCAACAGGACAAGCACAGACACAAGTCCGCTATCAGAGGCTAAGAGGAGATCATTGGTAACTTTCAGCAGTGCAGTTTCTGTGCTATGATGCACTCTGAATCCTGACTGAAACTCTTCAAACAGATTATTTCTGTGGAAATGATCACAAAGCTGAGCTGCAACTATTTTTTCAAGAACTTTAGACATAAAAGGGAGATTGGATATAGGTCTATAATGAGCCAACACTTCTGAATCAAGAGTAGGTTTTTTAAGTAAAGGTTTAATTACAGCAACCTTAAAAGTCTGAGGTACATATCCTGTCAACAAAGACAGATTGATCAAATCCAATATGGAAGTGTCAATTAATGGGAAAACCTCCTTGAACAGTCTGGTTGGGATTGGGTCTAAAACACAAGTTGATGGTTTAGAAGAGACTATTGCTGTTGTTAGTTCAGAGAGATCAACTGGGCAGAAGCCGTCTAAATACAAATCAGGTTCTAAAGATACTTCTAAAGCTGCTGTACTTGATGATACATCACTGATAATAGTGGGAAGGACTCCATCAATCTTCTCTCTGATAGAAACAATTTTATTGATAAAGAAGCTCATGAAATCATCACTGCTGAGAGTTAAAGGAATAACTGGCTCAGCAGAGCTCGGACTCTTTGTCAGACTGGCTACAGCGCTGAAGAGAAACCTGGGATTATTCTTATTCTCTTCTATCAATGATGAATAATAAGCAGTTCTAGCTTTACGAAGGGCTTTCTTATACCTTATTAAACTATCTTTCATCACTCATCCATCCACCCACCCACCCACCAACCCATCCACCCACTCACCCATCCATCCACTCATCCATCCACTCATCCATCCACTCATCCATCCACCCACCCACCCATCCATCCACCCATCCAACCACCAACCCATCCACCCACTCACCCATCCATCCATCCATCCACCCACCCATCCATTCATCCACTCACCCATTCATCCATTCTTCCACACATCCATCCATCCATCCTTCCATTCTTCCTTCCATCCATCCATCCATCCATCCACCCATTCTTCCTTCCATCCATCCATCCATCCACTCATCCATCCATCCACCCACCCTTCCATCCATCCGCCCATCCATCCATCCTTCCATCCATCCACCCATTCTTCCTTCCATCCATCCATCCATCCACTTTTAAATTCAAAGATGCAACAATGAATGAATCCTGTGAGATTTGTCATTATGTGGTAATAAAATCAAAGTCACGTGCTGCTAACACCAAATATGTTTTTCAGGTGTTCATGTGAGTAACTAACATCATTTTAGCTGAAATAAAACAACTCCTGAATATCCTCCGGTACCTGAAGGCACCGGAGGATCAGGCTCCTTTTGTCGCTTTTTATCCAGAAAATATTAATAATAATCTGTTTTATGAAGATGAACCGGCAGATTCAGGCTGCTTTCTAAACAGGCTGGAGTTTGGAAATGATTTCATTCCCACTTTTATTGGGAATCCACTCATGTGTCAATGAACAAGTGTAATATATGTTTTATATATTAATATTTATGTTATATTCCAGCTATAACTAATATATGAGTAGTTTCATGTTGGTGTAATCTGTCTGCTAATCCTTTATGTGACTGTTTTAAAAGAATTATCAAAAAAAAAAAGTGAAGAGGAGGAGGGATTTCCGGCCCCTGGATGAAAAAACAGAAAGATTTCATCCAGTTTCCATGAGATGTAGAAGAAGTTTGGGAGGAGAAGGGGGGGCCGTAAATTCCTCTCATGCAGCAGGCCAGGCTGAAGGGAGTTCCTGTTCCTTCTCATGGAGTCACTGCTTCTTTCTACCCGTTTGGAAATGAAGTGAGTCCGGGGAAGAACTAACTTGTTTCTGCGGAGACCTCCGGCGGAGGAGCTGAAAGTTTTCTCCCTGAACAGAGAGTTTTGTGCGGGCGGAGGGGCCGCCGCTGCCCGCCAGGAAGAAATGAAGGTTTCACCGAGTTAAAGCGCCGGAAAGTAAAAACGGAAGAAGCTCGACAGAAAGGTAAAAGCGTGTTTACCGACATGGACTTAGTCAGAAAGTGAATGTATTCGGGAACAACTGAAAGTGTCGCTTTGCTTTGTTTGTGGTACAAAGAAAGCTGCTCACAGATGGAATGAATGTTCAGCTCTGAACAACAACTTTCAGAAAGGAGCAATGGTTGCCTGTTAGAAAAGCAGCGGAGCAATGGTTGCCTGTTAGAAAAGCAACGGATCAATGGTTGCCTGTTAGAAAAGCAGCGGAGCAATGGTTGCCTGTTAGAAAAGCAACCTCCTCAGCATCAGAGACCCCTGCTGAGTTCAGGCTCCAGTCACTGCATATATCAACTCACTCTTTTCTGGAAGTAATAACCACTATTCAACTTTTTCCACTTTTGTAAAAGCCCTTTTCAGAAAGATTCAGCAGTAAGTGGTCGGTCTACTTTCTGCTTGGAATGAATAATCAATCAGAAGTCCCAGCAAAGCAGAAATGAGCAGAAATCATTTAGGAAAACTTTTAAACTTTGCTACTGAGTACCAAGCAGAGCACTCAGATAAGCAAACACAACTTTTAAAGGAATGGCATTTTCTTCAGAAAGCACAGCACAATGTCAAAGAAGAAAACATTATCTTTTTTTAAAAAGGGATCCCCAGTCAGAAGGGCCCAGGTTAGGGTTTTCCCACACTACAAACCCTAACTTGAATGTGACAGTTGGACAGTTATGAGGAGTCTGTGTGAGACCTTAAAAAAGCAAACTCATTTGGGTATTACGCAATTTAAGAGCGGTTCCTTTTTGGAGCTTCTCCCTACTGACAGTGTTTATAATGGCGGGCTTTTGGTTTTCTTTCCCAGCCAGATTCTGATCTCTAAGGCTGGTAATATACTTGCTGTTTCACCTGCGTTCATGCAAGCACTCTGGTAAACAGTTAGCATGGTGTCGATAGAAGAGGCTAACATTTAGCTGATCTTAAATAAAGACAGAAAAGCAACAGCAGCTGTTTCATAGATGGTATACAAGGCCCTAAACCGAGCTTGATGAAAAACATCAACAGTAGGCCTTACACCCCCCCCACACGCTACCCAACGTGTAACATTTAGCTTAATTCTCTCCCTCTCTGCTCATCATGCTCCCATCCAAAAGGGAGCCATTACAAGCCAAACACAGATTTCACTGTAGCCATTCATCTATATCAGAATGTTGAATGCAGGCCAATAACTATGTCTGTTTAAAAAAAAACAGAACAGGAAGTTGTTTGCCTCTGTGTGACCCTGTTCAGTACCCCCCCAATCCGATGGATGGGTGGGTGGATGGTTGGATGGATGGATGGATGGATGGATGGATGGAGGGATGGGCGGATGGATGGGTGGATGGATGAAGGGATGGATGGATGGATGGATGGAGGGATTGATGGATGGATGGATGGATAGATAGATAGATGATAGATAGTCTTTGCACTGACTCCCTGTTAGATTTCGTACTGCTGTGAGAATCTTAAAGTAATACTATGTAACTTCTCAAAAAGCCCATTATGGAGCTCCCCCTACAGGCTGTTCCGAGAGCAACTCTAGTCCGGTCTCTTGCTTTGTCGGTCTCTCTCTTTCTCTTCCTTGCTTCATCAGTCAACGTCTTCTTCTGTTTCTTCGGTGCCTCTGCCATGATGATCGTACTGACAATGTTGCGCTAGCTTAGCCTTATACCTGGGAGCGTGGAGAGGGGTCTATTTGTTTTTGCGATAGGTGTGCCAGAAAGCAAGTCAATTCAAGGTAAACACAAGAAACTTGTGCTAAAGAAAAAAAAAATAAAAGGACCAGACTCAGTGAGTAATTCCCTATACTCCCTATATAGACCAGTGAGCAGTGCTGACCAACATATCATTGGGGTCATCAGGTGGGGACCTCCTTTCATCAGTGTTTCGTCTAGTTGGGCCCACGACACCTCCAGGAGGCTAGACAATGACCACTGGCGTCCCAGAGTCACCCCCCTAATGCCAGCCATCACTGCTCCTCACACCACAACAACCATCTTTTACAGCCACAAGCTACCTCAGCCTCTCACCAACTGCACACCAGTCACAGCGGGGTGGGGATGCCCTGGTTCGGGTAGGGGGAGAAATAAAAGCGGTTAAGATAAGTAGGAATGGGATTCAAACCCTGGTTCGGGTAGGGGGTAATGAAAATATAGAGAGTGTCAGAGGTGGAGGCAGGACAAGACACACTAGCAGATTCAGCAGACAAACTCACCTAAACAATCCTACAGTCACTAAGAATGCCAGCAAAAACAAAGCCATACAACTCACTCTCACCAACTGCACACCAGTCACAGCGGGGTGGGGATTCAAACCCTGGTTCGGGTAGGGGGAGAAATAAAAGAGGTAAGATATGCGGGAATGGGATTCAAACGGGTAGGGGGTAATGAAAGTATAGAGGGTGCCAGAGGTGGAGGCAGGACAAGACACACAAGCAGACACACTATCAGATTCAACAGACAAACTCACCTAAACAGTCCTATAATCAGCAAAAATGCCAGCAAAAACTAAGCCATACAACTCACTCAAAGCCAACTCACCCAAAATGGCCACCTGATTTCAAAAGGATCACATGGGCCAAACCCTCCACTTAAATATCCTGAATTTCTTCTTTGCTTCTTCCAAGAGTCTGTTTACCCTAAGTGCTCCCCCTGCTGGGCCCCCAGCTGCTATTGCTTCTTCTTATCCAAATCCAGTGACTGGATTTTACTGCTTTATCTGACACTTCTTTCACTATTTTCCTCACATTCTGTCCACTTACACCCAGCTCCCTCAACAATGAGACCACAGACTTTGCAACAAATCCTCTACATCCTACTTCCACTGGACAGATTCTAATCTTCCATCCTCGCTGCTCTGCTTCTGCCCCCAACTCCACATATCTAAGCTTTTTCCTTTCATATGCTTCTACTGCTAATTCCTCCCAAGGAACAGTCAGCTCTATGAAATAGACTCTCATTCTACTCCTAGACCACAAGACTATATCAGGCCTTAGGTTTGTAGAGGCTATCTCCTGGGGAACAACAAGCTTATTTCCTAAATCTACCTGCATCTCCCAATCACAAGCATCCTCCAAGCTGCCGTGCCTCCTTATCGTCTTATTAACTTTTTCCCCCTCTTGAACAAACTGAATTGCCACTCTCTTCACCTTAGACCCTCCTAAGTTTACCTGCCTTCGTTTATCTTCAATACCTGCAGCTAAGCTTCTTAATACTTGGTCATGTCACCATGTATACCGGCCTTGTGACAGACTAACCTTACAATCTGATAAAATATGCCTTAGAGTTGCAGTACCTGAACATAACGAACATAACGGGTCTCCATTTACCCAGAGTTTTAGGTTCTGGGGAGTTGGCAATACATCATATGTTGCCCCTATCAAAAATCTAATACTCCTTTCCTCCATACTCCACAGCTCTTTCCGTCTAAGCTTTTTCTTCTCTACACCTTCCCAATTCAACCACCGTCCCTGCTTAGCCTGAGCCACTGCCTTTGCACCCCTTAACATTTCCTCCTGTCTACGAACCTGCTCAACAACTAGCTTTCTCTTCTCCTTTGGACCTGCTCTACTCCAAACAGGTTTGTCTGGGCCAAGCCCCAAGCCTCCCCGGCCTATTTGCACATTACCCACAATCTCTGCATGTCTAAGAGTTGCTTCTGCCTCCTGAGCTGCCGTTCTTGGATTCCACTTCCTCCCCTTGGTTGGGTTTGGAACCACCTTACTGACTACCACATCTTTACTCCCAGCTAACAGGAGCTCTGTCCTAACTTTAGTTTATTTAAACTCCTCTACTAGACTAGATACTGGGAGCTGGAGTATGCCCTTCCCATACAGTGCCACAGTACTTAAGCATCTAGGAATACCTAGCCACTTCCTAATATAAAAACTAACTAATCTTTCCATTTTCTCTACAACAGATAATGGAATCTCATACACAGACAGTGGCCACATCAACCTAGGAAACAATCCAAACTGCAGACACCACAGCTTCAACTTTCCTGGAAGTTCTGATTTATTTATTCTATCCAGTCCCTCAGCAACATCTTTCCGAAACTGCACTGCCTGCTCTCCATCATTCATGTCTGCCTGGTACCACCTGCCTAAACTCTTTACTGCCTTTTCCCTAATTATCGGAATGCTTTCTTCATCTATTACAAACTTTCTATCACTTAATTTCCCTCTACTTATTGAGATACTTCTAGACTTAGTAGGTTTGATTTTCATCCCAGCCCACTTTAGATTTTATTAAGTCTCTCAAGTATTCTCTTCATACATGGCACTGTTGTAGTCACTAACGTCATATCATCCATGTATGCTCTAATTGGTGTAAGGCGCATGCCATCCTGACGTCTCTCTCCACCTACAACCCACTTGGAAGCTCTAATAATTATCTCCATCGCCATTGTAAATGCTAATGGAGAAATCGTACACCCTGCCATAATGCCTATTTCTAGCCTCTGCCAACCTGTTGTGAAACCTGCTGTACTTAGGCTCAGTCTAATATCCTGAAAATATGCTCTCACTAAGTTAACAACTACTACAGGCACTCTAAAATACTCAAATGCTTTCCAAATAAGGCTATGTGGCACTGAACCAAATGCATTTGCTAGATCCAGAAATATAACATGCAAGCCTTTTTTCCTCACTCTTGGCTGTCTGAATCTGATGCCAAATCATGCTAATGTGCTCTAAACACCCTGCGAAACCTGGTATTCCTGCCTTCTGCACAGTAGTATCTATTAAGCTATTCTTTTCTAAATAACTAGCTAATCTCTGTGCAACTAAACTAAAGAAAATCTTCCCCTCTACATTTAGGAGAGAGATCATCCGGAACCGACTCCGGTCCGAGGACTCTTTCTCCTTTGGAATAAGAACGCCTCCTGCCCTACGCCATGCTCTAGGAATAACCTGTTTCTCCCAAACTATTCTTAATTGCCTCCACAAAAACTTTAGGATATCAGGTGCACTTTTATAAACCGGTAGGGGACTCCATTTGGCCCTGGGGCCGACGAAGCCTTTGCACGCCTGACTACCTCCTCAACCTCTTTCCACCTAGGTGGTCTAACATCCATCTTATGAGCTATCTCTCCTAATGGTGGCATGTCAGGTGGAAGGCCTACTACTCTACGCTGCTCAAGATCTGAATATGTATTTCTTAGATACTCTTCCACCTCTGACTTTGTTGCCTTAAGCTGCCCTCCCTTTTCCTGGTTAAACAATCCTTTAACAAACTTGAACGGGTCCCTGTAAAATGCCGTCCTTACATATTCTTTCTTCTTTCTCTTTTTCCTAAGACATTCAGCCCTTCTGAGTATTGCTAGCCTGCCTCTCAATTCTTCCTGCAAAACATTAATTCCCTCCCTCTCTTCTTCTGTAGCTCTTTTCCACTGCTTTCTTAAATTCCTTCTTTCCTTAACCAATTTCTCCATCTCTTTTTGCCATCTAGACTTAACTAATGTACTCTTTCAACCCTCTTTCTATCTTGCACACCAAATCTTTCTACACCATAGGAGTAAATTATATCTCCCATCTTCTCTAGCCTATCGCTTGCATTTCCTCCTAACCTACCCAATATTATTGACAAATCTTTATTGACTGCCTCCCATTCTTTGTTACTATTTGCCCTAGGCCACTTAACTCTAGCTTTCTGCTCCATATTTCTCTCTTTAACCGGCCTGTTCACCTCAGTATCAGCTGCATCCCTTCTTAGAACCTCCTCCTCCCCCTCCGTAGCTGTGTTATTGATATCCTTCGGACTGTGGTTTTCTACCTGCCGCTGGACTTCATCCGACTTACTCGATTGACTTCTTAAAAAGTACTGATCGATGCGGCCACACTGCCCTTCCTTTATCACACATCTGTTTCTTCCCTGATGCATTTTAAGGCCTCTCACTGATGTTATTTTCTGCCAGCCACAAGGACAAACCTGGAGCTTACTTGCCTCTAGCCTACCACTTTTATCATGTCCAACTACGCTCTCTTTCCTTTGAGAACTATTCTGGTCAGTTCTAGCCCTAGAGAATAGATTTGTGACCCTATCCTTCACTGAGTTGCGTATCCACCTCTTAGTCATGTTCGTTCCAGTGTCAGTTGCCATGTAGTCTGTGAGAAGTACTTCCGCTCAGCTCCCGGGCCGGTCCAGCAAAGTTACATAGCGCAGTTTTTCCAACTCAGACCCCCGAAGGGCATAGGAGACAGGCCAATCGTAATATTAAAACTCATTCTAGCCGCACAATTTTTTTCAAGCTGTTATTTTAAGGTAGAAATGTTACATAGTATTACTTTAATGAAGAAAGTTGGAACCTGGTTGATGGAGAATATGGTTTCTCTTTGGTGAAAGTACTGATTGGAATTTCTTTTTGGCTCATCAGTCTTCCACCAAAATGCCAGATCTGAAAGTTTTGTGTCATGTCTGAGTTATAAAATATCTGAATGAATGGTGATGACATCATTTTTGTCTGGGTTTGCCCACGCATTGGTAAGGGGCAAATGATAGTCACAGGATGGACAGCATCTTTGTTTTGTTAATGCTCATGGTCAATAAGAAAAGGGAAGTATTGCATTGTATCTGTAATCATCATGATGAAGCCAGCTTTGGATGCGCAGCCTGCAGAGAAAACTGCTGGCTCAGCTATTATCTCAGATGGAAAAACTAAACAGAATCGGAGTTTTTTAGTTTTGATCTGAGCACAAAGTCAGAAATTGGAGAATAATTTGTCATACAAGTTTTCAAAGTTATTAGTATTCGTTTTTTTTTTTTTTACATCAAATATGGAATGAATAAACGATACATGGATTCAGAACCTTTAATTTTTTTCAGTCAATGTCCATTCAGATCCAGAACATTATGAAAATGTTTTCAAATCTTTTTACTCTCCATTCACACAGATTCTGTAGCATATATATAAACTAACATGCAGAAAACCTGACTGTTTGGATTAAGTTCATTCAAAGATTATCCCAAAGATGTTTTCGTTGTCTACAAAGTTTTACATGATTAATGAAATCATGACGTCTGGGGCCTTCTAACAAAGCAAATTGCTTGAAAATGAGTCCAAAATGAACAGAGTTGGGATGGTTTCAGTTCAGTGTACCAAAATGATCCCACAGACTAAAGCACAATTCAACTATGATTTAATAGACAGGAGAAACACGGTGGTTACAGCTGTAGCATGTTTGACTGGAAGTGGAAGTGGAATCTCAGGAGGGGAGGGGGCTGGACCGGACCAAACCATGATGAGGAATCTCAGGAGGGGAGGGGGCTGGACCGGACCAAACCATGCTGAGGAATCTCAGGAGGGGAGGGGGCTGGACCGGACCAAACCATGCTGAGGAATCTCAGGAGGGGAGGGGGCTGGACCGGACCAAACCATGATGAGGAATCTCAGGAGGGGAGGGGGATGGACCGGACCAAACCATGCTGAGGAATCTCAGGAGGGGAGGGGGCTGGACCGGACCAAACCATGCTAAGGAATCTCAGGAGGGGAGGGGGATGGACCGGACCAAACCATGATGAGGAATCTCAGGAGGGGAGGGGGCTGGACCGGACCAAACCATGATGAGGAATCTCAGGAGGGGAGGGGGCTGGACCGGACCAAACCATGCTAAGGAATCTCAGGAGGGGAGGGGGATGGACCGGACCAAACCATGATGAGGAATCTCAGGAGGGGAGGGGGCTGGACCGGACCAAACCATGATGAGTAATCTCAGGAGGGGAGGGGGATGGACCGGACCAAACCATGCTAAGGAATCTCAGGAGGGGAGGGGGATGGACCGGACCAAACCATGATGAGGAATCTTGGGAGGGGGATGGACCGGACCAAACCATGCTGAGGAATCTCAGGAGGGGAGGGGGCTGGACCGGACCAAACCATGCTGAGGAATCTCAGGAGGGGAGGGGGATGGACCGGACCAAACCATGCTAAGGAATCTCAGGAGGGGAGGGGGCTGGACCGGACCAAACCATGATGAGGAATCTCAGGAGGGGAGGGGGCTGGACCGGACCAAACCATGATGAGTAATCTCAGGAGGGGAGGGGGATGGACCGGACCAAACCATGCTAAGGAATCTCAGGAGGGGAGGGGGCTGGACCGGACCAAACCATGCTGAGGAATCTCAGGAGGGGAGGGGGCTGGACCGGACCAAACCATGCTAAGGAATCTCAGGAGGGGAGGGGGATGGACCAGACCAAACCATGATGCGGAATCTCAGGAGGGGAGGGGGCTGGACCGGACCAAACCATGCTAAGGAATCTCAGGAGGGGAGGGGGATGGACCGGACCAAACCATGATGCGGAATCTCAGGAGGGGAGGGGGCTGGACCGGACCAAACCATGATGAGTAATCTCAGGAGGGGAGGGGGATGGACCGGACCAAACCATGATGAGGAATCTCGGGAGGGGAGGGGGATGGACCGGACCAAACCATGATGAGGAATCTCGGGAGGGGGACGGACCGGACCAAACCATGCTAAGGAATCTCAGGAGGGGAGGGGGATGGACCGGACCAAACCATGCTGAGTAATCTCAGGAGGGGAGGGGGATGGACCGGACCAAACCATGCTAAGGAATCTCAGGAGGGGAGGGGGCTGGACCGGACCAAACCATGATGAGGAATCTCAGGAGGGGAGGGGGCTGGACCCGACCAAACCATGATGAGTAATCTCAGGAGGGGAGGGGGATGGACCGGACCAAACCATGATGAGGAATCTCAGGAGGGGAGGGGGCTGGACCGGACCAAACCATGCTGAGGAATCTCAGGAGGGGAGGGGGATGGACCGGACCAAACCATGCTAAGGAATCTCAGGAGGGGAGGGGGCTGGACCGGACCAAACCATGATGAGGAATCTCAGGAGGGGAGGGGGCTGGACCGGACCAAACCATGATGAGTAATCTCAGGAGGGGAGGGGGATGGACCGGACCAAACCATGCTAAGGAATCTCAGGAGGGGAGGGGGCTGGACCGGACCAAACCATGCTGAGGAATCTCAGGAGGGGAGGGGGCTGGACCGGACCAAACCATGCTGAGGAATCTCAGGAGGGGAGGGGGCTTGACCGGACCAAACCATGCTAAGGAATCTCAGGAGGGGAGGGGGATGGACCGGACCAAACCATGCTGAGTAATCTCAGGAGGGGAGGGGGATGGACCGGACCAAACCATGATGAGGAATCTCAGGAGGGGAGGGGGCTGGACCGGACCAAACCATGATGAGGAATCTCAGGAGGGGAGGGGGCTGGACCGGACCAAACCATGCTAAGGAATCTCAGGAGGGGAGGGGGATGGACCGGACCAAACCATGATGAGGAATCTCAGGAGGGGAGGGGGCTGGACCGGACCAAACCATGACGAGTAATCTCAGGAGGGGAGGGGGATGGACCGGACCAAACCATGCTAAGGAATCTCAGGAGGGGAGGGGGATGGACCGGACCAAACCATGATGAGGAATCTCGGGAGGGGGATGGACCGGACCAAACCATGATGAGTAATCTCAGGAGGGGAGGGGGATGGACCGGACCAAACCATGCTAAGGAATCTCAGGAGGGGAGGGGGATGGACCGGACCAAACCATGATGAGGAATCTCGGGAGGGGGATGGACCGGACCAAACCATGCTGAGGAATCTCAGGAGGGGAGGGGGCTGGACCGGACCAAACCATGATGAGGAATCTCAGGAGGGGAGGGGGCTGGACCGGACCAAACCATGATGAGTAATCTCAGGAGGGGAGGGGGATGGACCGGACCAAACCATGCTAAGGAATCTCAGGAGGGGAGGGGGCTGGACCGGACCAAACCATGCTGAGGAATCTCAGGAGGGGAGGGGGCTGGACCGGACCAAACCATGCTAAGGAATCTCAGGAGGGGAGGGGGATGGACCAGACCAAACCATGATGAGGAATCTCAGGAGGGGAGGGGGCTGGACCGGACCAAACCATGCTAAGGAATCTCAGGAGGGGAGGGGGATGGACCGGACCAAACCATGATGCGGAATCTCAGGAGGGGAGGGGGCTGGACCGGACCAAACCATGATGAGGAATCTCAGGAGGGGAGGGGGCTGGACCGGACCAAACCATGATGAGGAATCTCAGGAGGGGAGGGGGCTGGACCCGACCAAACCATGATGAGTAATCTCAGGAGGGGAGGGGGATGGACCGGACCAAACCATGATGAGGAATCTCAGGAGGGGAGGGGGCTGGACCGGACCAAACCATGCTGAGGAATCTCAGGAGGGGAGGGGGATGGACCGGACCAAACCATGCTAAGGAATCTCAGGAGGGGAGGGGGCTGGACCGGACCAAACCATGATGAGGAATCTCAGGAGGGGAGGGGGCTGGACCGGACCAAACCATGATGAGTAATCTCAGGAGGGGAGGGGGATGGACCGGACCAAACCATGCTAAGGAATCTCAGGAGGGGAGGGGGCTGGACCGGACCAAACCATGCTGAGGAATCTCAGGAGGGGAGGGGGCTGGACCGGACCAAACCATGCTAAGGAATCTCAGGAGGGGAGGGGGATGGACCAGACCAAACCATGATGAGGAATCTCAGGAGGGGAGGGGGCTGGACCGGACCAAACCATGCTAAGGAATCTCAGGAGGGGAGGGGGATGGACCGGACCAAACCATGATGCGGAATCTCAGGAGGGGAGGGGGCTGGACCGGACCAAACCATGATGAGTAATCTCAGGAGGGGAGGGGGATGGACCGGACCAAACCATGATGAGGAATCTCGGGAGGGGAGGGGGATGGACCGGACCAAACCATGATGAGGAATCTCGGGAGGGGAGGGGGCTGGACCCGACCAAACCATGATGAGTAATCTCAGGAGGGGAGGGGGACGGACCGGACCAAACCATGCTAAGGAATCTCAGGAGGGGAGGGGGATGGACCGGACCAAACCATGCTGAGTAATCTCAGGAGGGGAGGGGGATGGACCGGACCAAACCATGCTAAGGAATCTCAGGAGGGGAGGGGGCTGGACCGGACCAAACCATGATGAGGAATCTCAGGAGGGGAGGGGGCTGGACCCGACCAAACCATGATGAGTAATCTCAGGAGGGGAGGGGGATGGACCGGACCAAACCATGCTAAGGAATCTCAGGAGGGGAGGGGGCTGGACCGGACCAAACCATGCTGAGGAATCTCAGGAGGGGAGGGGGCTGGACCGGACCAAACCATGATGAGGAATCTCAGGAGGGGAGGGGGCTGGACCGGACCAAACCATGATGAGTAATCTCAGGAGGGGAGGGGGCTGGACCGGACCAAACCATGCTGAGGAATCTCAGGAGGGGAGGGGGCTGGACCGGACCAAACCATGCTGAGGAATCTCAGGAGGGGAGGGGGCTGGACCGGACCAAACCATGCTGAGGAATCTCAGGAGGGGAGGGGGCTGGACCGGACCAAACCATGCTGAGTAATCTCAGGAGGAGGAGGGGAATAGCCCGAGCGTTAAAAACTTTCCAGACCAGGTTTTTTGCGTAGGTGATTAGCATGGGTATTTCATTAATGTAAGATAGGCTACATTTACAGTGATATATTGGGAGAGGGAGAGGGGGATCATAATCCCACCATCTTTTCCCAGATGGTGGGATTATGATCCCTCTCTCCTCTGTAAATTATGCGGCAACAGTGACACAACACTGTACCTGTGACATCAGGCTAATGCCCCGTAGCCATTTGGTGGTGCTGTGAGAATGAGTCAGTGCTGTCATGGAGACATACTCAGGCTGAACCAACTATGAGAAAGATCAGTGGAATAGGAACATAAATTATTGAGCAACAAGAGAACAAGTTGATAGAATTAACATAAAGATAGGTAGACTTGGATTTTAGGGGAAAGTCTCTCTCACAGACACTGTACATTGTGAGTTGACATTACATATGATATAATATACACTGACAGACAGAACAGCCACAGTCAATGAGTCCATACCACAGAACAACTAATAGGAACAGAGTCTGGCACCATACTGTGGAGTTAACGGGCCTGTAACTGAGAGCGTCGGTTCAAAACGGGCTTTTCTCAATTTCAAAGTGCTGTAACTTCATCCTGAGGGAAGTAGGGTGAGGTATTTGAGTAAATGAGTGATGTCCTGTTCTATTGAGGTTGCAATGTGCATGATGGACATGTTACTTAGCTCAGCGAGACAGGGTGTGGGTAGACCAATTATTTTAACAGCTGTATGGGTGATGCGTGTGAGTTCGGATCGGTCGGTGACAGATAACAATGAAAAAACAGGTGGAACATAAGAGGATGGGCTGAATGATGCTCTGGTACAGTAACAGGGGAAGACGGGGGCAACAGTGTTTTCGGTTTATGGGTGGCTGACAGCTGCTGGTGGTTTTTCCTATGATTGTCCGTAATCTGTTGGTTGAAGCTGAGGTCCGTGTCCATACTTAGCCGATATGTTGTTAGCATCTTGTGTTGGCACCACGGGGGAAGCAAACACAGCTAATCACAACAACTGGGAATTCCTGGGGGAGACATTCGTGTTCACATCAGGTGTGCACACCTTCGGTGTGTCTTGATGTTGTAACAGCACCTATGATTGATATACACACAGACCCCACCACCTTTTCATCCATTGCTTAGTTTTGCCAAACCTAATGCATATGAAATTGTTTAGGCTGATCTCAGCATCAGAGACCAACTCCTCGAGCCAGGTTTGGGTCAGGACAATGACACAAGTGAAAGTTCTTTCCAGTCGGCAGTGTAGCGTGTAGCAGGTCCACTTTATTCAGAAGTGAGTGGGCATTTGACAAGATGATGGGGGGGAGCGGTGGTTTATGGATGCTTCGCAATTAGGGGTGGAACGGTACAAAAAACTCACGGTTCGGTACGTACCCTACGGTTCGGTACATTTTCGGTACAGTGCCGAAGGAGGCGTGTAGCGAGGTTCGAGCACATGTAATAGATATCTGAATCCTGCCTCTTCTACAGTGGAATATGGGCGCATAGCAGATGCGATGTAAATTCCAATTGCTTTGGTAATTTTTTTTGCTCTGCATGTATTCGTATCCAGGGGTTGTTGTAATACATTTGGGAGACGTAATTGGTCGGGTCTTTTCATGGTTTCTATAGAACACACCTGACGGAGGTGTGTGGTGGTCGGTAGCTACGCCACATGTCATGCTATCACGGCTGAAATGTTTCATCATACCACACAGACAGAACCGGCGCGTGTTTAATAAGTTAAACTTACACGTTGTCTCCTTTGTCTGCGGCGCGCTGCTCTCCTTTCTTCCTTCATGAAATGAAAAAGTATCGTCTCCTGACTCTCTCTGTGAGCTCTTCCAGCCTCGATGTTAGACGCCTGATGTTATTGTCCATGATTAATATCACCATCATGCAGACCATGAACACGGTGGCCTCCCCGCTCTCCATATTAGCTTCTTTGTGGTGTTTTTTCTTCTCTCGGGTTTTGTTCCGTTTTGTTGTTGAATGTGGCGCTAAACGGCTAACGGCTAACGGCTAACACGTCACTGACGCGGACGGCTGCGCGCGGCGCATCAGTCCCGACTCATGTGCAATGCAGACTGAAACAGCTCCGCTGGGGAAGGACAGTTATCAGAACGAAATTCGAGTAGGACAGTTCTGATTACTGCGTTCTTATAACTACTCTGTCCGAAAGCGTATATCTCTACGGACCAATCAGAGCTTGCATGTGGCAGTGTTTAAATGGGTCCTGAAGGAAACTCTTGCAAAATAACAGTTCCGTGTTCAGAAAACTTCCGTACCGTGTGTATTCTGCGTGGAAATGCGCGTACCGAACCGTGACCCCCGTACCGTGACGGTTCGGTACGAATACATATACCGTGCCGGCCCTATTCGCAATGAATACCTCCACGTCTTGGCCGGAGCTCGGCTGGTAGAATCACTGAAGGCTTGGTGTTGCTTTCCAGTGGAGCAACAGGAGTTCATCTTGGCTGGGGGTGAACAGCTTCTGTCGGGCGTTAGGACAAAGTGCGCAACTATCGCAAATCAGACATAGAATTCTGAAAATAAGGACTAACGCTTTGTTGAGCATGTTGACATGTCTCATGAGCCGAGTATGGTTTGCATAGACCGGCAGTATACAAACACCTAGAGAAATGAGAAACAACCCGAGTACAGACGGTGCTGCTGCATAGCATGACACTGTGGGGCATGCTCTGCTCATCATTTACCATGAAGCATCATCCAAATGCTAAGCATGTTCTGGCCAAGTTTGAAGGGTTTGTGGTGGGCACAAATGTAAAAATGGTAAGTCCGAGTGTAAAGCATTTCCTGCTGTCAGAAAGTGAGGCTACGCTTCTGTTCAGGAAAGCAATGTCGTCCAACATGAAGTTGGGTCCTTACTCAATATTTTGAAGAAACCCACACAGAGAAAAAGTAAACCATTTTGGGTTTGATCGGGCAAACAAACCCTTTCAGGGCTGTTTTTATTTCTTTCACTTTACAGAAAACTTACAGTGTGACACATGACTGCAGCTTTAAAGTGCAATGGGACAAAGGGATGCTGTAAATGAGAAACACATTGAGTAGGACCCAAAGTTTATGAAGGTAGTAAAAGTATTCACATATTTTTACGTCATTGATGACATCACTGTATGGTGGCGCATCTTTTCCATGTTTTTTTTGTCATTTTATCCACATGAAAACAATAGAAAATCAGTTAAATGTCTTTCAGTCAGATGGTGATTCTGGCTTCAGTGTTTGAGTGGCCACGAACTGGTGTTCATATCTGTGAGTTTCATCTGCTCTCAGAGTCCAGAGGGACGGCAGCTCAGTGGGCTCAGGATCTGTCACATCTGTCTCCTGGATGGCCAACAGGCTCATCGAAGTCTCTGATTCCCGCTGGTGACTTAATCAGTTTTCGACCTGTTTGCTGCCACATTCAGAACACCCCTGTGGTGCTTCCATGCCCACCTGCTCTCTCACCATATTGATCTTGTAGGCTGTTGAAATCACTGCTCTCACTGTCCTCTGATCCGTCACTCTCCTTTCCTTCTGACAGCCAACCAGGGAAATTCTCACCCTCTGAATCTTTATCAGCAACAGTGTTTCCCGCAGGAAATTGCTTAGTCAAGGTGGTGAGTCGTTGGCCGGGGGGGGGACTTCGAATGGGACGGGGGGGGGGGTGTAACTTGGAATGGGACGGGGGCTGTTAGAGCAATAACGAAGCTGTTTAAGAGCTGTAACACTTTTTTATTTACATTATTAAGGTGTCGCAATTCAATGTTATCAATGCTGTCTTTTAAAGCTGCGGTCGGCAACCTTTTTTTAGTCATATTAGCTTGAACTGTCATGGGATTCTGGAAGTAGAATATTAAATAGGCTGTTTAGGAAAAATAACGAAATCTGTAGCTCCCTCTGAAGCCTGTAATCATGCTTGCAAAAACCGAGCGCTCCCGGCTGTTTTTAACCAATCAAGTTAGGGTGGAGGAATCCTACCTGTCAATCACAGCTTGTGCACACGCTGCTGAGCGTGAGTCTGCCCCAGCTTGTGTGCGCTCACACTGGTGTGAACTTACGTGCACAACCTCGTCCACAGAGGGGGAGGGGTTTGGGGGGCGATTCGGAGCTTGTTAGAGGTTGGGGGAGGGACCTGAAAGTTGTATCAGTTCGAATTTTCCGACTTTAGACTCGCAATTTTGAAAACCTGCCGACGGCAGCTTTAATGTCTGAGCCTGGCAAAGCATTATTACTTCGGTTTAAAAAATAAAATAAAATAAAATAAAAAAATTTTTTTTTTTTTGGGAACGTTGGCAAGGCGGCAGTGCGAGTTCGCTAAGGCGGCCGCCTTGACTATAATGCGCTGCGGGAAACACTGAGCAAACATTTTAACCAAAATATCTTCTCTGTTGAATATTTTCTTGACTGAATTTCTCAAAATCTGACCTGGACATCTTTGGTATAAGCCCTTCCACATAGCTACATGGCTTAATGACTGTCACAGATACAGCACTTAGTTTCATTCACTTCCTCATCAATTTATTTGAATGTCTTTTAATGGAAAGACACCTGAATTGGGGAATTAACTCAAATAATACATTGACTTTAGTCTGGTTGACCACTCAAAGGGCTTTTACATTCCAAGCCACATTCATTCATGCACACACACATTTACAGCACGAGCATGTCTTAGTCTGTACATGTTACAGGCTACGCAGTACTTTTTTCTCCATCACACACCAGTGGATGCATCGGCAGACAACATTAGGTTCAGTGTGTTGCCCGAGGACACTTCACCATGTGGTCAGGGGAAGTTAGGAGTTGAACCACAGACTTATAGAAGATCTGCAACATCTTGGTGGACCTGAGCTTCTTTAAGAAGTACAGTGTGCTCTGTCCTGAGTGTTGCATTTCCAGTCCAGTGTGTAGTCTTCATCACCTCCATGCAGGGCTCCAGAGTGCGACCAATTTGGTCGCATATGCGACCTATTTTCTCAATGGTGCGCCTAAAAAAAATCTCAGGTTGCACCGGTGCAACCACCCGTTCGAGGAAAAAAAAAAACAAAAAAAAAACAAAAAAAAAAAGTCTACGCGACTCTGAAAGTCTCCCTGTGGTTCAACAACAGACACACGTTAGAACCATATCGTGGTCTTAACCAATCAGAGATAGTGAAGGGCGGGACCCCCCTCTGATTGGCCCGTGTACGTTTGAACACGTGCTTGCTAGTCAGACAGAGAGGTGATGAACCTCGGCTCGTCAGATAAACAGTGGATGTAGCCGCAGGTGATAAGATGAAAAGAACGATTGACAACTTTTTGCTAAGTTAAGGCCTGATACGTCCGAAAATAACCACAACCAATGCTCTGACACGGAGCCATCAACCTCCCACGTTATGTCAGGCACAGGTCCAGAGCTAGCATCCGGAGCTAGCATCAGATAATGAGCCACATACGATCGACTCCGAGCCAGAACCAACTGAAATTAAAAGGGGTAAAGTGTATATATTTCTAAGAGAGTGGCTTGACCAGTTTACCTGGCTAAAATACAGTAAAGCCGATTAATGCACTGCATTTACTGTAAAGTGTGGCAATAGTGCATTTGTGACTGGTTCTAATAGATTTCGAATTGAAACGCTGAAAAAGCACAACGCATCTATGAAACACATTACCTGCTCAGTGTCCTCTCTCCCCGCTGCCTTTCAGCGACAGGCAGCAGCAAACTGAGATGATAATCAAGTTTAACGTTGCCGACCATATTGCAAAAGTTCCCTTCACTAAGTTCAAGTCCGAAATAATTCTTCAGAAGAAAATTGGCTTGAACATAAACCCGACGTACAGCAATGATGTCGCGTGCGCAAAATTTATAGGAGTCATCGCAGATACATTGAAAAAAAAGACGTCTGTGCTAATTGCGAACAGTGAGTACATGGCATTCCTGATCGTTCAGGAAACTGTCAGGCAGTCAATAATCCAGGTGGTTGTGGAGGCACCCACCTGGATTTCCTGCAGCTTCTAACACAACAGTTCAGGCTGAAGTGTATTAAAAGCTGCAGAGAAATCAAAGAACATGATCCTCACAATGCTTCCTGCTTTGTCCAGATGAGAGTGGGCTCTTTACAGCAGGTAGATGATGCATCTTAAACACCAGCCCGAGGACCATAAGCAAAACGTAGAGCAGGCCTCCGGAGGTGACTCAATAACAATCTCTCCAGGACTTTCATGATATGGGATGTTATGGGAACTGATCTGTTGTCGTAGAGGACAAATGGATGGGATTACTGAAGTACTGGAACAAGGCATCCACCCACCCCAGAGCTGACACCATCTGGACCTGCAGATGTGCTCAGTCTCTCCAGCTGCCACCTTTTCATAACACTATTTTCTAATTATTATTCCTAACTTCTAATATTCATAGATAAGAAAATGCTTATTTACATTCTGTACTCAGTCTAAAACTATTTTGGTCTGTGCTGTGATAGTGAAGATCGATTAAAAAAGTTGGAAATGTGAAGAGTTTAAAACCTTTTAAAGCTTTTTTTCTTACTCAACCAGCTCTGTGCCTGTTCTACGTCAGGTCAAAAGCTGCACAGAAAACAAACTCGCTTCTCCTCAGCTGATCTCAAACATGTCAGGGTCATTATCAGTTAGTGCCCTGCAGATCTTTGAGGAACTCATGTGCACGCCAGGTTAATGACACCGTCATGCATCCTCTGCGTGAGGAGTCCACTCCACTGTAGCTGCATGTACAGGACATGTCGGACATGTCTGGTTAGAAACAGCCGTGTGCCCTTTGGTGAGTGTCTCTAACTCAAATGAGTTGGAAGTTTGACATGTTTATGTTTTTAAAGCCCAAATGGTGCTGCAGACTTATTATATGCCACATATGATGGTTCTAAAAGCTTTCTAATCTTTTTTCTGATTTTCTCTCTTGCTCCCTGACATTGAAAATACATAGAAATTTGTTTCTGTATTTTCATGAGATGAAAAGGTTTAAAACCACTAAGGACATGGCTTATTTTTTCTCCAACGATTCTTTCTATTATTGTTATTATGCAAAAATTGTTGCGTCATCATGTCGTCAATCCTGTTTTTTAAGTCCCAAATCATAAAAGGGAAAGTTAGCATCTGATGGATTCAGTGCTGGAGACTGTAAAGCACAGGTATGAAGGTGTGGCCAGAGCTGAATGGATGCCAGACCCAACCGTCTTTGTGTCCCAACCCAACCTGTTGGAGTAAGTGTGTGAAGTAGGAAATGGAAAGAGGGGTGTGTCTCCTCAAATCAGAGCGCAGCAGTTAGATGCTGAATGAAGAAACAGTCGGTGAAACCGTAACGCCTGGTTGTCAGGTTGATTTCAGGAGAGGCTTTCTGTGGCAGCCATAGAGGTAGGAGCATTTCTATAAGTCAGGATAGTGGCTGGATTCAGCTGTGTACTATGAAGAGGAAATTATAGGTGGAAACCTTTGGATTCTTGGCACAGTAGTTATGAAAATTAGATTTTGAAAATGTCAGATTGGGAAATGTTTGTGTTCCAGCTGAAAATGGAAAAAGAAACAAAAAGAGTTGCTATCATAAAATAAGTAGCTTATTGAACACAAAGAACACAAAGCACACCTGATCAAACTGATGTTCACATAGAAAATAACCTGTTCTTATTATCACATCACAACATCCAAATGAGAGTTGGAATGATTTTAGTTGGCATGTGACGGCATTCTTTTTATGAACAGAACTGGAGAGGGGAGAAGAGGGCATGAGGGGCATGTGGAGGGGGACTGAGTTATCTCAGACTGTCACTGAGATTTCACTTCATCAAAAGTTCCCTCATTTCAAACATGAACTGATTTAGTGATTCGTTCATTATTGATCAATGCAAGATGTTCAATGTGAAATGCTGATTTAAGAGAAGACAGGCCAAGATGTTGGTCTGTTGTAACACCCTTTAGTGATTGGGCCTCTGATTCTGGCACAGCCCTGTGTAGCTCTGTGTTTGAGTGGAGATGCTGGCTTGGGGTCCCTGTGTGGGGGTCTCATCATACTGCAGGGTCGCTTTAGAATACTTTGTTGGAAACAGCTGACCATGAAACAAAAGCTGCTGTGATAGATGTTATCTTTCATCACCTGAAGACTGAATAACCAGGATACTGTAAACATCTGAACTTTATCTGCTGATGCTGTACTCGTTTCCCTTTCCACGCTGTCAATATTAAAAAAACAACAACAAAGAATTGAAAATAGTTCATTTATTTCAGTATTTCATCATTTCAGTATTTGTACCTCTGACCTTTTTCTGTTTATCACATCTACTCACCATTTCACCTCTATTTACTCATTTTCCTCTTCTTTTCCTCTTTTCTATTCCAGCCAGTGGAGACTGAGCGCGGGCCTTCCATGAGTTTGGTGGATCACGTGAGCTCAAGATGAGGGCCTCAGGTGAGGAGTTGTCCAACAGCAGTAATAGTGTAGGCGGTGGTGCCAGCACAGTCCTGCAACGCCTCCTGCAGGAGCAGATGAACCGGAACTATGTGCTGCAACAGCAGCAACAGCAGCAATCTGGAGGGGGAGGGGGAGGCGTAGGTGGGGGAGGGGGTTATTCAGTAAGCCCGTCTGATGATCATTCCATGACTGCCCACATCGCACGACAAGAGCCCCAGGGACAAGAGCTGCAGACAGACAGTAGCCTGGAGAAGCTCGGTTCCACCAAAGTAGGAGGAGGTGGTGGGAGTAGTGGAGGAGGATGTATGGGCACCTGTGGAGGAGGGGGAGGAAACAGCAGTGGTGGAGTCGGTGGGAGCACCCAGGAGCAGTGCCCGAACCCCGAAGACCTCCCCACATATGAAGAGGCTAAAGTGCAGTCCCAATACTTCCGTGGCCAAGCTCCTCCTCCTCAACATCAACAGCAGAGCAACCCGGTCCAGCAGCTTCCCATGCCGGCCTCAGTGGGAGCCGCCTTCTATGTGACCGGGGTCAGCAGTGCTAAGGTGCGCACCGAGGGCCGTCCCACCTTACAGCGAGTGAGCGGTGCCGGGAGGGTGCATCAGGATGATGGACTGAAAGATTTGAAGCAAGGACATGTTCGCTCCCTCAGTGAGCGACTTATGCAACTGTCCTTGGCCACCAGCGGTGTGAAGGCCCATGCTCCTGTCAGCAGCGCCCCACTCTCACCCCAGCTGCCCCCTCTGGGGCAGCCTAGTGACTACTACAAAGCACAGCATCGTGGCCCACCTCCAGACTACCCTGTCAAAGGAATGGGTTCTCCCACCAAACAAGAACCTGGAAGCCATTTTTACCATGAGCAGAGAGGGAGGGAACACTCCAGGGAGGTACCGAATGTTCGATACCAACCGCCACCCGAGTATGGATCATTCAGGTACGAAAAACATACAAACACATGCACGCTTGTGTAGTCATCTATATTAGGATCCTGCATTAAGTGATTGATTCACCGTGTGTAGCCTTATCCAAACACTTTACTTAACTCACACCTTAGCCCGAACATTAATCAGGACCCCAGAAACTTTGTTCTCTGCCTTATAGGGACTTGGTTTTGTTCCATTAAGGTCAGTAATTATCACTGGAAAAGGTCCTAACGAGAAAGAAACACACACAAACACACACACACACATCACCACGTTTCTTTGCAGCTGCAGATAAAGGAAAAGTAGTGAAACCCAATAGCAAGGATAGATACTCTTACTATAATCAGTGGCAGCTGTCGCTCAAGAGGAAGAGTGGTTGTCTGTCAATCAAAAGGTTGGCAGTTTGATCCCCAGCTTCCCTGTGTCACATGTCAAAGTGTCCGTGGGCAAGACACCGAAGTCCACGTTGCATCGGTAGGTTCAGGGGAGAAACCCAGACATCTGTGGAATTAAACTGTCTACCTATAGATCCAACAAAATGTCTTAAATATCAAACAAAAATGAAGAATTCAAGAGAAAATAAACATTACTGAAGCAACAGTAATTTCTGTTACTGCCAGAGACTCAAAGAAAGTGAACAACCTGATACAGAAGGCTGGTTCTGTTCTGGAGCCCCTGGAACTGATTGTTTAAAGAAGAATGCTGCAAAAGGTGATGACCATAAAGAACAATACTGACCATCCTCTGGATGAGATTCTGATCAAACAACAGTGTTCAGTCAGAGGCTTTATCAGCTCGGCTGGAATACAGAGAGATACAGGAGGTCCTTCCTGCCAGCTGTAGTAACCATACACAATGTCTACTTGTACTGAGGAATGATCGTTATTTGTTGGTTTCATACTACAACTAAATTAATGTTTCATTTTACTTTATTCAGCTTTTATTTATCCAGGTAACTCATAAGCAACTAACTCTTTCACATTATTCACACTGGTTTCTTAAAATGTCTATTTTTCCCCATTATTTGCAAAGTCAGTACGTCTATGTAATGTCATTTAATATGAAGTGCAACTATACCCAGACTCGCCAACTGCATAACCTGCCATATACTGTGTCTATTTACAAGCAAATAATCCCTAATCTGATCCATTCAGCAGTAAGATGATCATCAATTCATGCTCAGCATTCTGTACAGACACAATACTGACTACTGTTACTGACCACATAATTGATCTCTCTTCAGATCCAGTAAGGAGGGATTGGTCCACTACCAGAGGCCCTTTCACCAACACAGTCCCACCTCCTCCGTCACCTCGGTTGGCTCCTTGTCTCGCGCCCAGTCTTCCACCCTCAGCAGCATGCTCACTGCCTCCCACAGCTCACATCCTTCTTTTCCTTACCAACAATCACAGTGTCAGGGAGAGCCTTTCTTCATCATGGGGCCTCGTAGTCACCAGGGAACAGGTTCCCACCAAGTGTTGGAGCCGGTTTCTTCAGGGGCGATACATCCAACATCACAGAGGGCTCATACTTTTCCTCATGATCCCTACGGCTCCACCCCAAGGTTGCACCATCAGCAGCAGCTGCACCTGCCATGTCAACAACCACAGCAGCAGTTCCAAGGACCTCCACCTTCACAGGCCCAGCTGTCCCTCCAGGCTGCTCATTTCCCCCTGCCCCACTCCTTCACACACCTGCAGGGGGAGCCCTATGCTACAATGGCTCGTGCCCCACAGATGGTAGATGTGCTGACAGAGGAGAACAGGATGCTGAGGCAGGAGATGGAGGCTTGTCGCGAGAAAGTCACCAAGCTTCACAAGGTAACAACATCAGCAAAATGCTTTCACTGGATAGGTGCAAGTCTGTCTTAAAAGAAAAGGATAGGTCGTTTATAGAGATGTCAGCAGTGGTGTTTCTATCACTGATTGTGATTCAAACTTTGAAGTTGTAAATAACAAAATACACTCAATCTTGCAAAGAAGATCCACTCTTGCTTAAGACCTTTTTGGAAATAGAGCAGAGTAATGCTAAAAGAAAAAGAAAACAGTTGGAACTGAATTCAGCAAAACATTGGTCCTCATGCAAGAACATTTTCGTATTTTTTTTTTTTTAAATATCTTTATTGGGTTTTATTACTTTATAGAACACTTGAACTGTGACTACAACACATGTCACAGAACCAGTATAACTCACACACACATACCTAAACTTGCACAATCCTAACATTAATAACTCCAAGTACAAAATTCTTAACTGAAATACAGATACATTTCAATGTAATAACGATCTCCCTTAAAATAAATAAGTAAATAAACAAAGATAAATAAATAAATACATTACATTCCAGATTCTATAATGCTCATGTATGGTTCCCAAAGATGAACAAACTCTTTCAGTTTTCCCTTAGCAATATATGTTAGTCTTTCTAGACCAATGCACTCTGAAAGTTCTTTTATCCACTGTTTCATGGAAGGAGCCTCTATATTCTTCCAATGAAGTGCAATCACTCTTCTAGCTTGTAGAAGCCCAAAGTCCAGTAGTTTAGTCTATTTCTTTGTTTGTATGAAGTTCAGTGGATAGATTCCAAGTACACACAGTTTAGCATTTAAAGGGATGTTGATATGAAAGACTGCTGACAGACAATTGACAATATCTTTCCAGAACTTTTGAATCTTTGGACATTCCCATAAACAGTGAAGAAGGGTTCCTTTGTTATTTAGTTCCTTTGTTATTTAGACATTTAGATCAGAAGATCAGATCAGAATGCCTTTATTGTCATCATACGTGGTACAACGAAATTCAAAGCCACCAAAAACAGTGCAAAGAGTGCAAATATAAAAGTGAAGCAGAAATATAAAAAATATAAAATACAAAAATATATAGTAATGTAAAAAAAAAGGGAGGATGTAAGGTGCACAGTTTTTTACGGTACTAAAATAAATAGAATCAAATATGGTGTTAGTGGTAACATATAAAATAAAATAAAATAAGGTGTTAGTGGGTTCAAGTATCTGGAATGTTGTCGGACATATGGTAAAGTTTAACAGGAGTTATATAGATCCGCATTAACCATTTATATTGGAGGAGCTTAAACCTTGTGTTTATCGTTTGTGTTTGTGCCTTTAAACAAGCCTCATTCCAATCTTTTTCAGTTGTGTCATCCCTCCAGGCCTTTAACCTATCCATTGCTGAATCCTTAGAGGCAGCTATTAGTAAATTATAATAAATAGAGAGTTGGCCTTTCCTTGCCATACGTCCAAGGGAGACCTCCTCTATTATTGACAATGGTGGGACATGTATATATTGTCTGGATCTGGATGACATGAAGTTTTTTTAGTTGTAGATATTTAAAGAAATGCTTTTGAGGAATTTGATACTTCTCACATAACTGATTGAAGGTAAGCAACACTCCATCCATATACAAATCTTTCACTGTCTGGATGCCCTTTGCATTCCATAATTTAAATCCCCCATCTTTTTTACCAGGTGGGAATTGTTCATTACCCCAGATGGGAGTAAATTGAGAGAGTACAGGAGACTCTCCTATATGTTTGTGTGCCGCGTGCCACATTAAAATTGTGTTTTTCAGGAAGGGATTTTTTGCATGTTTTTTAAGTGTTTTGACATCTGAAGAGTAAAGATAACTATGCAAGGGCAGTTCTGGAACAGACTCTTGTTCAATGCTTACCCAAGCTGGGGGTGAAGTTGTAAAAAAGTAGTGAGCAGCTGACGTTAACTGGGCTACATTTTCGTATTTTTATTCTAAATTTCTCTCACTTTTTTCGTACGAAGGTCTGGTACGAACACGCCACGTCAGATTCAACAAACGCTCTTAACTTGGAAAAAGTGTGTAAACGACCTGCGTAAATGATGAATGCCACCCGTGCGTATTTAAGTGCACGTGCACGAGGATAGTAGATTTGCATACTCCACGCCCAAAATAATTCCATACAAGGCTGTGCTTCCTCTTTCCTGTGCCAGGAAGTGTTGAGTCATGAAAATGGCATCAAGGCACAAAAAAACAACTTTAGGGGCTCTGAGACTGAAGTTCTGCTTCAAGAAATCCAGAAGGAACGACTTTAGGGGCTCTGAGACCGAAGTTCTGCTTCAAGAAATCCAGAAAGAACAACTTGTTCTGCTTTCAGAGATCCAGAAATAACAACTTTAGGGGCTCTGAGGCTGAAGTTCTGCTTCAAGAAATCCAGAAGGAACAACTTTAGGGGCTCTGAGACCAAAGTTCTGCTTCAAGAAATCCAGAAAGAACAACTTTAGGGGCTCTGAGGCTGAAGTTCTGCTTTCAGAGATCCAGAAAGAACAACTTGTTCTGCTTTCAGAGATCCAGAAATAACAACTTTAGGGGCTCTGAGGCTGAAGTTCTGCTTCAAGAAATCCAGAAGGAACAACTTTAGGGGCTCTGAGACCAAAGTTCTGCTTCAAGAAATCCAGAAAGAACAACTTTAGGGGCTCTGAGGCTGAAGTTCTGCTTTCAGAGATCCAGAAAGAACAACTTTAGAGGCTCTGAGACTGAAGTTCTGCTTCAAGAAATCCAGAAGGAACAACTTTAGGGGCTCTGAGACCAAAGTTCTGCTTCAAGAAATCCAGAAAGAACAACTTTAGGGGCTCTGAGGCTGAAGTTCTGCTTTCAGAGATCCAGAAAGAACAACTTTAGAGGTTCTGAGACTGAAGTTCTGCTTTCAGAGATCCAGAAAGAACAACTTGTTCTGCTTTCAGAGATCCAGAAATAACAACTTTAGGGGTGTGGGAGAAGGATGTCATGACATTCTCATGACTTCTGGCCTAGTTACATCCTGGGCCTTGTTGACTGGTTCATATGAATATTGTTGATAGTTAGAATGAGCGTGTTTATGATAAACTGCGAAAGCTAGGCGCCTCCAGAGAGGGCCACGTACACTTGTTATGATAAAACGGTATAAAAGGGTGGCACAAGATGAGCTCGTCGGACATTTTGTACATTCTGTATGCATATTTGCTGTGACAGTTTGTTCAAAAAACTCCCCAATGGACGGCTGACCAACGCGGGATTCGACTCTAATTTCTCCACAACAGGGGCTCTGAGGCTGAAGTTCTGCTTTCAGAGATCCAGAAAGAACAACTTTAGAGGTTCTGAGACTGAAGTTCTGCTTTCAGAGATCCAGAAAGAACAACTTGTTCTGCTTTCAGAGATCCAGAAATAACAACTTTAGGGGCTCTGAGGCTGAAGTTCTGCTTTCAGAGATCCAGAAAGAACGACTTTAGAGGCTCTGAGACTGAAGTTCTGCTTCAAGAAATCCAGAAGGAACAACTTTAGGGGCTCTGAGGCTGAAGTTCTGCTTTCAGAGATCCAGAAAGAACAACTTTAGAGGTTCTGAGACTGAAGTTCTGCTTTCAGAGATCCAGAAAGAACAACTTGTTCTGCTTTCAGAGATCCAGAAAGAACAACTTTAGAGGTTCTGAGACTGAAGTTCTGCTTTCAGAGATCCAGAAAGAACAACTTGTTCTGCTTTCAGAGATCCAGAAATAACAACTTTAGGGTCTCTGAGGCTGAAGTTCTGCTTTCAGAGATCCAGAAAGAACAACTTTAGAGGCTCTGAGACTGAAGTTCTGCTTCAAGAAATCCAGAAGGAACAACTTTAGGGGCTCTGAGACCAAAGTTCTGCTTCAAGAAATCCAGAAGGAACAACTTTAGGGGCTCTGAGGCTGAAGTTCTGCTTTCAGAGATCCAGAAAGAACAACTTTAGGGGCTCTGAGACTGAAGTTCTGCTTTCAGAGATCCAGAAAGAACAACTTGTTCTGCTTTCAGAGATCCAGAAATAACAACTTTAGGGGCTCTGAGGCTGAAGTTCTGCTTTCAGAGATCCAGAAAGAACAACTTTAGAGGTTCTGAGACTGAAGTTCTGCTTTCAGAGATCCAGAAGGAACAACTTGTTCTGCTTTCAGAGATCCAGAAATAACAACTTTAGGGGCTCTGAGACTGAAGTTCTGCTTTCAGAGATCCAGAAGGAACAACTTTAGGGGCTCTGAGGCTGAAGTTCTGCTTTCAGAGATCCAGAAAGGAACAACTTTAGGGGCTCTGAGGCTGAAGTTCTGCTTTCAGAGATCCAGAAAGGAAAATCTGTCATTTTTAGCAGAGTCAGCAGTGGAATTATGGGATCTGCTAAAGCCAAGAAATGGGAAGTTATTAAGAGTGCTGTTAATTCCGTGTCACCTGTAGTTCGTAATGTCGCCGAAATAAAGAAGAAATGGTTTGATATGAAAATAGCTTAAAAATGCGCTCGATGAAAGTCCCTCTTAATTTGTACTTGTTGGACAGCGGTGTATGGGAATTTGATGTACCACGGGTGATAAACTGATGAGAGCTTTGATGACCAAGGGGAGCGCACGACTCACAGAGGACTGGGACACCCCCGATCTGTCTCCAATCTCCCTCTGAAAGGTTCCAGTGGCTAAAAATCCAAGGGTGGTGACGACCTGGACGTGTGGTGGAATTGAGTTTGATCGGAATGTTTCTCTCTGGAGTCGTGGCTCTAGCAAGCTGCATATTTGCAGCAGCACAGTCCTTGGTGATCTAATTCAAATTCAATTCAATTCAAAAATACTTTATTTATCCCAGAGGGAAATTAAATGTTGATGTAGCTCAATTAAATCAAGGAGTTATTATAGATGCTGATGGCTGTGGGCAGGAAAGATTTCCTGTAGCGGTCCGTTTTGCATCCAAACTGAAGAAGCCTTTGACTGAAGAGACTCTGTTTTCCGATAACAGTCTCATGGAGAGGATGTTCAGGGTTGTCCATAATTCTCTTGATTTTATGCAAAATCCTTCTTTGCATTATTGTCTCCAGAGGTTCCACAGTCGTCCCCAGAACAGAACCAGCCTTCCTTATCAGGTTGTTGAGTCTTTTTAGGTCCCTGGTTCTGATGCTGCTGCCCCAACAGATGACGCAAGAGGAAATGACGCTCTCGACAACAGACTTGTAGAAGATCTGCAACATCTTGTTGCAAACCTTGAAGGACCTTAGCTTCCTCAAGAAGTACAGTCTGCTCTGTCCTTTCTTGTAGATGGCTTCACTGTTGTGTCTCCAGTCCAGTCTGTTGTCCAGATGAACACCAAGGTATTTATATTCCTCAACCACCTCCACTTCTTCTCCCATGATGGAAACAGGGTTTGATCTGACCTTGTTTCTCCTGAAATCTACAATCATCTCCTTTGTTTTGTTAACATTCAAGATGAGGTTCCCACCTGATGACCCCAATGATATGTTGGTCAGCACTGCTCATTGATCTATATAATACGGAGTGTAGGGAATTATTCACTGAGTCTGGTCCTTTATTTTATTTTATTTATTTTTATTTTCTTTAGCACAAGTTTCTTGTGTTTATATTGAATCCAAATCTAGCCTAGCTAGTGACTGTTGTGAATAGGGCAGCTGACAACAAGGGAAAGACCATGTGACAGATTGGAAAGACAGCTGACAGGAGGCAAAGACCCCAAAGGTGCTGCCATGGGCTAGCAATCCATGGTAGCAGTAGCGAGGCCTAGCCGCTTTGTTACAACCAGCATAAGCTACAGAAAGATTAAGGAGAATACCCCTAGAGTCAGCGAGAGCAGGGGCGGAAGATGACTCACAGGCAGACTACATGGCAACTGACACTGGAACGAACATGACTACGAGGTGGATACGTGACTCAGTGAAGGATAGGGGCACGGACCTATTCTCTAGGGCTAGAACTGACCAGAATAGTTCTCAGAGGAAAGAGAGCGTAAATAAAAGTGGTAGACTAGAGGGAAGTAAGCTTCAGGTTTGTCCTTGTGGCTGGCAGAAAGTAACATCAGTTAGAGGCCTTAAAATGCATCAGGGAAGAAAGAGATGTGTGGTAAAAGAAGGGCAGTGTGGCCGCATCGATCAGTACTTTTTAAGAAGTCAATCGAGTAAGTCGGATGAAGTCCAGCGGCAGGTAGAAAACCATAGTCCGAAGGATATCAATAACACAGCTATGGAGGTGGATGAGGAGGTTCTAAGAAGGGATGCAGCTGATACTGAGGTGAACAGGCCAGTTAGAGAGAGAAATATGGAGCAGAAAGATAGAGTTAAGTGGCCTAGGGCAAATGGTTACAAAGAATGGGAGGCAGTCAATAAAGATTTGTCAATAATATTGGGTAGGTTAGGAGGAAATGCAAGCGATAGGCTAGAGAAGATGGGAGATATAATTTATTCCTATGGTGTAGAAAGATTTGGGGTGCAAGATAGAAAGAGGGTTGAAAGAGTACATTTAGGTAAGTCTAGACGGCAAAAAGAGATGGATAAATTGGTTAAGGAAAGAAGAAATTTAAGAAAGCAGTGGAAAAGAGCTACAGAAGAAGAGAGGGAGGGAATTAATGTTTTGCAGGAAGAATTGAGAGGCAGGCTAGCAATACTTAGAAGGGCTGAATGTCTTAGGAAAAAGAGAAAGAAGAAAGAATATGTAAGGACGGCATTTTATAGGGACCCGTTCAAGTTTGTTAAAGGATTGTTTAACCAGGAAAAGGGAGGGCAGCTTAAGGCAACAAAGTCAGAGGTGGAAGAGTATCTAAGAAATACATATTCAGATCTTGAGCAGCGTAGAGTAGTAGGCCTTCCACCTGACATGCCACCATTAGGAGAGATAGCTCATAATATGGATGTTAGACCACCTAGGTGGAAAGAGGTTGAGGAGGTAGTCAGGCGTGCAAAGGCTTCGTCGGCCCCAGGGCCAAATGGAGTCCCCTACCGGGTTTATAAAAGTGCACCTGATATCCTAAAGTTTTTGTGGAGACAATTAAGAATAGTTTGGGAGAAACAGGTTATTCCTAGAGCATGGCGTAGGGCAGGAGGCGTTCTTATTCCAAAGGAGAAAGAGTCCTCGGACCTGAGTCAGTTCCGGATGATCTCTCTCCTAAATGTAGAGGGGAAGATTTTCTTTAGTTTGGTTGCACAGAGATTAGCTAGTTATTTAGAAAAGAATAGCTTAATAGATACTACTGTGCAGAAGGCAGGAATACCAGGTTTCGCAGGGTGTTTAGAGCACACTAGCATGATTTGGCATCAGATTCAGACAGCCAAGATTGAGAAAAAAGACTTGCATGTTATATTTCTGGATCTAGCAAATGCATTTGGTTCAGTGCCACATAGCCTTATTTGGAAAGCATTTGAGTATTTTAGAGTGCCTGTAGTAGTTGTTAACTTAGTGAGAGCATATTTTCAGGATATTAGACTGAGCCTAAGTACAGCAGGTTTCACAACAGGTTGGCAGAGGCTAGAAATAGGCATTATGGCAGGGTGTACGATTTCTCCATTAGCATTTACAATGGCGATGGAGATAATTATTAGAGCTTCCAAGTGGGTTGTAGGTGGAGAAAGACGTCAGGATGGCATGCGCCTTACACCAATTAGAGCATACATGGATGATATGACGTTAGTGACTACAACAGTGCCATGTATGAAGAGAATACTTGAGAGACTTAATAAAATCTAAAGTGGGCTGGGATGAAAATCAAACCTACTAAGTCTAGAAGTATCTCAATAATTAGAGGGAAATTAAGTGATAGAAAGTTTGTAATAGATGAAGAAAGCATTCCAATAATAAGGGAAAAGGCAGTAAAGAGTTTAGGCAGGTGGTACCAGGCAGACATGAATGATGGAAAGCAGTCAGTGCAGTTTCGGGAAGATGTTGCTGAGGGACTGGATAGAATAGATAAATCAGAGCTTCCAGGAAAGTTGAAGCTGTGGTGTCTGCAGTTTGGATTGTTTCCTAGGTTGATGTGGCCACTGTCTGTGAATGAGATTCCATTATCTGTTGTAGAAAAAATGGAAAGATTAGTTAGCTTTTATATTAGGAAGTGGCTAGGTATTCCTAGATGTTTAAGTACTGTGGCACTGTATGGGAAAGGCATACTCCAGCTCCCAGTATCTAGTCTAGTAGAGGAGTTTAAATGTACTAAAGTTAGGACAGAGCTCCTGTTAGCTGGGAGTAAAGATGTGGTAGTCAGTAAGGTGGTTCCAAACCCAACCAAGGGGAGGAAGTGGAAACCAAGATTGGCAGCTCAGGAGGCAGAAGCAACTCTTAGACATGCAGAGATTGTGGGTAATGTGCAAATAGGCCGGGGAGGCTTGGGGCTTGGCCCAGGCAAACCAGTGTGGAGTAGAGCAGGTCCCAAGGAGAAGAGAAAGCTAGTTGTTGAGCAGATTCGTAGACAGGAGGAAATGTTAAGGGGTGCAAAGGCAGTGGCTCAGGCTAAGCAGGGACGGTGGGTGAATTGGGAAGGTGTAGAAAAGAAAAAGCTTAGTTGGAAAGAACTGTGGAGTATGGAGGAAAGGAGTATTAGATTTTTGATAGGGGCAACATATGATGTATTTCCAACTCCCCAGAACCTAAAACTCTGGGTAAATGGAGACCCGTTATGTTCGTTATGTTCAGGTACTGCAACTCTAAAGCATATTTTGTCAGGTTGTAAGGTTAGTCTGTCACAAGGCCGGTATACATGGCGACATGACCAAGTATTAAGAAGTTTAGCTGCAGGTATTGAAGATAAACGAAGGCAGGTAAACTTAGGAGGGTCCAAGGTACAGAGAGTTGCAATTCAGTTTGTTCAAGAGGGGAGAAAGTTAAAAAGACGATAAGGAGGGACGGCAGCTTGGAGGATGCTTGTGATTGGGAGATGCAGGTAGATTTAGGAAATAAGCTTGTTGTTCCCCAGGAAATAGCCTCTACAAACCTAAGGCCTGATATAGTCTTGTGGTCTAGGAGTAGAATGAGAGTCTATTTCATAGAGCTGACTGTTCCTTGGGAGGAATTAGTAGCGGAAGCATATGAAAGGAAAAAGCTTAGATATGTGGAGTTGGGGGCAGAAGCAGAGCAGCGAGGATGGAAGGTTAGAATCTGTCCAGTGGAAGTAGGATGTAGAGGATTTGTTGCAAAGTCTGTTGTCTCATTGTTGAGGGAGCTAGGTGTAAGTGGACAGAGTGTGAGGAAAATAGTGCAGGAGGTTTCAGATAAAGCAGTAAAATCCAGCCAGTGGATTTGGATAAGAAGATGCAATAGCAGCAGGGGGCCCAGCAGGGGGGGCACTTAGGGTAAATAGACTTTTGAAAAAGCAAAGAAGAAGTTCAAGCTATTTAAGTGGAGGGTTTGGCACATTCAATTTCAATTCAATTCATTTTTATTTATATAGCGCCAAATACAACAAATGTCATCTCAAGGCACTTATATAGTAAGTCCAATTCAAGCCAATTGGAATTCAATTAATTAATAATAATCATAATTCATAAAATAATCCAATTCGTTCATATAGAGCCAATTCAAAAACAATTTCCTAGCTAAGAAAACCAACAGATTGCACTGAAAACTTTTTGTTTTTCGGTCCAATCTCCCGGCCTGAGCGGCGTGCCTGAGGCGACTGTGGAGAGAAACGACTCCCTTTTAACAGGAAGAAACCTCTGGCAGAACCAGACTCAGGAAGGGTGGCCATCCGCCTCGACCAGCTGGGGTTTGAGAAGACAGAAAGGGGGGGGGGGGGGGGGGGGGGCCGCAGCGGCGGCGGCACTGTAACACCATTCAAAGGATATCTGTTGGAACAGGGAAACACGAGTTAATGACCACAATAATGTCACATATACATAAAGAGAGTAAAGTGAGGAAAGGTGTGACAGATGAGGCCCCCCAGCAGTCTAGGCCTATAGCAGCTTAACTATGGGATGTTTCAGGATCACCTGAGCCATCCCTATTCAAGGTAAACACAAGAAACTTGTGCTAACGAAAATAAATAAATAAATAAAGGACCAGACTCAGTGAGTAATTCCCTATACTCCCTATATAGATCCATATATAGAACCATCTTTTACAGCCACAAGCTACCTCAGCCTCTCACCAACTGCACACCAGTCACAGCGGGGTGGGGATGCAAACCCTGGTTTGGGTAGGGGGAGAAATAAAAGAGGTAAGATAAGCGGGAATGGGATTCAAACCCTGGTTCGGGTAGGGGGTAATGAAAGTATAGAAGGTGCCAGAGGTGGAGGCAGGACAAGACACACTAGCAGATTCAGCAGACAAACTCACCTAAACAGTCCTATAATCACTAAAAATACCAGCAAAAACAAAGCCATACAACTCACTCTCACCAACTGCACACCAGTCACAGCGGGGTGATCCTTTTGAAACCAGGCGGCCATTTTGGGTGAGTTGGCTTGGAGTGAGTTGGCTTGGAGTGAGTTGTATGGATTTGTTTTTGCTGGCATTGTTAGTGATTATAGGATTGTTTAGGTGAGTTTGTCTGCTGAATCTGCTAGTGTGTCTTGTCCTTCCTCCACCTCTGGCACCCTCTATACTTTCATTACCCCCTACCCGAACCAGGGTTTGAATCCCATTCCCGCTTATCTAACCTCTTTTATTTCTCCCCCTACCCGAACCAGGGTTTGCATCCCCACCCCGCTGTGACTGGTGTGCAGTTGGTGAGAGGCTGAGGTAGATTATGGTTGTTGTGGTGTGAGGGGCAGTGTTGGCTGGCATTAGGGGGGTGACTCTGGGACGCCAGTGGTCATTGTCTAGCCTCCTGGAGGTGTCGTGGGCCCAACTAGACGAAACACTGATGAAAGGAGGTTCCCACCTGATGAACCCAATGATATGTTGGTCAGCACTGCTCATTGATCTATATAATACGGAGTGTAGGGAATTATTCACTGAGTCTGGTCCTTTATTTTATTTTATTTTTATTTTCTTTAGCACAAGTTTCTTGTGTTTATATTGAAGATGATTGTTCCCACACCATGCCACAAAGCGGTCCACCAGCTCTCTGTACTCAGCTTCTTGTCCATCTCTGATACACCCGACAACTGCAGAGTCATCTGAATATTTCTGTAGATGACAGGAGTCTGACTTGTACTGGAAGTCTGAAGTGTACAGAGTGAAAAGGAATGGTGAGAGTACAGTCCCCTGTGGTGCTCCTGTGCTGCTGATCACCTTGTTAGACACACAATTCTTCAGTCTGACAAACTGTGGTCTGTTTGTCAGGTAGTCATTAATCCAGGTGATTGTTGAGGCCTCCACCTGAGTCTTCTGGATTTTCAGACGAAGCAGATCAGGCTGAATTATGTTAAATGCACTGGAGAAATCAAAGAACATGATCCTCACAGTGCTGCCTGCTTTGTCCAGATGACAGTGGGTTTGTTGAAGCAGGTGTATGATAGCGTCTTCAACTCCAACTCCATGGCGATAAGCAAACTGCAGGGGGTCCTGATATGTGCTGGTTTGCTTACACAGGTGGGTCAACAGGAGTCTCTCCAGGACCTTCATGATGTGGGATGTCAGGGCAACAGGTCTGTAGTCATTGATGTCTGAAGGATGAGTTTTCTTTGGTACCGGAACCAGACAGGATGTCTTCCACAACAGTGGTACCTTCTCTTGGGTCAAGCTAAGGTTGAAAAGGTGTTGCAGAATCCCACAGAGCTGCTCTGCACAGGCCTTCAGGACTCGGGGGCTGACACCATCTGGACCTGCAGCCTTGTTCCGGTTCAGTCTCTCCAACTGCCTCTTCACCTGACTTCTAGAAACAGAAAAGTGGGAGGGGGAGGCAAAGGGGACAGCAGCATCTCCTGATTTGGTTGAAGACAAACTAGTGGAAGCAGAAGAATCCATGAATGAGGTGGAGTTGGAGATGTTACAGGAAAGCTGTGGGTCAGAGGAGGGTGGGATGTCTCTTTGGCTGGGAACAGGAGGGGAGGATGGTGAGCTTGTTCCTGAACTGAACCTGTTGAAGAATGTGTTCAGCTCATTTGCTCTGTCCAGACTTCCATCCATCCGATCCTCCCTCTGTTTGAGGCCTGTGATCTTCTTCATTCCTGACCACACATCTCTGATATTGTTCCTCTGCAGTTTACTCTCAAGCTTCTTTCTATATACCTCCTTGCTCTCTCTGGTCTTGACTTTGAGCTGCTTCTGTATACTCCTCAGTAACTCCCTGTCTCGCTCCCTAAAGGCTCTTTTTTTCTTGTTCAATAGTTCCTTTAGCTCACTGGTGATCCAGGGTTTGTTATTAGGGAAGCATCTCACTGTTCTGGTGGGGATGGTGTTGTCCACACAGAAGTTTATATAGTCAGTCACACACTCAGTCATGGCATTAATGTCCTCTCCATGTGGCTTACAAGAGAAATCCAATCGGTTGCATCAAAACAACCCTGTAAGGCTACTTCAGCTTCCTGTGACCACTTTCTAACAGTCCTTTTTGTGACAGGTAGTCTCTGGACAAGGGGTTTATATGCTGAACAGAGAAAAACAAGGTTGTGATCTGATTTACCCAGGGGAGGTCTTGATTTGGAAATGTATGAATCCTTGACATTTGTGTAAAACAAATCCAATATCTTCTTTTCTCTGGTAGAGCAGCTGACAAACTGTTGAAAAGTTGGCAGTGTAGCAGAGAGTGAGGCATGATTAAAATCACCAGATATTGCCACGAAACAATTGGGGTGTTGTGTCTGTGTCTGAGCAACAACGGAACTGATGACATCACATGCAGTGTCGGCAACAGCTGAGGGTGGAATGTAAACAGCCACCAAAACAACACTGGTGAACTCTCTTGGCAAATAATATGGACGAAAACTTACTGCCAATAGTTCAATGTCAGGACTGCAGAGACGAGTCTTCACAGTAACATGTCCTGGGTGACACCATCTGTTGTTGATAAGCACTGCCAATCCACCCCCTTTCCTTTTCCTGCTACTCTTTAAATCTCGATCTGCTCGTACAGTCAGGAAGCCCGGCAGAGAGACGCTGGAGTCGGGGATATGATCCTGCAGCCATGTCTCAGTAAAACACATAATGCTACATTCCCGATATTCTTGCTGAGTCTTTGTCAAGGCTAGAAGTTCATCCAACTTGTTGGCTAACGATCTTACATTGCCCATGATGACGGATGGCAGAGATGGTTTGAACTTCTTCTTTCTTTCTCTCCTCTTTGCTCCTGCTCTGCATCCACGACGCCTCCTTTTCAATTCCAGTGGGATTTCTGGCTTCAGTTGTCGAATTATTTCTGCTTTTCCAATGTTAATCAGCTGCTCCCTGTTGTAAACCACCTTGTTGCTATGGTTATGCATCATAACAAAAGAGCAGAATATACAAAATTATTGGGAAAAATCAATCCAGCTGCACAGCATCCAAGGCAGGAAGGAACAGTTGTCCAAAAAATGCAATTTCTTCCAAGAAAAAACAGGAATGAAATTTAGAAAAAAGAATAAATCTCAATGTGAGGTACAGAGCTACTCCAACGTGCTGCCACCCTCAGCAGCGCATTCTAGAATTATAAATCGCGATGTCAGCCATTCATCTGTCTCCGGAGGATATCTACACGGTCTCGGAACACACGCTCTCTTCCAATAGCCTGATGCACTAAGGCCTCCAAAAGTAGAAAGTCAGCCGCTGGTTACGCTTCCCATTGACCTTGTTATATCCAGAGTCAAATCAACCTTCAATTAGTGCATCATTTAAGTCAAACAGAATAATGTCAGCATCATTATGGGGTATAATGTATATATTTATTCATGATATCTTCAAAGTAGGGGGGGCGTCCAGCAGCTGATCCATGAGGAGTTATCTCAGAATTGTTGAATAGCTTAACACTGGGCATTTAAAAGGTGGTGTACGCTTTTTCAGGTTATGCAGTAAATTTCACCTAATTTTCTAACCCATCACACTGATGGTCACATTGGGGGAAATGTAGGTACATTTCTGTAGGTACAATAGAAATTATGGATGTAAGAGAATTTTTTTTTTATTTATTTTTTTTTGTGATAAATCTGAAGGGTAAAAAGTGACAATGGGTGACATCACCATCCTTCGAGCATCTTAAATTTTCATAAAACTTAAACTGACATTGTGTAGAAAGAATCCCATTAAATCTTTATGGAAAAATCTTTTGCAGTTCTTTTGCAATTTTCCCAAAAAACATCGCACAGTCTCCATATTAGTATATTGGTAGGGCTTTCTGTGGGACGTTGCCAAAATTAGTGATGAAAGTGGAAGATGTAGGAAATTCAAAAACATCAGAAATTGTGGTGAAGATTCTGAGTCGTATAGGTCATGGTAATCATAAGAGCAACTGGACTTGTTCTTGGATCTTGAAGACGTTTCAGCTCTCATCTGAAAGGCTTCTCAGTTCTGAACTAGATGTCGGGGAGTATCAGCTGGTAAGCAGAGAGGGTCATTACAGTCACATGTGAGCCCCCCCACCAATGTGTTTGAGTCATTATCACCTCTGAATTATCGAGCCGTCCGAAAGGGCGAGTGAGTTTTGGTCTCAGGATCCAAGGTATGAATGGTTGTGAAACTGCCGGGGGAGGAGAGACAATGCTGCTCTGTAGGTGAGGGAAGGGGATACCTGAGAACCCCCCTGTCATAGTTATACAGGGGATAACAGTTACTTTGTAATGCAGAATGTTGGAGTGGAAATTTATGTGTGGTTGCCGGGGGTTACAGGACGTTTTCTTATGCCTGTCATTAAACGTAAATATAAACGGATCAAGTCGATCATTCTACAATCTCCTCTGTTCAAAGATGGTTTTCCAGGCTTTAAACAAGCTGAATTCATGGAGAACCTCTAATACTGATATATTGTATATTCTTATTTTAAATCAAAGTGTAAATCACCTTTGCATTAGTATTGTATCAGGAGTTGTTATTGTGCCCCCCCCCCAACTCAGTGTAGTTCCTATTGTTCATACTTAAAGGGACACTATGTAATTTCTTCCCCCATCTAGTGGTGCAATTTTATTTTGCAAAGTTGAATGAATTTGCTCTCTAGCGCCTCACGTTTTCAAATGTGCGCTGCAACTTCTTGAACTACGGCAAGCGGAATGTGTCAAGATTCAAGAAGCTATAGCTTCAGACTCAAGGTCCATACAAACAAAAAGAAATCAAAACACACAGTACAAAGGATTATATAACACACATACAACAACACTATGAATACAGATGACAGATAACATGTCAGATAACATAACATCTCCTTTGGTGTGCAAGCAATGCAATTAGTCATATTCCGGGAGTTACCGGAAGTGACGTTGACGCAGCGTTAGCATTAGCCTGTGTTAGCAATAGGAGCATTAGCAGCGGTAAATAAACTCCCGGTAAACTTACAAACTTTCTAATGCCTCGTTTTGTGAGTTAAGAGCCTATGTGTACTACGGCAGAAGTTTGGTAACAATCAATGCATTATTAGTGGGATCATTTACGAGAAAATCTATTTAGCATTTTTTTTTTTTTTTAAACTTTATTAGTAAATCAACAAAATAACAGTTTACAAATGTGAGCATAACGCCAAAAAGAAGAAATCCAGGGGGAGCATAGGAATAATAATAAAAAGAAGAAGATGATGCACTTACAAAAAGAAAGCTAATGAACACAAAGACATATGTGCCAAGGAATAAAATCTATTTAGCATTAGCGGCTGTAATAAGCCATTTGGCGGAAATGACGTCACAATGACGTCATTTCTGCTTGTAGGCCTGGTGGGGAAATCGCGATTCGAAGTGCTTTATGTCCCTCTCGGCACTTCGTCATTTTTCATAGAGCGGAAGGACATGGCAGCCTCCATAGAGCTTACCTGCTCTATGTAGATACAGACAAGTTATTCTTCACTCAGGAGGATAAGTGAGATTTTTGACAGAGATCATTTTACACCAATGAGAACCAACTTATGAATGAATATGTTGATTTGAGCTAATAAATGACTTAATTTATTACATAGTGTCCCTTTAACTATGTTTACTGCTATTGTATTTTTGCATATGCTGCCCTTTTACTTGATTGTGCCCTTTTCACTTTAATGTGCCTTTCAATCTGTCGGCATTCTTGCGGACAGCAAAAACAGAATCTCATTGTACAGGGATGGGATCCCAACATGTTCTGTATGAGAATAAAGGCTTGAATCTAGAGAAGGATTGTGTGATCATTTTACAGCTTTAAATTTGAAAGATTGCTAAATAACTCAAAATTTCATAGTACCAATCTCCTGAATTAGCTACATTTTTTATATTTAAATGGCTGAAACAGCTTAAAGTGCGTAGGAGTAGTTATGTGTCAAAAAATGTACGGGATAATAATAAATAATACTTTAATAATAATAAAAACTAGAATGGCTGTTCCTGTGAAAAGATGATGAATGAATGCAAATGCAGAAAACCGAAAAGTTCAAATGTTTATGTTGGTGAAATAGCCTTTTTAAATTCAACAATAACAAAAAAAAAAGAATCAAACATAACAGTTAACACCTGTAGCTGGGATGAACTATCTGCTCAACCAGGTGACCTAAACAGGACGTCTAAAGAAGGATTCATTCTAAAGTCCATCATTTTACTACTTTACAACAAAAAAAGGCTTCAACAGGGTATTTAGTATTTAGTATAACAGACCAACAGTGATAGCTTTTTCCATTAATATCTCCATCTCCTGGCTTACAGGGCACTAAACTTGCAGGGACACTAATTCATGCTGCAAAAAGTCTCCCGCCACTAATTTAGTATCATCCAATCATTTTAATGCTTTAAAGAAAATTACATTTTTTTTAACACCATTGCTTTTGAAAATAAAAATGTTAAAAATGCTTCATGTTAGGGAAATAGTTTTTTTTTTTCATTCAAAAACAAGAAAGAGACAGTAAAATTTAAACATATAGCTGGGGCTTCCTGCACACCACATCAGGCATCTGCTCATCTGGGTGAGTTACAAAAGATGACTGAACTTTGTCTCCAATCATTTCACTGCTTTGCATAAAATAAATAAATAAAAATATTACCATAAACCAGTAAAGATATTTACAATCTCTAAAATCAACAGATTAGAAGATAAACTGTGAAACGCTTTGGCATTAGTATCTTAATACGTGTTAACAATACGCCTGGCTTACAGGGCACTGAACTTGCAGGGGCACTCCACCCACAAATCAAGATTCATCCAATCATTTTAATGGTTTACAGAGAATAGAAGTGTTTTAACAACATGACTTTTTGTACACGGTTGTATACAACATTAAAAAAAAATAAATAAATAAATAAAAAAAAAAATAAAAAAAATCAGTGTAATTGCTGGTGATGAATCAACTCAAATCAAATCTGTGGAAAACAAAAACAAAAATTCAATAACAGAAAACATATATGTTGAAATTTACACATGTAGCAGAGGGGGGGAGCTGGGATTTGAACCAGGGCCTCCAACATATGGAGCATCGCGTTAGTTCTGGCAGACCACGTAGTCAACGCGCCCTTTGCCTATTGGCTGACGCCGACCCAACCCTTATGGCTCCGCAACCAGCTGTGCTCAATTGGGTAATCAGCTGATGCTCGCAATTGGATGCTGGCATTTGGGGCACTTAATTTAAACTAGGTTGCTGTCACTGCTTTTTTTGCTCTCTGCTTGCACCCACCACCTCCCCTGCTCCACCGACTTCTCATTGCAAACAATGTCATACTGTTGTTCATTGTTGCTTGCTCTGTTCTAGGGGGTTTGTTGCCTTTACAGCAAATGGAAGGCACTCCACCTGAGGATGCTGCGGTTCCCTGTCTTGGCTTCCATGGAGCTCATGGAAAAGTCGGGAACTTCCTCCGAACAGAGCCATACCGCCAAACATAAATTGTATGCATTCAGAATAAGCTTCTGAAATTCACATCTATTTCTCGTCTCATTTTGACGAGAGTGGTTCTGACAGAACTAAGGTAAGCTACATAATCTGTCTCAAGAAGGCTTAATTCTGACAAAAGAAATACTTTAAACAAGTTAAAGTATTTATAACGTATTGAAGCATCATACATTATAAATATTTATAAAATAAACACACTAAAGATTACTTTTGCATTAGTATTTTAACAGCCATTGATAATGTACCTGGCTTATATAGAATAGAATACGGTTAGAAGAATACTTTATTCATCCCCCGAGGAGGGAAATTCTAATTTTCATGAAGCTCAATTAAAGTATTTACACTGATTGTATATTACCAAAAAAATAATAAAGAAATAGAGAGATAAATGTGAGAAGAACTCAGCATCACTGTTAAAAAGCCTTCTGGCTGTGGGGACAAAGGACCTCCTGAACCTCTCAGTCCTGCAGCCTCTCACTGCAGCTGCTCCTCTGTCCTGCAGGATGCTGTGGAGAGGATAACTAAGTTAAAGTACTGAAGTACTTTCTTTTAAAAATACTTAAGTATTCAAAAGTACATTTTCTAATATCAGTAAATTGCTGTATTGTTTTCTGAGTGCTTTTACAGCCCCATGTACCTCTGAAACGACCTGATGCTGTGGCCGAATGCATTTTAGGAAAGAAAACAGCAGCAGCGTGTTACAAAGCCTAAAAGCAACGAGTAACCACCAGCTTCACTCAAGTAAAGTACAGATACTCCAAAAATGTACTTAAGTACAGCACTCAAGTAAAAGTACTTTGTTACTGCCCACCACTGGTGAGCACACATACTTCTAGTCAGAGCAAACCTCCAATAAATGAGTTAAATAACGTCAGAAAGTGGTGACCTGTTAACAGATTTCAGATCCAGTATATTCTGGACTCAGTAAATTCTTTCTATCTTGTGTCTGTGGGCAGTTGGAAACAGAGATCCAGCTGGTGTCAGAGGCCTACGAAAACCTGGCGAAGTCCTCCTCCAAGAGGGAAGCCCTGGAGAAAACCATGAGGAACAAGCTGGAGCTGGAGGTGCGCCGCCTCCACGACTTCAACAGAGACCTCCGAGGTGAAACATGATGCAGTTCACCACACCTTTTTGTTTTAGGCTTTTACACTCACACTCATCTTAGTTACAATATACACAAATTAAAAAATGTCAAAATAATTACGAGGAAAAGTGGAAAAATTGAATTTGCTCATAAATGACAAGCATTGTTGAAATTCTCTAAAGAAGTAAAGCCATGTTGGCTCATTGTCAAAGTTAAAACTAAATCTATAATATATGGTAGAGAGAAAATCTTTATTTCTCAGTAAAGGGCCAGGTTAAATTATGTCCATGTATAATTTATATATAATCTGCAGCCAGCAGGTATGACTGAAAGTCCAGATGTTTTGTTCATATTTTGTCCTTCTCTTGGAATAGTGCTGATGATCTTCTAACCATTTAAAGTGTTGTAATGACACACAGGGTGCTTGCGCAAGTCTTGAAAGTCTTAATAAGTATGGAATTTTGAAGCACTGTTTTCCAGACCTTGAAAAGTCTTGAATTTTGTGTGAAAGTCTTAATAAAGTATGAGCATACTGTAAAATTCTACCATACATTTATTTTCCAAAGGCATTGTGAAATCAGAAATAGGAAGGTAGGCTATAAAACTATAATTTTACTAACTGGTCACGTACTGTATTAGCCTAATGGGATGAGATGTGAGTGAAGAGACTGAATTCTACATACATTCATCCATCCATTCATTTTTTTTATAGATAGTTTTTGTGACACTTGTTTGATGTGAAATTCATGTACTTGTGATTTTCATGTTTTGAAACGTTTTCATCAGTAAAAGCATAATTTACTGTGAATAATGCATTTGTTCATTGAATACTAGCCTATAAAAATTAACATTTCTAATAAACACAGTTGGTACAATCTCAACCAATGAAGTAGGCAGTAGGCACACCAGTTACAAGTACATAAAGTTAAGGTCTTGGGGGAAAAAAGTATCAGTTTTAAAAAAGTCTGGAATTTTAATTTGGAAAAAGAGCAAGCACCCTGGACACATGGACGAGTTAATACACACCTGGATGCTCCAGACCAACAAACTGTGTTATAACTTCATCAGAGCATCATAAAAAACTAATTATGTACAGACATCTGATGGTTCAGTGTAAACTGTGTGATCATGGCTATCAGAGTATTTACCTCACAAACAGCAACGTAGGAGCCATTTTCCCCACCTGATCAGAACGGCCTTTCTGGGGATTATACTCTGTTTGATGGTAGAACTGGGTCATAATTTATGACTACATCTTTTAATGTTAGATTTAGAGTCTGATTTGTTCATTCTTACAACCCTCATGAATATATAGATCTTTTTTTTTCACACAACAACAAATCATGTCCGGTGACTTTTTTAAGAGGGTTCAGTTCCTTTTGGGAAACAGGAAAGAACAGCAGAAAACAAAAAGAAACAGGAATGTCCCTCATGTATCGTGTACACTGCAGCATTTGGTACTAATTTCAATTCAGTTCAGTTTTATTTGTATAGCATCAAGTCACAACAAATGTCATCTGAAGGCTCTTCAAATATATAGTCCAATTCAAGCCGGATATAATCCAGTTCATTGGAAGACCAATTCATTCAATTCCAAATTAGACTCATTCACACAGAGCCAATTGGTTTAGGTTGGGCTGAGAGGACAGGAAAGAGTAACACCAGGCCAGGGACACCTGCTGAGAGAGAGAAACACAAGTTAATGACAACAATGATGTCACATGGACATGGAGAGGTGCATCATGGGAGCTCCCCCAGCGGCTGGGCCTATAGCAGCTTAACTATGGGATGTTCCGGGGTCACCTGAGCCATCCCTAACTATAAGCTTTATCAGAAAGGAAAGTTTTAAGCCTGGTCTTAAAGGTAGAGAGGGGCCTGATAACTGAAGGCTCTGCCTCCCAAACTGGCCGCTGGTTCCACAGAGAGGGGCCTGATAAATGAAGGCTCTGCCTCCCAAACTGGCCGCTGGTTCCACAGAGAGGGGCCTGATAACTGAAGGCTCTGCCTCCCAAACTGGCAGCTGGTTCCACAGAGAGGGGCCTGATAACTGAAGGCTCTGCCTCCCATTCTACTTTTAGAAACTCTGGGAACCTCAAGTAAACCTGCAGTTTGGGAACGAAGTGCTCTGTTAGGAAAATATCTTACAATGAGATCTTTAAGATATGATGGAGCTCGGTCATTAAGAGCTTTATATGTGAGGAGAAGAATCTTAAATTCTATTCTGAATTTAACAGGGAGCCAATGAAGAGAAGCTAAAACTGGAGAAATATGATCTCTCCTGTTAGATCTCATCAGAACTCTGGCTGCAGCAAACAGATGGAATCACTTTCTGCAGACAGAATGTAGTCCTGCAGATCTGCGGATCTTAAGCATTAAACTGGAACAAACTTCATGAAGTGCTTCCACTTTTCAAGAAGATTTGCAAAATAAACACAATCACACCTTTTTGTTTTATTTCTGTATGTCTGTCCTAAACAGTGTGTGTTATGTGCTGCTGTGTTAAAGAGCGCATGGAGACGGCAAATAAGCAGCTGGCCTCCAAAGAGTGTGACGGCTCAGAGGACAACCGCAAAACCATCTCCCAGCTGCTGGCTCAGAGTGAGTGATGCACATGCACGTGCACACACACACACACACACACATCATCACAGTCGATTTAGATTTAGATCCAGTTTGCAGGCGCAGTGATAAGTGAGCACCAGGTTTACTGCAGAGCCCGGTCGGATCTGTTCTTAAACGGTGGCCATTTCAGAGTATTTTTTTATTCTGTTTATGTCGAGTTGTTTGATGCCTAAGAAACAACAGATCAGAAATTAAACAAAATGAAGCAGATTTGTACAAATGAGTGAGTACCGTCCTTGTCTTTGAATAAAATCCATTTCCTTTGTTCAAAGTCCTCTTCTTTTACTCGTAGATTAATATCCATTGTGTAGATCTCTTTAATAATGTCCATCCATGTGAAACATTTCCTGCTAATGGACTTCTTGTTTCGAATCTCGGATCCAGGAAGTGCAGTGTGGTTTTCGTCCTGGCCGTGGAACAGTGGACCAGCTCTATACCCTCCGCAGGATCCTGGAGGGTGCATGGGAGTTCGCCCAACCGGTCTACATGTGTTTTGTGGACTTGGAGAAGGCGTTCGACCGTGTCCCTCGGGGACTCTTGTGGGGGGTGCTCCGGGAGTATGGAGTGCCGGACCCCCTGATATGGGCTGTTGGGTCTCTGTATGACCGGTGTCAGAGTTTGGTCCGCATTGCCGGCAGTAAGTCGGACATGTTTCCTGTGAGGGTTGGACTCCGTCAGGGCTGCCCTTTGTCACCGATTCTGTTCATAATTTTTAAGGGCGTTGAGGGGGTCCGGTTTGGCGACCTCAGAATCGGGTCTCTGCTCTTTGCGGACGATGCGGTTCTGTTGGCGTCGTCGGGCCGTGACCTTCAGCTCTCACTGGAGCGGTTCGCAGCCGAGTGTGAAGCGGCTGGGATGAGAATCAGCACCTCCAAATCTGAGACCATGGTCCTCGGCCGGAAAAGGGTGGAATGCTCTTTCCGGGTCAGGAATGAGATCCTTCCCCAAGTGGAGGAGTTCAAGTATCTCGGGGTCTTGTTCGCGAGTGAGGGACGAATGGAGCAGGAGATTGACAGACGGATCAGTGCGGCGTCTGCAGTGATGCGGGCTCTGCACCGGCCCGTCGTGGTGAAGAAGGAGCTGAGCCAGAAGGCCAAGCTCTCGGTTTACCGGTCAATCTATGTTCCTATCCTCACCTATGGTCATGAGCTGTGGGTAGTGACCCAAAGAACGAGATCCTACCCTCACCTATGGTCACGAGCTGTGGGTAGTGACCGAAAGAACGAGATCGCGAATATAAGCGGCGGAAATGAGTTTCCTCCGCAGGGTGTCTGGGCTCTCCCTTAGAGATAGGGTGAGAAGAATGATCTATAACTATCAAGAGTTTAGGAAGTATTCTTTCTTTCATTTTGGCCTCCATTTTGTTCCTGCTCTGCATACTGGACTCCACTTCAGCTCTTCTTGGTTTGGGGTCTTATTCCAGGCATTTTGTTTGGCTTTTGACAGCTCAGTTAGCTGCTCCAAAAACTGTCCTGTTTCCATGGTTATGAATAAAAAACCTGCCAGTTACCACAAGTCCTTCCAGCAGCACAGCATCCAAACCAGCACAGAAAAATGTCTCAAATGTTGCTTCAAACTCAACTTCAAAAATATTTCTGTCTATGGCTAAGTTCCTAAAGGTTTAGGATCCCAACAACACATCAGCGTGATCATGAAGAAGCAAGTTCTTGTAGAAATAGTAAATATGGACCAAGACGTGGTGTATGAGTGTGATTTCGGCATGTAGCGTAAAAGAGTGAACTGGCATTGAAATGTGCTCTATAAGTCGGGTTAGGGGGTATAAGTTCAGACATGTGACAGTTTTACTGAAACAGCAGAAGGAAACATGTTTTAAGCTGCAAAGGGAACGAGTGTAAAGTATACTGTTCAATACACTCCATCACAAAGAGTCAAATGGACAGAAGGTGGTTCGGCCTATCCTACCTACCGAGTGTTTATTCTTATTTATAGGTTGTATAACATTTACCATCTGAAATGAAATAATAAAAAAGGATAAAGACATGTAGATGGATTCATTTTCCTGTGTGTTCAGATAAAGAAATCCTACGTGAGAAGGAGAAATTGGAGATGGAGTTAAATGCACTGCGATCTACCACCGACGACCAGAGGAGGCACATTGAGATCAGAGACCAGGCACTCAACAACGCCCAGGCCAAAGTGGTCAAACTGGAGGAGGAGGTAAGCCTTAATGCTTGTTCCAGTCTTTATCAGACAGGACCTGGTCCCATTTAAGGTAGGAAGTCACAACAGATTAAAAAAAAACTCAGTTAAACAGTTATACAACAGCAGTTCACATAAAAAGTGATCTCAGGGCATTTTACAGTGGTGGATTCAATTCAAGTGAAATTATACAGTCCAATTCAATTCACTCCAGTTCAGTCCAGTCCAGTAGACAGACAGTATTGATCAATGGAAATTCATAAAAGGTTGACCAGCAAACACTTAATCTTCCCTCTGATTGGTTGTCCTCAGGATGCACAGGGACCCAGTGATAGGTTGTTCAGAATCTTAGCAAAGACCTTTGGTCATGTGTCAGTGTGCCACTGCTTTGTTTTTCCATTTGGAGTTTCTCATGCTTGTTAATAATGACCTATGAATAAGACTGTATGAATCTATGGCACACTGCAAGACCATTATAATCAGAATTCTTATTAATCCACATGTTAATATTCAATACACGATCTCTTTTCTACTCATTTATTAATCTTTTGGGAAATACTTTTTGTTTTAATTGCTTATAAAGTAATTTCATTTATTTATAGAGTGCTATTTCATAGCAAAATCTCATCACAGGGGAGAATGAAGACAAAATAAACAAGTTCAATTCAAGTTTATTGAAATAAAGCCACTTCAGTTTGATATTGTCATACAATGTCAATGAAAAAAACTAAGTTGTTTAGCTGAGGAAACCAACAGATTATATCAAAACTTCTCTCTGATCCAATCGTGCACGAGGCGACTGTGGAGAGAAGAACCTCCATCAGAACCAGAACCAGGAAGAACCCTCCATCAGAACCAGGAAGAAACCATCAGAACCAGAACCAGGAAGGGCGGCCATCTGCCTGGACCAGCTGGGGGCTGAGAGGACAGAAAAGAAGGGACAACAAACACCTATAAATGGTTCTGATGGAGGTTTCTACCTGGTTCTGGTCCTGGTTCTGGTTCTGATGGAGGTTTCTTCCTGGTTCTGGTTCTAGTTCTGATGGAAGGGATTGAATCAAACAGAAGATTTGACGCAATATTTTGGTAGGTGCCATTGGAGGTGCCATTATATGAAATGGACTCATTTGGATTTTAATCAGTATATTTCATTTGGATTATAATGGACTGGATTTAATTGTATTATAAATGGCTTTGTTGTAGATTACATTATAAAGAAATATGAATTAAATTTAATAAATGAAGATGGACTGAAGATTAGGACTCAAATACGATTGTGATATTAATCGAGGCAAACAGAATATAGTTGAAGATTATTTCTAAAAATTCTAAATTTGAGTTTAAAACAGTTTACTTTGCATAAAAAAATGAGTTTCAAATAACTGACAGCAAATCATACTAAAAGGTTTAAGGTCAGGAAAAGTCCTTTTTTCTGACAGTTAACAGTTTTTATCAGTGGAATTATTCACACGCACATTCAGTATGTAAAACATTAATTTCTGTTCCTCCATTATGATAAAGAAGTCAGCACAGATGAAGTGTTGATGTTAAGATGAGTTCCTGTTTGTCTGTATTTCTGTGTTCAGCTGAAGAAAAAGCAGGTTTACGTGGAGAAAGTAGAGCGGATGCAGCAGGCCCTGGCTCAGCTTCAGGCAGCGTGTGAGAAGCGAGAGCAGCTGGAACACCGACTCCGAACCAGACTGGAGAGAGAGCTGGAGTCCCTCCGCATGCAGCAGGTAACACATTCTGCTGCCCGCCTTCCCGTTAGAGACAGAGACCACCGGCTTCCCGTTAGAGACAGAGGCCACCGCCTTCCCGTTAGAGACAGAGGCCACCGCCTTCCCGTTAGAGACAGAGGCCACCGCCTTCCCGTTAGAGACAGAGGCCACCGCCTTCCCGTTAGAGACAGAGGCCACCGGCTTCCCGTTAGAGACAGAGGCCACCGCCTTCCCGTTAGAGACAGAGGCCACCGCCTTCCCGTTAGAGACAGAGACCACCGCCTTCCCGTTAGAGACAGAGGCCACCGGCTTCCCGTTAGAGACAGAGGCCACCGCCTTCCCGTTAGAGACAGAGGCCACCGCCTTCCCGTTAGAGACAGAGGCCACCGCCTTCCCGTTAGAGACAGAGGCCACCGCCTTCCCGTTAGAGACAGAGGCCACCGCCTTCCCGTTAGAGACAGAGGCCACCGCCTTCCCGTTAGAGACAGAGACCACCGGCTTCCCGTTAGAGACAGAGACCACCGGCTGGTGTTTACGGCCATTCTGAGCCCAATGAAAGCAATGTTCATGCCGTGCAGCTGATACGGTGCGTTCACACCAAACGCGATGCGAATATTCGCACCGCCTTCATCGCGCGATCGTTGCCGCAGGTGCAAATTAAATTCCATCGCCTCAAACGCCTCTTTCGCGCGAGTAAAAAACGAGTGAATAGCTCAAGGGGCTATCCATGGCTGATCGCGTCCTTGTACCTGCTGTGGCAGTCCGAGATTCGTCTGAAACGCACACGCCGTCGTGTCTGGGTCAGTGACATCATCCGGTGGTGCATTCAGCTCGGATAATTTCACCGCCTTCTCCAGGAGTTGCGTCTGGATGACGGCCGCCTCCAGCGGCACCCCAGGCCCACCAGGACCCAGCCCGACAACCCGCTCGGGAGGACCGGCGCCTGCAGCCGGCGTCCCGCCGAGAGATCACGGCACCGATCCTCCCGAGCAGGCCACCAAACTGGGTCCCGGTGAGCCCGAAACACCGCTGGAAGCGGCCGCCACGGGAGGATCGGTGCCGTGATCTCTCGGCGGGACGCCGGCTGCAGGCGCTCCGCAGCTGGGCCGCGGCTCCGTTTCAGCTGCGGGGCGCCTGTGGTTGGTGTCCTGCCGAGAGATCGCGGCGCCGGTCCTCCCGAGCGGGTCGTCGGGCTGGGTCCTGGTGGGCCTGGGGTGCCGCTGGAGGCGGCCGTCATCCAGACGGAACTCCTGGAGAAGGCGGTGATTTAATTTTTTTATTTTATTTAGTCAGGGACCATGTGCAAAGTACATTAATTACAAAGTAAAGAGATGACCTGCACCAGATTGTAGCTTAGAAGCTAATTTCCATCTGCAGTCCCATCTGCATGTCACAGACAGCGCCTGTCCATCTGTCTCCACGTCACTGTCGTCCAGAATCTCAACGCTGATAGGCTGTCTGGCGCGAATATTTCGCCAAAGTTGGATTTTTTTTAACTCGCGCGAATCGCATATTTTCACTCGCGCCGCCGGCTCGAATCCGCGTCTAATCGCGTCTTTGCATTGACTTTGTATGTAATCGCGTCGCTCGACCGCGTCTGGTGTGAACACACCGATATTGTCAAATAAGGAGAATCGTGATGAAAAATGAGATCAATATTGTCTGCTTAGATATTTCACAAGTCTGCATCAAACTCTGAGCTGTTCTTTTATAATGAGGTAACCAGAATTTACAAATGACCAGAATTTAAATTTAGGGAAATTATACACAATACAGGAAATATGGAACATATAAAAACAGAACAACAACAACAGCTAATCAAAGGATGTGTTTCCAGCTCAGAGTTAAGCCTAACCCCACAGAGTGGGGGCTACTGTCAGAGTGGGAGCCACTGTTACAGAGTCAACTTTGGTTTTCAGCTGTGTGCTGCACAGCCAGCAGGCCCTGATCACATGACCTCAGGGTCTCTGATGGAAGCTGGTGCTGGTCCATGCAGAGCTCTGCTCTGGGGAAATATCCACACGGTGATGTGAAATATGTTTTATTGAAAGACTTCTTTCATTTTGTTGCCTTTTTCCATCAAATGTTGTGATAAAATAAATGCTTTTGAAAGGGTTACAAATTCTGTGTAATAAGCCATAATAATGAGAATAATAAGCCTTTTTCTTCCTCTCAGCGTCAGGGGATCTCTCAGAGCAGCGGTGGGGTCCCCTCTGAGTACAACGCCACGGCCTTAATGGAGCACCTCAGAGAGAAAGAGGAACGGATTCTGGCTCTGGAGGCCGACATGACCAAGTGGGAGCAGAAGTACCTGGAGGAGAGCGTAATGAGGCAGTTTGCCCTGGATGCTGCTTCATCTGTGGCAACTCAGAGGTGTGTTTTTGCAGGTTGGGTTTATGCTAACAGTTATCAAACGATGCTTGATGAAACTGTAGAGCAAAGTGTTTAGTTTGTAATTTGCTGTTGTCATAAGACACCGGAGATGGTCAGGGTTCCAATGCAGCCATTTATTTCCTGGGCACTGCTCTTTTTATACGATTCCAGGATGAACTTGGAAGTTCTACCCATTTCTTTAAATGACACCCGAGTTCTTTCAAGGAAAAATGATTTCACAGGTTGGTTTTCTTGTCATATTGGACCTACATCTATATGTACATTTGTCACGGCTTGAGCTCAAGAACTCGGACTGAAATGCAGACTGAATGGAATACGAAGATAAAAGGTTTATTAGTTGTGGGGATGGATTAGTCGGATCCAGACAGCGGAGGATTCTGCAGGAGGGAGAGGGTTCGAACGATCCTGCACAACAGTAGGTGAGAATCCAAAAGGGAGTAAGATCCGAGTCCTCGGCTTTTGATCCGAGTCGGGTACGCTTTGGTGGTAGTGGAAACACTGAAATAAGCGGACCATTCTGAACTTCATGGTGGAAACGAGGCTTTACTCTGCACTAGTTCTGCTCTTAGCTGTTTGGTTTTGGAAGGAAATACACTTTTGATTTCTTATGACCTGAAGTTCTTTTGCCTCCCGATGTGGAACACACTTATTGTAAGTCGCTTTGGATAAAACCGTCTGCAGAATGACCGTAATGTAATAAATATTAAGGCTGGCCTGCGACTTTGTCCAAGTTTTTACGTGCGGTGTAACCCTAATAATATACCAAGAGAAGGTGACCTTCACGACCAAAGACAAGGAAATTAAATGTTGCCCGAGGGAGGCTTACGACTTCTACAGAAAGGAGAAAAGAAACTGAACCAATTCTTCAACTGGTTCAAACACTTACCAACAACAACAATTGAACAATTGTAACAACAATAAAACACAAAGATAATGTGAATGCAATCATCTTGGTAGTCTGTAAATGGACGCTCACATAATGATCTATGAAGGAACCAAAACTCTTGACTTTTACTTTGATTTGTGTCCTGCAGGGATACATCCGTAGCGGGCATCAACCACTCCCCGAGCAGCAGCTACGATACCTCGGTGGAGGCTCGAATACAGAAGGAAGAGGAGGAGATTCTCATGGCCAATCGGCGTTGTCTGGACATGGAAAGCAGGTAAATACCAAAAATACAGGCAGCCTCTTCAATACCCAGTTCTGGTAATGTCATAATCTAGGGTGACCAGATGTCCTTTTTACATGTCCTCTTTTTGAGAGCTAAAACTAGCGTCTGGCTGGAATTTCACAATCGTCCGGGACTTTTTCTCCATCTCAGCCTCATATGTTTCCATTGGATTTGTGTTACATTTCACTCCCCATACTCGCTTATTATCATACACTTACTCTCCTCCCAGCCCGACAGCATAGATCGATTGGAAGGCCGAGGACAAAGTTCAAGTCTTTCTGTCCCACGTTCTTTACAGTCTCTGACTATAGAGAACCATCATGGTCGATCACTGTCTCTGTTCAAACATTCAACTGGTCGGCACTATGATGAGCACCAATGACTGCCCTCAGCTCAGTTTCTTTGTTAACATCCAGATGACCTACAGGAAAAATACCCATACTTTTGTCTTGGTCGGGATGCCGTACATTGGCCAACTTGTTCATTTTAATCTGTGGCCGTATAAAGGCATAGCTTTGATTTATTTTTCATTGTTATAACACCTGGCCAAATGTTGTGATCTTAAAGCACCACACTGAAAGTGGACTGAATGCCACAACAAGCTACTGTCACAATGGGTGGAGTGCGAGGCGTAGAAGGACACGGATGCAGACTTTCAAAAAAGCTAATTGATTTATTTATCAAAACAAGGTCAACATAAAGCGCGGCTGAGCCGGATAACAAAACTAGACTAAGACAAAAGAAAGAACATGACTTGGCTTTACATGAAATCACAGGTTGACTTGACGTGGCGTGAAGGGTGAAAGGATTTCACAAAGACTGAGAGAAACCAGAGAGCCTAAATACTGTGGGAACTGATGAGAGAATCGAACAGGTGTCGCAGATGAGCTGATAACCTGAACATGGGGACTGAGGAAGCAGAAACTGTGGGGAAAACAATGGCAAAACTTAACTAAAGATGAACTTAAAAACTAAGACATGACATAACCTAAAACATGATAAAACACAAAAGAACAAAAAACATGGGGAAAACCCCATGGACGTGACAGCTACAGTTTATTTAATCTTTGGCCAAAAAAATAAATTTCAAAAGTTCAAATCAATTTAGTTTTATTTATATAGCGCCAAATTACAACAAATACATCTCAAGGCACTTAAATAATACAGTGCAATTCAAGCCAGTTGTAATTATTTAATTGTAATCTTAATCCATCCATCAATTTTCTATACCTGCTGAATCTGTCGGTCGGGTCGCAGGGGGGCAAGGGGGCTGTAGCCTATCCCAGCTGTTGGAGAGAACCCACGCATACACGGGGAGAACATGCAAACTCCACTCAGAAAGGCACCAGCTGGGAGTTGAACCTGGAATGGGATGGCGCTAACCACCTCACCACCGTGCAGCTCCAATCTTAACTTCATTTAATATTAGTCCAATTCATACATAGAGAGCCAATTAAACAGCTTAATTGCTTAGCTTTCCGAGCTAAGGAAACCAACAGATTGCACTGAAACTTGTCTTCAGTCCAATCTCCCGTCCTGAGCGTGCCTGAGGCGACTGTGGAGAGAAACGACTCCCTTTGAACAGGAAGAAACCTCTGGCAGAACCAGACTCAGGAAGGGTGGCCATCCGCCTCCACCAGCTGGGGTTTGAGAAGACAGAAAAGAGGGGACAACAAACAACTGTAACACCAGGCCAGGAATAAAACATGGAAACACATGTTAATGACAACAATAATGCCAAATGCACATAATGTCATATGAGGAAATAAACGGGGGAAAAGAGAGTAAAGTGAGGAAAGGTGTGACAGATGAGGCCCCCCAGCAGTCTGGGCCTATAGCAGCTTAACTATGGGATGTTTCAGGATCACCTGAGCCATCCCTAACTATAAGCTTTATCAAAAAGGAAAGTTTTAAGCCTGGTCTTAAAAGTGGAAAGGGTGTCTGCTTCCCGGACATTTACTGGCAGCTTATGCCACAAGAGAGGGGCCTGATAACTGAAGGCTCTGCCTCCCAAACTGGCAGCTGGTTCCACAGAGAGGGGCCTGATAACTGAAGGCTCTGCCTCCCAAACTGGCAGCTGGTTCCACAGAGAAGGGCCTGATAACTGAAGGCTCTGCCTCCCAAACTGGCAGCTGGTTCCACAGAGAGGGGCCTGATAACTGAAGACTCTGCCTCCCAAACTGGCAGCTGGTCCCACAGAGAGGGGCCTGATAACTGAAGGCTCTGCCTCCCAAACTGGCAGCTGGTTCCACAGAGAGGGGCCTGATAACTGAAGGCTCTGCCTCCCAAACTGGCAGCTGGTTCCACAGAGAGGGGCCTGATAACTGAAGGCTCTGCCTCCCAAACTGGCAGCTGGTCCCACAGAGAGGGGCCTGATAACTGAAGGCTCTGCCTCCCAAACTGGCAGCTGGTTCCACAGAGAGGGGCCTGATAACTGAAGGCTCTGCCTCCCAAACTGGCAGCTGGTCCCACAGAGAGGGGCCTGATAACTGAAGGCTCTGCCTCCCAAACTGGCAGCTGGTTCCACAGAGAGGGGCCTGATAACCGAAGGCTCTGCCAGGTGTGTTATTTCTGTCCCACAGCAGTTCCAGACGGGTTGTTAGCAGCCAGCTGTAGCTCCAGTGCGTCCATTTGGTGGATTGTACATCTGTCATGTTTCCCATTACAATAATTCAAATTCTGTCAGACTTGATTGATCAAAATCCTAAATGATTGGATTAATATAAGTGATGAATTCATTTTTCACTGCTGCCGTGCACAGATGTGTCCAGGCTCTGATCATTTAGATAGATACTTTATTGATCCCGAAGGAAATTCAAGCCAAAAGAAATTCAAGTCAAAAAATACCATTTTTAATGGTATTATGATTTTACACTGATGAACATTATTCTGAAATTGCTCCACAGTTTGTAGATGTAGTTTCTTTTGTAAATTTCAGAATCTCTGCTTATCTTTACCTCTGAGAGATTCTACCTCTCTAAGGTGCTCTTTTTATAGCCAGTCACAGTCACGTTACTGACCTGTTAGTGAACCTAACTAATTGCACCATGATTCTCCAGCTGTTTTAGTCCTTCTTCCTTTTCCAGCCTTTTGTTGGCCAAACCTTTTTTATCTGTTTAGCTGGTATTACATTTTGCATTTCGTGTCCCAGTTTTTGTACTAACGAACCATTGTGGAGCAAGTCTCAGTTATTCACTCACCGTCCCGTAGTAACCATAGTAACCACTCTGCTCCTCTGTCCAGGATAAAGAATCTCCATGCCCAAATAATTGAGAAGGATGCCATGATCAAGGTGCTTCACCAGCGCTCCAGGAAAGAGCCCATCAAGTCCGATGCCCAATCCGCCATGAGGCCGTCCAAATCCCTGATGTCCATCTCCAACTCGGGCTCTGGTGGCTCAGGGCTTCTGTCACATAATCTGGGACTAAGTAGCTCACCAATCACTGAAGAACGCAAGGACACCAGCTGGAAGGGCAGCCTGGGTGAGAAGCTCATGCACTGGTGGTAAACATGTCACACATAAGCCCCCTTCAGATGGGAGAAAACTGACAGTTAAACCTAGGACATTAAGTCACCGAGGCATTGGGCCTCATGCAAGAACCATCCATCCATCCATCCATTATCTATACCGCTGAATCCGTCGATCGGGTCGCGGGTGGGCTGGAGCCTATCCCAGCAGTCAATGGGCGAGAGGCGGGGTACACCCTGGACAGGCCGCCAGTCCATCGCAGGGCCACATAGAGACAAACAACCATGCACGCTCACACTCACTCCTAAGGACAATTTAGAGATGCCAATCAACCTAACATGCATGATTTTTTTGGACAGTGGGAGGAAGCCGGAGTACCCGGAGAGAACCCACGCATACACGGGGAGAACATGCAAACTCCACACAGAAAGGCCCCAGCTGGGTGTTGAACCTGGAACCTTCTTGCTGTGAGGCGACGGTGCTAACCACCACACCACCGTGCAGCCTCATGCAAGAACATTTTCGTATTTTTATTCTAAATTTCTCTCAATTTTTTCGTAAGAAGGTCTCGTACGAACACGCCACGTCAGATTCAACAAGCGCTCTTAACTTCGGAAAAAGTGTGTAAACGACCTGCGTAAATGATGAATCACACCTGTGCGTATCTAAGTTCACGTGCACGAGGATAGTAAATTTGCATACTCCACGCCCAAAATGATACCATATAAGGCTGTGCTTCCTCTCTGCTGTGCCAGGAAGTGTTGAGTCATGAGAATGGCATCAAGGCACAAAAAGAAGAACTTTACGGGCTCTGAGACTGAAGTTCTGCTTTCAGAGATCCAAAAAGGAAAATCTGTCATTTTTAGCAGTGTCAGCAGTGGAATTACGGGACCTGCTAAAGCCAAGAAATGGGAAGTTATTACGAGTGCTGTTAATACCATGTCACCGAAATAAAAAAATAAATGGTTTGATCTGAAAATGGCTTAAAAAAAACGTCTCGCCCTGGGCAGGCGATCGATGACTGCAACTAAAGCCGTGCAATCAGTTGTTGCCTCATCATGATTGCACTTTGATGGGGTGGTCCATGAGGGGGGTCTTCTGGCACCACACCTTCTGGTCTGCCTGGGCTGGTTCAGGTGGAGACCCTCGTTCAGGGCAATATTGTGCAAAACGCAGCTTGCCTTCTCTGGGCTATAGAGCAGTTTGCCCCCCCCTCGCTGTATGGAGACACACCCACCTGGCCTTCAGCTCAGTGCGCTCCACGACAGCACGGGTGCTTTGATGCGTATATATGTGTCTCGTGCTCCGATTATGATTGGCAGTCCAGCCACGGCATGAAAGTTCCTCTTAATCTGCACTTGTTGGACAGCGGTGTATGGGAATGTGATGTACCACGGGTGATAAACTGATGAGAGCTTTGATGACCAAGGGGAGCGCACGACTCACAGAGGACTGGGACACCCCCGATCTGTCTCCAGTCTCCGTCTGAAAGGTTCCAGTGGCCAAAAATCTAAGGGTGGTGAGGACCTGGACGTGTGGTGGAATTGGGTTTGATCGGCGTGTTTTTCTCTGGAGTCGTGGCTCTAGCAAGCTGCATATTTGCAGCAGCACAGTCCTTGGTGATCTAAATCGCGATGTCAGCCATTCATCTGTCTCCACATGGATATCTACACGCTCTCTTCCAAGAGCCTGACGCGCTAAGGCATCCAAAAGTAGAAAGTCAGCCGCTGGTTACGCTTCCCATTGACCTTGTTATATACAGAGTCAAATGAACCTTCAATTTGTGCGTAATTCAAGTCAAACAGAATAATGTCAGCATCATTATGGGGTATAATGTATATTTATTTATGTTTTCGTCAAAGTAATTAAATACAATCCATTAGTCAAGCAAACGTGATTTGAATAACAGCGGACTATTTTATGAAACTCCTACGTCAGGTCTGGATCACTCGTGAATTCTGTTCGTACCTGAAAGAAAACGTAAAATACGAAAAGATTGGTGAATGCGCAAATTCTCTTAAATCACTCGTACGGACGATTTAAGAACAAATCTGTGCGTACGAATTGTTGTTGCATGAGGCCCAATGGTCCCATTTCCATCAGAATTTATTGTTGCTTCATTCAGATTTTACCTAAAGAAGAGAATAGGAGAGAGCAAAGAACCACATCCCCCCACTCCTTTCACAGTAACAGTTCATATCTCACATCTGTGTTCAGTGGAGCTCAAGGACCGACTGAGCAGCTGCACCAGATAATAAAAAACTTAAGTTTCACAGCATTATTATTCATTTGATTTAGCACCAAACTGAGACCTACCTGTGCCGAGTTTGCCCTCCGTTAAGGTCAGGCCTCCGTGTCAGGTTTGTAGAAAGAGGCCTGGGGGGTGATCATTCAGAAATCTACACATTCGTTTCCTGAGCGCAGGTCAGAACAGGCCTGACAGCTGATATGGATCTTTGGGTGATGGATTACCTGAATAATGTGTTTTCTTGGTTCTTTAGGGGTTCTGCTGGGTCCAGAGTGTCGCACAGAGTCTCTGAGGACAGAGTCCATCTCATCATCCCCTTCGCCGGTACTTTCAACCCCGATGACTGCAGGCCACTCCAAGACCGGCAGCCGGGACAGCTGCATGCAGACGGACAAGGGTCCGTGTCAGGACCCCAGCAAGACTATGACCCTGCCGGCTCTGCTGTCCAGAACCAGCCCAGTTTACATCCCCGACCGCTTAGCAGGTCAGCTCACACTATCTGCCCCTCATGTCTGGTATTTCCTAAGGTGGGGCAATAACAGTCCAGCTCATCGATCCTTTAACGTCCGTCAGGAAACCAGCAGCTGACCTGATCAGTGCGATTCCTTTTGTCTTCACTGAGTGTTTACACCATATCTGAAGAACATCAGAAACCTGCTCAACTTTGTTGCTTCAGAAATGACTGAAAGCAGTTTTTCACCATCTTTTCTTTGCCAGCATTCATTAGAGACGATGTTCAGTCGAGTCCTCCAGTTTATGATCCAACACGTTTGCTTTGAGCGTCAGGCAGAGAAATTGTTCCTAATGTTCAACACCGATCCAAACTTTGGACCAGTTTGACTGGTGCTGTACACATGAAAGTAGAGAAAATGTGTTTAATCCCAGCTGCTCCCAACATGTACACTTTGGTTGTTAAAGCACGGTTTCATTTTTAAGTTGATTTAAAAGTCTGACTCATTACATCCACTTACCGGCCAAAAGTGAAATATAATAAACTAAGCTCCAGTGAACATGTGTGCTAATGAAAGCCCATCAGTGGGACTTCTTCCGTATCTGGTAGATTTGTAGATCTTCAGCTCCTTTAAAGTTGACATGTGGAACATCTTATGTGTGATACTGTAGAGATGAGTAAAGTATCCTCTGAGCATTCCTCTGCTGAGGACTTCAGAGGCTGTTCATGCTAACCCTAATGCAGCTGACAACTTTTACACTTTTACTCTCAGATCAAGTAGGAGAAATAATGATTGATTCCTGAACCAAAACAAAGTTTCAGTTCCTCTGTCTGAAAAACAACCTTCTTCATCAGTCAGCTTCCATCTTTGTTGTATAGCAGCTGACGGATCAGCTCATTGTCATCTTCTTTTTCACTTTCCACCTTAAATCTGAACTCAGATTGAGATCCAGACGTTTGCTGGTGGTGTCATTGAGCTGATAGAGTCTGAACCCTCTTTGTTCTGTGGAGAGATTTATCATCACCAAACCTCCTTCTGACTGATGTGATGAGAACAGAGTCCACCTGAGCACCTCCTGCAGAGGTAATGGCCGCCACCTCCGCTGGCCCTTTACCTGCCATCAGCCCCATACCATCAGTTATGGTGGAAATGTGCTGGTTTCCTTGGACCAAACTAAAGTTCCAGCATCTCCTTGGTTATTCATCTCAGAGTCTGACTTCCATCCACCGTCCATGACTACATGGATTACTACTATTCTCTACACTGTAACCTTGTTTTCTTCTTCAGGGGTTAGTGATGCTTTACTTTCGGCTCTTCTGGATGGAGATCCCATTTCCTTCAGCTGCTTTCTTACAGTTCACTTCTAAACATTGGCTCCTGCCCATTTATTTTTCATTTCTCTGCTCATACATTTAGTTTTCTGTGCCGACTGACGGCTTCCTTGGTGGACCCGTACGTTTCCCTTTTACCACCTTCCCATTTTGTTTGGACTTGCTCCACATTTCAGAGCCTGACTGTGAACACCCAACATCTTTAGTTACACTCTGAGCTGTGTTTCACAATCCTTTCCATTGTTTCACTGACAGCTCTCGTTTCAATCGGCCGGTCCAACAGCTCATCGAGCTCTGGCAGAACTCGGTTTTAACTGCACGCTCATTTGCATATCTGGACTTCAGAGATTAAATTGGTTGATTTAATGTTTTTCCCTCTTCATCTAAAAAAAACTGCCATGAATTGCTTTTCCAGGTCTGTTTTACAAAGTCCCAAAATGAGTTTGGAAAATAGAAAGCTGTGACTATTCCAAACAGCAGAATGAGCACTATGAAGCAGGTCAGGTGAAGGCATCATATTCAGTTCATACAGAGTGATCAAAGGCAGCGCTCTGCTGACGGGATTCAGGACCCACACACCCACTGGCTGCAGAATAACAGGAACACAGATGGTACTGAAGCAATGCTGACTCATCATCTTTGAGTCTTATAATGGTGTTTGTCATTTCTGTGCAGATGTGCCGGTGTTCCACAGCAGCATCCTGGAGCGGAGGTTCCCCGTCCAATCCCACCCAGAGCAACCAGCCCATCCTTCAGCTCCACCCGCCCAACAGGAGGTCGACGCCGACATGGTGGAGATCCTCATCTGACCCGGGGGTCTGCAGAGAAAAACTTTAACCAAAAAACATGGGGGGCACCGCTATTACAGCAGAAAAGTGAAACTGAGCCTGGTCTCTGTTGGCATGCTGCCCCACGCTTCAGTTTTCATTCCAGCCTGACGGAGATCAGAACACTTTTCCCTTCTCAGTATTCTGACAGTTTATTTTCTCATGTTTATCTTTCTAATGCAGCTTCATCTTCACACACACACTAACCTACTGTAGGCACACTTTGTCATGTTTCAGCATCATGCAGTCTGTTGACCTGCAGGGTTCAGAGTCACTGAGGGTAGGGTTGGGGTTACCCCAATGTAGGGTTAGGGGTTATCCTAGGGTAACCCTAAATTACTTCCCAACTCCAACAGCTTTGATCCTAAGCTGCTTGATCTTGGGATGTGTTCCTGTTCTGTGCTACATTCAGATGAATTGGGGTGACTGCTTCTTTCTTAGTAACCAGAGTAAACAGAATTATTGTTAATGCAGGTTTGAGCAGGTCAGCTTCATTGGACCAAGCATTTGTTTCTTTGTTTTCTGTATTACTTTAAGAAGTCTGACATGAGGTATTGTATGTATGGTTTACTGTTATTTTCATAATCATTTTCAAAGTCTGAATAAATAAATATTGTGTGTTCTATGTTGGTCATATGACAGAAAAATGTTTTCTTAACCATCCAGCCAAATATGATTGATGGAAACCATCACTCCGTAGATAGACTCGGCTTTGAGGGGAGCTCTCTGCTCTGAGGCCTTCAGCCTTCACTGTCCAGTGTTGCTGTTCATCAGATATATTCACGGTTTGTATGAATGCACACATACGACTGTACATACCGCCCTGTACACTCTGAGCTGCTCCTGGAACCTCTGAACATCTGCACTGCTGCATCTTAATGCTGACCTTCAAAAAGCACGACTCAGCGATGTGGGGAGGAAGCCGTGGTCATGGGACCAAACAGGTTTGGGAATCTTTTCAAAAACTTGGTGAGAACTCTCAGGGGTCCGAACACCTCCCACTCTGCAGGGCTGTGGCAGACTTCAGGGTTTCAGATCGAGCCTGAAGGCGTTGGAGCTCAAGGTTGGATTGATGATTCACAGAAGGTAGCTCTATACAATTCAATTCAATTCAATTTATTTATATAGCACCAAATCGCAACAAGGCATTTCAATAACAGTCCAATTCAAGCCAATTAATTAAATTCAAAATTAGTCCAATTCATTCATCCATCCATCCATCCATTATCTATACCGCTGAATCCGGCGGTCGGGTCGCGGGCGGGCTGGAGCCTATCCCAGCGGTCAATGGGCGAGAGGCGGGGTACACCCTGGACAGGCCGCCAGTCCATCGCAGGGCCACATAGAGACAAACGGGACAAACAACCATACACACTCACAGTCACTCTTAAGGACAATTTAGAGATGCCAATCAACCTAACATGCATGATTTTTGGACAGTGGGAGGAAGCCGGAGTACCCGGAGAGAACCCACGCATACACGGGGAGAACATGCAAACTCCACACAGAAAGGCCCCAGCTGGGTGTTGAACCTGGAACCTTCTTACTGTGAGGCGACGGTGCTAACCACCACACCACCGTGCAGCCCCCAATTCATTCATATAGAGCCAATTCAAAAACAGTTTCCTCTCAAAGGACCAAACTTGAGATATTATCTGAGCAAACCCAGAATATTATTAATCTAAGTCAAGAAGTTTCTTCATGCCGGATGAGTTGGATATAATCTGTCTGTCTGTGTTGGCAGCTTCATGGAGAGATCCTGAGGGTTAGAGAGAGTCAGAATTCTTGATCAAAGAGCTTTTATTTCTGAAGAAACAAATTCAGCAAAGTTATCATCTGATACAGGAGTGTGTTAAATCTTCCAGGCCTTAGATACTCCAGATAAATGAGACATGGCTCAGATATCATAATAGCCCTTCTTTATGAAGGTAAACGGGTCGTTGGCAGTCAGATGGAACTAAAGGAAGACTGTTGTTGGGTCTGAGAACCCAGAATGGCCACATTAGCTTTAATAATGGACTGATTTAAACAGTGGTTTTAATCTGGATGGTGATCTGTCAAAATAAAAGGTTAAAGTTCAATTCCCCACCCATAATTAATACATTAGTATTTATACTTGTAGCGAGGAGAATAGATTAAAAAAAAAAAAAAAAGGTGTTCATCCCAGTTCTGTACATTTAAATTGATCAATAATATCAGATGCCTGCCACCATGGCATTCTGAAAGCTGGAGTTTATCAGTGAAGGGGACACTACTGTGTATTACCCAACTTTCACTTTAATTCTGTGTGATACACTTTAACTACCTTTGTACATTAGATCTTTAAAGGAGAAGTTGTTTTTTTAAACCTGGACCTTATTTCTGGCATAAATACCTTCATCTACTCACCGATAACAGTTTGGTGAAAGTCGGTGTCCTTCAGAAGATATTTAGATCACTGGAGATAACCGTATATCCATATAACAGAGAGAACAGGGCAGAGACAACACAGCCTCTGAATAAGTCTTTATTTCACCAATACTTTAAGACCAATGAACGAATGAATGAATGCGTACTATTGCACTGTTAGAGAGATATAGGGAATACTTTATGTCAAAAAAGAGTGATTTATGACATGTGACCTTTTGACCTCTGTATGTCCTGTCACATCAAAGGGTTAGGTACATATGTAGGTCAGCGATAACAAGTGGCTGTTGGTGGTGGTTAGGGGTGTGTGTGTGTGTTAGGGTGTCACTTTTAGTCACAAAAAGATTTATGGGGGGTAATAAAGTATGAGTTATGAGGACGGTAATAAAACGTCATTTATGAGAGGCAATAAATGACGTGTGACCTTTAATGTACGTATGTCCGGTCAGATCAAAGGGTTAGGTACATATGTAGGTCAGCGATAACAAGTGGCTGTTGGTGGTGGTGGTTAGGGGTGTGTGTTAGGGTGTTTCAATATGTTTGAGTAGTAGCAGTTAAATGCTGCTTCTCTGTGTTTTATAAATAAAAAGGTTTAGGGGGTTTTAATAGGAATGGTTTAGTTTAAGCTGTCAAGATTTTAAAGTCAGAGCGGGTGGTCAGAACCTGGTTTTTCTACATTCGGCTTAAAAGCGTCGTTATTAGTGCAGTGAGATAGAATGAAAGAAAAAAAAAAAAGAAAAACATAGTTATATGTAGATTGCCCCCTGGCTTTAAGAACCAATGAGATGACAGGAGGGTGGGGTTTTGGTAATGGATAAAAACCCTGACGGGTCCACGTGTAGAGAGCGACAGCGCTGTGAAAGATAGCTGATTCACAATGAGCAGGACAAGGAGCCGAGCGGTTAAAGAAGAAGAAGAAGAGAAATCTTCGCAAGCGTCGGAGCGGTTATTTACTCGGCGCTCTCTCATTTGTGAGACACCGGTAACGATATATCAAGATCCTCCGCTGATACCAAATGCTCCCAAAAGAAGTATGGTGTTCCTGTGCAGGACACAGCAACCCCCGCCTGAATCTCTACATCAAGAATGGTCGTTGGAGTCCTATGGAATGCAAGGAAAATGGGGGTATGTGTTCAAGTATGAAACAGGCGACCTCTGTCTGTATCAGCTCGATGCGGATGATGAGACGCTGGGACCCCTGACCAGTGTGGGCACGCTAACCTCCAACGACTGGGGGGTGTTGAAGCTAGCAACCCCCCGTTCTCCTGGAGGTTTGGATCCATCTGAGAATGCGTCAACAGTGAAGGAAGACCCTGGAGAAATCAACGGTGCTTCTGAAGCTAAACGCCCGAGATTGATGACACCTCTAAATGACATCGAGCTAGCCCAAAGAAGGATGGCTTTCAATGCGGTATGGCAATCGAGAACAGCCGTCACTGGTCGCTGGTTCTTTCGTGCAAGCTACCGGAAACCTAATGAGAAGGTAGACGCTGATCTTTTTGTTCTTGAGTGTTTTAACTCAGACTGTGGTGTGTTTAGGAGGGTGCTAGCAATACCTCGAGCTGCATGGGTGGACAAGATGAAAGAAATAGCGGATCGGATTTCCTTGCTCTTCCGGAGCTGTCAGAATTGGGTTGAAATTCTGGCAGTCAAGAAGACTCTGGCTCTATAGACACGCCTCCAATGAGGTGTTACCTCATCATCCTCCACCCCCCAAACATTAACCACACCCATTCCTTCAGGTTTATAAAAGAGACACTCCATCACACGCTCTTACCCAGCAATCGAGACAAGGAACAGGATGAGAACTGAAGCGCAGAAGACAATGTCAGGGGGGATCCCTGATTACCGTTCACTGGAGACTTCTCCGACGATCTTGGTGCAGCCTGGGAACCCGTCAGCATCACCGCAGTCTGGATCACCAGACATTGGTAGATACAGTATGGAACCGTATCACCCTCCTTCACCGTCGCCTTCACCCGAAAACTTTTCCTCCTCCTCCTCTTCTCTCGAGATTGAGTTCTCCCCCACGGCACCTGATGACTGCGTCTTAACGGTCTACCGGGTAGGATCAAGCATCAACACCATGGCCATAACACCAGAGGAAGTTGAGTCTGACGAGCAGGAGGACTCCCAACTTCCATCAGGCCAGGGTGCATCGGCAGGCACTCAGGATGACGGTGGAGCGGAGGACGTGGATGGAGGAGGAGAGGGTGAGGATGAATTTGACGGGTGGGTGCACGCAGGATTCATCAAAGTTGTAAAAATTGCTGTGTTGCATCTCTTGAATGAAACCATCAAAAAATTCATGGTGGAGTGTTGCTACGGGTGCAGTGTGGACCATCCCAGTTTACGACAACATCAGTGTAAGGATGTGGTGGAGGATGATTTCTTCCATGCCAACTACTATAGACTGATGCGGGAACTTTATAATCAACGATTCGTTGCTTCTATCCAACATCTTCTGACTGCGCGCAGGATTCGTGAAGACGACGGGAGAGTCAGGGCTGTGGCAGAAGCTTACTTGTACGAACTGACACTGATGAAACAAATCTATACTCCTATACAAGACATGTACGAGCAGTTGATTGGAGAGGATGCAGAGAAAATGCAGCAGCTTCAAACCATGACAAAGTTTTGGGAGGGTTGAAGGGGAGGGCTATAACTTCTTCTTTTTTATTTTTTCACTGACTCATTTTATAAATGTTTAGACTAGTGATGTAATCATGTGTGATGTTGTTATACCATTTAACTTGTGTGCGTGTGTGTAATAAAAAGATAACGTTGAAATATAGTCACGTTTTATGTTTTTCATCAGTACATCTGTGAACCTGCATAAGACAAGATGAATGAAGAGAGATTAATGAAAAAGGTTTACTACGATCCCGGCTGCCCTGGTAGTTTTGGAGGAGTAGAGAGGTTACGTAAAACCGTACAGTATGAAAATGGTGAGAAAGTTACGCGTGAAAAAGTTGAAGAGTTTTTATCAAAGCAAGACACGTATACTCTCCATAAACCCGCGAGAATACATTTTCCGAGAAATAGAGTTTTTGTCACTAGCCCTTTAAAGCAATTTCAGGCAGATCTCTGCGACATGCAGGCCCTGGCGGAACATAACGATGGTTATAATTACCTATTAACAGTTATTGATGTATTTTCAAAAAAGGCATACGTTCGTACTCAAGAGAAAAACCGCTGCAGAGGTGGTGAGGGGTTTCGAATCTGTTTTTAGAGAAAGTAAGACACCTAAAAAACTTCAAACAGATGCTGGTAAAGAATTTTTTAACAAGAAATTTAAAGCTTTATTAGAGCACCATAACATTAAACATTTCGCCACACCTAGTGAAGTAAAAGCATCAGTGATTGAGAGGTTTAACCGGACTTTAAAATCGAGGATGTGGAGATTTTTTACTGCTAACAACACCCGTCGATACCTGGATGTCCTGCAGGATCTTGTGAAAAGTTACAACCATAGTTATCATTCAAGCATCAGAATGTTACCAATGCAGGTGACTAGAAAATACCCTTCAACTGTTTAAAAACCTGTACGGAAGTACTTCAGGTCAGCGGCGCCCAGACTCGAAGATGAGATTTAAAACAGGGGATAGTGTAAGAATATCTAAACTGCGAGGTGTGTTTGACAAAAAATATGAACAGAGTTATACAGATGAGGTGTTTACAGTGAGTGACCAGATTGCCCGATCTCCTCGTGTATACAAACTCAAAGATTTCGATGGAGAGCCTATTGAGGGCTCCTTTTATGCGGAGGAGCTCCAGAAAGTCCAACTGAGTAAAGACAAGATGTACCAAGTGGAGGAGGTGTTAAAACGACGCACCGTCAGAGGTGTAAAACAGGTCTTTGTCCGTTGGAAAAACTGGCCCGAGAAATTCAACAGCTGGGTTAGAGCCGGCGACCTTTGCGGTATATAAGAGATGACTTCACCACCGCCCTCACCATTGACTTTACACCATGAACCGAGCGGTAGAGGACGAAGGGTTTTATATCACCCTGCCGTCTAACGCCAGTCTCAACGTTTTTAAGAATAATTCTAGCTCAAGCTTCCGTGTCGACTTAGCCCAACACATCGACTTACAGGGTTCGTGGCAGGTTGCCTTAACAGAGATTTCTTATCCACACACATGGCACAATGTTCCGAGGGGTCAGGCTTATTTCGAGTGGAGAAAGACGGGTGCGGAAAAGGTCCACCGTCAGAATATAGGATGTGGGCACTTTAAAGATTTGTATCAACTCAGGGCAGAGATTGAGGGTCACCTTAGAAAAATAGATTCTGACATCTATCTCCAACTAGATACGGTTGAAAATAGACTTATGTATCAGGCCGGTGGCCAGTATAATCTGCGTTTTTATCCACCAATGTGCTACATGTTAGGTGTAGAGCAAGGTAAATGGATCATGTTTGATACAAGGGTGGCACCTCACCCGATGGATTTAAAATCAGGTTTCTACCAGCTTTATTGTTACAGCGATGTGGTTGCCCCCCAAATTGTTGGTGATGCATACGCACCTCTCTTACGAACAGTTAGAGTAGAGGGGAAGTTTGGTGATATAATCACGCATACTTTTAACCCAGTCAACTATCTACCTGTAGCAAAGAGACACATTGAAAACATTCAGATCGAGATCAAAACAGATCAAAATGTTCCGGTAAATTTTACTTACGGGAAAACCATTGTGAGATTACATTTTCGACCGGTGAAAACGCAGCACGTTATGAAATGACGGTCATTCAGTCGGATATCACAGAGAGAGTAAGACATCAAGCAAACGTTAAGCCAGAGGTGATACCTGTATCAGAAAAAACAAAACAAAAACAAAACGATAACGAGACACAGCAGCATGGTTAAAATGAACATGCGGGATGACCCGCACCGTTTTGTGAACTATTATGAGAATCAAGTCGGAGGAACTTTGCCAGGCTTTTACGGAGCACCTGTAATGTACGGTCGGGGGATAGGGTCTATTTTTTCAAAATTATTTCGCTTTGTTGCGCCCTTAGTTAAAAGAGGTTTCGCTATAGCTAAGCCGCATCTGAAAACAGCGGCTACAAATATTGCGTCAGATGTCATAGGTAAAGCCATGAGGAAAATATCGGGTTCTACAGACACGGGTGGTCAGGAGGGGTCGGGGGTAATGGTTATGTCACGAAGACCTAGGAAGCGGCCACCGGGTGAACGTGTGAGGAGAGTACAAATACAGAAGGCGGCTAAAAAGAAGAAATCAGTTGGAAAAAACAGACCTAGGGGTAGGAAGTCAACACGGAGGAGAGATATATTTCACTGAATCATAAAAAGAAAGAGCCGAGGGTGAGAATAAAAACATGGCTCTTTTGCATCACAAATCCCCTGAATGTACCCTGGCAGAACTGGACTTGTTTTCAGTACCCATGACCCAGCTATCTATCGAGGATAAGGTCTACACAGAAATTATGCCAATTTCCGCCATTACTGAGAACGGACCGATTGAGTTTTTTATACCTGGAGATGGTGAAAAATATCTTGATCTGAATGACACCTTGTTACATCTCCGTGTTAAGATTACCAATGCAGATGGAACTAACTTGGCGAACGATGCTGCAGTGGGTCTCATCAATTATCCTCTCAATACACTTTTCAGTCAATGTGATGTTACTCTGGGGGATAGATTAATTTCACAATCCAGTGCCACACATCCTTATAGAGCCATGATTGAGACTTTACTCAACTTTTCTGAAGATACATTAAAGAGTCAGTTCAGCGCAGGTCTTTACTATAAAGATACGGCTGGATCTTCAGATTCGATAGTGACCAATAACGGCCCAAACAGAGGATTAAACCGGAGAGCGGCCTCTACAGCTAATTCCAGAGAAGTACATCTAATGGGGCCTCTCCATGGGGATGTCTTTTTCTGTGAGAGACTCCTGCTTAACTCTGTGGATATGAGAATTAAACTAACAAGGGCTAGTGAAGCCTTTTACCTCATGGGTGCCAGAGATTCAACTTTCCGATTGCAGATATTAGGGGCCTCTCTTTTTATCAAAAAAGTTGCAGTCTCCCCAGCGGTTCGTCTAGGTCATACATCAGCCTTAATGAGAGGAAATGCACTCTACCCTTTGTCACGTGTGAATGTGAAAACATACTCCATTCCTGAAAACTCGAGGATATGTAATCAGGAGAATCTCTTTTTGGGGACGATGCCTAAATATATAGTTTTAAGCATGGTGCATCACGAGGCATTCACGGGGAGACGTGACCTCTCACCTTTTAATTTTAAGCATATGGATGTAGAATATCTAGCCCTCTGCCAAGATGGTAAACAAGTCCCCGCCAAGGCATTCCAGCCACAGTTCAACCATGGCATTTCAGTCAGAGAATTTTACAACATGTTCACAGCTACCGGTCGTCATTTAAAAGACCTCCCTCTGAGTATCAGTCGTGACGAGTTTAACGATGGCTACACGCTGTTTGTATTCAATCTCAACCCTGCCGAAGATACAGAGGCGCTGTCACCTGTTTCCAACGGGAATTTAAGATTGGAAATGAGGTTTAGAATCCCTCTTCCTCATACCACTACTCTGATTGTTTACGCGTGTTACGATTCCATTTTGGAGATTAACTCAAGAAGACAGGTGCTGGTGGACTATTATTAAAAAAGAGTGAGCATGAATAACTACGAGATCGATACCCTGATGCATCACCTACTGGGTGACCTGTTCTGCGGCGTGTGGGCCTGTGACCAGCTCCCCTTACTCACACAAACGTTTACAAAACCAGCCTACTTTATCGTGAACACGCATCCTTCTCACATGCCCGGAGAACACTGGTTAGCTCTGACTTTGGAGGAGAATGGTCAAGCCACCTTTTTTGATTCTTATGGATTACCGCCAGATTTTGCTCACTACCCGTCAGACACTGTGTCATTTCTGAACGATCGGTCCCGGAAAATATTGTACCATAACCGCCAACTTCAGAACACCCTGTCCATAGTATGCGGTCAGCACTGTATTTACTACCTCTGCCGACGAGCCTGTGGGTTATCTATGCAGGAAGTGTTAACTTCCTACGATGAGGATGTTCTTAAAAATGATGCGATGGTATCTAACTTTGTGAAAAAATATCAGAGATGTATCAGAAACCAAAGTGGTAAATCTTTTCACCACAGAGCCTGCTCTCTACAGATGTTCAAAGACTGTTACAAATTGTGAATGCATGAAAGTGATCATTCCATCCGATTTTTTTTTTCAAAAAAAAAAAAAAGAAGACTGTACACTCTGAAAAACTGTGATCAATAAAAGTTTTTATTGAAAACAAATAAATATGTCTTTTTTATTCATTTCTTACAGAGGTTTAAGGTTAGAAGGTACTCCAAGGGATAGGTTTTGTCCTTTTACGTGAACTTTGTCCATTTGCAGCCTCATCTCGCTCACCCTGTACTGATCTTGAAAAATGCGGGGAGAGGGTTATTGTCTTTTTAGGTTTTACAGAAGGGTTTTTCTCCAAACCACTCGGTCCCATTTTGAGGCGTTGGTACTGATCACGGGCTTGTGGGTTGTTCACAGAGGATATGGGTATGTTCAGTTCATTCAGGGTATTAAGAAAACTCACCCACCCCGTCGGTTGCAGGGTTTGGTTTTTCCTCTTAAAAGGGAGCATAAGATTTTTAAGTAAATCAATCAAATGAGATCCTCTCACAGCGTGCCCCTGATAAACAAATTCTCCTCTGGAGGTCCAGCCGTTTCTCTCTGATAATTTTCTCAGAATGTATTCCCCATTTCGACGATCACGTTTAGGAAGGATTTTTAGCACATCATTCGCAGTTGCATCCAATTCTATCTGATCGGACTCGTGAACACGATCCGTCTCAGTGGAATCTGATTCAGGTATTGGATCATTAAGGCTTTTACGCTGTAGACTCACAGTCACTCGAGGTTCCTCTATCTCACCTTGTTTGATTAGGGTGAGATATCTTTGTAATAGAGCGTCATATTTCTTAATTTTTTCATAAGAGCTCATTCCTGACTCATCAAGTATAGCTCTCATTTTACCATCCAATTCCTCCTCAGCCGTCTGTCTGATGGAAGTCTCTGGTTGAGTCAAATGTCTGAACTGATGGGGTGAAACGAGAAACATTTTTTGTGCAGTTCTGAGAGACATGATTTTTTTTATTTTTTTTTTTTATCTTCTGATGATTCCACCGACTAGATCTCCAATTAAGGGTGCGAGAGCTGCTAGAATCGGTAGAATAAAACCTCCTCTTTGGTTTTTGAGAGCCAGCTGTTTACGTTTTAAACCGCTTCTCTTATCAGCCAGCAGTCTGATAACTTTCTTTTGCTTTTTCAATTTCCGATATTGAGCAGGTGACAGTTTAATGTTACCCTTTAAAATATTTAGAGCAATTTCACACAAAGCACGAAGAAAATCTGGTGAACAATGAGTAAGAATGTCTTTACGTTTCTGAGGTGTGGCGTGGTACAGAGCTCTGAGTAAAGGAGCATTCCTTCTTATACGCGCGGACATGATGATGAATTACTTTGCTTTGGGATGTAGACAACCGGCCACTGACCTGGAAGCACACCTGTTCTCAGTCTGTATTGTTCTGGACATGAGTGAGTGAGATCAACAATTAAGTACCCGTGCGGATCTCTGGTGGCATCTTCAAAACTTTCCAGGAAGAGAGCCTTCTGCGAAGGGAAGATTTGACGAGCTAGTATATTCACCTGCAATCTATCTCTGGGATTCTTAAACAACACAAGATAATTACTGTTTAGACTGATGGTGCGACTGTACTTTCCTTGATGAAACACATTCTGAGTCAACATCATAACACTCATGTTTCTATGATGTCTGTACTGTATGAAAATTTTCACCACTTCAGGATGGTCCGACGCCTGAAAAATAACATCATCCAGAATAACCAAGTGCTTTAGATCAGGAGGAAACAGGTTTTCATCTTCAAAGGAGTGAGGCAATCCATCCACAAATTTGATCTTTTTAATAATCCGCTGCAGTTCAGCATACAAAGGTTGGAAAGACGTATAAATCCATACAATATTGTCAGGTACAACATCCATTACAAGGTTACAATTCAGTAAAACATTTTTTACAAAGTAAGACTTCCCACACCCGCTCGGTCCCACAACCAGACATGAAAAGGGTGTCTTTAGTCTGGGATCAAAATCAACCTCTTTAACCGAGAGCTGTGACATTTTTTAGTTTGTTTGTTTTTTTTTGTTTGTTTTTTTTTTTTATTTACAATTTCCTATTTCACCTCTGAACCATTCTTAATAACCGAAAGGGAGAGTTGTTCCGTCCGGAAAGAGACGCCTTTTGTCATACACCACCCTGAACTTTTTGAGGAATGTCGCATTTTTTAACTGAAACACCTTTTTATCCCTCCTGATGGTGCGTTGAGGAGTCTCAATCACTTCATCTCTGGAACCACCCAGGTAACCCTCCACCAACTCTTTGACGCTGTCAAAGTTGACCTTCTCGCAGCATTCATGCGTCTGAGTGATACCTTTAACACGCATCGAAACCTTTTTCTTGTTTTTAGTCTGGTAGGCGTAACTCTTGGGTCCAGCTGCAACAAACTCTTGGATTGTATCACCTCCCAACTCATCAGTCAAGTCACCCAGATAGTTCCCCAGCTTTAGAGGAGTCTCACCATCCTTCACCACATAGATCAGACTGTCTGTGTCTATGTAGAGAATTTTGTCCTGCATGAGTTCTAGACAGGTGTACAGTTTTAACCGTGCATAAGCGGTGGTGAACGCAGCAATGAATACATTGTTCACTTTACTCGGAGGGGTAATTGACCGCTTTTTGTAGACCCATTGCAACATGCACATATCCAGATTCAGGAAGTGGAAGTAGGTTACCTTATATTTACCCGAGAACATGAAGTTAAAGAATTCATTCGGGTCACTGATGATGGTTGTCTGGGGCAGGTCACTCCTCTGGGCGAATTTCCCCCAGAAACTGTTCAAACACAATTTAGCAACCTGTCTTTTAGCGGGGTTTACCTCTATTTTGTCGGGATCCAGCTGGATGCCCTGATGGAGTTTGTAATTTCTGATGTATTTCAACTTGCTCTCCTCATCAACTGCATCAGCCGGGTAACCGGAAGCCTCCTGCTTACCCTTGAGAAACGTGTGTATGTAATCAACAAAGATCGTGCTACTGGTTCTGTCAAAATGCCACACCTCTGTGATTTTAGCAAGACGGTAACCCAGCTTTAATGCCTTGCTAAACTCCACACTCACCCACACACCTGTTAGTGCCCTCTCCTCATCACTGTGACTGCATGCATCTGTCTGGTTATTCATTTCTGCGCATGAACGGCAGAGAGTGAACACAAGTTTACCGTGAGATGTCCTGTAAGGTAAAACAGGGAAAAACAGACCACGCGGGGGGTAAACGACAGCTCTAATGAAACCAAAGTAGCTGTCAGGGTCACCAAAATCTTTACAGATAATCCTGGGATGACCAAGGGGGTAGGGAAAGCTGCAGTTCACATAGGGGTACAGAGATGTAAAGTCTGCATAGTGCACAGTTTCACCTACCCCTGCAGTGTATCTCAGTCTGAGTGCACAGGTTCGACCGCCGTACAGAGCCTGTCGGGGGGAGAGTGGTTCGGGGGCGTTATATTTCTTGAGAAATTCAATCACCCCCAGGTTGGTTTTCTTCATATCAGTCCATTCATGCTCCCACATGACATGTACACGATGACCGTACACTGACCGAAGCGCCGCTTCTCTATCACGGGTTGCTGTATAGAACAGCTCAAAAGGTAACCCCCTTATCTGACAAGTATCCTGAGGCAGATAGCACACGGGACAGCCATGAAAGAAACAGCCGTGAAACTCAAAAATCTCACCCACACCGCTGACGTTTTCTGCATACCCGTCCACACAATAGGATCCTATCTTCCTCTCCCCACTGTTTAACGCGTGTTCGATGTTTATGCCCCTGGTATATGCTTCCCACTCGATCCACTGGATCGATGCGCGTGAGAAAGTTTTACACTGAGTTCTGTAATCAAAGGGTGATGGTATAGCCAGGGTTTGAGGCTTGAGAAAGTTACTGACGAACACCCGCATGCATGCCGATGCTATTGTGATACACTTGAGGGGATCCACGCGCGTCTCGTTAAAAAACTGCTCCCTGAATTTAACACACCCTTTTAAAAGAATTTCAACGTCATTCTTACAATAGTGAAGAACTTCTTTTTCAAAGTTGAATGTACCCTTACTCACTTCACCATACCACCTGTAAAAATCCTCCTGCTCACAGGGACTCATGAGTTCTACAGAGTAGTAGCGAGGTGAAGGGTAAGGCCCCACATAATTCAAATTCAGCACTGAAGAGAATCTGTGGGGGAAGTAACCTTTGCAGTGATCAGTGAAACCTAACGCTTTAGGCATCGTACTCAGTTTCATAGACAGGAAAGACAAACTGTCGATGAATTTCAAGCCGAAATCACGGTCTGTAAAACAGAGAACCTTACTCCCCTGCGTGATAAGAGACGGCTTAATCCCTAATTGCACCATAACGCTGAGGATAAGATAGCCATCATATCCACGAGCGTTGTGCGCTATAAACGTATAACCCTTGTATCGCGGTCTCCTGAAATGGAGGAGAAATTGACGTACACAGTCTAAACCGTAGGCAGTATACAGCTCACCTTTTAGCGTTTTAGCACAGACCAGAAAGGGGACGTGTACGTCGTTCTGACCAACTAATGATTCAAAATCATAAAAGATCAGTTTCTCATCAAGCTGTTCATCAGCAACACGGGGTTGAATGTAACACTGATGATCACCAAAAACACCTGCAGAACCGTAAGCTAGCTTCTCACCACAGATCGAGCATTTTAAGCCTTGACAAACATGCAGAGTCTTCTCCTTACTCATCGCAACATAATAAAATCTCTTACATGTTGCACACAGTTTAATCAGGTCACAATCACTCACAAGCATTCCAACCCGGGGTCTCTCCCGAGGTTTTTTGTGTCGGACCAAGCACTGCGAGTTGCGGCAGGTTCTGTTACAATCCCCACAGACTATTGGACAGTATTGTTGGAGTGTACAAGATGGATCACAGCATGTAGAGCAGTAACCAGAGCAGTAATGTGTATGGGGTTTATTGAACCCTGTGTAGCAGTGGTGACAGATGTAATTCGATCCTGTAAAACCTTTCAGATTTTTTATCCCATAGTAATGGTTTTTTAGCAGCAGTAGAAAAAGAGGTCTCGTACGATCACTGAAATCTGTCTGAAACTTACACAGAGCCTGATCCCTTGAGGTTTTGTGAAACACCACTATTTTCCTATTTAGGACATTTTCAAATTTTCCAACATCACTCAAGGTCACAGCGGTCTGATCAGTAAGACCTACAGCCTGCTGCCAAACCCTCCCTTGTTCTAAGGCTTGACTGTCAGTAAAGCTCGGGTTAGTCAGGTGAGCGAGACTGACAGCGAAGCAGAGTTGATTGTCAGAATTGTGTGCAATGTACAGGTGGCGCCTTTTCTTACGAATCAGTTCGCATTCTAAGGTTTTTGATGCCTTCCGTTTAGCACCGCCTGAAGGACTCGTCACCAGTTGTAGAATTAACTCCATGTTAGTGTCTGAAGTTATCTCTGCATTAGACTGAGTTAACTCATCTAAAAAATCTAGAAAGGCGTCCAGAATTACGTTAGCTTCATCAGTGACCGTAACAGTTATGTGTTGAGAGATATTATCCCCGACTAACTCCAACTGGACGATATCATTACATCTGACCAGTGACCGTGCTGTTTCAGCCATTTCAACGAGAACACTCATGACTGCTGTGGTGAACGCAGCGATATCAGGCACACTACCCTGGGATGGTCGCGGTATCGTGAGAGGGCGTCTTATTTCAGTAGTATTGAAGCGTTCGCGTAGAATTGGCTGTGGGTTATCTCTCTGAATTGGATCAGCGCTGGTTACAATCTCCTGATTCAAATTCCCTCCTCGGTGTTGTGGATTCTGTTCTGATTCATCTGACGAGGTCGAAGAAATATGATTTATCGAGACACTATCTGGAGACAGGTTTGAGGCTGATGAGGTTATCAGAGCATCTCTCGGTAAAGATGTATCAGAAGAAGCAGTTTCTTCTTCTGATACAGCTTCACTGAGGGATTCTGGAGACATATTCGAGGTCACCGCTGCATCCGTCCGTGATTCTGATACAGCATCACGGAAGGATGACAAAAGTCTGTTTAAATTGAGGACTGCTTGTTCTAATTCATGTAAGAAAGCTGTCTGATTATCTTGACCTACCTCATCATCATCATCATCATCATCATCCTCCTCACACGCACCCCTAACCCGATTTATATTACGGAGTGCATAGTTAAGTTCTCTAAAGTAATCTGAAGGATGAATCGGTATGGGTATATCCTTCAAGGCCTCAACAGCTCTTAATAATTCATCTAGGGCTGTACGGATTACCCTATTATCCATGTTTACTCAGAGTTAAGAATGGTTCAGCGGATAACAGGAGATCAGAAAAAAAAAAAAAACGAAAAACAAGCAAACAAACTAAAAAACGATACAGATATTTAACTTTTTTTTTTTGTAATACCTTACAAATTACGGTTCATCTTGCGGATAAGAACCAGGGAAGTCCCCAGAAAATTGAGAGTCGTTAATTTACTCCGTTGTATGGCAGCAGCATGTTTTCTTTTCAGCCGTGAACGTCGGATCTGTGGTTGTATGCGATCGATACATAGCATCGCTTCTGTGAAGGGGTATAAAAATATAAAAAATAAATAAATAAGAAAAAAAAAAAAAAAAAAAAAAAAACCTGCATATCTTTAATATGTTCCAGGTTCTGTGCATTATGTTGTAAGTAGAAACAAAAAGAGATTATACCTTCGATTAACCCATTAATGAGTAGGGCTCTTGAGCGTAATCTGCGATGGCCCTGTTTTGAAACCACCGCCCTCGCGGTCCTCACCGTTGCTGTAGATTCTGTGAAATAGTATGAAACAGAATTTGTACCAGTGTAAAAAAAAAAAAAAAGAAGAAAAAGAAATAAAGAAATAAAATTAAAAATGCTTCATTGTACACTATGTGATATATACTTAGATGTTACCATATAACGTTTGATTTAAAGCATCACGGTGGTAATGAACATGCTGCGTTATTACAATACTCAGCACGATTTTACAGACTGCTGCCGCTCCATAGTCATGTACTCATCCAAGTGACAGACCTAACATCCCTCGGTTATACCTACCCCTAATACGTCACTCACGTAGTGACGTAGTACACACACGCGTAGGAAGCCCGGTTTTACATTTAAATGTAAACACAGATGTAAACTTATCCACTGAGAGAAAATAAAAATGAAAAGAATGAAACGTTTTTAGTTTTTTTTTTTTTCAACTCACCCTGTACAACGGGTTGGAGTTCAATTGACTCTGCCCCTTCATCACCATCCACCGCCACCTCAAGAACCTGGCCCGCTGGACCCGCTCCCCCGGCCGGGGTGCATAGCCCGTGTAGCTCGTTCAAAACAGCGGCTCTACGTGGTGTATTTTCAGTCAGCTCCCCAAAATCGATTCTCCTTGGAGTGATGTCGAAAATTGCAGGTTCTACCCTCTGCTCCGTTCGCGGGGAAAAGGAATAGCTAGGCGGCGTGTGAAGTCCAGGTGGTTCCGTAGCTTCACGGTGTACGATTACAGCTTTAGGCTCTTGTGAAAATGCAGCTCTCCATCTGGTTCTTCCTCTCAACGATAAGCGGCTGGTGGTAACTGGTGCCGGTTCAATGCCATTCAAGTAGCCGTTAAAAACTGATCCATTCCGTTTGGTATCCTGGTGTTCAGCGGCCGTTAATAGATCTGTAAGTAACCACACAGGTAGTATTTTTTAATTAATTAATTATTGTGCAGGTTAGAGGATAGTGAAATTGTGAAAAAAAAAAAAAAAAGAAAAAAAAAAAACTTACCAAAGTCGCTCTGTGTGAATACAAAATCCTCTAAATCCTCATCATCTGTTTCTGGAGATGGTAATTAGAAGTTACGATGAATAAAATTATACATGTGTATGTGTGTGTGTGTATATATATATATTATATAAATAAATAAATATATATTAAGATTGAAAGATTGAATACTTACTGCTGATCGGGTTGAATATATCATCGAAATCGAGGGGTGTCAGTCTTTGGCTCTGAGCTCCAATCGTTTTTCCTACAGAAAAACAAGAACTATATTCTAACCTGATTCTATTTTCACCAAGAACGGTTTAAAAGATTTTTTTTTTTTTGTCTGCGTACCCAAATCCATGGTCCTCTGTCACGTGTTGATGGAATCCCTAGCCAGTAATGTAGGGTACTTGGTTTTTATACTTAAGACCGCCCCTTAATTCACACTTTAACTAAACCGAATGTCTGACCATCCACTGACACCTGTTGTGAACTGATAAAGTAAGAAGGAAAAAAAAAGTACATAGGAAACTGACTAACACTGAACCACCCTTTTAGTCAGGTTCTTGCAATGCCAACAGGAAAGTCACAGCCCGAAATGTATGGGGGTTCTGCCACGGTCTCTTTCTGATATGTTAATTATCAACTGACTGTCCCCTGAATTCTTATCACACCTCCAACACCCCCCAAGTCACCTTACGGGATGAGACTGGAAATTCAGCCTGTTTACTATATTCCTTTTCTCATATGTCTGTGTGGAATCTGCACGATATATTTTAGTTTATCTGGACAGTTGCTTGTTTTTTTAGCTTTTATTTTACGTGACGTACTTTGAATTGTTTTGTACACGAAATGTGTTTTTTCTTTCATTCTATCTCACTGCACTAATAACGACACTTTGAAGCTGAATGTAGAAAAACCAGGTTCTGACCACCCGCTCTGACTTTAAAATCTTGACAGCTTAAACTAAACCATTCCTATTAAAACCCCTAAACCTTTTTATTTATAAAACACAGAGAAGCAGCATTTAACTGCTATTACTTAAACATATTGAAACACCCTAACACACACCCCTAACCACCACCACCAACAGCCACTTGTTATCGCTGACCTACATATGTACCTAACCCTTTGATCTGACCGGACATACGTACATTAAAGGTCACATGTCATAAATCACTCTTTTTTGACATAAAGTATTCCCTATATCTCTCTACTGTTAGCACAGAGCAGCCCGGGGGGGCTTATAGGAAGTTTTCTACACACGCGTCTGGTGGGATGACTTCAGGCAGGCTTTGAGTTTCGGGCTGCTAACTGCATGTGCCACCATCTTGGAGCTTTTTTTTTTTATCATTCATGTTCACATTGTTGTAACTACAACTTACTGAGCCTGCGCCCCGCCTGCATCAAGGTTGCTGTAGTAAAGCAGCTGGATCTATAAGTGACAGTCACACAATGATTATATTATATAAAATAACTTTATAACACGAGGTTACAAAAACACTTCAAATTTCACCTGAACTGTGATTGTGCAAACAGTTCCGTCTTGAATCAAGAAGACTAAATGTTACTCAGAGTTTTAAAAATGTGGTGGTCACATTTAGTTGGTCCGGTTAGTGCCCTCCTCCTGAATGAATCTGAGAAAGAAAAAAATAAGGCGATACATTTCAGAACATTAAGGCTGCTCCACATTCCTAACCAGTATATTCATACAGGATATCGTCTTAGCTTCACTTTGGGTTAGTCCCTTACACGCGCACACACACGCACACAGGGGGGGGGGGGGGGGCAGGCAGCAGTCTGGAGGCAGCTCATTCAGACCTGTGCACCCTAACTCTGATCAGTCCATCCAGCAGTTGGATCTTTTGTTTGGTAGCAGACCCTGAAGGGGGCAACAGGGCAGGAAAGCTGGGTGTGCGCGTGAATGGACGCAAAACTGAGGGACATCTGAGGCATTGGGAAGGGGACGTGGCGCGTGGAGGCTTCTGCACCTCTGGCTGATCAGTGATTTTAAAGGTTGGTCAAACAGCAGGAACCTTCAGTCATTATTCACAGAGCTGCTCCTCATTTAATGAGCAGCAGAAGGAGCTTTTTTTTTTTCTTCATCTGAGAGGCTCAAATCATTTTATTTCAGAGATGAAGGAAAAGTCAAAGAACGCGGCGAAGACGCGGAGAGAGAAAGAGAACGGAGAGTTTTATGAGCTGGCCAAGCTGCTGCCTCTGCCGGCGGCCATCACCTCCCAGCTGGACAAGGCCTCCGTCATCCGGCTGAGCAGCAGCTACATCAGGCTGAGGGCGCTCTTCCCCCACGGTAGGTCCCCGCGGCCGGCAGGCCCGCAGCGGCCTCAGGCGCAGGGAGAGCCGGTCTGTGTGAGCCAGTCCAACAGCTGGAATACTTAACAGATGGAGTTATTATAGAACTGTACATTTCAGTTTCAACCAATGCTGCAGCGACGGAAATTAAAAGCGCGCCCACAATATATATATATATTATATATTTATAATGTGTAGCCTATATTTATAACGTGTGTGTCTCTTTGACAAAAAGAACAGACCAAATACAAACTGTGGGGTGAATCTCCTGATACTCAGTGACTGTAAATGATAAGAACGGATTTATTGTAGCCGATTGACTCAAATCAATTATTAATTTACTATATTGGAAAATGAGAAGTGTCTCAGGAGAGTTTACTCATCAAGCTAAAATCTAAAAAGACTATTAAATGTATGAAAACTTTCTAAAGTGCACGCGTTCACAACTGGAGTCTTTTTAGAAAGTTTTACCAAAGTTATTGTAGCACTTTGTTTTTGAAAACGTTAATAAAAAAAATAAATAAATAAAAAAAAATAGAAGAAAGATTTTCTTTTAAAAAGGCCACAGATGCAGCAACAGGCAGAAGTAGTGCGGTAGATTCTGGTGTTTATTCCACCAGCCGGACAGGGGCCTGGAGCCTAAAAAGGCCCAAATTATCAAGCAAAAAGCAGTAATTCATGAATAAAAACAAACTGCTCCATCATGTGTTATTATTACTGCTGCCGGCCGTCAGTGTGCATGAGTGGGCCGCCTTCTCATGGCCGGACCCCCGGTGAACGCAGCAAAGCCGACCGAAGCGCGTCTCTGTCGGACACGCAGCCGACCGAGGGGGACTTGGTGCTTCACCAAGAAAACTCAACTGAATTCAAATGGAACTTTCCACGGATTTACCAAATGATGTAGCAGCTACGCCCGGAGACAGAAGTGTCTGAAGGCCTTTAATTCATTTGAAATAACATCAACATGAATTAACTAAATAATCTACAAATGACTTTAAAAGTGATTAATGGCTGTTTTCATTCCGTTTGACAGGAGAATTGGCTCAGAAGCATAAACACAGTCCTACAGTTCTGTTACACAGTGCTCACATATTAATTTCATTATCTGATTTATTAAAAATAAATTGTTTGAATAATTATTATTGACTTTTTTATATTTTAGAAAATATAATTTTTAAAGTTACTGTGAAATTAGGCGATTTTTTTTTTTTTACCCAACTGGTTTGTGGATATAATATTTTCTTGGATAAAAATCAAATAGATAACAAAAATATCAGTAGAAAGTAGGAGATGGTGGAAATTTTATTATTATTATAAATATATAATAAATGGAATATTCTTACCCAGAATGCTTGGCTGTGTTTCTTTGTAAATGGAAACTAAAAGCAATGAAATGCAAAAACATTCTTTTAAACAAGTGCTCAACAGTTTCTCCCTTTCAGTAACAAAAAGGCACGTGTATATATATATATAGGAAAGGAGAAAAACAACCTCTTAGAAAAACCCTTTACAGTATTTACAGATTTACAGTATTTTATTGTTCACAGAGCAGATTTTAACAGTTCACAGGATACAACCACAAAAAGAAAAGTCATGAATTCAAATTTACTGATGAAATTTTACGGATAGCTTGAAAAAATAAAATGAGGCTATGAACCTTATTAAGAAGACTATTGGTGACATAAATAAGATTTATATAGACTTGGAAGCATCTAATCGGTGCTGCACATCCCTTCTGCTTTGCTCTCACAGATCAGTCTGTCCAACCAGCTGATTTATTTCTGTCTGCTTCAGAGAAAGGAAGAACGTTCTTATCGATTGCCTCAGCTTTTTCTGAGATTTGGATTCTTAAATAGGCTCTGAGTTTTATACAGGTATATGTCCAATTTTAGGCTTACTAATGTCATTTAAGGGTAGAACTTCCTGTAATGGCTATTCGTCCTCTTGTGTAAAACTAAAAAAAATTTCAAAACCATAATAAACTAAATTAAATCAAACGGCCACTGAGACACATAGGGAGTGAATTTACGCAGGATAAATGAGTCCATTGTCCAGGCAAAACATGAAGTTTCTTTAGGTTTATTGCTCCAACCAAGCAAACGAACAAAGAACAATGGGCCTTTGCCGCCTCTCTTGCCCTGATAAAAGCCCACCAGCCCTCCCAGGTGCCTGCCCACCTGTGACTGCCTGCTCATCTTGACCTGTTGACCCCATAACCCAAACTCAAAAAAGTGGAATATAATGGATGGAAAGAAATCCTTACTGTACCCCCATCTAAATTCTTTGGAGTGAGAATTTTAATTTAAATTCTTAGCCTATATTTCTGGGTGGTCATTGATTCACTAATTAACTGTCTTGTTTTTTCTGTCTCCCCTCCATAGGTCTCGGGGATGGATGGGGCCAGTCAGCCAGGTTCAACCCTCTGGACAGTATGGCAAAAGACTTAGGTTCCCAACTTTTACAAGTCAGTACTCTATATTATGCTCTTACACTTCTATTGTAGTAACTCTATTGACTGGGATGACTTGATGACCCATGAGGCCGTGCGACCATCATCCCACTCACTGGAAAGGGACCCAGCGAGGGATGGATCAGCTGTTGCAACTGCAGTGTCCAAACCAGACACTTCAGTACCACGCCATTCAGACAGAGGGGGCTCTAGTCACACTAGGGGCGACTGTAGATAGAGGTACATCATCCGAGGCGTCACTAAGGGGCCTAAAGTTGACCTAAAGCAACAAATTTCGGTGAACTCATTCATGTCTTTCCTGGTCTCTAAACCGGGAATATGTAACGCATGGAACATACCTGACGAAACAAAATGCTAAATATAAAGGACAAAATGGGAGCTCACCTTTCCTCACCGAACATCAGAAAAAATAGGAAGTGTTTAGGCGGGACTGTGGCTGTGTTCGAAACCGCCTACTACATACTTGAAAACGGCATTCTCATCTATCAGACAGTATGCAGAGCGTTTACACACAGTGCACTCCACTCCTGCCCGAGCCGAAATCAGCCGGCCTGAAAAGCTGATTTCGCTTAAGCTATAAACTCTGTAAATATAACTTTAGCAACATTTGAAACATTTTCAGGCGAGAAAGTAGTCGTTTAGACCCCCAAGGTGTTGAAAATCTGACAAAATACCAGCCATTTACAATTTTGTTCCCACGAATTCGGCGCTACTAAAGCTAGCCGCAGTTTTGACTGCTCTCGTCCCGTTAACGGAATTTGACCGTTCAAATGGCGATGGGCAACGTCACGTTACGTTGTATCTTGAGTAGTTTGAGTGTGACAAGTAACCTCATGATGAATACTCAACATTTCGGCGAATCTAGTATGCATCTAGTGTACATCCGGGAACTTAAAAAAAGTATGACTAGTAGGAATAGTAGGAGAAGTAGGCGGTTTCGAACACAGCCCTTGTCTTTGTAGCGAATGTTGATCCCCCATAAAAGAATGTACAGAAACAGAAAAGAAAAGTTCCACCTGACTAGTCTTGTAAATGTCAGGTTAAAAACAATCATTTTGTGGAATTATAAACAAGCCAAATTAACCCTTGTTACATGTGTGTATGTTATTAAGAGTGGTGACTGTTATTAAGGCATCACTGTCCCGTGCGCTGCTGTACAACTCCGGCCTTTTGACCCACCGTCACATTGGCTCCGTCACTTCCACGTCCAACAGCCCGAGCCATAACAACCCCACATCTTTTATTTTTGCTGCGATGCAGTCAGCAGTGCCAGAGGGAATTGCGTAATTGCCGATAAACGCAGTTTCAGGCTAGCCTTTCCGTTGAAGTGTCATGTATGCGATTAGCATTTTCTCCACCGTGATATTAGTGGTTTCATCAACTATTATTCCAACATATCTGCTGTTGTCGATGTGGTCATCAATATCACTGGTTATGGTCTTGGCTAAGGCCTCCTCCATCCGACTGACTGTCACATGGTGGGTGTGTGTGTGCACTGTTAAGGTTTGGACAGCCGGCAGACTGTTTTCAACCTTAAGTTGTGTTTTTAATGCCTCGTTGCAGGCAACCTGTGATTTCTCCACATGTTTAATCATAGCCTCAATCTGGTTGAGCACCCTCGAAGTATCAAGGTGGCTGAGCCTACTTTTGTGGTCAGTTAATGCTGATTTCTGCATGTCCGTGCATCCTCGGACAAATCCGTTGCTCATATTTTCTTTTTTACATATGTGGCAGAACATTTTCCCATCCTCCCTCCTCAGCCAGGACAACTCCTGCTCCCACTGAGGCCTAACCCGCCCAACCTCTTTGCTGCTGCTCGCTCAGCCGAGGCCAAGGGCTGAATTTGTCCTTCATCTGTCCGTCTTGTTACATCTTTATCGTTATTGGGCTTTTTAAAGAAACTGCTGACACTCAACTGCCATGACATTTTTTACTATTCTTCCTCCACAAGAGCCAATTAATATGCTCATCGCCACCAAGTGGTCAGGGGGGTGAATTGCAATCTGTCAAAATGACAGATGCCCCCTATTTTTTTTCCGTCACCGTTTTAAAAACAGTTAATGACGGAAATATTCGGTTAACGCAACCACTGATCAAGAGCGAAATGACTGGAAATGCGTGGTGCCTCGCCGGCTTCAGGGCTGGCGTACGCACTTTTCTACAGCTGTTGATTCTTTGGCGACACTTAGAGATGATGTTGGGAAACTTATAATAAATAAATGTGAAAACAATTTGTCCTCAGACAGTGATGTGCACATCTGAGATACATGAACAATTAACACACCCATGTGTCTGCAGTTACAGGAGTGGATATAAAAGCAGCGCAAAGTGGTGCAATGTATACCATTAAAAACAATGGCTGCTTTAGTGGTATTGCAAGACTTTGCAAATGGTGCAATTTGAAGAGAGCGTGTGTTCAGAGACAGAGAGGATTTGCTGGCACATGATGGCGACTCATTAGCCGTTTTGAGGGAAATCCTCCTGGAACTGTGCGCAGAGCTGCGGCCGGCGTTGGAGCGCAACACAGCGAGGAGCCATGCGCTGCCTGTGCACACAGGTGATGTGCACACTGGGGTTCCAACCGGGGCATTCCAGAGGGAGCTGGCCAACCGATTGGGACTGTGCCAGTCAACCCTGAGCCGAGCCGAGCCATGCCAGCCGTGTGGGACAGAATTATCTGCATCTCAGCTACGTATATCAAATTCCCAACATTAAAGCTAAATTTCGGAGCTATCGACTGCACACACACATTGCTATAAAAGCGCAATCACATGATGAATTTGTACGTTAACAGGAAACATTTTCATTCGATCGATGTAGAGATCATGTGTGATGCGTAAATACAGACTACAAGGTGGCACCGTGTGTGATGGGTGGCTTCTTGGTTAGTAACTTTATTTGTGTAATTGTCCTAATATTATTCCCCGTGCATTGAGTATGTGCGCCCCCAGTTTCCATCCCGTCCTCACAGCATCATAGTCGGTGGTTAAAGTTATTTTCCTGCTGGTTAAACTTCAGCTTAAGATCTTTCTAACAAGCCCCTGATCGTCTCTGTGAGCAAATGTAATTCTTCACCTCTGCTTATGAGGCTTCTCAGAGCCACAGCTTTGACAGCCTCAGGCTCTCCCACCCACTCCTCTTACGTTTGCTGCTTATGGGAGGACAGCGTGCCAAAGAACACATTTTTGCGGGTCTCCACTTCAGAAAGTAGCACCGACATCTCTCTTTCTGTGAAGTCGGGTGCTCCGACATATGCGCTCAATTCCACGTTGATTGGGATGTACAAAGGAAATGTGCTTGGATTCATTCGTACGCACAGATTCAGATTATACATCTGGATATTTTTGTGCGTAGGAGGGCATTTGGGTTTGAGCGTACGCCATGTTTGAGTAGGAAACCCACCCAAGTTTTAATTCAATTCATTTTTATTTATATAGCACCAAATACAACAAATGTCATCTCAAGGCACTTAGATAATAAAGTCCAATTCAAGCCAATTGGAATTCAATTCATTGTAATCATAATTATTCATAAAATAATCCAATTCGTTCATATAGAGCCAATTCAAAAACAATTTCCTAGCTAAGAAAACCAACAGATTACACTGAAAACTTTTTGTTTTTTGGTCCAATCTCCCGTCCTGAGCGTGCCTGAGGCGACTGTGGAGAGAAACGACTCCCTTTTAACAGGAAGAAACCTCTGGCAGAACCAGACTCAGGAAGGGTGGCCATCCGCCTCCACCAGCTGGGGTTTGAGAAGAGAGAGAGGGGGGGGGGGGGGGGGGTGCGGCGGCACTGTAACACCATTCAAAGGATATCTGTTGGAACAGGGAAACACGAGTTAATGACCACAATAATATCACATATACATAAAGAGAGTAAAGTGAGGAAAGGTGTGACAGATGAGGCCCCCCAGCAGTCTAGGCCTATAGCAGCTTAACTATGGGATGTTTCAGGATCACCTGAGCCATCCCTAACTATAAGCTTTATAAAAAAGGAAAGTTTTAAGCCTGGTCTTAAAAGTGGAAAGGGTGTCTGCTTCCCGGACATTTACTGGCAGCTTATTCCACAAGAGAGGGGCCTGATAACTGAAGGCTCTGCCTCCCATTCTACTTTTAGAAACTCTGGGAACCTCAAGTAAACCTGCAGTTTGGGAACGAAGTGCTCTGTTAGGAAAATATCTTACAATGAGATCTTTAAGATATGATGGAGCTCGGTCATTAAGAGCTTTATATGTAAGGAGAAGAATCTTAAATTCTATTCTGAATTTAACAGGGAGCCAATGAAGAGAAGCTAAAACTGGAGAAATATGATCTCTCCTGTTAGTTCTCATCAAAACTCTGGCTGCAGCATTTTGATCAGCTGGAGGCTTTTCAGAGAATATGTGGGACAGCCCAATAATAAAGAATTACAGTAGTCCAATCCTGAAGTAACAAATGCATGGAGCAGTTTTTCTGCATCACTCTGAGACAAGATGTTCCTGATTTTAACAATATTACGAAGGTGAAAGAAGGCAGTCCTAGAAACCTGTTTTATATGCGAGTCAAATGATAAATTCTGGTCAAAAATAACTCCAAGGTTCCTCACTGTAGAACTAGAAGCCAAGGAAATACCATCTAGAGTAACTATATAGCTAGACAATTTCTCCCTGAAACGCTCAGGTCCAAAGATAACGACTTCAGTTTTGTCTGAATTTAGCAGCAGACAGTTCTGAGTCATCCAGGTCTTTATGTCTTTAAGACATGCTTGTAGTCTGACCAACCTATTGGGTTCATCTGGTTTTATAGATAAGTACAGCTGAGTATCATCAGCATAGCAATGGAAATTTATGCCATGCTGTCTAATAATGTTACCTAATGGAAGCATGTATAAAGTGAAAAGAATCGGTCCAAGCACAGAACCCTGGGGAACTCCATGACTTACTCTGGTGTGTGAGGAAGATTCTTCATTTACAAGAACAAACTGAAATCTATCAGATTAGTGAAGCCCCTGCAGTACTGCTCCAATCAGGACATTAAGGATATCACCAACCAGCTTAATTCTATCTGTACTGACATTCTGGACTCTGTGGCTCCTCTAAAGGCTAAACACACAAACTCTCCCTCCCAGCCCTGGTTCAAGCATACCATCCATGATCTCAGATATGAAAGCAAACATGACAAGAGAAAGTAGAAAAAAGACACATCTCTTTAGAAATGCTGTGGGGCTGCTTGGCAAAGTATCAGGGAGCTGTAAAAATCTGGATTTTTCTTACATTGTTTCTAACTGTCACATGCTCCAAGTACTTTTTTTTCCTTCAATAATATTTTATCGATTTTTCATTAACAAACAAACAAACAGCACAGCTCTTGCAAAGTTAAGAAAAAAAAAATGCTGCACATGGGTTACATGAAAACACATTCAGGTCGTGATTATGTTGTTTACAATGTGGTCATGAAGAGGGATTTACCAATCCTGTTTTATTTGTCAAGACAAGGGGTGATTGCCTCTTCAATAATTGAACGAGTTCTCTGGGAAGATGATCAAGAAAAGATTGCCATATATCATAGAAAGCATTGTTACCATTTAAAATGGCACCAAGATGTTCCATAGGAAAAACCTTAGAGGTTTCTCTGTCCCACTGTGTGACTGAAGGAGGGATCCACTGGATCAGAACAGAGCAGGAGTTTACACATTAAACAGAGCTGCCTCGTATGCTTAGAAGAAAGAATACTGCATCTAATGTTACTGTTTTGTGAAATATAGAGCTAAGCTCTTTAGCAACATTTCCCCAAATATTTCAATATTAATGGGCACTGCCAGATACAGTGGTAGTAAGTTCCAGCTTCTGTTTTACACTTTATACAGAGGGGGGAGATTTGGAGATCTATTTTGTGTAGAAAGTGAGGGGTGCGTTGCAGACTGTAAATTCTATATCGACTCTCCCGGAGTCTATTGCATGTAAATACCTTCTTTGCAGATATGAAAGCATCTGACCATGCCTCTGCAATAAGTTTCACCCCCAAGTCCTTTTCCCAAAGCTCCCTAGTCCTGTCAGCATTAGCAGATATGATAAAGATTCATTTTCCATAAAAAAAAAAAAAAAAGAGAGTAAAGGCGATTAAATTAAGAAAGCTTTCAATGAAAAAAAAAAAAAAAAATTAAAATTGGATGGTTATTTGGAAATGTTATATATGATTTTACAAAATGCCTCACTTGAAGAAAAAAAAAACTTATTCTGAATTTGTTTGAATGACATGAAAGTACCATTTTCAAATAAATCAGAAACGAATCTTAATTCTTTTGAGTACCAGTCATCGAAAATACTCTTTCCTATGCCTGGAAGGAAAGCTTTATTATTAATTAAAGGTTGCAATGCTGAGGAAAAATCTCTCCGGCCAGTGTGTTGAGCACCAAATCCTAAGTGTGCTCAGCTATGGGAGTTCAGCTATGAACTCTATAGACTCTCCTATTTATCTTAAGTGGCAGCATTTGCATGGGGTACAAAATCCTGGGAATTACATTCATCTTGAGCAAACTTATTCTACCCATCCAAGACAGTGGGAGCATCAAGTACTTTTTAATGTTTAAAATCAATAACAAATGTATGTGAAACTGGTCATGTTGTGGCTTCTCCGGCACTGAGAATTTCTTGAAATTTTTTGACGAGAAAAAAAAGTTTCTGCTTTGAGGCCTCCTTCAGTGAAGTCTTTATCTGCATCTCTGCCATGTTAAGTTGTCTTTGAGCAGTTTGAGCCTGTTATACAGAGGGTTGTACATCAGAAGAAGCCTTCAAACTATTCCCGAGATAGAGTTCCTTATCAGCTTTTTAAGGAAGTTTCTTATGCTGTTGGGCTGAGTATCTTTATTTTTTACCCAATTGTACTTTCTAACTACAGGCCAGTTTCAAAACTACAATTTAAATCAAATTTAAGAGAAAGTCGTGTGCGGCAAAAAACCAAACTGGATCATGCCATCCTGTTAAGATTTAAGCAATTTGTTGGCATTAAAGAATCAACCTTGACTTGGTTTAAGTCACACTTGACTGAGAAAAGTTTCTCTTAGGGGATTGTTCATCCTCTAGAGCCCCTTTCATTTGTGATGTACCTCAAGGATCCATTTTAGGGCCAATGCTTTTTAATCTGTATATCCTGCCTGTGGGATCCATTTTCAGGAAGCGGGATATTCTTTATCATTTTGCAGACAACATCCAGGTCTACTTATCTATTCAATCAGACGGTAAAAATCCACTGCCAATTGTTCAGAGTGCCACAGTTCGTCTTTGGCATCCATTCACTGGCCTTGTGTCCATTTCTGAATTGATTTCAATCTTCTAAACATCTACACCCCTGTGGTTAACCAGCCAGTTTCTCTTAGATCTTTCAAGATCCAGGTTAAAACTCAGAGAGGATCAAGCTTTTTCAGTGCCTGCCTGAAACCAGTGGAACAGTTCACCTTTCCATTTACGCATTGTTCAGATGTAGAGATATTTATGTCACTGAAGTCCAGCATCTTCTCCTTAGTTTTCCATTTAATTGGAGTATGACATCTAAATGTAGAATTAGTTTTTTTATTGTCTTTATCTTCTTTTACTTGTATTTGTTGTTTTAAATGCGCTATATAAATTAAATTGACCTTAGTCTAAATTCGGAAAAGAAAAATTCTTGATTCATTGATTGATCAAATTATAGTTGATGTTAACATGTTAGAACTCGAAAGTAGTTTTTTTTAGTTGGAAAATGTAGTTTTTGCCAAAAAAAAAAAAAAAAAAAAAAAAAAAAAGCAAATAACATAATAGAAAGAGAGTGGTGTTCTGTTCAATTACCTGGATTATGATTGTTGATGTAATCATAGAGCAAAATTATTCTTTAATTAGTTTTTATTTCTACTTTTTTCATACTACTCAAAAAATGTGGAGAAATACAGTCACTGCCGGTCAGGAAATAGCCACATCTGCTGACTGTTGCACCACATTCAAAAATATAGTCCCCATTTGGAAATCAGGAGCTGTGTGATAGCAACAACAACAATAACTGCCGAGATAAGTGTCAAGTTTAAGTACTGCCCTGACCAAGAATGGTTTCTGTAACTTTGCTTTGAAATGTAATTTTTGCCATCAGTTTCTGTTTGCTTATACGCTTTAATATTCTGTTTTACACATTATATTGGATATTTGGTTTAGGTAAAGAATTAAAACATGCATGGTTAGAGTTATGTATCAAAAATTAGGTTAGTTTTTAAAATGTTGGTTAAGTTTTGGTATTGAAAAGAGCATTGTTGTCAGAACTGGGGTTGGCAGGACACGGACTTCAAGGTGAGAGCAAACTTGGTTTATTTTTAAAACGGAGTCAACAAAAAGGCTGGATGATGAAACTAAGCTGTGGAAAGTAAGACATGGCTAAAACAAAACTAGCTTGGTGCACGGTGAAAGGATTTCACAAACTGAATGGGGAAAACTGGAAACTAAATACTGAACAGGGTGATTGGTAAATGAGTGCAGCTGAGAAACGATGGACAGGTGAAGTGAATGAAACTAATGACCAGAACATGGGGACTGAGGGAAAAACAATGGCAAAACTAAAACACGGCAAGACTTAACTAAACATGAACTTAAAAACTAAGACATGAAATAAACTAACACATGATAAAACACAAAAGAACTGAAAATATGGGGAAAACCCCATGGACATGACAGATGTTGTGGTTAGAAAACATGGCTTGCAATAAAACAGACTCTGTAACAACAACTCAAAATATTATTTCTATGGATTACTAGCAGCTGAGTCTTGCCCCCTTTTTTTAAAACACACAAAATGAACCAAAATCGCAAAATCTTACTAAAATTCTGACTATATATATAGTATATTTATATATATATATATATGTGTATAAATATAAAGACATATGTAGGTGCCATATGATTGATAAACAATTCATAGTAAATTTGAGTTTAATATGGAGAATGTATTTGGATTTCATTGCGGTTTAATAATTTAATTGCATTTAAAAATAAGTTAATTGAAGTCATTATTATTTTATCATCATTTGCACATAAACACTCATAATTCATTGTTTAATGTCCTTATTAGTTTCAGTGAAGCAGATAACAGTTAGCACCTGTGTGCATCACGGGAGAGTCACAGAAGCACACGCTTTTTCTGACCGTGTTGATAACTTGTTGATATTGTGCTGGAAATCGTGGAAGACGTGTTTTGGAGTGACAGTGTACAGTTATCATTAGTTATAGTGCCCGTGGAAAACTAGTGCTTTTTATTTTTTGCACTTTGGCGAATAAACCTGTAAAATCAACCATCTTGGAAAACACTTCTTTCTTCGTTTTGTTTTGGGCAACACGCGTCTGGCATAAGCTGCCGTGGAAATTTTTTGTCCGAAAAACCTCTTCTTCTCCATGTGTAAAGGACATCGGAAAGGACAAGACTCGTGGAAACTGGACTGCTTTGTGGACAACGTCGACAAGAGAACAGCGCGGTAAGCAAACAAGCTAACACCGCTAAATCATTGCAATTGGACATTATGGGTGAATGCTGTGAGGAGTTAGTTTGTGGAAAGAGGGAAACGAAAATGACAGAGAGGGCTGTCTTGGAAAAAGTGCATCGATTAACTCAATCCAGGAAAGCTAAACTGGGCCATCTAACTAGCCAACCTAACGAGATCAAACGGCTAATGGAAGACGATGCAAATGCAAACAAAGTCAAACAGAAATTACGTTTGGATTATCAGGACTATCTAGAGGAATGTTGCAAGACAAATGATGCTTTAACGCGATTGTTGTGTGAAGAAGAATTACAAAATGATCAGAGCTCATGGTTTGAGCCTAAGGGCGTATTCACACCTACCTCGTTTGGTCCGGACCAAACGACCAAACGGACCAGATTTTCGTTGGTTCGGACCTTTTGGGATGGTCTGAATACAAACCACCGAACTCTGGTCCGGACCAAACAAGCGGACCGAGACCGAGCGGAAAGGTCGGACTCGGTCCGGATCAAACGAACCCTGGTGCGGATCTTTTGGAGGTGTGAAAGCAGACCGGACCTACTCCCAGACTTTTTGCTTTTTTGTACCTCGGAAGCATCCGTCGTTTGTCTGCTGCTAGGTAACAGAACAGAGCGTCGTTCTTCTAATTACTAGACCGGCTGTGGTAAAGCTAACGCAAGACCGAATCAGCGTTCTCCTCCGTAGCCGCCTTGCCCTTTGTCGTCGTGGTTGATAAATTACTTGTACAGCAGCATAGTAATTACACAGTTGTGAAAATAGCAAAACGTTGAACAACATATAGTTTTGATTATATTAAAAGCAATAACGGCACGGAAAGCGTCCATGGCTACATTCACTTTTGGACTTAGCATTTTGTGTTGCGCGTGTCGATTCTGACCAATAGCCGAACGACTTCAGGGCGCGAGGCTTTGTTGACATATTTTGGTCCGTTTACTGAAATGTACAGTCTGAAAGCAAACCGCACCAAAATGAAAAAAAAAGGTTCGGACCAAAGCAAGTGAACTATCGGACTTTCCTGGTCTGAATACGCCCTAAGTTGATGCACAATCGTGGACTATGCAACATGTGGAGATGTGGATAAAAGAAGCTGAAGATCGTGCTAAACAAGCTAAAGAATGTGATGCAGACAGTTTATCATTAGCGTCAGCAGCTGAAAGCCATAGGAGCAGGCGGCGTGGTCCGGCTGTTGGGAGCAAGGTGTCAAAAGCTGCAGCTCTTAAACAAAAGCAAGATCTCGAACGTCGAGAAGCCGAGCTTAAAGCAAAAAGGGAAGTTTTGGATCTGCAAACTGCCATTGTAGCCTCTGATGCTAAACTCAAAGTTTTAGAAAATTATCAGGATGAACATCTATCACATGTAAGTGCAGGAGGAGGATGGACTATGGATTCTGGATACTTACAATTACCTGTGAGTCAAAATCCAGTTGGCGACATGGCAACAGTCCAGTGGTGATCTTGTGACTGGTGATCGCACCGTGGAGACTCTCTGTAGTGTTATGTCAAGACAGAACAACATCACAGAGCTAATGGTCAAACAACAGAGAATGATGACACTGCCCCCATTAGACAACCCTACTTTCAGCGGTGATCCTCTGGATTACAATTCATTTATGAGAGCCTTCGAGCATGGTGTAGAGCTTTAAAGACCATCTCTATGACTTGGAGCAGTTCACTGACGGACAGCCAAAGGAGCTGATAAAGAGCTGCCTTCACATGAATCCAGATGCAGGCTACCAAAGGGCCAAACAGCTACTAAAAGAGCATTTTGGAAACAAAGTGTTGGACTGGACACCTATCAAGCCAGAGGATGCAGAGTCTCTGAACACCTTTTCACTCTTCCTGACAGCATGCTGCAATACCATGACTGAGGTGAGTTATATGGAAGAACTGGACAATGCTGCAAACTTGAAGGCTATTGTTGCAAAGCTTCCATTCAAGCTGCGTGAAAGGTGGAGAAATGTTGTGTGTCGCATACAAGAGGAATGTGATAGAAGAGTCAAGTTTAGGGATTTGGCAGACTTTATTTACAAACAGGCCAACGTTGTTCTTCACCCTGTCTTTGGAGACATAAAAGATAACATGGCAGCTAAAATACCGTCACCTAAACAAAGCAATTTCAAAGAACAGAAAAAAGACATAGTCAGGAAATCTTTCACTACAAGCGCCTATAAAGCTGGAACAGAGGGCTGCAGAGGAAGTGGAACACTCAGCTCTTGCATCACCATCAATACTGGGATGTCTCTTCTGTAAAGGTGAACATGTCATGGAGACTTGTACCAAACTTAAAGGCAAGCCTCACAAAGATGGTCCAGAACGCGGTGGTGCTTCTGGTCTTCGATCCGCCTAACAGAGCACATCACCCCTCTGTTCATTGAGCTCCACTGGCGACCCTTAGCTCCACTGGCGACGCTTAGCTCCACTGGCTACCCTTAGCTCCACTGGCGACCCTTAGCTCCACTGGCTACCCTTAGCTCCACTGGCGACCCTTAGCTCCACTGGCGACCCTTAGCTCCACTGGCGACCCTTAGCTCCACTGGCGACCCTTAGCTCCACTGGCGACGCTTAGCTCCACTGGCGACCCTTAGCTCCACTGGCTACCCTTAGCTCCACTGGCTACCCTTAGCTCCACTGGCTACCCTTAGCCTGGCTACCCTTAGCTCCACTGGCTACCCTTAGCCTGGCTACCCTTAGCTCCACTGGCTACCCTTAGCCTGGCTGCCCTTAGCCGCCCGCATCAAATTCAAGTCCCTGATGTTAGCCTACAGAGTCCTTAATGGAATGGCTACGGAATTAATCTACTTCAATGCTCTCACAAAGGCTTACATCACAACTCGGTCACTCCGGTTGTCAAAGGATTGTCGTCTAGCAGTGCCTACACCACGCTGAAGACAATCCAGACTCTGTTCATGTGTGTTTCCACACTACCTGAACAGCCCTGTCTATCTTCAAGAAAATCTTGAGGTCTCAGCTCTTCAGAGAGCCTCTCCTACCCGAGCACTTACTCTGTCCTTCCCTCCAGGCCTGCACTCTCTTTCCACCCCTGTCTCCAATGACAGAGCCTGACTAGTGGTTTTCCTTCTATGTAGCTTGTTGTTAGCTTTGATGTTAGCTGCACTGTTATATCAGCCTGCTTCATCTGAAAGGACTCCATGAAAGAGTCCTCTTGTCACACGTCCAGGATTTCTGTAAGAACCACCTGCACTTTCACCCCCCTCTAGATCTTCACAAGAAAGCAAGTTGAAGAGACTTTCTGGGTTTTGCCATGAGAGAACCTTTGTACCCTTCAGAGAAAATTAGGAAGATTTTCCTCTTTCACTGTTATTTAATTGTTATGCAGAATAAATCGGTTCAGCTGCTGTATTATGTCTTGCCTCTGCTTTATGTTTCGACCAAGTCAAAACCTAACAGAGACGCTGTGTAAAGCGCTGCCGTATTGCAGCCATAATTCTTCGACTTGATTCTTTTCCAAAAGCTGAACATGAAAACACACCAAACTGATTCAGTTTTAAATTATTAGTCCAAAAGTTTGAAAAGTCCAGAGTTGTATTATTTTCTGGTTAGAAGGCTGGCAGGTAGAAAGACAGACAGTAACGCTGGCACAGGAATCCTGAAGCGTAGGATAGACAAGGGCAGTTAATGATAAGGTGGCACTCAAATATGGGCAATGATTGGCTGAGAACCAGGTAACCACCGCCACTCACACCTCAAACCGCATCACCAGCCATCACACGCACACAGAAAGAGACCGATAAGACAACTTATTGGTAATTTATGGAAATTGAAATGTTTAACTTTACAACCCTGTGTTTTTTGTCATTGTGCTCCCTCAGACTTTAGATGGCTTTGTGTTTGTTGTTGCCCCTGATGGGAAAATCATTTACATCTCAGAAACAGCATCAGTCCACCTTGGCTTGTCCCAGGTAAGACCCTCCCTGGCCTCTTTAAGCTCTTTCATAAATCCGTTTAATCTGTCTAAGACAAACATTTGGAAAGAGAGGCACATGTAAACAGAAATTATGTACAGCATAGAATGAAAATGTGCATTGCAGGTGGAACTAACAGGAAACAGTATATTTGAGTACATCCACCCATTAGACCGCGATGAGATGACCGCATTGCTATGTTTTCGCCAGCCACCACACCATCATTTGCCTCCAGGTACCTTAAAACCCTTTCAGCTTTGTCTGTGCTGTGATTTTTTAAATACTGCACATTTGATAGTATGCTTTTCCCATGATATAATGCAGATTGAACACTGAAACAGCTCAAAGTGATCGTTGTTTTGCCACTTAGACGATGACATAAATTGTCTATTTGCTGAGTAATCACTGTTGGATGACATAGTTGTGTGCCAAATACTTAGATTTCTGGAACATTTTTTGCAAAAATAGGCAACAAGTTGTTTAAATATATTCAGTATATTAAATTCCACAGCATTACATCTTGCTTTGGTTCAAGTGTCAATGGGCTTGAGTGCCAATGGGTCTGTTGTCATGCTGTACTGTATGTTGGTCGGCTTTCATGGCTTTAAGGGTGAATGTTTTTCTGTTGATCTATGCAGCTTACCAGCTAGGATGCACATTCATTTATTTTAATCCATCAGACCAAATAGGCTAGATTTTGGATCACCTTTTTCAAAAAAAGTCTTCGTGTCACAGAACTGGGAAAATGGATTGAAAAAACATATTACAAAATATAAAGTGAGTAATGCATGTACAGTGAATAGTAATGACTTGTAATTTGTGGTCTTGGACAGGGTATGAAATTGAGCGTTCCTTCTTCTTGAGGATGAAATGTGTTCTTGCAAAGCGAAATGCGGGAATGACATGTGGAGGATACAAGGTATGTTCAGCCATTTTAATTTGTGTAATCTTTAGGTCTGAGATATTTCTGCAAAAGCAGGAGGTTATATATCGTGTTGAATATCATATAGCGTTAACTTAGCTGATCTTTTGATTATCTATCCAGCTTAAGTGTGTCCTAGATAAAGATTTTAGTATCCTAACAGCCATGTTGTAATCATTTACCCTTCAATATAACTAAAGCTTGCACTTAAACTGCAATGCTATGAATATTTATACATTAAAAACACAACTCAGTTGTACTGAATAACTAATATACTGTAGCTTGTATCTGTCAACCTCAGCTGTCCCTGTTTGTTGTCTCTGCCACAACCTGCCACAGCAGCTTTATTATTTCTGCTGCTGCAAATCTCTCTGAAAGTTGCCACTGATTTGCCAATAAGAAAGTCTACATGGGGAGGACTTCCGGGTCACGAATGGAGTAGATGCACTGCGCCTAAGCTCCCACAACATTTCATTAAAACTTAACATTTAACACAAACTTTTCACTTGCAACACAGCATTTGTCGTATCTTTACGCCTAAGTCACTTCTACCTCTACCCGGAGACCGAATGGCATCGAAGTCAGCCAAGAAGGACGGAAAAAAGGAAGACGAGTTACCGGCTTCTACCAAGGCTGCTCTGACCAAGCTACTAGCAGAGCACAAAACAGTCCTCTCCGCTGAGTTTAAATCGGCCTTAACTTCCCTCGAAACTAAACTGGACGGTGTCCAATCAGCCATCTCTGACCACAGACAAAGATTGACGTCCCCTCCGATTTGAGGAGATGGAAGCTAAATACACTGCTCTGGAGGATAGCTTCGCCAAGCTAAAAGCTAAGACTATTGATCTTGAATCCCGCAGCCAACACAACGTCATACGGATAGTGGGAGTGCCTGAGTCTGCTGAAGGCACACAACCCACTACTTTCTTCTCAAAGCTTCTGCTCGAGATCTTCGGGGATGAAGTTCTGAGTTCACCTCCGGAGTTGGACCGAGCCAACAGAGCCCTGACTGCTAAGCTGCCCGGTGGTAAACCAATACTGGTAATTGCACGGATTCCCAACTACAGAGTTAAGGAAAGGATCATTCAAGAAGCTTGCAAAATGAGGGGAAAACTGCTCTACCAGGGGAACCCAGTGGCGATCTTCGAGGACTACTGCCCTGAAATCATGGAGCAACACACAGCTTAGTGAGAGGTGATGTCTGCACTCTACCAGTTGCAATCTAAATCGCGATGTCAGCCATTCGTCTGTCTCCGCAGGATATCTACACGGTCTCGGAACACCCGCTCTCTTCCAAGAGCCTGACGCGCTAAGACATCCAAAAGTAGCCGTTGGTGTATGCGGCAAATTCTCTTTAATCACGTAGGAGTGGTTCTTGCATGAGGTCCAATGTCTGATAAGTACTTTAGTTTTGCATCCTGGTAATATTTAATTTTTTTTAAAAAGAGCTTTCCTGAACAAATCAAAAGTGGAGTTATCTTTTTCCACTTCTTCTTTTCTTCTGCAGATCCATCTGAAAACACCTGTGTTGTTGTTAAACCAGTGATCAGTTTTCAGTTTGAGACTTTTAAATTCAAAAGGAGCAACACAATCAAGAATATTTGAACAAGTGGAAATAAACAAAAAAATAAAACCAGGATCTGTCCATGTTGATGAGTGGGGCCATCAGGTCAAGATTATTAGATGTGCCTTGCAAAAGTATTCACCCCCCTTGGCTTTTTACCTATTTTGTTACATTCCAACCTGTAATTTAAATGTTTTTAAATCTTATTTTATGTGATGGATCTGCACAAAATATTCTAAGTTGGTGAATAGTCTAAGTTCTCATGAAATTAGAAAAAATATACATAAAAAAGATAATTAAAAAATAAAAAACTGAAAATTGTGCTATGAAGCCCCCAAAAAGTTTTGGTGCAAGCAATTACCTTCAAGAGTCACATAATTAGTGAAATGAAGTCCACCTGTGTGCAATCTAAGTGTCACATGATCTGTCAGTATAAACACATCTTTTCTGAAAGGCCCCAGAGGTAAAACACCACTAAGCATGAGGCATCACACCATGAACACCAAGCTACGTTGGCGCGATCCCCGGCTTCCCCAGACCAATGTTGCAATGCATCCATCGATGTGTTAATGTATTTGGCAGAGAAAAGCACTGCACAGCCTGTAACATCGTATAGATTAAGAAGTGTGAATAGGTTTATGTGGGTAGCGCTTTTGTTGTTAACCACACAAGAAAAAGAGCTACAGAAGTACAGTCCATTTGCTACAACTTCTCCAGAAATTGCATTGTGTAATTATAAAATGTCATTGTACAGAGTTTCCGTTGTGGGAAGTAATGACCTCCTGTACTGACCTTTGTTAGGGGCAATGCAGAATAAGCTGCAGGCATACATGGAATGCCAAAATCAAGTGGCAAGAATAGTGTATAGGAACATCTGGGCCAAGTATGGATTGGAAGTTCCTAAGTCACAATGGGAGACACCTCCAAAGGTAGTGGAGAATGACAGGGCTAAGATCCTGTGGGACTTCCAGATCCAGACTGAGAAACAGGTGATGGCTAACCAACCGGACATTGTGGTGGTTGACAAACTACAGAAGACGGCAGTAGCGACAGATGGAGCAATTCCAAGTGACACTAACATCAAGAAGAAGGAACAGGAGAAGCTTGAAAAATACCAAAGGCTGAAGGAAGAAGTTGAAAAGATGTGGGAATTGAAAGCAAAATTTAAAAAAACCTGATAGTTTCAAGAAGTTACCAGAATTATTACAAATGTGTGACGCGATCAAGGTTCACAGATATTCAAATGAGTTGACCAGCAGCTCTGAATTATGAGTGTTTCTGTGAGTATATTAAACTATTCCACAGCTATCGCTTGGATGTTTGGTGTTGGAGTTTCAAAAAACAACATTTAAAAGAAAAAAGAAGTTTAAGAGTTTTTAGAACTGAGTCTTATCAAAGTAATTATCTCAATGACCAATATCTAGATTAACAACTTAATCAAATGTTATTTGATTAAAATGACTTCTTATAAACAAGGTGGATGGTTTCATTCCTGTCTAACCACAATGACTGGGCATCAATAACTTCTAAAAAATCTCATAATGAAAAAATGGTTATCATTGTAAATGGTCATTTGTGTTTTGCTTATACCCATTATGCTTTGATATGGAAAATACTTTGACCTTGTACTTGAAGGTAATTACTTTGGTGTTGTGCTGTTCTCTCCCAGGTCATCCACTGCAGTGGCTATCTGAAACTGCATCAGTACATGGTGGACATGATGCGGTATGAATCCTGTTACCAGGCGGTTGGTCTGGTGGCAGTTGGTCACTCCTTTCCCCCCAGTGGGATCACTGAGATCAAACTGCAGAGTAACATGTTCATGTTCCGGGCCAGCCTTGACTTGAAACTGATCTTTTTGGACATGAGGTAGGAGAAATTTGACTGAGCAAGTGAATGGATACCAAACAGCATTTTCTACCTGAGATGTTAATATTCATGTATTCTATTTTAAGTTCCTTTGACAGGGAAACAAAAGGAACTGGGCACTTTCCTAATAAGAGGAATTCCAAAACAATGTCTGAATATTACTACTCCATATTTTCAATTTCGCTTAAATCCTTGATAATTTTTAAAGCCATGATGCTCTTTTGAATCTTATTGTAAAGCACACTGAAACTATTTTTTAATATAGTTCAGGGACAGAAAATAATTCTAAAACCATGTAGAAATAATGTCAATTACAGATAAACGGTGCAACATTAAATATGTTCTTAAGAATAATTGTGAAATTAGTAATTATGTACACTATATGGAATTGCATGTTGATTTGAAAAAGAAAATTTGATTTCTATTAACTCAATGTTACAATGGACCTCAGTACATTGGCATTCTAAATAAGTGCCTAACTTCTTGCCCTAACTTGCCCTCTCTCCTGTGCTGGAGACAGGGTGGCTGAGCTGACAGGCTACGAGCCCCAGGACCTGATAGAGAAGACTCTCTACCACCATGTTCACACATGTGATGTTTTCCATCTACGCTATGCTCACCATTTATGTGAGTCCTCTAAATCTCTGGTGATACAGATGTTTTGGGAAAGTAAGAAGACAACTGCTGACTGAAGGGAAGATATTATAGAAAAACTTTTATAACTCTGGATAGTGCTGGTGTCTACAGTAGCAGCCAGTTGCTTCTTTCTCTGAGGACGCTAATTATATATTAGATATATTACATGTATCATAACTATACACATATATATTGTAGCGTTTTCTACACGTGAAATGAATTAAAATACAGGATACTACCTTTGCACCACCTCTCACTTTTATAGTTCCGAGAGGAGAACTGGTTAACGTTATAATAAAATCTCCACTGAAGCTCAGTTCTATCTGAATTGATATCCGACACTTAAGAATTTATTTAAATCTCTGGTCATTTATAAGAACGTTTATTTAAACAGTACTTCAAAATTATATGCAAACAGTTGATAAAAGGACAGTGACAGGGATAATTTGCAGGCTTTACAATAAAAGACGGGTTAAGAGAGAGATATGGCTAAAATGGGGACGCCTGATGAAATGGGAAGTCTGGCCTCTGACTGCCAGTCAGGACTGGCATAGTGTAAAGGACCTTCTGGGGACCGCACACAAGGGCGTGTCCCATAGTGAGATGCCAAAAAGAATGTTGAAAGAGAACATCTGGAGCACCAACTCAGAAACACTGGGCTCACTGTTCACAAACTGGCCTTTCGGGAACATCAAACAGCCTACTCCAAGTCCCTAAAAGAGGCTCGGTCAAAATTCTTAACTTAATCAATAAAAACACTGGCAATTCCAAGAAGCTTTTCTCTACAATAAATCATCTTATGAAGCCACAACCATCACTTTCTACTGAAGCTACAGATGAGCGCTGTAACAACTTCACGGACTTCTTCAGATCCAAAGTCAGACCATGCACGACAGTGATTCCAGTTCCACCTCTGACAGGACTGGATGTGTCTCACTGGAAGGATGCAAGTCCAGGTAGCTGCCTTTCACCTGTGGTGTTCCGCAGGGCTCAGTCCTTGGGCCCATCCTTTTCATCATTTACATGCTCCCCATTGGCCATGTCATCAGCTGACATGGGATTTCTTTCCATTCTTATGCTGATGACACATAACTCTACATCAATACATTCAAAACAGTCTTTATCATGCTTTTTACTTGTTGCTTTTACCTTGTAGCACTCTGAGGAAGAGTGAATTATAGATAAGTTTTATTATTATTATTGATATTATAATTTTTATAATATCAATGAGTGAAAAGCAGTTTGAGCTTTACAAAGGGATTTCTTATGTTATTAAACTATCTTTCCAGACTAAGTGAGATTCTTCTAAATTAGTGGGCAATTAGAAGGGCGAAGAGCGGTACATTAAAATAAGAGCAAGAAAATGGAATCACAAAGAAAAAGAAAATAAAAACACCAAAGGGGGTGATAAAATATTTAGCAAATAAATAAAATTTAAAAAAAATAAGGCGTCGATAAAATGACAATGTGATTAAAGTGACATTGTAGTTAGTGTCAAGGTGATATTGTAATATTGCACATCAGGACATGAGATTTTGCACTAAAGTATTGTACAAGAAGACCTAAGTTGAAGTAACTGTCTTAGACTTCTTAGAGTTCAAGAGGAGAATAACGCTGGGAACAAAGGTTGCTCTCCTCCTTTGGGTCTTACAGGCTGGACAGCGGAACCTGCGACCACATGGCAGCTGCTCAAATGCCGGAAACAGAGCATGAGTCGGGTCCTTGAGAATTCGACGAGCCAGGCTGCTAGCCTGCTGCTCGTACACAGTGTTCAGATGGCGAACAGAAAGTCCAATAATCTTAGAACACACCTTGACAATGTTATGCAGGCGGTTCCTTTCCTGTACAGTAATGGAGTGATACCAGCTGCATATGGAGAAAGCCAAAACACTCTCAATGAATGTGTAATAGAAAGTCAACAAGATGTTCTGACTGACAGAAAAAGAGTTCAGTTTCCTTAGTAGGTACATCCTCTGGTGACACTTCCTCAGGATCCCTTCTGTGTTGGAAGAGAACCTCAGTTGGCAACCCAGGATGGTTCCCAGATATTTATATTCCTCAACTGTCTCGACCGGAGAACCGTGGATCATAGTGGTGACAGCCGCCGCCAGTTCAGACCAGGGCCTGCTTTTTGACTAAAATCATCCACGAGAACACAAACTGGCTGTCATCAGAGCACTCCATCTCTGGGCTGAAAGTGTACCCACTAAGGCCGAGGGGAAACAAGATGCAAAACCACAGCTTCACAAGCACATGGCACAGCGCAGGAGTGTTGGGGACACCACCAACTGAACGAGTTCACCTGTGCAGGACACTGTAAACATGCGTTACACGTCCCCATAGTTGTAACTTCTCTGGCTAACACATGACTTATTGAGCACATGGTCACAGCCGCCATCTTGTGCCCTCACCGTCACATGATCATGGCTACCATTTTGTCTCAGTGTCCTCCCTCTTCTCCAATACGCACACAAACAATACTCTTTCTCCCATTGCTTGTTTATCTTGTACATAGTATAAGCTTAGAAGATAATAGTGTTTGTTAATTAAAGGCGAAGTTGCATGTGGTCATTGTGCATATTTCACCGTGGTAACTGCTGGTTGTGGATGTCAGTGCTCGGATTCATATCTGTTCTGTAACCAACATATTTTCATACTGATACTGGGTTTTAGTTATCAGCTTCTGACTTAAGTCAGTGGTTCCAAATGGGTAATTACTCTTATTAATAATTTTACTGAATATTAATAATTGTCCTTGGACACTCATTGATATTTGCTTATAATTGATCCAGCTCCTGCTTCTTTCCCAAACAAGAGCCAGCTCTTCAGGTCAGGACTCAGCAGTTCACCTACATATTCAGGAGGATGGACACTTCTGAGGACAGTAATGATGAGACAGGTGGTTTAAGAGAGGAGTCAAAGAAGCCATATATGTTAAAATGGAAGCAGCATCTTTGAACGGAGGAGGTGGTCTCAGGTACCACCTTTCCAGCACAGCATTTCCTCTCCTCCCCGGGCAATTTCACAACCATTCACAGCTTCGATCATGTGACCAAAACTCGCTCTTTGAGACAGGTAAACTACTCACAGAAGAGAAGGACTTAGATGACCCAAACATTGATCAGGTGGTTACATGTGAACGGCTCATAAGCTGATACTCCGCACCATCTAGTTTAGAACTGAAGAAGCCTTTCAGATGAGAGGTGAAACTTCTTCAAGATCCAAGAAGAAGTCCAGTTGCCCTTATTCAAGCTCTTAGGTTTTCACTTTGGATGTTTGCTCAAGTTTTGTTCGCACTGGTCAAAAAGTCCCAAAATATATCCTGGCAACAGATTGTGATGGGCTATTCATTCTTCTCAAAGCAGGCAGTTTTCAGTGTAGGCCTGCACTGAAGGACATATTAGATCTATTAGCTGGTCGTGCTAATGCTAGTGACACATGCCACCCTGTGTAAAATGGCAATATTGCTGCATGAAAAATCAAACTGAATGATGTTTTATTGTCCACACAATTTTTTTTTTTTTTTAACTTTCTTCTTCAAAAGGTAAAATGAGTATCTGCAATGATAAAAACTTCCAACACAGAGAATAGTGTAACAGTGTCATTTAATCTTTTTTGTATGCTTTGAATATCCAGAGCAACAAGTGGTCCTGCCACAGAGGGGGACACAGACTTTTCTCTCTTTGATCCTGATCTTTGTGTTCTCTGTAGTACTTGTAAAGGGCCAGGTCACCACCAAGTATTACCGCATGTTATCAAAGCACGGAGGCTGGGTGTGGGTGCAAAGTTACGCCACCATCATCCACAACAGCCGCTCATCCAGGCCGCACTGTATCGTCAGTGTAAACTACGTTCTCACGTGAGTCAACATCTTTCTTCTGTCATTTTCTGTCTGTAAGCTTCCAGTTCAAAGATGAACTGTGTACACCTTCCTGTTTGAATCCAGAGACATTGAATGCAACGAGTTGCAGTTATCTGTGGACCAGACTCGAGCTCTCAGTCTTACTTTCTCTCAGGACCACCACAAACAACTCAGAACCAGAGCAGTCAAGGTGAAAAGCAAAATGAGACCAGCTCCATATCCTGAGGTGGGTTTTCTACTTGCTTTAGTGATTCATAAAAAAATGTTGAGCTACTTGACGAATTTGAATTTCCCCCATTGGGGGATAAATAAAGTATTTTTCTATTCTTCTTCTATTCTATAAACTAAGAATCAATCATTTGCTATTCTTATAATGGGAAGTGTTTTGTAACCCTGTGAACCAAACAATGATCTTAAGCGTGTGATTCAGATTGCCAGAATGAATCTACTGCACAATAGTAGAAAACTGGGAAACATACAGAGAAATGTATAAAATGTAAGAATGTTACCCTATTGATTTGAAAATGTGCTTTACCTGTCTGTTTGGAGAAAGAAGAGTCACTATGTAACAGAAAACCTGGAAGTGAATTTAAATGACCTTTTATTTTTCAATTTCAATATGTTTTATTTTCTGCAGAATTAATATTATTATATTATCTTTAGGTTTTGTTTTTCCAAAGAATTTAATTAAAGGTGATAGAGAATGGTTGAATGGGGCATTAATCCTTGTTCTGTGATGTGATATGTAGCCCAAAAAAAATTGGTTGGGTCTGTAATGGCTCAGAACCCCCCTAAAAGGCTCTCTGAAACAGCTGTTACTATGCTGGGTTTAGAATGGGTCTTTTGCCCTTATTGGCGTCGTTTCAGAGCTTATCTGGCAACCTCATTATGAAATGCAGGTAGGTGTTGGGGCTATTCGGCTGCCCTTGCTCTCACTGAAAACAGAGCTATAGAGTAATACACTGACTGAAAAGAAAGCTCATCAGAATCAGAATCCGTTTTATTGCCATTGTTAGTGAACAGTGTTCACTAACTAGGAATTTGCTGCGGCGTAAGGTGCAAACATGTAACATAGGATATAATAATAAGAAATAAAGAATAAAAATATATGAATATAAAATGTACAAGGTGTGTACAACAATACACAGTATCTAATATACAGAGCAACAACAGTGCAGCTTCATTAGTGCAATTGTAATGATGGTAAAGTGACTGGGGCAGGTTATGAGGTGATTATGAAGTGTTCATAAGTCCAACTGCAAGGGGGGAAAACTGTTTTTGTGATGGGAGGTTCTGGTCCGAATGGACCGAAGCCTCCTGCCCGAGGGGAGCGGTGCAAATAGAGAAGGGTCAGCTGTGATCCGACCTGCTTGCTCCATAGTCCTGGAGACGTGCAGGTCATGGATAGATGGGAGGCTGCAGCCGATCAGCTTCTCAGTGGAGCGCACAGCTCGCTGCAGTCTGTGTCTGTCCCTGTCGGAACTGACCCTGTACTCTGCTGCTCGGAATCGTGCAAGCTTTGTGAAACTGTACTCCGTGAAATGCGCGGCGCAAAGGAAAAGTCGGCGGTTGGGGATGCTGTTAAAAATAAATAAAAGCCATTGATCGCGAACATTGCTTTCCGGGGGAAGAATATGTAACGATCGTAGTCCGCTTTCACAGCCTTGGAAGGCTCACCTGTTCCTGTTTCTCGCCGAAGGGGCGTGTCTGAAACGGGGTGGCTGTGGATTTGGGTGTGGGGGGGGGGGGCGATTGCTGAAAAAGTGACGTCACTTTTTCACAAAAACGGATTGGGGGATATTCTGGGGGCTATTCAAAAAAGGGGAGTACTTGAAACAGAGGTTCTGACACTTGCTGGCACTTGGTGTGTACTCCCCACAGCGGGGAGACTCAGAACTAACACCAAAAACATGAAAAAGACGATTTTGATTCTCTATCCCCTTTAAATTCAGTTTATTTATAAAGCGCCAAATTAAAACAAATGTCATCTCAAGGCACTTCAATAATATAGAACAATTCACTGAAATGTCAAAACAATCCAATTCATTCATATAGAGCCAATTCAAAAACAATTTCCTAGCTAAGAAAACCAACAGATTGCACTGAAAACTTTTTGTTTTTCGGTCCAATCTCCCGGCCTGAGCGTGCCTGAGGCGACTGTGGAGAGAAACGACTCCCTTTGAACAGGAAGAAACCTCTGGCAGAACCAGAACCAGAACCAGGAAGGGTGGCCATCCGCCTCGACCAGCTGGGGTTTGAGAAGAGAGAAAAGAGGGGACAACAAACACTGTAACACCATTCAAAGGATATCTGTTGGAACAGGGAAACACGAGTTAATGACCACAATAATATCACATATACATAAAGAGAGTAAAGTGAGGAAAGGTGTGACAGATGAGGCCCCCCAGCAGTCTGGGCCTATAGCAGCTTAACTATGGGATGTTTCAGGATTACCTGAGTCATCCCTAACTATAAGCTTTATAAAAAGGAAAGTTTTAAGTGTAGCGTTATGCACTTATAAATGAATATATAACAGAAAAAGCGGGGCACCACCTCCCTCATTTGAACTTTATCTTACGTTCGTTACAGTCCTGGGAGGAAAGACTGTTAAGGTTATGAAATAAGAAGTCTCACTGAAATGAGTTCTGTTCTGAAGAGACAACCGATGCTTAATAACTTGTCCGTGACGCTCTGATGAATTATTACAAGCATTTATTTAACATTCCACAAGCGTATATATATATATATATAAACAGTTGATAAAGGGACAGAATATGGGTAATTTGCAGTTGTTATAATGAAATACGGTTGGGAGAGAGAGATAGCTAACTAAGAGGGATGAGTGATGGCTTGTTACGTAATGCTAAGTCTGGCCGTCATCCGGAGGCAATATGGCTAATCACTTCGGCCGGTTACTTTATAAGGATCCCAGCTCCAACCACCACTTTTCCAGAGAAAGGATTCAGCTTTGTCCGCCGCTTTAAGGATTTTAATTCAATTCAATTCATTTTTATTTATATAGCGCCAAATACAACAAATGTCATCTCAAGGCACTTAGATAGTAAGTCCAATTCAAGCCAATTGGAATTCAATTAATTAATAATAATCATAATTCATAAAATAATCCAATTCGTTCATATAGAGCCAATTCAAAAACAATTTCCTAGCTAAGAAAACCAACAGATTGCACTGAAAACTTTTTGTTTTTCGGTCCAATCTCCCGTCCTGAGCGTGCCTGAGGCGACTGTGGAGAGAAACGACTCCCTTTGAACAGGAAGAAACCTCTGGCAGAACCAGACTCAGGAAGGGTGGCCATCCGCCTCGACCAGCTGGGGGATTCAGCGCCTTACTTTTGTCAGAGTCGGAGGCTGTGTTGCTTTCTTCTGATGAACGTTGTTGTCGGAGGCTTTGAAGACCACAAAGAGGTCCAAAAGTCACGAATTTGAGAGAGCGACGAAATGGCGCGTCTGGCTTTTAAGCTTGGTGTGACGTGTCAGCTTTCGACCAATCAGCGTTTAGCTGACCCTTAACCAAAAGGCTAAAAAAAGGGGGGTTGAACTGTGATTAGGGAACAAGGGAATTCTCTCTTCCAAACGTATTAACTTACGTTACATTGATTTAGAACATATAATGTTCATAACAGACAATAATGTTGCATGAGAGCAGCATAAACACAAATATGAGCATGGAACGGTCATCAACACAGAATACTTCACATTATCATAATGAAAATGGTATGACAACTAATGGGGATTCTAGTTAATGAAGGTAAATGCAGCTTTTGGTTAATACCTGTAGAATTCAAACCATTGGGTTAGGCATTGCAATAATGAAAACATTAAAACATACATGGTATTTTAATTGTCTGGTTACTGGCTGATATAGTGAAAAGTGTCCGTTATTCATGTCCTCTGGGTGGCACTGTGGCTCCACGGGAGGATTTCTATAAAAATGTCTTTTGTAATTTTCGAATATTCCATGTAGAAGAATGGGGAAAGTCTTAAAATAGCCTGTGGGCTCATCCAGTCCCGATTTTCACACTTTTAGTCCAAGAAAACCGTAGCTTCTAGTGGATTTTCACTCTGGGGAATAGAGAATTGAACATTCCTTTGGTTGAAGCAAGGCAAAAGGGAGTAGACCGCAGCTGTTTTCTTATCGGGAGGTGTCGATGCGTAATTTATTATGCATAGATAGCATGGGGGTATCCTGTTGGGGGAGAAAATCGGACAAAGGACCTTTTGGTTTTTTTAAGGTCCCACACCTGGTTTCTTATCCTTTAGATAATCTGTTAAAAGGTTTTTCCTTGGTCGTAAAGTGAAAAGTCTTTTGGTGTCAAGAAGGGAGGATTTTCATGTAAACATTCCTTCCTCCCCCCCTCTGAGCACGCTACATCAGCCTGGTCTTAAAGGTAGAGAGGGTGTCTGCTTCCTGAAGCCAAACTGGCAGCTGGTTCCACAGAGAGGGGCCTGATAACTGAAGGCTCTGCCTCCCAAACTGGCAGCTGGTTCCACAGAGAGGGGCCTGATAACTGAAGGCTCTGCCTCTAACAGAGAGGGGGGATTTGCTGTTCCTTTCATGATCACTATGTTTCATTATATGTGTGACCGTATTGGGGTCCAGTGAAAAATACAGTGAACATATCATTTCTTCATAGAAACATAGAAAAAAAGTAATCTTCTGAAAGAAATGACTGTGAAATTGTAAGTATTTGCTGTTGTATGTTTTATGGGTAGCAGCAGGCTTCCAGCCTTCTCCAGCCGGCCCACTCAAGCTTTTCCCCATGGAAGCTGCAGGGGAAGGAGAGATTCAGGTACCCGATGGCATCCTGCCGGGAGAAAAGCTCTAGCTTGACCCCTGAAGCAGGTCAGGTGTCCTGCGACCCAGCTTACAATTGGACCCTCCAATACCCCTACAATCACCAGCATTTGGACCCTCAGAACCACCTTCCTTACTCAGTTACCTCCTCTCAGTTGTCTCGACGAATAATCGGTTTCCTGCACCATAAAAGGCCGGTTTGATGGCAGCCCCTCTGCATCCAACAAGTACACAGGTACAGTCTTTATTTGACAAAGTTTAAACTGTCCTCACTAAAACTCATTGATGCAGTTTTTATACTATTATTGGGTAAACTAAGAAACATGAAGAAGCTTTTGTGTCCGTCTTGCCACTTCAATGTAAGACTTTACAGTCAGTAAATGTTTCAATTCGCCACCAAATCACAATAAATGCATCTCAGGGCGCTTCAAGGATACAATCCAATTCAAGACAATTAGAATCCAATTCATTGTAATCTAATCTTAATCCAATCACATCCAAATCATTAAATTCCAAATTAGTCAAATTCATACATACAGAGACATTTCAAAGAGCTAGCTAAGGAAACCAACATATTGCATCGAAACTTCCCTTCCATGAGTGGAAAGAAAAAACTCCTTTTTAACGGGAAGAAACCTCTGGCAGAACCAGACTCGGGGAGGGTGGCCATCTGTTTGGACCAGCTGGGGTTAGAGGGGGCAACAAACGCATAACATCAGGCGTACCTGCTGAAAAAGAATGATGTCACATGTTCTGCTGGGGATCAAACAGGAACTGGATTAGTTATTAGGAAATACTGATAAGTGTCCCAGGACAGTTATTGATTTTCAGTAAAATTACTTATGAAAATGATTGCCTTCAGGCCTCAAGTCTCAAAAACGGTTGGTCTATAAGTGTCAATTAGAGACGGGCTAAGAATCCGAGCACTGACATTCACAACCAGCAGTGAAAAATATAAGAGTTGGCACAATGATTAAATCAGTGGTACTTTCCTTAATACACACTACTGCCTACTAAGCTAATCCTGTGTACAAAATATACAATGAATGGGAGAAAAGACCATTAGTAGAGGGGGAGACACTGAGGCAAAATGGCAGCTGTGATCACATCCAACTGGGGGGAGACGCAGGGCAGACCTGAAACTCTCCGGAGGGTTCATACATCCCTTCTGCCATGGGAATGCCGTGGGAACCCTAACCCTAACCCCCGGAGGACCTAGAGTGTCTTCTGCGACCTTGTGGTGCACCACTGATGAATTAGTCCTCAAATTCTATAAATACAACTAGTTCAGCTTCCTGATAGTGTGGAAATACTCCTAGCATCTCCAGACTAACAGCGTTACAAAACTTCAACTCAGGAACAAAAAATAGAGGAATAAAAACAGACAAGGGCCAAATCGCTTACTTCGACGCTAACAAGCAACAAAAATGGACCCAAATAACATAACCGCTTGGACACAGATCCTACTAGCGTACATCTTACATGTACACCTACAAGAAGACAATCCAGATTCAAAAGAGGAAGCAAAATATGAAGAAACACTGGAACAAATAGAGAAAATCCCCAAAAAACAATTTTACTGGGTACTTAATCTGGCCACAGCCAGAGCACAGGCTTCATTTAAACCAAAACAAGCAACCATCGCCAAAGCAAGAAAGAAAATCTAACAGCGCCAAACAAAACCAAAACTCGATCCAAAACCCTCCGAGCAACATAACACAGTAACACAGAACCAGGGAAACAACACGACACCAGAACAGGGACAGACGACAGCTAGCACTGATGAACAAGGTGGCCTCGGCCTACCATTACACTCAGTACATAAAAACCCACAAACATCCTCAAGGAGCTTAACAACTCCACTGCACACAGCACATAAACGAACAACAACACCGGAGGCACCAAACAGAACGGAACCATCACCTAAAAAACAAAAAACCCAAAAGACAAACACGGAACCCACCAGAAAAAGAACAGAAACTCATCCTAAAACCCGAACACCGACGGAACCAGCAACAAGCCTAAATATCCATGAACACCACGGGAATAAAATGCAGAACTGGTTCTTACAACCAGAGAAGCCTAATATTATCTTCGGCGATTCAAACCTTAAAAGACTACCCGTAATACGGAACAGCCAGGTCCAAATAGACAGCTACCCAGGAGGCAATCTTACTCACGCCATCCACATCCTCCGCAACAAGACACCCGTATCAGACACAACCAAACGAGTCATCCTTTCTTTCGGGGTAAACAATAAGGACTACAATGACCACGTTACCCTCAAAACTTATATCACGACTGATTTACACAGCACAAAACACCTTCCCGTACGCAGACATTTATTTCCAGGCCCTTAACTTCTCAGACCGACTCACCGCGAACCAAAAAGCTAACCTCAGACAGTTTAACAACTTCTTGAGGGAAATCTCACAGGAAAACAACATTATACCCCCTCTTCCAAATAACAGATTTGGAACCACAGCCGACCACATACACTGGTCCCCAGCCACGGGCCAACATATGTGGAACGTCTGGAGGGACTATTTATACAAATACCCTCATATGAATTTACTCCCCCAACCCGCTGAATAAGGCAGTAATCAACCTATCCACACTTAATTTATCGAATCATCACACTAATTTATTAGCCAAAGGCCTTTCCTTTGTCCAGACGGAGACTAAGATCAAAAATGTACGGGAATCGTGCAAAATGCACGTCCAACAGTACCACCGAAAACTAAAGCTAGCCACCTTTTTCCAAAACAAACCGCAAGGAACAAACCCCCCCCCCATTCAGAACACCTTCCACATGGGAACCGTCCCCAGCCGACACACAACCCTTCGTGATGGAGCTAATTGAGCAGGACAGACAAACACTGAACAAAACCAAAAAAGAACCAGAGCCGGACAACCTAACCAAAGAGGAGAAAAAAGCACTGAAGGACCTCCGTAACACACACTCGGTGATAATTAAACCCGCTGACAAGGGATCCAGTGTAGTAATCATGGACAAACTAGATTACAAACAGGAGGCCCTACGACAGCTTAACGACACCGAATACTATCGCCCCCTACCAGAGCCTATCTACCCACAAACAGCCAAAACAATTACCAACATCTTAGAAAACCTACAAAAACGCAAATTCCTGACCAAATCACAATTACAATACCTACAAGGCGAACAACCCCACAGACCGCGTTACTTCTACCTCCTACCCAAAATACACAAGGAACCAGAAAAATGGACAGTTCCAAACAAAATCCCGGCAGGCCGCCCCATCGTCTCAGACTGCGGGAGCAAATCCTACGGCACGGCACAATTCCTGGATTACCACCTGAACCCACTGGCCAACCAACATGAAAGTTACATCAAAGACACTCAGGATTTTTTACAAAAAATCACAGCCCTTAATCTCGACCCAAACTGCATGCTTTTCACCGCGGATGTAGAAAGCCTCTACACCAATATCGAAACGGATAAAGGCATACAGGCCATCTCGGAATGCCTACAAGCCAACCCGGAATGCCTACAAGCCAACCCGGACCCACTCCGACCGGATACTGAAATCCTGGAACTCCTCAGAATCAACCTGGAGTGCAACGATTTCTGCTTTGATGAAAGATGGTACCTCCAAATCAAGGGCACAGCCATGGGAAAAAGATTCTCCCCGGCCTATGCCAACATCTACATGGCCAAATGGGAGAAGGACGCATTCAACAAATGCGACAAACTTCCCTTAGCCTACTACCGGTACCTGGATGACATCTGGGGCATCTGGAACCACTCACCGGCAGATTTCGAACATTTCATACACACACTCAATCAACACCACCCATCCATTAAGATCAAACCGGACACCAGCTACCAGGAAATCTACTTCCTCGACACAACCACATTCAAAGGTCCAAACTTCCACCTAACTGGTAAACTGGACCACAAACTTTATGTCAAACCCACAGACACACACGCCCTACTACACCGACACAGCTTCCACCCAAAACACACATTCTCTGGGATCATAAAATCCCAATTACTACGCTACGCACGAGTCTGCTCTGGCCAGTCGGACAAAGAGGAAGCCACCACAACACTCTTCAAAGCCCTCAAACACAGAGGCTACGCATGACAAACACTCAGACAAATAAAACAAAAACAAAACAACCGGACCGACAGAATCTCCAAGGAAACGACACCAAAACAGGATCAATAAATATTCCCACTAAACGGCTTCTACTCACAATACACCCGCAAAGCCCACCAGGAACTCAAAATAACTCCCAAAAGAAACAACAGTTTCACCCACAACTCCAAAACCTGAAAGTAATATCGGCCTTCAAAAGAAACCCGAGCCTCCAAGACCTACTGGTCAGATCTAAATTCACCTCCGACCGCCAAAAAACAACAGGAAACCACCAGATAAGGGAAACGAACACCAAGAGTACCAAAACCAGCAGGAGATGGCCCATCCAACACAAAATCTCACACGGCACCAAAAACATCATCTACCTCATCTGGTGCAACAGCTACAAGAAACGGTACGTAGGGGAAACCGGCAATTCCGTCAACCAGACTACACGCCCACACACACAACATAAGAAAAAGCAGAAAACCCGACACACCGATCGTCCAACACTTCCAAAAACACAAAATAGAAAACTTGCGATCCAGACCAATCCAGCACAACCCCGAATGGTCACAGGTGGAAAGAAGGAAACAGGAACGCATCTGGATTTACCGCCTACAATGCAAATTCCCGGACGGATTGAATACCAGAATTGACGCCTGAAATCCAAACACACCTAAACACCAGGACAGGAATATGGTTTCACCCTAATCTCTGGGGCAATCCTCCTTCAATCCCTTCCAAAACAAAGCCCCCAACCCCTACCTTCTACATTTTTTACACCAAGGACCGAGTCCACCCTTGCACGTTTGTATTTTTCCATTTTATACTTTTCAGTTTTTATGCTGGTACATTTTCAATTCTTGTGGATTTTTGTACCCACATATATATTTTTTTTTCCATTTTTTTTCTAATTGTTTTTCTTATTACAACCTACCAAGACTTGGCTCTTAAAGAAAAAAAAAATTCTTATATTATTTTTCATAATTTTCATAATTCTTTCCTAAACCCTAATTACACCCACGACCTCCCTTGATTATAACCTTCCCTGCCACTTACCCTAGCCCTTACCCTAACCCTCTAATAAATATCAATATCCAAATATCAACTTTCATAATTTTCATAACCTTTGCCTTAAAAACCCTAATTACACCCACAATCTCCCTAGACTAGAACCTATCCCTGCCCCTTATCCTAACCCTCGAGAAAATATTAATCTCCAAATATTAATTTCCATAATTTTCACAACTTTTTTTCTTAAAAACCCTAATTACACCCACCACCTCCCCTTATTACAACCTTCCCCTGCCACTTCCCCTAACCCTCTAGAAAATATTAATATCCAAATATTAATTGTCATAATTCTAACTTTTCCCAAAACCCCAATTTTACCCATAACTCCCCTTACTCCAATCCCCCCCCCCCTCCCCTACAGCACATAAAACACACCGATATGGACCCTGTGTCTATTGCACCCACTTGAAACATAACAAAAAAATGCATGGAGTTTCCCACGGCCTCCTGAGTTACTCCAAGACCATTCCAGTACGCGCAGCAACCACCAGCCGGGTCCTGAGGACAGTGCACCCCCCTGGCACCCATACCAAACTCCATGGTGGCTGAACAGGAGTCTGAACTGAGACGTTACGTAGGAGGGGAGCCACTGAGTATAAACTCCTAACACCTAACCCTAACCCCCCGAGGACCGAGAGTGTCGCTGTAGAGAGGGATGTCTGAGTTTCTCTACTGAAGTTGTCTCCGCAACCAAACTACAGATGATCAGAAAACAATAGATGGATGGATTTTAACTTACCAATATACTCTGTTATCACTTTATGGGCTGAAATACGAATGTAAAAAATGCACTTCAACGTATGGTCAAATGTCATAAAATATACTAAAACTTTAGCATATTAAAATGTATGTTTCAATAATATGCTTTCATTTGACTTTTACAATATTAATTACTAGCTTACAGGCAACATTTGAATGTTTTTTAAGAATAAAAGTTAACATTTGAATATTTTGTGAACATTGTTATATTCTACTATCATAAAAATATAGCATTCCTAATTACTCATTCTTATGGTCAGTGGGCTGACCAGAACCAAATTTCTTTGCCCCAGTCCACTCCTGACTGAGTGTGTGACAGATCCCATCAACTTCTGTGTGGAGAGTATCATTCCCACCAGGACAGTGAGGTGCTTCCCCAATAACAAACCCTGAAAAAGCTGCTGACCATAAAAAAGAAAGCCTTCAGCGACAGAAACGGGTTAAAAGTCACCAACATCTCCCCCCACATCAGGACAAACTGAAACCTTCTTGGCCCTCCTCTCCAGTTCTGTGTGCCCAGAGGTCAGGTGAAGGTCAAGCCAAAGGTGGGGCAAGATCCTTTAAACATTTAAAAGTCAAATTTATTTGTAGCACATTTCATGTACAAACAATTCAAAGTGCTTTACATAAAATAAAAGCATTGCAGCAGGGAGTGGAAGAAGCATTAAAATACATAAAAGAATATAAAGAGAAACAAATAAAATAATTTAAACGAATTTAAAAACAAGCAACAGTCCAGATAAATTAAAAGATATCGTGCAGATTTCATGCATAGACACATGAGAACAGAAATGTTTTTAACCTGGATTTAAAAATGTCTCCATTTGGTGAAAGTTTAATCTCCACTGGCAGTTTGTTCCACTTGTTGGCAGCATAACAGCTAAATGCTGCTTCTCCATGTTTAGTCTGGACTCTGGACTGGACCAGCTGACCTGAGTCCTTGGATCTAAGAGCTCTGCTGGCTTTATATTCTCTGAACATATCACAGATTGTAAACCATCAGCAGGCTTTTAAAATCTATTCTGTGACTGACTGGAAGCCAGAGTAAAGATTCTAAAGCTGCTGTGATGTGTTCAGATCTCTTAGTCCGGGTTAAAACTCCAGCAGCAGCGTTCTGGATGAGCTGCAGATGTTTAATGCTCTTTTTGGGAAGTCCAGTTAAAAGAGCATTACAGTAATGGAGTCTACTGGAGATGAATGCATGGATGAGTTTCTCCTGGTCTGTTTGGGAGAGGAAACCTTTAATTCTGCTGATGTTTCTGAGATGGTAAAAAGCTGCCTTGGTGACAGCTTTGATGTGGCTGCTGAAAGTCAGATCTGAGTCTATCAACACTCCGAGGTTACCGACTCGGTCAGTGATTGTAAGGTCCCGAGTCTCAAGATATTTACCAACGCTGACCCTCTTCTCTTTGCTCCCAAACAGAATGATCTCAGTTTTGTCTTCATTTAATTGTAGAAAATTCTCTCTCATCCAGGTGTGACATAACGTCAGTTATTTCCAGATTTTAGACACAGATTAGTTGAATGTTTTGTCTAATCATTTTGATTTTTTTGGCTAAAAAAGTGGGCAAATTCGTTGCATTTCTCAGTGGAGAGGAGGTCTGGGTTTGACTGTTTAGGAGGATTTGTGAGTTTTTCAACCATAGCAAACAGAGTTTGAGAATTGTTGACATTCTTATTAATCATTTCAGATAAATGCAGCTGTCTGGCTTTGCACAGCTCATTGTTATAACTACGCAGGCTTTCTTTGTACAGCTCATAGTGAATCTGAAGCTTTGTTTTCCTCCATTTACGTTCAGCTTTCATGCATTCTCTTTTCAGGTCTTTGACCGTAGTGGTGTTTCTCCATGGGGTTTTCTGTTTGATCAAGGTGCTCTTGATTCTTATCGGTGCAACAGCTTCCATTACATTAAAAATTTTCAAGTTAAAATGATCCAGCATTCCTTCAACAGACTCTGCGCTGATTGTTGGTAACATAGCTATGGCCTCCCTAAACTGAGCACTTGTGTTCTCATTGATGTACCTCTTCTTAACTGAGAAGCTGGTTGTTTGAACATTCTGAGTGATCAATAAATCAAATAAAATACAAACATGGTCAGACAAGGCCAAATCAATAACCACAACAGAAGAAATATCAACACCTTTAGAAATGAGCAGGTCCAGAATGTGACCTCAAAGGTGGGTTGGTTCTGTTACATGTTGCCACAAACCTGCTTCTCATTCAGTTTTGTAGAGTTTGGCCCCTCGTGTTCTGTTTGGGTTTGCTTTGTGTTCTTATCTCAGATTGCATTCATTACATTTTGAGTTCCTGTGGCGTTACTGATGCCACTGCGGGTTCGTTTCAGCAACGGCGAGACTTGTTCAACGCTTTTATTCAACCCAAATATCCAGTCATGTGGAGTCTTCCCAGCCTTCTGCCAGGGTCGGTGCTTCCGACTGCACATAGTTGTTGTCTGATTGGTCAGAATTGGCAGTGGTGTGACATTATGTTGGGGCACTGTGGTGTATTGATTTCTAACATATTCGTTGTGTGGTTAGGGTAACTTTATGCCCCCGTAGTTGCTACAACTCAATTCATACACATCGTACACTTTCCCTCCATTCCTCAGGCATCATCTCACTCTTAAGCATCTTATGAATAATCTTAAAGAAAAACACCACTCCCATCTCTCCTGGACATTTCCATACCTCTACATATGTCTCATATCCAACTGCTTTTCCCTTCGTCATCCTTTTCAAAACTTTCCTCACTTCATCCTTACTAATCTTTGCTACTTCCTGTTTCACAATTTCTACGCCTTCCACTCTTATTTCCCTGTCATTCTCTTCATTCATCAGCTCCTCAAAATACTCCTTCTATTTTTCCCTCACCCTTTCGTCACCTGTCAGTACATCCTTTCCAGCTCTATCTCTCTATCTCGCCAGCCGAAAGGTTACTGTCTAACCTCTTATAAACTCATCATAGGCCTTCTGCTTGGCCTGCCTCCCTCTTTGCCCCACGCTGCATCTTGCACTCCTGCCTACTCTCTTCGGTCCTCTCCCTGGGACATTTCTTCTTCGCTACCCTCTTCCTCTGAATAATCTCCTGCGCTTCCTCATTCCACCACCAAGTTTCCTTGTTGTCTTTCGCCTATCCAGATGACACACCGAGTACCTTTCTACCTGTCTGTCTAATCAGTTGCTGCTGCTACCCAGTCACCTGGAAGCTCTTTAATACCACCCAAAGCCTTTCTTAACTCCTCTCTGGCCTCCTCACAACATACTGCCTTTTCCCTCTTCCTCTTCCTAACCACCAGAGTCATCCTGCACACCACCGTCTGATGCTGTCTCCCTACCTTACAATCTCCCATCTCCTCCAAGCAGCCCCATCCACACATGATGTAGTCTATCTGCGTGCTCCTGCCTCCACCCTTGTAGGTCACCCTGTGCTCCTCCTTCTTTTGGAAATATGTGTTTATCACAGCCATTTCCATCCTCTTTGCAAATTCCACCACCATCTGTCCTTCTAGGTTCCTATCCGTAACACCAAACCTGCCCGTCACCTCATCTGTTTCCTTCACTAACGTGCCCATTGAAGTCAGCACCAATCACCACTCTCTCCTTCCAGGGAATGCTCTCTACCACTTTGTTTAGCTCCCTGCAGAATCTTTCTTTCTCCTCTAACGCACAGCCAACTTATGGTGCATAGTCACTGACAGCATTACACCCTCAATTTCTAGCTTTAAAAACATCACCCTGTCTGACACTCTTTTCGTCTCAACAACATTCTTTGAAAAATTCTTCTTCAGGACCACCTGACTCCATTTAGCTTCCTATCCACGCCATAACAGAGCAGTTTAAACCCTGCACCAATGCTTCGAGCCTTGCTACCCTTCCACTTTGATTAGAATGAGACTGTCATCTAGCCTAGATATCTAGACGCCCCTAGCGACCGCAAATTGAATTTGCTCCGGGGCTAGTCTAGTCACTTGTGGTCGTTTTGCGAGGCTGCAAATCAAAACTTAATCAGGCCAATCAAATCGTGAGGAGCGGGGTCGGAGGCCAGGCTACCTAGTGACGACAGAGGTGCGACGTTTCAGTGTGTAGTTCCAGAGAGAGGTGAACAGTGGCTGCGCCCAGCGAACAGTCTTTCCATTTGGCTTTGGCAGCGACTCTAGAAAATTAAAAGTTTAATTTACCAGCTTGCTCCGTTGGTGGGACGATGCATGGGTCTCCACAACCCGCTGGTGGTTGTGGTGTCACCCCTTTTGGCACTAATGGATGACCAGCTACAGGAGGCCGAAAAACTTGGATTTAGAGCAGCACAACTTGGTGTTTTGGAAGGAGTACGCTCACGGTGACGTTTCTGCGCGCTATCTGAAGTGGAGGCTTCCTCGTTTTCATCCTGCACCCATCTCCGGAGCACTGGCAGGTCATGTTCTATTCTCGTAAAAAAACTTTAGACAAACTTTACAAATTCTGTTTGACTTTGCCTGTGTTTTCAATACCGGCACTCCAACCTGTGTTAATCTCTCGGCAATTGTTTGTTTTTCTTTCTGTCTTTCGAAAATATAAGCTGAATTTACAAAGACTCCAGAAATCTTCATATTCTTTTTGCAAAAACGGCAACTGTCGTTTAGTTCCATTCTTCCACATTATTCGCGTACAGTTTCTACATTAACAGATAGGAGTGCCGGTATTGAAAACACAGGCAAAGTCGAAAAGAAAAATGAAATTCTTTCCTCTGTGACATTAGACTACACTCCACGATGTACTTTCCGTCGCGCTGACTACGTAATCCTTCTTTATCGCTCTGATTGGTTGTTGCGCCATCCTATTGCGTGGCGTTGAGTGCAGAGGCAACTTGACAGACAACCGTTTATCCCGCCCACACTGCTATCCAGCTTCACTAGACCCCTGTACAGCTTTTTGCTGTAGGGGTCTAGCTTGCTAGGCTAACTGTAATCCAGAAAAAGGGCAGATGGGAGTGGTTACTTCTGTAGATGCAAGGCACTGTATGACAAACATGATGGGTGTAAGCATAAAGGTGTTCATGCAAATAGTTTGTTAAGTTGTTGAACATCTCTGAGATTGGCATTGATCATCAGTATATACCACAAATAAACTCTTAAGCTTCGTGACATTGACATTCAAATGTCATATTGGTTAGGACCACGGACAGTGCACATTCAAGTTAAATGACTAACCACTGAGCAAATGTCTAAATATGTAGAAGACATATATATCACATCCATAGTTCTAGACTATTTAATCATGGCCAGAATAAGACATCAAATCACTGAGAAAAGATATTCAGACAGGCCAACTCATGGAAATCCATCTTAAATTTAGATGGATCTAAAATTTATTCTGAAAAAACATTCTAAGTGATCAGAATCCAGATGTTCATTGAGGGCCAGAAATAGTTCAGAAGAGATGTTTGATCAATCTATAATATGACCATCCGAGATGACTAGGATAAAAATATAAATTACACACAAAAAAAAGAAAACATGTTAGGTAAGGTGTATACTCCTGGGTCTACCGCACCAGACAGGACCCCAGGTGCTGTGCAAAGAGTCCTCTCAGACAGTCAAGCACATAGCATCAGGGTGTAAGATGCAGGCAGAACGGTGTACAGGAACATCTGTGCTGACCAGTGGTTGGAAGTCCCAAACTCCAAATGCGTCCAAAGGTGGTGGGGAATGACAGTGCTAAGATCCCATGGGACTTCTGGATTCAGACTGATGGCTAACCAACCGTAGATTGTGGTAGTCGACAAACTACAAAAGAAGGCAGCAGTGATAGATGTAGCAACACCAAATCACAGCAATATCAAGAAGTAGGAACAATAGGAGCTTGAGAAATACCTAGGGCTGCAGGAGGCAGGGAAAGATGTGGGAAGTGAACAGTGATGCCAGTGGTGATCGGAGCACTCGGGGCCATGACCCCTAAACTCAGATCCTTGAAAAAACATCAGATCTCTGTCCAGAAAAGCACAGTTCTGGGAACAGCTAAGATACTTCATAGAACCAAAACCTCCCGGGGAGCCAAATTAGAAAGCATCAAGCAATCATAGCTCCAAGTGTGGACAGCATCTCTGATTCTTTCATTCTGTTTGTCTTTTTTATACTTTTCTGTTCTTTCCTTTCTGTTGTTGTCATTATAGCTGCTGTTCCAACATGGGATCACTCTGCAACAACCTAAATCCCTGCCGAGCTGCTGACCAGTGGAGGACATGTTAACAAAAGTTAAACTGCTTATACTCTGTGGCTCACAGTGCTTAGCCCAGTTTGCACCTTCATTTATGTGCACACTTTACATGTTTATTTGAATTCATTTTGTCCACCTGTGCCTCTCATGCTTCTCACCCGCCTCTCTCTGTATCCAGCCTTTGAACCTGAGTGTTTCTGGCTCATGGGTATCTGCCTCAGCCTCTTGAATTTGTTTCGGACCTCTTCCTTCACCTTGATGAACTTTGCAGGTCCTTGGACCTTCACTCCTAAGTCTGGATTCCAGTTATTTCTCTGGAGGAAGTACTGACCATTGTTTATGGACTACCTGGTTACCAGCCCTGGAGTTCATATCGGATTTAGGATCCCGTCACTCAACCTGTCGCCTGGCTGTGACATCATCACTAACCTCTCTGTTTACCTTCACTGAGGGAACCCCGAGCCTCTCCAAGCTTGTCTACTCTTCAGATACCCATCTCATCCTCCACCTGTGGAAATTATTACCTGAGCAGCCACAGCTGAGGTTTTACCACGGAGCCAGAGGTTGAGACTTAGGAGACCAGCCTGCAAATGACCCTTTGTTGTGCACATTGTCAAAAACTAAAACTAAATGTGAATAAAAAGCAGATTACTAAAAATCAATAAAATGTTTAGATTAAAACTAATATTACATATAACTGATCCCCTGAAATCCTACCTGCAGTTTTTTGACTTTTCTACTTTTTTCCTGGACATGCTAATGTGCATCTACAGAGGTTTTATACATCTCTTTTATACAGTTATGCATTGTAAATTCAAACTGAATGCTCTTGAATAAAAAGGGAAATTCCATATAAAGGCATTTGAAAAGAACAGGTTCATATCTTAAAATGCTACTCGAAATGATTTGAAAATTCGATAAATTTGCGTTACTGTATTCTGAAATTTCACAGGTGTCGGCCTTACATGTTCCTTAAAGGGGAAGTTTGGTTATTTTAAATCTGGTCCTTATATCTGGCATAAATACCTTCATCTGCTCCCTGATAACAGTTTGGTGAAAGTCGGCGTCCTTTGGAAGATATTTAGATCACTGGAGATCAGCGTATATCCATATAACAGAGAGAACAGGGCAGAGACAGTACAGACTCTGAATAAGGCATTATCTGTCTTTATTTCACCGATACTTTAAGACCAATGAATGAACGTGTACTATTGCACTGTTAGCTCAGAGCTGCCCTGTTGTTGTTATCCGGGGCTTATTGGGGGGCTTTCTACACACGCGTCTGGTGGGATGACGTCATCGACGTTCACTCCAGTAAGGACGCCCATCATACTCTAAGTTATGGTCCAGGTCGTCACAATCTGATAAATATCCTGCCATGTTGTCAAAAAGTGAAATATTTTATTTCAAGGCAGCAATTTGAAACGGAGATGCATGCGTTCATTTCATCCTGTTTGGATAACTCTAACGGACTCAATGTTGCAGCTGGTTCAGGACGCCGTTGCACTGGTACTCGCTGGTACTCATTAAAGAGAGGATATCACGCCACTGGCTGCCGGTGTATCTTAGAGTTCATTTTAAAATTCTCATGTTTGTTTTTAAATGTTTAAACCTCTCTGAGCTTCTTCAGCTGCTCCTGCAGGTAGCGAGGTCCAGGAGGAAGCTCAGAGGGGACGGGGCTTCTCTATTGCTGCTCCCAACTGTGGAATACTACACATTAGAGAGGCTCCTTCACTGTCCACTTTTAAAACTCGTCTTAAGACTGATTTTTATTCTTTGCCTTTCAACCTGTTTCATAGTTGGATCTTATTTGTGTTAATTGGTCTTATTGTGTTGAATTTTAGCTGTTCTTATGTCATGTTTATATATATATATATATGTCTGATGTTTTTATCTGCTTTATTAATATTCAGTTGTGTGCAGCACTTTGTTTCAGCTGTGGTTGTTTTTAAGTGCTTTATACATAAAGTTGGTTTGGTTTTGGTAAAATCAAAGTGTTACCACCTTCATGGGACTTGCAGCAGTAATATATGTCCTGCTATGTTAACTTTATTTAATGTTCTGTGGCGCTCTTACACCAGCTCAAACTCCCGCGTACGTCTGGCGAATAAAGAGATTCTGATTCTGAGATCTTCATGTTTATGCAACTGAAAATTAGAACAAAAATGCCAGTTGACAATGATTTTACTTTTACTGGGTAAAAGTGTAGCCCAAAGAGGGGCAGGAGTATCAGACGGGGTGACTGATGACAGGATCATGGCTGATTCTTGCACTTCTGTCTTCTACAAGGTTCCGCATCAATGGATCCAGGAACCAGGATCCTCTTCATGACCCCCACATGCCAGCGAGATCAAATGACATTAAACATTTTGAGATTGCAACGTAGATTTGGTGTACACAGTTCCAATGCAAAGTTAGCCAAAGGTACCGGGGGAGCGAACCTGCACATGATAGCAGGGACCAGCAAAGCCATCAGTCCAATGGCAAACCTTCACTGAAGACCACCAGGGGCACCAACAGAGAAAACCAGACAGCCTGTGTACAACGACAGGTTCTTTCATTGGGAGAATCAAGACTTTGGCCTAAACAAGTCTCAAAGGTTTTCACAAAGTGTCCATAACTAATGCTAAATGGGTTGACTTTTCATTAGATGTCCTAATCTGGGGTGATCAAGAAACAAACAACACAATCATCCAGAAACCTGATTTTAATTTTGCAGTCACAACAGCACAAACTGTAATGCTCACCGTTTCTGTCTAAGAATGAAATCAGATTCCCATCAGGGTTTAGGGTTTATCTTTGAGAATTTAAATTAAGTAGTCAAACGGTAGCTCCATTTTGTTGTCCAAAACCACCAGGTGACAATGAAATATTTCTGTGCTTGGAATCCATCACCATGGCAGAAACTTAAATAGCTGCCCGTCACTTTTAGTTATTCACACTATATGTCACATTTATAATCAATGCAAGACCTGTTACCTGCTAAATTTATGAAGAAATGAGAATGAAACCTCAACTATTCATCTATTATTGGTATCTTGATAAAGAAAAAACCAGTGTTCCAGCCTGGATGCTGACTATAATGTGTCCAAAGAGATAGGGATTGCACTGAGTTTGGTCCTAACGCTTCTTGATAACCACAAGGTTCTTCAGCATATCGAATGAGTTTCCATCAGGCTCCACTGAGACGATGCCTTGCTCTTCACTTTGCACTTGCAGGAAGCCGTTGTCATCCAGGCCCACCACCTTAGCATCTGGTCCTTCCTCACTCCATAGACGCACCTGAGTCCCGCTGAGGTAAAAGCATAGACATAGTTCAGTTTCACGATAAGGTTCAACAAACTTTACCAAGCTCTCTATTTCAGGGCCATCTGCAAACAAAGGCAGGGGCCACACAGCACCTCCATCTCTTCTTTCTTTAGGTCCTATTCCACCAAGAACCTCTCAGAGGACATGTTATCCCCATTTTAAAGTGAGTCAATTCACTGTCTCTGTATTCGTATTCTTCTGAACACTCTGCATATTTGATCAGAAACAGTTCCAACAGGCCAAATGGATGACACAAAATGTGAATAAAGTAAAAAAAGAATACATTCTTAGACTCCAGATTTAGTTTTTCATTCAATCATTCAAACCAGAAAGTGAATACAGTTCATACCTACTTGTATGTTTTTTATTTAGCTGATATTTCACATGAAAAAAGAAATACACAGTGTCAATTTAATTTGGAGGATTAGGAGTTCATGTTCATTTTGGTATCTTAAATCTTCCAGCTACATTAATGTGAAAAAGAAAGTGCACCGTCTTCCACTTCTAAGGAGTATCAGGACATAATACATACATATTAAAACTATACCAATGTTAAACACGCGAGCAGGTCATAAAATAGCTCTGTGTTTTAAAAAGCACAACTTATTCATTACAGAAGTAAAACTAAGCCAAAATGGCTGCTGATTCCATCTGTGGACTCTCAGTCCCCACAGATGGGTTCTTCATGAATGCAGACAAAGAAACGTACAGGCCTTCAAAGAGTTAACATCCCATAGGCTTAAAACAAGATGCTGCACGTTGATAGAATGCTGATTCGCTAAAAGTAAGCATGAGCCAAAAGGGGCTCGCAACAATCCGTTTCATAAGGAAGAGGATGAAGCGCAAAAAGCAATAAATAGCAAAGATGGAGAGGTGAGAAGCCTAGGCAACAATCTTACTTTGACTCCATCACGAAGCAGATTTTTGTCTGCTTTGAACTCTGCATTTTCCACAGCAGAGTGAAGCTAAAATAAAAGTGAAGCTAAAGCTAAAAGTAAAGCTAAAAGTGAAGCTAAAGGAGAACAACAACTGAGAATAGCTCGAAGCTCAGACTGCCCTCTAGTGGCAGCAGAATGCTAAAACAAGCAAACGTGCATAGCTGTTTTACAGCCTTCCTCAGGAATTAGGCAGGTATTAGGAAGTGCAATTCATTAAATACACTTGATTAATTGAGTAACTGATTATCAACAGGTGTGAGCACCTTTATAAAAGCAGCTTTTTGGCTCTGGAACATTCAGGTGTGTGTTAACAAAATGTTGAATGGTGCTACAGCCGACATAAAATTAGTAAAAAATATATATAATAACTAGAAGAACTGAATTTATGACATGAATGCATGTGTGAATGCTGCATAAAATGCACTTTATTCTGCTGGAAAATGTTTAAAGTGCTTGAAATGGCTCACTAACTGGGACATATATTGTGCTTACTGACGGCTGTCAAACTCAAAGAATCTATATTTCTATCTTTATTGTGGAGGTCACTCACCATGCATTCAGTCCAATACAGTTCACTTTTATTCATGTAGCTCCAAATCACAACAAATGTTATCTCAGCTCTTCAAAGATACAGTCCAATTCATACAGAACCAATTCAGAAAACTATTTTCTAGCTAAGGAACAACGGATTATATCTAAACTTCTCTCTGATCCAATCTCCTGTCCTCCGGAGTGTTTTATTTAGTCCTGTGCTGACTAATTTAGTAAAAGAACCCTTTGTGAAAGTCTAAATGTCAGAAATAATTCCTCCATGGCTTAAATAGTTAGTATTTTTTGATCTTAATAGACAATCTGCCATCAAGTTAAAGAGTTAAATAAAGTCATTTCAGTGACAAACAGCTGGTTGACTTGACTCAGTGATATCTGAACTTTGGGAAGGATTGAGAATCTGTAGCGTAGGCTAACAGCTGCTCCCAAATAACTTTTCCTGACTGGATGTATGAGCTGAATCTCTTATGATAAGGGAGACCCGGCCCCCACATACCTGTGAAGCCACCTCTTATAGTAGGTGGGCCGCACAGCGTCTGGGCCTCCGTGCTGGAAGCTGCTGATGAGGCCTTCCAGGCAGTTCAGGGTCCGAGCGATGAGCTGGGAGCAGCTGAGCGGCTCCAGGCTGCCGTTGTGCTGCCGGTTGTGCTGCAGGATCAGGTCGTTGATGCACACGGTTGGGTTGCTGTTGGTCACATTAAACCCACAACCTGTGGGACACGCCATGTTAAAGACTTATTTCGGTGCTCGTTAGACCGTTCCAAGGCAAACTGAACAGTTATCACTCATATCATCCAGAACAAACACGGAAAACAGAATTCCCAAGTTGGTTCCTAAACAGCTCTGGTGACACAGTGGACAGTCTACAAAATAATTTATTCATTCATTGAATTATTTTGTGGGTGTTGGCCGTAACTTGGCCAAAAATAACTCCAACGTGTGACAATAAATCAAATATTTTTTGATAATCAAACATCTACTTTCCTCTGTGGGACGATGAAAGTGATGTAATAACTGTAAGACCTCAACTGATATAAATTCCATTGATTGGTTATAATCAAGGAAGTCTTGAATTTTATTGTAAAACCTTTGACCTATGTTTGCAATCTGTCCATTCCAAAAGGTATTTTTCAGAATAACATGAAAACAGCAAAGATAATACCAATATTCAACAATGGAGACAAACATTGAAAACTATAGACCAGTGTCCCTTCTTCCCCAATTCTCAAAAAGATTTGCTAAACAATCGGATCTTTTTATGGACACACATGAACAGCTCAGTGAGCACCAGTTTGGGTTCAGGGGAAACCGACAAACTGCATATGCAGTTATGGAGATGGAAGAAGAAAATGATGAGTATTCTGTTGGAATTTATATCGATGTGCAGAAGGCGTTCGATACCATCGATCACAGCATATTACTGAGAAAAATGCAGAAGTATGGATGAAGAGGTGTGTCTTGTTGGAGTTACTTGGAAAATAGAGAGCAATGTGTAGAAATCAATAACTGTTTCACAATAAGGAAGGCCACCTGTGGTGTACCCCAGGGATCTGTGATCGGCCCGGAACTTTCTTTGCTTTAAATGAATGATATTTGTAATGTTACAGATCTGTTGAATTTTATTATCTTTGCAGATGATACAAACATGTTCTGCTCTGGCAACAATTTACATGAACTGTTGTCTTCTATTGAAAGAGAGCTAGAAATCCTCAAAACATGGTTCCATGTTAATAGATTGTCACTCAATACAAAAAAAACTAAATTTATGGTCTTTGGACATGAAATTAAAAATGTTTGATGCTGGTTATTGACCATGAATTAACATGGAAACCACATGTTAATTATATCAAAGGAAAGATTTCTGAGACAACAGCAATTCTGTACAAATCAAGAAACATATTAAATTCTAAGGCCTTACATATTATTTACTGCACACTTATACTTCCTTCCACATCATCCTGTGTGGAAGTCTGGGGCTCCACATTTAAAACAACTGTTTTATATGTTTTAAACGAGCCATACGGATTATTAATAAGGTTGATTACTATGCACATAATCCCCCCTGTTTATGAAATCACATGCTATGAAATTCAATGATCTGGTATATTACAAAATAATGCAAATAATGTATAGAGCTAAATCAAAGTTACTCCCGGGCAGCATACAAAGGTTTTTCTCATCTCCAGAAACAAAGTATAACTTAATATTTACTGTACCAAAGGCCAAAAGAGAAATGAAAAGAAGATGCATACCTGTTGTTGGGCTTTCATTATGGAATAATGCTAACGTAAATGTAAGAACTTATTATACATCTTTGGTTTTCAAAAGGATGGTTTCTAAAGCAATTTTTGAGGGCTCCAAGTATTCAGAATTTGTGAAGGATTTTGTGTTTATTTAAGATTTTGCTTTACTATTCTTCTATTTTGACTTTATTCACTTTATTGGATGCAATTCTGTTTTTTACTATTATTTGTTTTCTACTTTGTACTTGTAAAAACGTATATTGTAGCTTCCTTTTGTTCAGCAGGACAGGCTAAATATAAGCATGACGCCTTTTCAGTCACTTTAAAATGCTTTGATTGAACTGAACACATCTGTTGTTTACTGTGAATAAACTTTCCAAACCACTTCAATGATCTAAGAGAGCTTCTGTTTTTACCCGTTACTGCCTGGAGCAAAAAGAACCGTCTTCTCCTGAACACCAGAGACCAAGGAGCTGGTGGACTTCAGGAGATCTGAAACTCAGCCACTCGGTCTGCATCTCAGAGCTGTGGTGGAGGAAGTTCTATCCTCTGATGGAGAACAATAAACATCCTCTCCACAGAGGAGCAGCTGCAGGACTGAGAGCTTCAGGAGGTCCTTTGTCCCCACAGCCAGAAGGCTTTTTAACAGGGACTGCTGAGTTCTTCTCACATTTATTTCATTATTATGTTTGTTCTAATCCATCCATTTTCTATACCCGCTTAATCCCGCGTCCTTAGCTCCCACGTCTCTGTATGAAATCACGATTGCATCTCTAAATTGTTGTTTTATTCTATCTGTCATTCTTTGTAATCTGGTTTGACACGTACTGCTGTGCTGCTGTTATGTCTCATGCTGCTGACCCGTTTTGGCCAGGTCACCCTTGTGAAAGAGATCCTGATCTCAATGGGCTTTTATCTGGTTAAATAAAAAAATAAAAATCCAACTGCAGGGTCGCGGGGGGGGTGGAGCCTATCCCATCTGTCATTGGGTGAGAGGCGGGGTTCACCTGGACAGGTCACCAGTCCATCACAGGGACACAGAGACACACCAGACTCACTCCCAGGGACAATCTTACAGTCACCAGGTTCCAGGTTCGATTCCCGGCTGGTTCTTTCTGTGTTGAGTATATGTATGAGTGGAAAGCATGCATGTCAGGGTAATTAGTGAGTGTGAGTGTGGGTGGTGGTTTGTCTCTGTGTGGCCCTGTGATGGACAGGCGGCCTGTCCAGGGTGCACCCGCCCCTCGCTGTATCATGTGACATATCGGAGAGAAAAGAGGATTATTTCTTCAACATCTGAGGTTTGGGGGCGGGGGGGGGGGGTTGTTACCTATGTGCAGATGGAAAGTTGATCCCAGAAGAGTGGAGGTCACCAGTACTCCCCCGAGCTTCATCAGGTCACTGTAGTAGATGTCATTGGGCCACTTCACCCTCAGGTCTATGTCCTGATGAACAGCACAATGCAGATTTTCAGCACAGCTTTGGTTGAAGTAAGGTCTATAAAACAGAGAGTAGAACTCTGCTACCCACGACCACACTGAGTGTTTCAGGACCACAGAGCAGCTGTGCATTGGTTAACTGCATGCTTCCCACCCTCTGGTTAAGGCTATGCCAAAGCATGGAGGTAAAGGTGGAGTGACATCCCTGTTGGTTGAGTATGGGACGGGGTTAGGCACTGTGGCCTCATGCTACACCTGCTATACTATCAGAAACACAACGCTTTGATCCAAAGACCTTGAACTGAGTCATGTTTAGTCTTCCAGCCACCCTTTGTGCAAGGGTGTCTGTCTCTGCAGACGCTGCCGTTTGGTGCGTGTTGAGCTATCAGATGAGACACAGTTAGACACAGAGTAACCTAAAGTTTCACCCATCTCCCAGTCCAAGGGGAGTCACTATGTGCCCACTGAGGCAAGCAGACTCAGAAAGACTCCTGAGATCCAACAGCTATGGGTTAGGGTTAGCTGGGTTAGGGTTAAGGAGAACCGGGCTCCAGGCCCTCCAGCCGGGTTAGGGTTAGGGTTAAGTAAGTAATATTTATTTATATAGCACCTTTCTCAGACAATGAAGGTCACAAAGTGCTTCACAAGAAGTGCACATAAAATACAATAAAAGTCAACAATAATAATATTACAAAGTAAAATAAACAAAGTGGTCATAGAAACAGCCAATACACTGCTGTGGTCGAAACAGATGGGTTTTAAGTCCGCTCTTGAAAGAATCTACTGAATCAAGTGAACGTAACGAGAGTGGGAGATCATTCCAGAGCGGCGGAGCGACGGCCTGGAAGGAGCGATCTCCTCGGGTCTTAAAACGAGTACGAGGGACCAGGAGAAGATTTTGGTCCTCTGACCTCAGCCTTCGCGAGGGAGTGTACGGACACAAAAGGGCTCTGATGTAGGAAGGAGCCTGACCATGGAGAGCTCTAAAAGTCAGCACCAGGATTGTGAAATTAAAACGAAAAGCCACTGGAAGCCAATGAAGGGACTTAAGAATGGGAGTAATACGGGCCCTTCTGTTTGTGCGGGTCAGTAACCTCGCTGCAGAATTTTGGACATGCTGCAAACGAGACAGCTCCTTTTTGTTTAGACACGAAAACAGGCTGTTGCAATAGTCTAAAGGAGAAGACACGAACGCATGGATTATCAACTCCAGATCATCCTTGGAAACAAAACTTCTAAGTTTTGAAATATTCCTGAGCTGATAAAAACAGTTTCTTGTCAGCTGCTTTGTATGATGCTCCAGTGACATCTCCCTGTCAAAGATAATGCCCAGATTTAGTTGTTAGCTGGGTTAGGGTTAGCTGGGTTAAACTAAACTGAAAGCATTGGGCCTCATGTACGAACAGATTTGTTCTTAAGTCGTGCATACGAGTGATCTAAGAGAGTTTGTGCATTCACCATGCAGCATAATGTGGACTTACAGCCCAACAGTGAGTTTATTCACAGATCCACAGCAAGCTCTGACAAAATGGCACAAACTTCAAACACTAATCTAATTCTGGTCATCAGACAGATGGTATGCACAGTGTGCATGTCATACAATGCACAGATTAAGGTGTAAGTCCTTACATGTGTAGATTAAAGAGGCACAGTTGCTGCATGTACCTGCCCACTACCAAAGACCACCACCAAAGACCACCTGCTGCCTGGGCAGTGCAGACAAATGATAGTAGCATTGGCACATGCTAAAACAATGGATTCAAACTCCAACACCTGAAGGGCAGAACAATTCTAAGAACTGCACAAAACAATACTGTCATTAGTTTTGGGATTCATTAAATACTATTAACAATTCAAATTATCAGCGAAGTTAAGAGTTTAATTTGGACATCGAGCAAATTCAGTAAAACTCCTTTAGGAGTTTAGATTCTGTCAGGGGGCACCACTGGCCTGTCTGATCCTGTTTATCTATGGAAGCTCACGTTTCAGCTCATTTTCGTAACCAGAAAAGTGATACAAGGAAGGGCACAAACTGATACCTGGTATCCAGGAAGTGTGCAAACAGCTTCTACAACAGCTAAAGCTGCCAGATGCTGCAGGAAGGGAATTCTCTGTCCAAGCCTGGAGCTCAGCTCAACTTGGACCCTCAGAGTAAACATGGCACAACCCCGGGGGCTGAGCCAGGCGTTCCCCCCCCGACCTGCATGAGCAAGGAAGCATCAGTCAGTGAATGTTCAGTTGGTTTATCACTCAGGGGACAGATGTTAAAAAGCAACTTGTTTTACTTTTAAATTTCACGGTCAGAAACTGAATTAAATGAATCACTTTCATTTTCAAGAGCTGCAAAATGATTTAAAATAAAGACATTACAGTCATTCATAATTAAAAAAGGGAAATAAAGAGATGGAAAAGCAGATAACAAAAAATAATGTCAACAGAAATAAATGTTTCTATTTCAGGCTATTTTTCAATCATTTCTATATTCTTAAAAAAACTAAAGACAAATCCCTTCTTTTCTTCTTCTGAAGATCTCACTGTTGACTTTTCCATTTCCAAAAGGAATAGCAGCACGCTTATGGCAGGATGTCGGGGAGCGTTTGGGTGAACAGTCGGCTGAAGCACTGACCTCTGCCCTGGCACTGTCGAGCAGCGACTGCTATCAGACCCACATCAGCTGGCAGGTGCAGCGTCAGCCTGAGGACACACAAAGGCCAGAGAAGGACACTTTAAGAAAGTATTATCACACCGTTCCATACTCTGGCTACGAACCAGACTGAACATTTTGAAAATGCATCTGTTACTGATTCAGTTTCCAACGATGAGTCTGTACGGGCAGGTCTAAGTGGACAGATTGTTTCCCCAGAGTTCAGTTCTGTGCAATGTTTATTGAAATAATGAGTCTGCTGCTTTTGTGCTGCCTTTTTCAGTGTTGCATGATTTTTAACTGAGCCGTTTAGGCTTTCAGAATGTTCTTTGGACAAAAACAATGCCTTTGAGGAAATGATATTGGACATTTCCATTTCAAACTTACTGTAAATATGCATATGAATGCTAACAATGACCATTTTCTCCTGTTCGTATAGGTAATGTAACAGACATATTACTGTTACCATGTGAGCTAGCTGGAATTCTCAGTGCAGTCGGTCAAGTGGCTCCACCAGATGTTTCTGCCACCAAGCAGGTGATGGTGAAGAGGTGGGTTAGCACTAATGAGAGTTGATTTCATACTAACTGGTCACCCAGAGTTAGATGCACGGCTGGAACATAAATGTTGTTGTTTGAATGAGTGAATGCTGTCCTGTGCCAGTGAAATACAGCCTCCATATAACTTTTTCTCTCACTTCTAAACTCAAGCATAACAAGGAGGCAAAGCCAACAACCAAAAAGAAGAGCCAGAACCTTCGCACTCACCTAAACCATGAAGCTGTTCTTTTTAGGCAATATAAAGATAAAGCTTTTTTAGAAATAAAAGAGTTCTTTTTCAAAGCAGATATAAGGCTATTCATCCAAAATGGATTGAATGGAATCGACTGATCCATTTGATAAAATACATTCTGATAAATTCAAAGTTGATATATTTTTTTAAAGCCATTTTCCCTCTTAAAAAAAACAAACAAACTTAAAAAAAAAGGATTTGTTATGAATGAGCATGTTTGCATTGATCATCCATGCCTTCCTGACTACTTAACTAGACAAAATAAATTACACAGATTCCAGCAATGTTTATTTATTGTTCTATATATTTATTTATGCCAAATAAAAAGTTTCCCTTTAATGAGGTCCTGCAGCCTGGTTTATGTATTAATTCACAATAACACTCAGTTTAGGTCAGCACAATGTAGAAATACAAAGGACAAAGTAATAACAGAATCACCACAAAATGTAGATCACCATGTAGACTAAGTCATGGTGTGCGTGTGAATGTTGCTTGTATTGTAATAAAACTTTGAGTGGTCAACTAGACTAGAGAAGTGCTACACAGTACAGTCTATTCACAGTCCTAATATCTGTGGAATAGTACTTCCATTAGCCAAGTTTCTATTTAACAAATGGTAATGCCACAGCAAACAGAACACTGTGTTATTAACTGTACTGATTTGTTTTTCTGTTTCTGCATTTAGCTTTTATCCAAAGCGACTTACAAATGAGGATACAATAAGCTGCATAGAAGGAAACCACCAGTCAGACTCTGTCAGAGATAGAGGGAAGTACAGAAAGATGAAGTGCAGTAGAAGGGGTAGGGAAGTACGGGGTAAGTGCAGGGTAGGAGATGCTCTCTGAAGAGCTGGGTTTTCTACAGTTTCTTGCAGATATTCAGTGACGCCTCTGTTCTGGTAGCGCTCGGTAGGTCATTCCACCATCGTGGAACGACACATGAAAAGAGTCTGGATCGTCTTCAGCGTGCTGTAGGCACTGCTAGCTGACAATCCTGTGACGACCGGAGTGCCCGAGTTGTGACGTAAGCCTTTGCAAGAGCATTCAAGTAGATGGGAGCCGTTCCATTAAGGACTCCGTAGGCTAACATCAGGGACTTGAATTTTATGCAGGCGGCTGAAGGTAGCCAGGCGAGTTCAATGAACAGAGGTGTGACGTGTGCTCTGTGAGGCTGACCGAAGACCAGACGTACCGCAGCAGTTTCACAGCACAGGCTGGGAGACCAGTTAGGAGACCAGTTAGGAGAGCGTTGCGGTAGTAAAGGCGGGAGATGAGCATAGACTGCACCAGGAGCTGGGTGGCGTGTTGGGTTGGGTTAGGTATGGCCTGATCTTTCTGATGTTTAGCAATGCAAAGCGGCATGATCGGTCAATCTTTAGTCTTGTGATGGGATGATCTGGCCCAGTGAGGTGGTGTATATGGCAAAGTGAAGAGGTCCCAGTACTGAACCTTGGGGGACCCCTGTGGCGAGGTTGTGCGCTGCAGAAGTGTGACCAAGCCAGGACACTTTGAATGACCGACCAGGAAGGTACGATTCAAACCAGGAGTGTGATCTCCCTGTGATGCCCACGCTGGAGAGTTTGGACAAAAGGATGGTTGACCATGGTAGTAAATATTAAAGAATCATATAAAAAAACTCATTCTGATTTTCCTTCCTTTGCATTTACAACAGTAATTAATGCCGTCCTTCTTTCTGGAACAACTAAAAGAATAGATTCCATCCATAAATCTTTGCCTGATGTTCACTGGTGAGAACCTAAATAAATACACACTTGGGGGATTGTAGGGGGATCACTGGAGGAGGAATTCTCCTCAAATTTACTAAACCTACATTAGCATATTGCCCATGTTCACCTGAGGTTCTGGAATTTGTTTGAATATTCTTCAGTAGTATTTTAAACAATGAAAATACCTTTGTTCCCCTATTCAAACAATCACTCTGTAGCTATAAGATGATGACCAAAGTGGTGATCAGGTGATGAACAATGATTAAAAACCCTGAATAGGCCACCGTTTATGGGGCTTGTTTATAGCTTTTAACATTCAACATGTAGCCAATTGCAACATATCAGCTTACAATTTCTTTCTGTTTCTCCAGCTATGCCGGTCATTGATCAGTAATAACGTTTTGGTGTCTTTTAGTAGCAGCAGCAGATGATCACTCCTTTTTATATTTAATAATAGATGTGACTACAAGTGTGAAATATATGCAGTAAAATAACAAATATGTGCAGGTAGCCCTGAAACTAAATCTGACTAATGTCAGTTTCACTTTGTGAATGGGGGGGATATTGGGGGGGGGGGGGGGGGGTGTACAGCAGAAACCTGGGGCCCTGCAGAACCAGCTACACAATAAGGCATGTCATCTGATGATTTCTTATCAGCACTTTATTTTGGTTGGTTTACTTTGTTTTGTCGACCAACTGAATTGGGAATGTTAGTTGCTCCTGACTTGTGTAGACTGTTCTGGGAGCATCCACGTGAGAGTATCAGTGATCACAGGGGATTGCACAACGACGGGCCAACCAACATTTTCAGTTTTTTCACAATTCATCCTACTTGAATTTGATAAATGAATCCTTAACAAAAGCAATAAAATTCAGTTTTAACATGGACATGGCTCACCAAGCCCGCTGGATGCTGGATTGATCATGCTGAGGATCTCCATCTGGTTCATGGCTGGAAGTGTGGTGCTCTACCAAGGACTTATGGGGTATCCTGAGGTGCCCAGGGTGTGCCTTAGAGTGGCAGTAAAAGCTTCTGGACTCAGAGTTCATAAAATAGTCTATCAGGACCACCAAAAGACCTACCCAAAGAGGCAGGATCACAGTTCTATTCACACATCATTCCAAGCAGATTTTCTGCACCATGAACCATCTTCTCAAACTCACGGCTTCCCTACTTACAATGATTATAGAAGAGCATGGCAACAACTTCACAGACTTTTTCAAAACAAAAATCAGCAACATTCGTTCAGTCCTCTCTGGTTCTCCCACCCCCCCTGCTCCAGACCCACAGTTTGTGGTGTCACATCAGCAGGTCGAGGTGGTTATCCAGGCGATGGAACCCTCCACCTGGGGGTCAACCCCTTTCCTACAGCCCCGGTGAAAGCACATCCCTGCCATCAATCCCCTGATCACAACAGTGATACACCAGTCCCTTCAGGCTGGCCACGTTCCATCTGCTTTAAGAACTGTTACGGTCGGGGCACTTCTCAATAAACCCTCCATTAACCCTGAGGTCCACATCCAACCTCCCATTCCTGTTTGATAAATTTCAGTCTGTTTTGCGTCTCGCCCACAGCACAGAAACTGATCAGAGTCACCAGCTGAGGTTCGCCTTCCCGTCACCATTGACCACCACATCCCTCACAGGCTACAACACACCATTGTCAGTAATACTGCCTTAACCGGGTTCAGCTCCTACGTCTCGGTTAGAACTGAATATGTCTCCGCGGGGGGCTCAAGATTCCAGGACTCCGTCAGCTCTGGGGTTCCTAAGGGGTCGGTGGAGTCATGGTGGAAAAGCTATCCTGATGTTGACTGTGGGTTGGCCTCTTTCAAATGTTTTTAGTTGGAGCCTTTTCTAATACAGCCTTCCTTTTCTGGCGTCCTGCGACTCTGTGAATTTTGAACCCATTTCTATCACTCTATTTTGATGCTTCTTACAGGTGTTTCTTGTCATCTCTGCTCAGGAGCTTGGGTCTGTAAAACCAACTGGACAAGATCAACTGAACAAGTGTGTTTGATTAGCAAAAATAGGCAGTAATGTACTATGAAAACACAGGGTGTCCAGGCTCTTTTACACACTGCTTCTCACTGCACGAAAAGAGGGATTTGTGTCACTGTGGACGGCAGTGAACTTCCGCGAATTTGCCTAATTTTCGGACGCACCTGGGCGCTTGCAGGCAGACAAACTTTAAGTTTGTTGAGCGAGAAAATCGTCGGAAACGAACCCAACTCGCGGCGGGCTCTCACAGCGGGGTGCTAATGGCTCAGCGATTAGCACCCCGCTGTGAGAGTGCCTGGACCTTTCACTGGCCTCGCTGGTATTGGACGAAAAAGGCACGTGATTACATAAAAAAGCTCCTGTAAAGCTGACCACCCATTGGCCAATAAGGTTAATATATGCATACTTTATATGGGCATATCACTCAGCAATTATGATTAATAATTGTAATTATGATTACTAATATTCCTGGGATGTTTGTGTACTTCATATATTCACGTCATTCTTATAAGCTGCACTATGACTAGGCTAATGCAGGCATGAATGACGTGAATCTATTGAGGAAATGAAAAAGGAAACTTTTTTTTTTTAAAGCGCTTTTATTGCCACACCACACAATGTACATAGCTTACATTGTAATAAGAACCATATTGATTATAAAGAATTGAAAACTTTATACACACACACTGCTGTAGCCTACAATATACACAATAAGCCTAAACGCCGCCGTTTGGAATCCGCATTCTTCGCATTACTCCGGTCCCTGCAGGGTCTGCGGGAGTTGTCAGACGTCCTCATCCTGGATCAGAAGCTGGCTTCTGGGAGCTGTTGGAATAACCAATAAATAATCAAAACATAGTCTATCCATGCACAGCATATTGACAACTTGTCTATAAAGTAACGAAAGTCATATTGACAGCGTATATGTTCTTACTCTCTTTCACTCTTCTGTGGTGAGACTGTGAGTATTTCGGGTTGGCTTCAAGACGCGCCTGTAGCACAGCACACAGGTCCGTCACGCTGCTAAAAAAAAACAAACAAGAGGAATGAATAAAATGACCAGTGCTTAAAAGTATCAGTGCCAGCCGTGGTAAAAGTCAGCGCCGCTCACCCTCGATAGTGTCCCCGTCTGCCTCTCTGAAGTTCGGACTGTTTGCCACCGCCTCCTTCAAGCGACTCGTTACATCCACATTGTGAGGTGACAGTAGCCTGTAAAAACAACAGGCCTATGGTTAATAAAAAAAAAACTGCATTGACGTAACGTAACATCGGGTCCAACTCAACTAGATATTGGGAGAACATTCACTTATTCTTACCCTTGACCTGGATTATAATGCCACGGTGAGTTATGCAGGCGGCGAACTGCTTCCTATAAATTGAAAACACGAAATTCATTTTTTTAAATAAAGCAACTCACACTGGTTTTCACGTGATGGACACAATTAAGTTGAGTTTAGCCTAAAGCCACAGTCAATAACCTACTCTTACCGCGATTTTCGGATTCTGTATCCGCCTTCTCTTGCGCTCTTCAACTTCTCTGGAATGTAACTTCAGTCCGTTCTCGACGGCCATCTTGCCTCCAACCTAGCGAATCTCTGGTCCATTCCCTCCAGAACCCTCTCCACGACCGTATCCACAGTGCTGGCCACCATACGAGACATCCCGGTCATAGCATTCAACAGGACTTTCATTTTATCTGCCTGTAAGCAAGTGAGTAAGTAAGTTTAATATACAGCACATTTAAAATCAGCGAGAACTGTCCCAAGTGCTGTACAGTGTCAACAAGACTAAAATTAAACAATCAAATGGTCATGTGCAAGTAGAAAAAAACACACAAACCTGTAGACCCGCAGAGAGTTGCTGGGGAGTTGAAAGCTAGTCGTCTTCCAGCCATTGTATTCCGCAAACCAGGGCAGTTTTCACAGCATGGGACTCTGTCTGCCTTTCTGTCTGCCTTTCTGCCGCCAGATCTGCTCTTTAAACTTTTTGTTTACACTGCACGACACAATGTTTCTCATACGTGATTGAACGAGAGCTTATGCGAGCCGTTAAGCTCCACCAATCATATGCGTATACGTCATTACACGGAATACTCGCGAGACAACCTCCCGTCCTTTTGCTATTTAACGTTGTCTGACCACAGCTGGCAATTTGCACTGTTTTGACACAAAAATGGACTCTGCAAGGACAAAGAAAAGACCTCGGCGATATTGTGACCATTGTGACACCGAATTAAGCCATACACAATAAAACACTGAGCGCACTACTGCACATTATGTATACAGGCCAGATTTCTATATTTTTATTTCTATATTTCTATTTTATTTAAGAAACCTTTTAGAATATTGTTGTTGCATGCTTATTTTATCTTTATCTTATCTTTATTATTATACATTTGGACATCCAGTGCGGGCAACAAAGAAAAGAATTTCTTTGTTCAGGGAAACACGTTTCTAACTGCACACATGACAATAAACCTTTGAATCCTTGAATCCTTGAATTTTGCCCACAAAAAGCGGTATTACAAAAGAGCTGTTTGGGAGAAAAAAAAACAGATATGCATCACCTGTCACCAGCAGACAGCGTGCACCTCTTCTTTTTCAAGACAACACAGCAACAAACTTGGCTGGAGTTGGAGGTGATAGTGAACGTGTAGAAACAGGCCTGCCCACCCCCCACCTCACCTCACCCCACCCCACTTGAAAATGACTGTGGCAGCTCCTGACCTGATCACTGGCATTTACATATTAAAGGCTCTCCTAAGTAGGGGAGGGGAGGGGGGCATGGGGGAGCAGTTGCCAGGTCAATTTGCGACAACTTGGGCCAAGTTTTCACTTTTACCACCGCAAATGCAGGGGCTCAACGTATGCGGACATGTAAGGGGCCACATACATCCACAAATCCCTCTTTTCATGCAGTGTGTCTTAGTAGTTGTTCAGTAAATAATGACAGTATAATATGTTTTGTTGTTTATCTGAGGCTGGATTTACGGAGCTTTAACATCTGATATGTAAACCCTTAGCACTGAAAGAGGGTTTGCTTTCTCAGGGACTCTGGGCTCTTGAGTTGAGCATTCATCCCACCAGGCACTAAAACACTGGATCACATGTTTCTCAGGATAAGAGGTGTGGACATTTAGGCATCTGCTTACAATTTTTAGAATTGCAAGTGGAGCATACAAGGTCAACTGGGGTAATTTGATTTTATAGTCAAACCTGTTGCCAGATTTGAGTGCAGTCAGTTTTCTTAGCACCAAACCCGTCCTGCTGCCTTTTGTTTTCTTTACAGGAAATCAGTCCTCATTCAAAACACTGTCAGTTTCAATAAGGGGACCCTCGTCAAAACAAACAGCAATCGCCAAGGGTTTCGTACAACAACTGGAACGCATCGAGTTAAAAATGTTTCTGCATCATTGATTGAACAAAGGGAGGGGTTGATGTCTGAGCCCGGCAAAAAAAAAAGTCAGCCCTTTGAAAGTGTGTGGCTCTAGGCACACGGATCGAGTTCAGCAGGGCAGGAAAAGAATCATTATGCTCGGTGGAACAGCAAAGTGCTCTCCAACCTTTTCCAATGAGCCCGAGCACACAGTGAGAAGGGTTAACTCAACACCAGCAGCTCACACCCACAAAGCAGCCACACTCACAAAGCAGCCACACTCACAAAGCAGCCACACTAGAAGAATCAGGAAACTGAAAAAACAGAAATATATATACATATATATGTATATAAATTCAAATTTGTTAGCATGCAAACGATCTGCTCAGCATTCCAGAAGAGGCGCAGTTCATCTCTAATGTTTCACCAGATGGAAAAGTTCAGAGGGTAAGGGTACCCTACCCTTCAGATGGGAACACATCAGCTCTTCTCTACAGGGCTCTAACCCTCATTAGCAAACTTCAGGAGTAGAAATTCCATTTCTCAATCAGAATTAAATTCATCCCGGCTGAATCTCACATGAAATCTATCATTGTGACAAACTTTTGTGAGGATCCGTAAAGTTTCAAATATCACAGGTTGTCCCTTTAAGCTTCAAACTGAAAGGGATAAATGGGTCCCTGGCATCAGTTTTCAGTGTGTGGGGCTTTTCTGGTGACCCACAGGGAATCAGCTCTCTCCTCTCTCTGCAGCTGGACATGATGCATCGACTGTGCCAACGGTAAAGGGCGATAAGAAAATGCAACTCTATGGTGATATGCATGATGTCATCAGATATGTGGCCCAGATGGATTGCTGCAATTCTTTGTGACAACTGGAAAAGGCTTGGAAATGTGGTTTGTTTGTGTGGAGGGGGCGTGGTGCATCAGCTGCAGGAGAGAGGTGTGGAAAGAGCTCAGGGAAGCAGCACCAGAGGAGTGATTAGTGCACCAGTATCCATTTGTCTAATCACTCCTCTTTTAGAAACAGTAGCGTGCTGGACCTGGGAGGGAAGAGAGCAGAGCCAACGGTTGTGGAGTCGGCAGCACGAATCCGGGAGGGAGAAGGCCTGCCAACAACTCCACCTAAAAAGATACCGTATAAATAAATATTATTATCAAACAAGACTAAATCTCAAGCATCCTTGCTAACAGAACCCACGGTGGCATCAGAGTCATCACATTTGGCACCCAACGGGATTCAGCGGGGTTGAGATGACAGAACCGCAACAACCTCTGACGATGCCGGCCCAGATGCTAGCAGAGGTCGCAGCGATGAATCGCGACCAGGCGGTCCTCGGCAAACAACAGCTGGCCGCACTCCAGGAGCAATCAGAGCGTCAGACCCAGCTGCTGGAGGCGATGGTGGCCCAAGCTGGAACAGATTCACCGACTCCCTCGCTCCCTGGAGTCGCACTACATAAAATGTCACCGACAGACGACCCACAGTCCTTCTTGGACATGTTCGAGGCAACGGCGGCGGCGTGCAGATGGCCGGAGGCAGAATGGGCGGTGCGCCTGCTTCCCCTCCAGTCAGGAGACGCCCAAACGGCGGCGCTGGGCCTTCCAGCTCGCTCTCGGGGACAGTACGCCGACGTCAGGAGAGCCGTACTGGATCACCTGGGGTACTCATCAGAAGACCACCGCCGTCGTTTCAGCGCGACAAAACTGGGCTCCACTGACTGACCATTCTGCTACGCCCAACAATTAAAGGACGCGGCGACTCGGTGGCGGGAGCCACGGGACTCAAGAGGGGAGAAGAGAATGGTCGAACAGATAATACTGGAACAATTCGTGGAGGGTCTGCCGTGTGGTACGGCAGAGTGGGTGCGCTGCCACCTCCCCACGGAGCTGGCTGACGCGATCGCTCTATCGGAGGATCACCTGACCGTCTTTCCCCGGGGTCGGACGCCGGAGGCTCGGCCAGCATTGCTCGGCCGTCCCACACCAGCGCCCCGAAGGAGGCTGTCAGCGCCCAATCCAGTACAAACCGCTCGACCACATCCTCTCCCCCGCACTAACCCTCCCTGTACTCTGTCTCCACCCCAGGTCCCTGCCGCTACAGGTGCTGCTCCCGACCCGCAGAGGGTTCCTCGAATCGGTGATTCGGGTTGTTGTTTGCTTGTATTGCTCCTATCTTCCAGCTCAAAATTAAGTGACAAAGGCCATTTGTGGTCACACGACGAGTGGGTGATGTCGATTATGAGCTTGTGCGATCTGACAGGGGTGGTGCGACACAGATTTACCACCAACTTTTTCTAGGACTTTGCCTAAGAATGGCAGGTTTGATATGGGCCGGTAGTTGTTCAGCACTGTGGCATCAGACTGCTCTTCTTAAGAAGGGGCTTAATGACAGCGGTTTTTAAGGCCTTTGGAAATGTTCCAGTCTGGAGTGAGATGTTGACTAGATGAGCGAGTTGTGGTAACAAACTGCTCAGCACAGACTTTAGGAATCTAGTGGGCAACTCATCAAGGCAGCACGTTGATGAACTCAGACTGCAGATGGTCTCTTCGACTGTTTTGTCAGTAACAGGTGTGAAATGTGTCAGCTCCAGGTGTCCAGCTGGCTGCAGAGTAGTTATTTGTGTTGTGGAAATTATTGCATTTTTAATGCCTTGAACTTTGTCATTAAAGAATATTGCAAACTCATTACACTTGGATGTAGAAATGAGTTCTAAAGGCAGTGAAACTGGAGGGTTTGTTAATCTGTTTACTGTAGCAAACAGGAAACGAGAGTTGTTACTGCAGTTTTTGATGATTTCAGAAAAATAACTCTCCCTTGTTCTACGCAAAGTCTGGTTGAACACACATAGCTTTTCTTTGTAAGTCTCATAATGAACCTGGAGCTTTGACTGCTCTCCGGCACTCCCTTTTCTGTGCCCTGACCGACTCTTCTTTCCTCCATGGCGCCCTTTGCCTACTTTGAACCATTCTAACCTTGACAGGAGCAATGGTATCCAAAACATTTAAGAGACTTGATGTGTAAGAGTTCAACAGATCATCAACATCAGAACACGGGGTGTTCTCAAACCTAATCATTTCCATAAACTGTGTCCCTGTTCTGTCATTTATGAGTCTTCCCTGAACAACTGCAGACTAGAGGCCCGCCCACTCCCGCATTGTGCACTCCCGCTCCCGCAAAAAGATAGGATTTTTAGTCCCGTTCCCGCCCGCAATTCCCGCATGATTCAGACGTTCGCGTTACTTCTCACGGAAGTTCTTGTCATTGGCTTGAGGAAAGAAACAAACAGACATAGGCTTTACAGCAATAAGCCTACCCAACATACCTACCAAAATCTACTGTGAATATTAAGAATAATACATTGTACATATGTTATATGCAACTCCTCATATTTCCATTCTTGGAAGTAAAAGTATATATTTTTAGTTAATATGATTTTAAACACAGCGTGATGGAGCCCCACCCCCTACTTTGAGTGGATTTGAGCATAAATATCTAAGCCTACAGCTCACGTTACATTGATTTAAATGCAAACAAGTTGAATGAAAACAATATGTGTTATTAATTACCCTACCTTTTCTAAACCCAGAATGTTGAAAATGTAACATGTAATCCAATTATTATTTAAGTAGGTTAACCATGCCCTGTCCCTCGTCGTTGTGCAATGCGCATCTCCTGAATAAAAGGAGAGATGGATCGTGCTTTTGAAGTTCTTTTAGTTAGGCTTTATTTCTTAGTTTTTTTCAGCAGTAGGAGATCAAAGTCTTGTCTTATGCATTCACCAGTTTCTCTAATAATAATAATAATAATAATAGCCTAATAATAATAGTAATAGTAGTAGTAGTAATACGAGGAAGGGAAGACAGACAGCACGTAATTCCAAGTGGAAATTTTGTATATGTATTGTTCAGCCATACAAAACATTTGGCTAACCCAGCATTTGTACTGTTGTACTGTTGTACTGTTGTTCCTACTGTATAGCCTATGTGATAGACATAAATTAATAATTTATAGCTTTTATATTAAACACGTTTTTAGTTAGCGGGACTGCAGCTTATCACCGCTCCCGCACTGGGCACTCCCCCTCCTGCCCGCGCCCGCAATGAGCTTTCAAAATGTGTCCCACGCCGCACTGCTTTGCGTTGGGTCCCGCGACGCAGGGCTCTACTGCAGACCCAGCTGCTGGTTTGGGTATAACAGACAGGTCGAAGAAAACACAGAAATGATCAGATAAAGCAACATCGACGACATCCACGTTTGAAATAACAACACCCCTTGAAATGAGCACATCTAGAGTGTACTCAGCCCTCTGTTGTGGGTGGGCTCAGTCACATGCTGAGTTAGACCAAACATTTCAAGGACAGCAGTGAGCTCTTTAGCTTGCTTGTTATGGGCTACATCCACATGCACATTACAGGCAGTGACCAGTGACGGTGCTAAAAATCAGAATGCAACAGCACACTTAAACAGAACCTCTTTGAATTGTATTGGCTGTGCAGGAGTTTCAGAAGTTATGGAAGGACTGCAGACTTTGTGCACGTGGTCTGCATAATTCTCACCTAAATGTTTGCTTCTTTGTACATTTTAGCTCCTTTCAGTACATTTTTCTTTTAGCTGTCATTTCTATACATCCGTTTGAAACTGGAAATTCTATCAAAAAGGTGGATTTGGTCTGAAAATATCCAGTATCATGAATGCTTGAAGACATAAAGCAGACATTCCTTAATAATAACATTAATTAAGGCAGCTCCAGAGGGACATCTGGAAGTTTAAACATCAGGCTGCAGCCACAGGTTTGGCTTCATTGAGCTCATTCACCCCGCTTCACTTTCTGTATACTTAATGACAACTATGTCTGTCCCAATCAGCTCAGTGTTCCTCCACAGTCCATTTGTCAAACTTTATGACAGTTTTAATTGCTGCCACCTGCTGCCTGATTGACCCGTTCAGCAGCCATTTTACTCACATGTGTGGATACATACAAAGAAGTCTATGAGGAGCAACTTCCCTCTGCTGCACTGAGGTCACTTTGGCAAGAAATTAGTTCCAGCCTTGTTACCCCCCAGCCCCCCCTCAGTACTTTATGAGAGCACATACACAATCTCACAGGCAAATACTGTGGAGGAGGAGACGGGCTCATATCAATAAGTCTCAGCTGGAGGAGTCCGATTTAGGGATGGTGGCAAGGACCGGATGAATAAAGACAAAACAGGTTAATAATAATGACCAAATGTGCTGTAGGTCGGCTATGAAACCACCAGAGAGAAAAGACTTTAATAAGGTGTAATTCTTTATTATTGGGCTGTCCCACATATTCTCTGAAATTGTCTTCAGCTGATCCAAAATGCTGCAGCCAGAGTTCTGATGAGATCTAACAGCAGAGATCATATTTCTCCAGTTTTAGCTTCTCTTCATTGGCTCCCTGTTAAATTCAGAATAGAATTTAAGATTCTTCTCCTAACATATAAAGCTCTTAATGACCGAGCTCCATCATATCTTAAAGATCTCATTGTAAGATATTTTCCTAACAGAGCACTTTGTTCCCAAACTGCAGGTTTACTTGAGGTTCCCAGAGTTTCTAAAAGTAGAATGGGAGGCAGAGCCTTCAGTTATCAGGCCCCTCTCTGTGGAACCAGCTGCCAGTTTGGGAGGCAGAGCCTTCAGTTATCAGGCCCCTCTCTGTGGAACCAGCTGCCAGTTTGGGAGGCAGAGCCTTCAGTTATCAGGCCCCTCTCTGTGGAACCAGCTGCCAGTTTGGGAGGCAGAGCCTTCAGTTATCAGGCCCCTCTCTGTGGAACCAGCTGCCAGTTTGGGAGGCAGAGCCTTCAGTTATCAGGCCCCTCTCTGTGGAACCAGCTGCCAGTTTGGGAGGCAGAGCCTTCAGTTATCAGGCCCCTCTCTGTGGAACCAGCTGCCAGTTTGGGAGGCAGAGCCTTCAGTTATCAGGCCCCTCTCTGTGGAACCAGCTGCCAGTTTGAGAGGCAGAGCCTTCAGGAAGCAGACACCATCTCTACCTTTAAGATCAGGCTTAAAACTTTCCTGTCATTATGGGTGGTGGTAGGTTAGGTTTTTAGGTTGGGTTATTTCTTTATTAAATCACTGATAAGTGATTTTAGGGGGGGTTATGTAGGGAGTAGCAGGTAACACTTAACACTGCTCGAGCCACATGTTGTTTAGGCAGTACAGTATTTTTCTTAAGGGTGACATATTATGCCCATTTTAAAGATTTGAATTTTCTGATGTAAAATTTAGCTAAATTCTTCGGTCAAAATACCTTTTGGCTAAAGCACCGTGGCCCTTCCCTGACCCCTGTTTCAACACCTCTAATATGAAGAATCTCTTTAGAGCAAGTGCTCAACCCCGCCCACACCCCACCCTTCTGGTGAGGTCAGCAGCAGAAATTAATAGTAATTAACTGTGATGGACCAAGCCGGAGATGCACACAGCGTAACTCGTAGTAATGCATGTGTACCGTTAATTACTGCGTTTAAACACTTTGGATATATTAACCTCATTAAACCGTTGTACTGGGAGACCTCCATCTTTATCAGAAACATGCCGATGATGTAACGTTAGCACAGCGAGAGTGAGGAGAGGACCGGTCTTGTGTTGGGAACACACCTTATCCACACAGCTGCAGGTTGATGAGTTACAGAACGGAACCGTTCAGCTAGAAAGCTTCAGCTAACAAAGTAATGTGGGAACAATGATGTTCATCTTTAAGAAAGGAACAGCAATAACTCCTTAGAAGCTGGTGTACGTCACCTTCATTAGCTAAGCTGTTCGCGTTAGCTGCTGCTAAAGGAGAAAATAACTCAATAAATAAACCAGGAGGAGTTATTTCTCAGATGCTTCCATTTCCCTGCTCTGAAGTTCAGGCTCTGAGAGTTGGAACAGATCCCTCTTTGTGGCTCAGTTTCTTCAGTCCAGCGTTGAACTGGACCAAGTTGTTCAAACAGTGGGATGAAAAGTGGCTGCTGCACATCCACAGTCTGTAGCTAACTCTGCTGGAGCATTAGCCTCAGAGTTTATCCACAGTCTTTAGCTAACTCTGCTGGAGCATTAGCCTCAGATAGAGTTTATCCACAGTCTTTAGCTAACTCTGCTGGAACATTAGCCTCAGATAGAATTTATCCACAGTCTTTAGCTAACTCTGCTGGAACATTAGCCTCAGAGTTCATCCACAGTCTGTAGCTAACTCTGCTGGAACATTAGCCTCAGAGTTTATCCACAGTCTTTAGCTAACTGTGCTGGAACATTAGCCTCAGAGTTTATCCACAGTCTTTAGCTAACTCTGCTGGAACATTAGCCTCAGAGTTTATCCACAGTCTTTAGCTAACTCTGCTGGAACATTAGCCTCAGAGTTTATCCACAGTCTTTAGCTAACTCTGCTGGAACATTAGCCTCAGATAGAATTTATCCACAGTCTTTAGCTAACTCTGCTGGAACATTAGCCTCAGAGTTCATCCACAGTCTGTAGCTAACTCTGCTGGAACATTAGCCTCAGAGTTTATCCACAGTCTTTAGCTAACTCTGCTGGAACATTAGCCTCAGAGTTTATCCACAGTCTTTAGCTAACTCTGCTGGAACATTAGCCTCAGAGTTTATCCACAGTCTTTAGCTAACTCTGCTGGAACATTAGCCTCAGATAGAGTTTATCCACAGTCTTTAGCTAACTCTGCTGGAACATTAGCCTCAGATAGAGTTTATCCACTGGGCTCTGATATCCTCTGAGGCTGCTGCTGGATGGAAGATGCATGCTCCTCAGTGCAGCTGACAGCAGAACATTTCCACCAGAAGCTGGCTTCATCTAACCTGACTCAAGTCATCTGGCTGCGTTCACCAACTACACACGGGAGCGTTCCCTTTCCTAACACAACCATCTGAGGAGCCTGGGAGTCATATGTGTTTCGTCCGATTAGAAAATAATGAGAGCCAATCATTAATCGCTGGGTGGGACTTTGGATGAATGGGCGGCGTTATGGCCGCGTTATGGACGCCCATTCATGCTCCAGAGGGCGGGAGTCAGGTAAGCTCTGAGCTACGTCACGGGTTGAGTCATTGGGAGTGGCTGAAGTGGCGTGTCAGTCAAGATGACGGACAGATTCTTCATCCAATCACATGCACGAGTTTTAGAAAAAATAGCCCCATTTGAAATCATGTCGGTTGTGGGCTCGTCCCAGATGGTATGCGAATACCAGAGGGCGGGAGTCAGGTAAGGCTTCATCCATCCAGCAGGGTGGATGTGAGTGGGCGGGGCTTAGCAGAGGAGGCGGAGTCAACTTAAGGAGTGACGTACTTTAGAAATGAAAATCGGAACGACTTGTAAAATGAGGAACTTTCAGACCAAGGGGAACTTAAAAAAAAATACCAGTGGAAGTTTTCCACCTGCTGGTGACTTCAGACATCCTAATATGTCCTCCTAAGAACAGATTTTACATAATATGCCCTCTTTAATGAATAAAAATTATCAATACTTCGCTTTAGCTTTAGTTACCAATGACAAGCATGTCTCACTCTTGGAAAACAGCCTACAGGTCGCAGTTTCAAAAGTACACACATCAGTCTAAAAGAATCTCAAAGCCAGTCGGAGGTGGAGACTTGCCTTCTCTGACCTTGATATTCTTCTTCTGTGACCAAGGGCGTCAGTTTGGTTTTAGAAGTGGTGGGGACAAAAAACGTAATGCATTCTATGCCCCCCACGGACCACCCACCATCCAGCACATTAAAAAGTAACGCATTCTAGATCTATTCCAGCGTCATGTTTAATAAGCTGCCCTTTTTTTGATGAACACATACAGAGTTTATAAATGATATCCTTTAATTTCATGTTTCCATATCATTATGATCTGAAATTATGTATTTATTCATGAATTAATTACTGTTAATTAATTACGCTACTGTACTGTTTGTAAGAAAGAACAGTGAAAATGATCTGAACAACAGAAAAAGGGGAAAAGTGCAACTGCAACTGCAGTTGTTAGTCCGGACAGACTATCAAAACAAACACAGACTTCGGCCAACGGGCCCTATAACTAAGCAGAAACCTGTAGTGTGTGGGGCTCCTCATTCCTCCTCATTGAGCCTCTCACTACCACCTTTCCATCAACTACATTTGACACTGAGCATATACAGAATGATATTTTCAGGAGTTGCTAAAAAAAACAAGCAAATAACTAGCTTAACCTTTCCTTGGATAACCTAATACTAAAATGCTAACGCTGCACACGGAGACTTCATAGCCACCATGGCAAATTATATTCATAATATTACACATAACAAATATTTTACACACATTTCACACACAGACAATATTTCAGATGATTTCTATGGATCGTATATGGTTTGCTTATCATTACAAAACATGAATGTGCAAGGCTATTGAGTAGCCTACTGATAAAAATAAAACGTTAGACAATTTACCTTGATAACTGTGTATATACTAGTCTCCACAAAGAACTTGTACCCTTTCCTCAGCCTGGACTGTGGTGTTGGTGAGTGTGACTCCACGATCCTGTATATCCTCTAAAGTTATCCTTGGAAGAACCACCAGCGAAGTTGCGAAGAAACGCTGCATTTTTGTTTGTGTAGAAGTAGCGCTAAATGAGTTTCGCCGGGAAAGCGGTTTACCCGGGGTCCGTTTCACAAAGCAGGTTCAACATACTCTGAGTCTAATCCTGAACTCTGAGTTGCTCTACTCTGAGATAGAAAACCCTTAGTTTTCGGTTCCAGAAACGCTGATTTGAGTGAGTTTAGTCAACTCTGAGTAGGACCTTGAGTTTAGCGCGTGCGCCACAACTTTAAAAAGCCAGCATCAAAGCAAGCCCCGATTCGACGAGTCACCATGGCAACGGGGAAGAGGAGGGGCTACGTTTTTCACCAACCTCGAATTGGAAATCTTAATGCGCTCATACGGCTAGTTTCAACACGTTTTTAGAAATAAGTGCAACACCGCTGCAGCAGCAAAAGTGTAAGTTTAAATGTAGTCCTTTGCAATCACAATTATATTACAGGGAAACTGCTTGAATGGTAACCCATTCATTTATTTCATTTAGGTGCAATCCCGCGGGGGAGAAGCGCACTCTGCATCAGTTTAAGATTAAATATAAAAACATTGTTCAAACAGGTGAGACCTCGGCATGGAGGTACCTCATTCTGATCATGTTTTACACTGTAAAGTAAATAGGCAATGCAAGGCAAGGCATCTATTTATATAGCGCATTTCATACTACAGGCAACTCAATGTGCTATGTTTAAATATTAAGTGGCTATTTGACTGTGCAGTTATTTTATTCCCAACATAATGCTGTTTTCACACACATAAACTATGTCTTCTCATCTATATCATGTTCTGTTAAATAATTAAGCTTATTTAAACTAACACAGACTTCTACTGAGCCAACAGAAAGGCAGATGCCCGTAAAACGGGTGGTGCCCAGCACCGCCACCTCTAACGGAAGGCCAGTGGCTGAGGGAATCCCTGGAGGGAGTCCACCCCCGAGACACGAGTGTCTTTATAAAATATAATAGGCCTTTTTTAAGCCTATTCATACAAATATTTATTTGTCTTTTTTTCTATTGTCCCAAAAAAATTCTGATGGTGCCGCTCAAAAAGATAATTATCTGGAAATGCAAAAATCTATGCGCGGTCTGATAACCATCTCCTGAGGAATATTTATTTCTCTGTGCAGTAATGCTGCTCCTTCATCCACGGGATCGTTGTCAAAAGTGCATGTTGGTGGAAACAGTCGTCTCCTGCTGTGCCTAAAGGACTTATAGAAGTAGAAGAACTCGCTCTGCTGACTGAATGAATGAGGAAATCAAATGCCGTGTGTGGCTGAAAGAGGGCGGAGACAGAGAGAAACTCAAGGTTTCTTGAGTAAAAGTTTCCCTCATTTCAGGGCTAATCAACTCAGAGTTTTCACTAAACCTGCTTCGTGAAATGGACCTCTGGTGTGACGTCATTGGAATGCACCGACTCCGCTGTCATTTTACAACTTCACGTTTCTACAGTGGCTCACAGTCGGCAAATCAAACGACTAAATACCAAATTGGGGTTTTCACATGTTCGTGCGCGCCTATCGCATGATTTACACTCGACGATTTCGGTTGAGTATGTGGGGATTTTTTTTCGGTCGCATCAGAGCACATTTTTAAAAGTCGTGGGGACAAAATTCAAATCATAAATAGTGGTGGGGACATGTCCCCACCGTCCCCCCCGTAATCAACGCCTATGTCTGTGACTGTTGGGTAAAAAAAAGTGGGGATAAAATATAACAGACCCATTTAATGTTACGTAGGGGCACCAGTGCGACCAAGGAAAAAAATCCGCTGCACTCAACACATTGTTGGGCACAAATGTGCTTGCTCTTCTGAGCTCCGTTGCTGAAAAGGTGTTTTTGGGTGGCAAATGGCATTGTGTAAGGCCAGAACTATACTTGTTTTATTGAAGGATAGATGTGATTATCATGGCTGCACATCCTCAAAACACAACATCCTCAAAACACAACATGTTTGCAAGCTGCAATATGTAGGTGACCAGTAGGGGCAGTGTAAGGCCAAATTTAATTGGTTGTGGGGTCATAGGGTCGCTAAGCAGGAAGAGAGGCAGAAAGTTTTGTAGAGAAAGTCCGCAATTATCCAAATCATTTCGATGCATCTCTGCCACTGCACCGGGACAAATATGTTTATGAAAATATCTGGAGAGCGATCAGTAACATTTAAATATTCTAACATGGTGCATGGAAGAAAGTGTTGGAGAAACAGAGCAGTGCAGATGATGGGTTTGTTCCAGCCCGAGTTACCCAGTGTGGCCCTTTGTGGAATCCTCTGGAAACAGGCATAGTGCACTGGCAAGTATGCAAACATTTCCCCCGATGGAGCATGGTACTTAACGTGTGACTAAAAAGCTTTTTGTACTGTGCAAACTCTACCAATCCAACCCAAAGCTTTGCTTATCTTCTTGGTTACTAAACTTCATAGATATTTTCCATATAATTACTTCCCTTATGTATAAAACATTAACCAGACTCAGAAACTTTAGTTACCCTTCCAGCAGGTCCATGGTAGAAGTGACGACCTCTGAATACAGCAGGGTGTGTCCCAGGTGTTGGGTCTTCAGGTTATTGCAGTAGGTCTCTATACTGAACTGTGGCCGGTCTTCAGACTCGGTGGAGTCTGTGGTCAGGGCCAGGTGGCCCTCAGGCAGCAGAGCACCAGAATGGAGTTCAGAGGAAGACACAAGCCTGAAGGACGCCTTGGGGAATGTAAGATCAGCATTTTGATCTGCTCGTGCCTGTAGCCACTTCAAGAAGCTGGACTTGGCTTCCTAGTTGGAACAGAGACCAACAAGAGACATGTGGAATTATGCTTTGTACAAATATACTGAGTAAGTCTTTCTGACTGAAAACTCATCTCAGATGACCTATACTGCTCATCAAACCCTGTCAGAGGATGACCAAGCAAAACAATAAAAAATGTCCAATAGGATCTCAGCTCTTACTTTCATGAACAGCAGAGGAAGTTTCACCATTGCCCTAACAGACATGGCTTAGTGTTTCTTATGAATTTAATTTTCATCAGCAACACACCAGTACCGAGGGTCTATGTTAATATGTTTTTGTTGCTTTGTCGAGGTCCTTTTAACATTTAGATATTGTTCAACCAGTCAATGTGACACATTTCAGCCTTCAGCAAAGGGTTTCAGAAGAAGTTTTTCCATGCACCTAATCACATAAACTCAACTGGTGGCAGAGCTCTTCTGCCTATGAGTGAACTGGGATTTAGGGTCTTGCCAATGTACACCAACATGAGGATTAAATCGACTGACCACGGGAAACCCTTTCTGTCAGCTTAAGATGAAAATGTGACCGATTCTCCGGGTGCTATTAGACTTGGTGACATCAGTCTGACTGGGTCAGACTTAGTAATGATCTCACATTCAACACAGCACAGGTGTAAACGGCTGCAGTCACAATAACAGAAAGATGGAGGAGGGTTCATTTGGCTTCTGATCGGCTGTTTGGAGGATTTAATCACATGAAGTAAAACATAACCACTGAGGACTAGATTGTACCTCACTTGATATACAGTATAATTCCTCACAAATAGTAAATATTGTGTAAAAACCCTGGCCCCTTTTGTCACTTTCACAGACTGAATGAAGAATGACGAACATTAGCAAAAGTGACTAATGTGTGAATGACTGAGTGTCTGAAAGGGGCTTTAAATTCAAGAGGAAATGCACAACGTTTTATCAATTTATCCATCCATCCACTTTCTTCCAGTAATCTGGGTGTGGATCAGGAGAACAACAGTCTAAGAAGAGACCTCTCCAGGGTGGGATGAGATATTCAACTCCCATCTTCTGCCACCAGGTGGTGATCAGCTCAACTCCTCTTTTCACATGAGTGTCCAAGACATATGGATGCAGGTCTAACCCCTAACCCAAAATCAATCATCAATCTGTGACCTAGGGTGCCCTGGTATCAGGTGCACTTATGGACACCCTTATGGGCAAACCCTGAGAAGCATAGATTCCAACAATAGTACACCACCCTGCTTCAGACTGGGTAGGCATGTTTCTCCCAAATACATCCCTCCAGGTTTCACTGTTGTTGCCCACATGAGCCCTGAATGAAGTTCCCAGGGGGCGCACTTTTCAGAAGGCAAGGCAGTTCCCAGGGGGCGCACTTTTCAGAAGGCAAGGCAGTTCCCAGGGGGCGCACTTTTCGCAAGGCAAGGCAGTTCCCAGGGGGCGCACTTTTCGCAAGGCAAGGCAGTTCCCAGGGGGCGCACTTTTCGCAAGGCAAGGCAGTTCCCAGGGGGCGCACTTTTCGCAAGGCAAGGCAGTTCCCAGGGGGCGCACTTTTCGCAAGGCAAGGCAGTTCCCAGGGGGCGCACTTTTCGCAAGGCAAGGCAGTTCCCAGGGGGCGCACTTTTCGCAAGGCAAGGCAGTTCCCAGGGGGCGCACTTTTCGCAAGGCAAGGCAAGGCAAGGCAAGGCAAGGCAAGGCAAGGCAAGGCAAGGCAAGGCAAGGCAAGGCAAAAGGCAAGGCAAGGCATTTTTATTTATATAGCGCATTTCATACTACAGGCAACTCAATGTGCTTACCCAACCCAGAGACTCCAAGAAGGCTGGGTACTCCAAACTGTCATTAGGCAAATCAGCCCCATCAACAGTCAGACCCCTAATCCCAACCCTAACAGGTGCTACAAAGTAAGCCAACCCCTGCCCGTCTCCGGTCACCCAGGGCAACTCCAGGGTGGAGATGAAGTCCAGACTCTGCTGCGTGTCGAGGTGAGCCAGTATCTCTTTGTCTCCTTCCTCAGCAGTGAAGTGACGTTCCATATCCCATAAACCAATTTCAGCAGCAGGAGAGCGGACCGCCAAGGCCCCCTGACTGTCACCCAATCCACAAAGCCCCCCTCCGGCAGGTGGTATACGCACTTACCCGGGATGTTTTTTGGAAACAGATACCGGTCAGTGACTACACTGGAGAGCCATGAGCTGTAATTTATGATGGAAAATGATCAGACCAAAGCCAGATAGCTCTCCAAAACTTGGTTCAAATTAGATAACAAAACCACAAAAAATAGATATTTCACCGCTTTTTCTGAAGATTAGTCAAGAAGTTGTCCGAAACCAGCTTCACACAGTCCACAGAAATGTTGCTCTCTGTATCTGATACTTCCCACTATGAGTTAACACGCATGCCTCCAATATGTTGTGAGTTAAAAATGTAGTTTTGCTGTTGATTCTTTCACATTTTGGCCTGGTGCCTGACAGGCCAGGGGGGCCTGTTTGATGGCCACGTCTGGCCCATGTATTTGAAACACAAGAACATTTAAAGTTAACCATGTAAACGGCACATATTCAATCTTTCAATGCCTGTAAAAACCGAAGAGGCCGTTGTTACAGCCCTGATCACATCTTTTTTTGTTTGAATGTCTATCTTCAGGTCTCCTTGTGACTGGCTGTCCCCATAGATTTGGCCCTGTGACCCTCAGATGCTGGTTGGCTCCTGGTGCATGCCCCGCTGTTTAAAAAGACCAAGTGGTCCAGTTGACAGCTCTTGGCTGGAGCTTTCCATGTCCACTCTGAGTCTCCAGACTTGTACTTGTACAACACAACTGTGTGTATATAGTTTATCTTGCCAATTTGTGGCCAATTTCTGTGTTTGTTAGGTTGAGGAGTTCCGTTTAGTTTTTTTTGTTTTATTTTCACACAGGGTTTAATAACCACTTTTTTATGGAGGAAATAGTTATTTTTGTTTGCAGTATAACATCTCTCTGACTCTACGATAAGAACCGTGGTACTGAACAAACTTAAAATACACTAAATCAAGAAGTCTGATGGCTGTGAACACAGGGAGTAGAGGCATTCCCAGTCAGAGCTGCCTAACCCTAACCCTAACCCATCCACAGGATGGATGGTGCTCCAGACCTCACGGTGACCCAACTGGGAGTTACATGGTCAATGCACACAGCAGTCTAATAGGCTGCAGCAGTACTAATAATGGGAAAGTTTTGCATCACAGTAGGGCTTCTGTGATCTTCTCTTCTCAAAGCTCTGTCAGCTCGATGCAGTTTGTTTAAGGTGGTCTGAGAGCTGTAAATCTGCATCTTCAAAGGAAACGCACACAAGAGAACCTGAAAACTTTTTCATGATCTTTAAACTTCTTATTGAACTATGCCACTTAATGTCACCTGACAGCGATGAGAGAGGAGCAGTATATCCACCTAATCCCACCTGTCTCTGGCATAAGTTTGTGAAACTGCTAGGTCAAAATAAGGGGGGGGGGGGGGTCCCAAACTATCAGCCAGTGTTACTCTGCTACTCTTCACCAAATTAAATTCTTTCTTATCTTCAGTGTTACTTGTCAGCTAAAGTAAGAAGCACAAGTAAATTCTGACATCCAGGGAGGACATATCTCCTTGATGAGAGCAGAACAGTTAGCTAGTTAGCTGTCAGGTACAAAACTAAATGGCAGGATTGGCTAATTCAATGCTAATGTACTGTAGTAGGGCTGTTAATAACATTACAGAGTTAGGGTGCTAGGGGTGGTGTGGACTCAAATACCTTATCCACTGCCTCATAGAATCAGTATTTCTGACTGGGGCAAACAGAAAACCAGTGAAAAGGTGTAAACACAAACAGCACAACTTAGTACAACCTGATTCTCAGTCTTCTGAAATGTTTTAAGCAGCTACTGTCAAACATAACAGATTTGAATGCACACCCCAGCCCCTTTTCAACTTAACATAATTTATTGGATTAATATGGCACAATACTCTCACACAACAGGTGTTAAACTCTTAGCTGAACAAATAAGAAAAGTCTAACTGAGACACTTAAGAACGGATGTTTTCATGGATTATGTAGCGTGTTATACTGATAAACACCATGTCTGCGCATGTCACAGGATATAAACTGTAATAAACTGTATCACATGATTATCAGAGATCATGCAAGTAGTTTCAGGCTTAATGATGTCTGACAGCTTGTCTTAGTCTGGTAAGGCACTTCTGCACAGTGGGTTTTACCTGAGAGGTGGCCAGGAGGTGGACTGGGGTTGGGACCTCAGTCTGGTTTGGTTCACAACTGAGACCCAGAGAGTTGAGGATCTCCGTCAGGATTTCATATCGCAGTGCACTGCTGACCATCAGTTCATCAAAACATTCTGAGTCCAAACTCTGGGAGCCAGGTGCAATGTCAAAGTGGACCTGCAGATACATCCATGCATAGATTCAGAAATACATCCCATCATAGATTTATTCACTTATGCTGACAGGTAAAAACATTGGGCCTCATGCAAGAACCGTTCGTACGCACAGATTTGTTCTTAAATCGTCCGTACGAGTGATTTAAGAGAATTTGCGCATTCACCAATCTTTTCGTATTTTACGTTTTCTTTCAGGTACGAACAGAATTTACGAGTGATCCAGACCTGTCGTAGGAGTTTCGTAAAATAGTCTGCTGTTATTCCAATCAAGTTTGCTTGACTAATGGATTGTATTTAATTACTTTGACGAAAACATAAATATATATACATTATACCCAGGGCTTTAAATTAAAGGGGAACTCCGGGGCATTTGAAGCGCGTTTCTATTGCTAGAGGTTGTCAAATACTGATAGTAGGACACAGACAGGTGCAAATCTGCGCTCCCTGTGTGGAGATCGCGCTGTTCGCACAGCGTGTCATGCGAGGCTAATACGTGGTGGCTAAGGGGCAAATGCTAACCCTTCCACGTAAAACAACAACTTGCACACAGCAGAAACGTCACACCACTTTATAAACCATCCGACAATAAAGTCACAAGCCTTACCATCAAAACCATATGCATGGTTCTCACATTACTGGCATGGGGACGTTACAAAACAACTTTATAAACAGCATGTAACTCACCGGCTGGTTGTAGGCTCGCGCATGTGAAAGCCCAAAAGAGTCGATGGACGATAATCCCATATACAAAACAATTATCTTCTCTAGAAAAACTGCGTTCAAGTACATATAAGACTTCACTTCACAGTAGATCGAGATATCTGAGGGGTGGAGGACATGGCGCCTCTGTTTGGCTTGGCCACTGTTGCTCCTGCCCGTTTTTCGCTGTTTTTATCTGTCATGTTTGTCGTCATAACCTCACCTCTAAATGGATGTATCTCTGCTGCAATGGTTTATGACCGATGGTCCTTGTTCCGGATTAAAACGTCCATGGAAAGACCCTTTGATTCCCGGGAGGGCTACCGACAAACTTTTCCGCCACCGTTTGTGTGTTCTTCCTCCTCACCTGAGTACCGGCTTCTCTTCGCAAACTGGCGTCCCGGTAAGCCAGGGAAGAAATCCAGGAGAAGGGGTTGCCGAGGTGGCGTACAGGTATCGAGGAGGCGAGCTCTTCGGACTGATGGTCCGGGGTCCAGTCGCCATGAACATGCTCGCTGGTTGCGACCGATCTCCCTCCAGGACAACGCCTCGGACGCTCCACTGTTCTCCCAGTCATGGATTTATTCACCCGTCACACACGTTTCTCTGCCCCGGTCGCTCGTGGATGGGATTATGGACCTGTCTTTGGGGTTTCGCCGGACCGTTCTGCCCGACCAGAGAAGGACTGCCCAGCATCGCTTGATTTCCTGTCATCGCAACAGGTGCCTGCTGTCAGTCCCTCTGCAGTCAGCTCCGGCCACAGCTGATCTGTCAGTTCCGACCCGGATGGCATTACTGAATGCTCGTTCCATCTCCAACAAATCCCTGACTCTTAATGATCTCTTTTTGAGTGAGAACATGGATTTTTTGTTCCTTGTTGAAACGTGGCAGAGGGACAAGGAGTATTTTCATTTAAAGGAGCTCTGTCCTCCCGGCTGCTCTGTGATCGGGACGCCTCGCACGGAACGCCGTGGTGGAGGACTCGCTGTTGTGCATCGCGACAGCAAACTGTGCAGACTGGTAAATTCTGAGCCTTTCTCTTCCTTTGAGTCTCAGATTATCAGAGTTGGGACTTTTAACACATTCTATTGTGTCTTAATTTACCGTCCTCCTGGCGCAGTGAGTACCTTCCTAAATGATTTTACAGACTTATTATCTTCCATTATTAAGCTGGAGAGGGTCCTAATCATTGGAGATTTTAATATTCATGTTGATAATGTCTCTTGTAACACAGCTACTGACTTTTTATCCATCACTGACTCTTTTAACTTCACCCAACATGTCACTGGACCAACACATACAAAGGGCCATACTCTGGACCTTGTTTTCTCACTTGGCCTAGATGTTGGGGATGTGCAGGTGGAGGACTTTCATGTCAGTGATCATAGCTGTGTGCTTTTTAATGTAAACTTTGCTGTAAACCCTCCTCCTTTTAAAAGAAAAGCCCGAAGGAGGATTTTAAACCAGGAGGTTACGGATGATTTCTCTGCTTTGTTTGAGCCACTCTTAGGCCTACTGATGGGAATAAATCATCCTGATGATTTTATCCAGACTTTTAATAGTCACTGTTTGGCTATTTTAGATAAAGTTTCAGTGATGAAATCCAGCTGTGTAACAGTAAATCTGCCTCACCCCTGGATAAATGACTCCATCCGCTCCTTTAGGACAATCTGTCGGAAAGCAGAACGTCTCTGGAAGTCGACACAATTAGAAGTCCACAGACTTCACCTAAGGGAACTTAGAGCCTCTTTTAATGATATGCTGAGGAATGCTAGGACCCAGTACTTCACCCAAATAATATCATCAAATAAGAAAAATCCCAGAGTCTTATTTGACATAATTAACTCTCTTGTCTCGCCTGCTGTCCCCCAAATCCCTGTGTACTGTAAAACAGACAGCAACGAATTTCTCATGTTCTTTGTAAATAAAATCAGAGACATCAGGGTGAACATTTCACCACAGTCTTCTTTAAACTCTGTTGAGGTAATACCCTCACCCTGTACTTGGTCCTCTTTTAACCCAGTGACCCTCCAGGATATCACTGCTCTGCTGCAAAAAATGAAACCCTCCTCAGCTCCTACCGACATCATTCCTACTAAGCTGCTTTTAACAGCCTTCAATTCGATCAGCCCCTCTGTCGTATATCTGATGAATCTTTCTCTTTCAACTGGTGTGGTTCCAACCTTTTTTAAACATGCAGTTGTCGAACCTGTACTTAAAAAGCCAAATCTGGACCCATCGCATCCTAAAAACTATAGGCCAATTTCTAAGCTTCCTTTTCTGTCCAAACTCTTAGAAAAAATAGTGTCAGAGGAACTTGCAGTGTTCCTTAAGGGAAAAAACGTCCTGGATAAATTTCAGTCCGGTTTTCGCAGTAACCATTCCACGGAAACTGCCCTTATTCGAGTTTCCAGTGACATCATGATGGCAGCCGACTCTGGTGAAAACAGTGTTTTGGTTTTATTGGACCTTTCGTCTGCTTTCGATACTGTTGATCATGGCATTATGAGAAACAGACTCAAAGAGTTAGGATTATCTGGTTTGGTTTTAAAATGGTTTGATTCTTACCTTACCGAAATAACTTTTAATGTGTTTGCAAATGAGTTCTTCTCCGAAACAGCAGACCTGACATGTGGGGTACCACAGGGCTCGGTTTTGGGGCCGATTCTGTTTTTATTGTATATTCTTCCTCTGGGACAGTTAATTAGCCAGTTCCAAAGTGTCTCCTACCATCTTTATGCGGATGATATCCAGCTGTGCTGTTCCTTCAAGAACTCTGAGCTACACAAACTGTCCTCCTTAACCAGCTGCTTGACGAGCATCAAACAGTGGTTAAGTGAAAACTTTCTCCAGCTAAACTCGGACAAGACAGAGACTCTAATCATTGCTCCAGAAAACCGGATCCCACTTATTAGCCGCCACATGGGAAGCCTTGGCTCATCCATCCAGTCGAGTCTCCGGAATTTAGGTGTTGCCTTTGATTCAGCCATGTCATTTCAACAACACACAAAAACATTGATCAGGAGCTGCTTTTTCCAGCTGAGGAACATCTCAAAGCTGAGAACCTTAGTGTCAAAGGTGGAACTGGAGATGATCATCCATGCTTTTATTTCATCCCACCTAGACTACTGTAATAGTCTTTTTACTTGCCTGAGCCAGAAGGATCTTCATCGTCTCCAGGCTGTTCAAAACTCTGCTGCTAGGCTTTTAACCCACACTAAGAAAAGAGCGCACATCACACCGGTTTTAGCTGAACTACACTGGCTCCCAGTCCGTGTCAGGATTCATTTTAAAATTCTAGTGCTCACTTTTAGAGCTCTGAATAATCAGGCCCCTGCCTATATTTCTGAGCTGCTGACACTTTATAATCCTGCACGTTCTTTAAGATCCTCTGACAAATGCCTGCTGGTCATTCCGCACACGCACTTTAAAACCAGAGGGGATCGAGCCTTTCAATCAGTGGCCCCGAGACTGTGGAACGCACTGCCACTTTCTTTGCGCACTTTAAACTCTGTGGAGCCTTTTAAAAAGCAGCTGAAGACCTTGCTGTTTAGACAGACTTTTAGTTAAGGTGAAGGTTTTTTATGACATTTTGTTTTATGTTTGATGTTGTGTTTTGATGTGTATGTGTAGCTGTGTGTTCAGTGTTTTTTTTTTTTTTGTTTTTTTTTTGTTTTGTTTTTTCCCTTGTTTTTTATTCTGATCTCACTGTGAAGCACTTTGTGAATCCTTTTCTGCGAAAAGTGCTATATAAATAAATTTTACTTACTTACTTATATGCAGCTTGCTAGAGCCACGACTCCAGAGAAAAACACGCCGATCAAACCCAATTCCACCACACGTCCAGGTCCTCACCACCCTTAGATTTTTGGCCACTGGAACCTTTCAGAGGGAGACTGGAGACAGATCGGGGGTGTCCCAGTCCTCTGTGAGTCGTGCGCTCCCCTTGGTCATCAAAGCTCTCATCAGTTTATCACCTGTGGTACATCAAATTCCCATACACCGCTGTCCAACAAGTGCAGATTAAGAGGAACTTTCATGCCGTGGCTGGACTGCCAATCATAATTGGAGCACGAGACACATATACGCATCAAAGCACCCGTGCTGTCGTGGAGCGCACTGAGCTGAAGGCCAGGTGGGTGTGTCTCCATACCTCGTTCATGGCGCAATATTGCCATGAACGAGGGTCTCCACCTGAACCAGCCCAAGCAGACCAGAAGGCGCGGTGCCAGAAGACCCCCCTCATGGACCACCCCATCAAAGTGCCATCATGGTGAGGCAACAACTGATTGCACGGCTTTAGTTGCAGTCATCGATCGCCTGCCCAGGGCGAGACGTTTTTTTTTAAGCCATTTTCAGATCAAACCATTTATTTTTTTATTTCGGTGACATGGTATTAACAGCACTCGTAATAACTTCCCATTTCTTGGCTTTAGCAGGTCCCGTAATTCCACTGCTGACACTGCTAAAAATGACAGATTTTCCTTTTTGGATCTCTGAAAGCAGAACTTCAGTCTCAGAGCCCGTAAAGTTCTTCTTTTTGCGCCTTGATGCCATTCTCATGACTCAACACTTCCTGGCACAGGAGAGAGGAAGCACAGCCTTATATGGTATAATTTTGGGCGTGGAGTATGCAAATCTACTATCCTCGTGCACGTGACCTTAGATACGCACAGGTGTGATTCATCATTTACGCAGGTCGTTTACACACTTTTTCCGAAGTTAAGAGCGCTTGTTGAATCTGACGTGGCGTGTTCGTACGAGACCTTCTTACGAAAAAATTGAGAGAAATTTAGAATAAAAATACGAAAATGTTCTTGCATGAGGCCCATTGATCCTCGGACCCCCGAATTAGGCTAAATGCACCATAAACTGGTCAAAGACCAAATCTACAAGTAGAAGCTGGCTGACTGAGCTTGTAGAACAGACCTCACATGGTGAGTAAAACATGAATGTGTTGTTAATAAAGTAAATAAATCAATAAAAAAAAACTGTCCCACACCATCAAATCTTAAGTCCACGACGGGCCTGACCACTCACCTGGAGAGGCGAATACATGGAGGCTAGCACAGCTAGCACAGCAGCAGCAACACAAGATGGAGACACAGCTCCTGAAGAGTGTTTATACCACAACTCAGAGGTCAATGCTCATTACATATAGAGATGCTTAACTCGAATCTTTTGGGCAATCCGGGCTGATTGGATCATTTCGAGGAGGGGATTCGAGTTATACGGATCACTTGAATCACTTGAGTCACTTATTAAAAAAAAACAAAACAAAAACCTTTCTGCCGTTTAGTGGCTATGCGCCTCGCCTTTTTTTTGTCCCATTTATCAATTCATTTTGATAAATCAAAGAGCAGCCTACAGCTACAAGTTCATTCATTTATTTTTGTCAAGTAATAATTCAATGCCATTTTATCTGAAAGCCAGACACAACAGCTAGTGTGTGCATTTACACAGCGACAAATGTGGTAGCATTAGGTGAGGCAATGCTGAGTTTAGACCTACAAGTAAACAACATGGAATGATCTTGCCCTCCCTATATCACTAAATGATTATTTTTCAACGACTGTACAAGATGCATGAAGCCACGCTAACTGAGCCTGTAGCGAGGTACAGAGGCTTCAGCAGTCAGATGGGTTGACGACAATCCTTGCTGCCGACTGGGCGCTCGAGACAGAATCGAAACTTAAAAAGCTCCGAGTTGGCATGGATTCGCTACTTGCCCGTCTGACCGCTGAATCGCTGGCTCTGGGTGACTCAGCGGTCAGACGGGCAAGTAGCGAATCCATGCCAACTCGGAGCTTTTTAAGTTTCGATTTGCTGTCGGGCCGTGAGTCACCCAGACCACTCGCTGCTGCTGCCGAGTTGGTCAAATGAAACGAAACCAGGTGGTACGAGTCAGCGGGGATTCGTCCCTCACTGTAAGTAACGGACGGATTGCAAGTCAGGACGGATCAGTAGGGGGCATGGCTCACAACCGGCTCGTGACAAACGGGGCGGGAGTTAGGTTTCGTTTCACTCAGTGTGTGACTGTGTGTTCGTGACTGAACACCATGCTAGAGAATGACTGTAGCCTAGTAGGCAACTAAAGAGGGATATATATTCCGGTTTCATAATTTCTCTCACGACTAAGGTGCAAGAGCGCTGTAACTGCCATTTGTTGACATAATGAAATGCCGTCTGGCTCGACTTGGGCGGATCATTTTTTATTTTTTTTATTTTTTTTAAGGCGGATCAAATGCATGCCACCATCCGGTCTGCCCGGGTGACGTATTTATCCGGGTTGAAAACCGGATAACCCGGATTTTGTTACAGCTCTAATTACATATGATGATCTATCAAATGATTTAACCTCCAACAGTACGACTGAGTGTGAAGCTCTGGTCACATGGGTTAGGCTCAGGGTTATAGGGTGAGGGTTAACCCTATAGGGTCTATTAACCCTATAACCCAGGGTTATAGGGTTATAACTCAGTGGTTAGAGTCGGTCGTCCAATAACCGGAAGGTTGGCGGTTCAATTCCCACTCTCGCCACTCAAAAAAGATTGGTGGAGGGATGTCAGTCCACCTCCTTGTCACGGCTGAGCAAGGCACCATACCCCCCATGCTCCCCGGGCACTGAATGGCTGCCCACCGCTCCAGGTTGGCATCTGTCTCTGAGTGTGTGACCCTGTGCATGTGCGTGTGTGTGTCAACAGGTTGGGTTAAAAGCAGAGGACAAATTTCGTGTGTATGTATGCATAACCAATAAATCAGATCTTAATCTTAATCTTGGAAGCCTGTGGAAGCTGCCCTTTCACACATTTAGCTTGTCCAGAACGCTATGGAACTGATTTTAAAGTTTTCCATCTGGCACATAAACATCTGGATGGTTTCGCCCCCCCCTACCGGTCTGACATGCTTCATCCATGTGTTTCTTCTCGCTCCCTAAGGTCCACTGAACACCTGACCTCGTTTGTCCCAAAAACTAGCCTGAAGCCTGCTCCCAAATGTGGCTCATCAGGGTTACACTCAGAGTTCTTCAGCCTGTGTGGGAGAGAAATGTCATGACATGGCCTAATTACATCGTGTGCTTTGTTGTTCGGTTCATATGAATATTGTTGAAGGTTAGAATGAGCTTGTTTATGATAATGGCGAAAGCTAGGCGCCTCCAAAGAAGATTGGGGCCTGGCCACGTACGCTTGTTATGATCCAGGACCAGTATAAAGCCAGGTCACAAAATGAGGTCGGTGGAGATTCTCGAACATCCTGTATGCACATTTGCTGTGACGGCTTGTTCAAATAAACTTCCCCAATCAAAGGCTGACCGACGCGTATTCGAGTCCTTTTCTCCACAACATAATGGTGACCCCGAATTTGTGAGATTTCTACATCTGGAGCCCGGCGGAGCGTGTCCTCTGTGCCCCGACAACCGACATCAGCTGTGAAAGCCGGCAGGTGGGATTTTTTCCTAACCATTAAACAGCGGATTTCTGTTGGTGGTGTACAGCTGACGGCTCTTTCCGGTTTCCCCAAATTAAAAGAACACAGGAGAGAGTACGGATTCTGCATTCGGTAAGCATTTCATTGTTTACCTCTGCGCAGGGGGGGCTGCTGAGATTATGTGGAAAATTTTGGGCCAAGAGGAGCCGAATGTTTGAATTGAGATAAAAATTGGGTAAACAGCAGCTTACGTGAGATGTGTTTTGTGAAGCAGACAGCTGTGAGCAGCTGGTCGGGCTATTGTGTTGTTGTATTTTTGTGGTGATTAAAGAAGGACTAGTCGCTATTGCCCTGGCAGGAAATAAATCGATGAGTTTTAACTGGAATGGTGGATACGCTTTTAGAGCGGGCAGGGTGGCAAATCACCCGTTCATAGTGATGTCATAGAGCCAACGGCCGACCTTTAATGCATTGGGGGTTCGGGCTACCGTTGGACTAAGGCGCACATTAGTCATTAATATATGTGAAAATCATTTTCACTAGTCAAGGAGTAGACGAATGCTGGTAATTGATTGACTTGCGAACAGAAAAAGTTTGAAGGTGGAATCAAAAGGCAGTTCAAGAAAACTCCGAAAAGTAAATTCCAGTTCTATAAGGGTACATTTCAAATATATGTTTATATCATTTTATATCTGCTTAGAACTCTTTGAAGTTATCCGAGACCTCAGTATAAAGACATTTTGAGAAGAAAACTCAAATTCGTTCATGAATTGGCCACGGGAGATATCATAAAGAGGTCACAGGGAGGCTGATAAAGTAGCTACACGTCAGCGTCTGTTGCTTTGGTCAGAGACCATATCACAAGGCTTGTAGAGAAAACACATTTTGTATTTCATATATTGCCAACACCAACGTCTCCTGAAAAATTAAAAGTCTAAATGAAAGAAATTGAGAATTTAAAACTGTGAAGATTTGAACGGTGACTGACACAAAACTCTGACCGACTGACTTGGGGTGTGTGTGTGACCGGTCTTTGTCTGTCAATGTGTGTGTCACCACGTGTGAAATCCTGCTGTTTTATGTGAATCTAAAAAAGAAGAAAAAAGTTATTCTGTGTGGGAAATCAAGGTTCCAACTCATCTCATCCCTTGACTTTTGAGTATTTTTAGTCATTTTGAGTATTTAGGATTAAGAACACACACGTAGTTTTGGTGAATATAGTCGAAGTTCCATACACATTCGCACATAGAGTTAACACGTCTTACATATATAATCTTAGGCTAAATAAAAGATTAAGTGAGTGCAGAGCCACTCAGATTTGCTTCATTGTTATAATTGCCGCATTGATAGTTTGTTGAAATAAGGATGATTTCTTTAATATTGTGAATTTTTGTTGAGTACATCCTATTATTATTGAATTATTGAAGACCGCTGTGATTTGTTTTAGGTTTCTAAGTTCTGTGTTCAACAGGCTTGTTGAAGGTGTTTGGGTTTCAGGGGGGAGAGCGAGGTGCTGCGCGTGCACGCTGCTTGTGCGGATGCACGCCGTTTGTCCTTGACATTCTTATGCTGGACCACTCACAAATGTTCGTGTGTAATCACATTTTCTTTCCTTTTTGTTTTCCAGGGGCACTTTATGGTTGAACTGTAATAATTATTAGTTTTCTTTAGGTAATGTGCTAATTGCAGAGTTGTTATCAGTCGAGTAAATGAGGGTTTCGCAAACTTAGAGGAGAGTTTCTGCCGCTAAGCCATTGTTTGTCACGCCATTCGACGTGATTTTTGACATTCCTGATGAAGAAAGTTTTTCGCTTATGCATCGTTTCTGTATCTTTTGGTCTGTATTTCTCCCTGTCCACAGCGTGTTAAAGTGTATTTCTTTCTCTTTCTTAAATTGTTACAGAAGTGTGACAAACGCCATTTTGAGTTGAAGAATAGTGCAATTGTTATTTCTGTATTGTTTGGTTTGTATTTTTCCCTGTCCACGGCTGGACAAATTGAATTTCTTTCTCTTTCTTAATTTGTTACAAAAGTGTGACAAACGCCATTTTGAGTTAGGGTGTGTTTCAATTGTTATGTCTTGTTCATAAGATTACAGATAGGGAGGAGTTAATAAGAGCCTGGGAGGCAGGCTTAGAGGTGTGTTCATATTTTATTGGTCAAAATTTTCATGTCATTGGTCAGAATTTACGTAGCTGTGACGTGCATTGTATCATCTGGATTGGTGGAGAGACATTGTGTATGGATCTGACCGGAAGCATCTGGGCAGAGCAAAAGTTGGGGCAACGCCTTTAGCCTGAGTCACTTCAAACAGAGTAATCATTAACAGAGGCTTCGATGAGCAATAAATTAACATTGATTAGCAATAATTAGCATTGATTAGCATAATTAGCATTGATTAACAAGGAACCTAGTATTGATTAGCAATACGTAGCATTGATTAGCAATAGTTAGCATTGATAGCAATAAGCTAATAGTAACCTAACTCCAAACTAGAAATCAAAATAGCAACAAGCTAAATTAGCCTAACATTGAATTAACATTGGATTAATTTTGAAACCAACCTAGAGCATTAGCTTTCAAAGCGAACATAGGCTAACATTAACATCGACAATATCCAAGCCAACAATTAGCATAATTAGCAGCATCTAAGCTAAATTTAGCTGAGCATTAAATTAGCATTGATTAGAGTTAGTTTAATTTAAATTGACTTTCAAGAGTTGTTAAACGGAAAAAAAAAAAAAAAAAAAGGGAAAAATAATAATAATAATAAAATAAAATTAGGAAAAAATAAATAAGTAAATAAAAAGTCGAAAGAAGGGAACTAACTAGGTGAAACAATGGATGTAACACCAACAATAACCATCAGCGCCAAGCATCCTGAACATTCCAAAGATATTAAAAAGATATCTCAAAAATGGGAAAAACGAACAAAAAATAAGTTCTCACCCTGGCCAAAAGGTGGCACTTTCAATGTAGCTGCCTGTAAGATTATGGAACAAAGAATTAAAGTTTACAAACCAAAGGACAAAAGCAAAAAGAGACAGGAAAAGAGAGAGCTTGAATTAAAAGTTTTACATTTCTTTGAAAATGCAGAGCTATATCCAACACTGCCAGGAGCAGTAAACATACAAGGAGATTCTGAAATAAAAGATTATAAAATATCTCATGAACGTCCAGAACTACAAATAGCTACATCAAGCAGTCATGGAGCTCCTGAGCCAGACGCCGTCTGTAATTCAGATCAGGCAAGGGGACAGCTCCCACAATATCAAAAATCACCCGAACTGGCACCTCCAGTTCAAAAGGCATCTTCTGAGGAACATAAGAGTCCAACAGCGTCAGCAGCGAGTTTGATAGAAATGACGCAGGGACAGTATGTGCCGTGGCAGACGCTCGACCTAGGGGGGCTGGTTGCTCGATTGCCGGATATTCACATAGGTGCAAGCAAATGGATAAGAGCTTTTGAACAAGAAACTGTGGATAAACTGTTGACTGTTGGACACATTAAGGCAGTGTGGGCACTGTGTTTTGGAACTTCTACCATGGAGGGCATTTTGAGACACAGTGAGAATGACTGGATGTTAAGCCACCGAGCTGATGGAACTGATTTTAATGCATATCGAGCTGCACTCTGGAGAGCGTTACGAGCTGAGTTTCCTGTAGGAGTGGACCTCGAAGCATTAAAGGGGGAGCCACTGTCAGGAACAGAGAGTCCAGCTGTGTACATTGCACAACAATTGAAGAAGTGGACACAAGAGTCTGAGGAAGAAATTGAAAAGAGCCCAGCTTGGGTGACATTGTTCAGAGTTTCCATCAAAGAGGCTCTGCCTGCCCCAGTTCAGGGGCGGCTGGAGGATGTGGTGGGGTTGAATTCAATGTCACATGGACAATTCCGAGACCACGTGGTGCATGCAGTAAACAAATACAGAAAAGAACTGAAACGGAAGGAGCAGGAGGAGGATATGCAAAGGGAACTTGCACGGTTGCAGTTAGAAGAACTGCAAGCGAAGCAAGAAGTACGAGATGAGGCCTTGACAGCGGGGGCCGCTGAACTGCCATCACAGGGGCAAGTCCACCGTCGACCCTGTCAAAGGTCAAGAAGAGGTGCACCTGGAGGACGAAGGTCCTCGGGGGCATGTTGGGCCTGTGGCGAGAGGGGACACTTTGTTTACAGCTGTCCGAGAGCACCGAGAAACCCGAGTGTTCGGCAGGACCGTGGCCAGTCCCTGCGGGGCGGAGCAAGTGGCCCGGCAGGTCCAAGGCGTTCCTCTGGCAGAGGAATCCCAGTATTGGTTTGCATTGACATATAGAGGTAAGAAGTACACTTACACCAAACGTACTCAAGGGTTTAAAAACCGCCCTCAGGTGTGTCATTATTACAAAACAAAACAAAGTTTTTTTAAATTTAAATGTGTCACTATTACAAAATTTCTAAATTTAAATTTAAATATGTCACTATAAATGTAAAATTAAATGTGTCACTATTACAAAACAAAGTTTCTATTTTAAATTTTAGCATTGTTAGCCTAAATTAGAGTATCTATTTATCCCATAGGGAATTACTGATATCTCTCCATCCCACTTGGAGAGAGTAAGTAAAGCGCCATGTCCAAAATAAATAAATAACTAAAGGAATAAACAAATAAAATTAAAAATAAAACAATTATGATCTTTTTGGGAGGATTATGCAATGAAATTTGCTTCCTCTGAAAGGAATCATGAAAAATCCAAAGATCAAAGGTTGAAAGGACAACTGGAGAGGACAACCGAGGCTAAGTTAGCCTTTGAAAGTTTGAAACAAAATTAGCAAAAGTCATCCAAAACGGGCAACATTAGACTATGAGAAGCCATTTTTCTTATGTCTCCAATAGACACCATAAGATTTCAGAACTAATAAATCAGAGTAGGTATGTTGTGACTCGGACAGGATGTTTGCAGGTTGTGCATCTTTTGACACGTCCAGATGTGAGAATACAGAAGTGTACTACATCAGATCCTGCAGATGTCATTCCACGTGAGTTTGAAGGAGAACCACATGAGCGTGTGTCAGAGCTGTGAGATACATTAAACTGAGACCTGACTTAGGAGCAACTCCACTTGTTCAGGCTGATGTCACTTATGTTGTGCATGGTTCATGTTGTGAGATCATTTGGGTGATCATGCAGGTTTTGCAGTTGTGAAACAGGAAGGTGGAAAACTTTGTGACGGTGAAAGCTAAGAAGGGTGAACAGCCATGTTCGGCACAGTTGGCTGAACTGAAGGCATTAACGGAAGCATGTTGACTGGTGAAAGGTAAGGTTACGAATGTGTACACAGATTCTGCATATGCTCATGATATTTACTATTTGTTTGGAGCAATTTTGAAGCAGAGAGGGTTCAGGAGGTCAGACGGGAGTCCAGTGCGACATGAGGTCCAAATGAAGGAGCGGATTGCAGCCATGATGCTCCCCTCGGAACTAGCGGTGATAAAGTGTCAAATAATCGTAAAGGTAACGAAATGGTCGGGTAAGGTAATAACGTGGCTGATGAAGCAGCGAAAGTAGCATCAAAGTGCCAGCTTGCTGTTTTGGCACCAATGGTGTTACTGGAGCCAGAGGTCGCGCCATCACAAGGATATTGGTCATACATATTGGATAGACAGTCGTAAAATTTTTGGGTAAGAGAATTGATTCATCTGTTCGTCATTCCATCAGAGATTAGCTCAAATAATGGGTCAGTGTTTGTTTAGAAAATTGCAAAAGGGCATTCTGCAGCAGCTGCGAATCAAGCAGCGCTGTGGGGCCGTTTATCATCCACAGAGTCAAGGGATGGGTAAGAGGATCAATGGAACCTGGAAAGTGAAATTGAATTAAATCTGTGCGTCAACTAAACTAAACTGGATGCTTTGCCGCTTGCACTAATGAGATGTCCTATGCAGACTCATAGAGTCACGCACTAACACCGCATAAAATACTAACGGGTCGACCCATGCCGGCACCTCGGTGAGAGGTCCCTTTAAAGGGCCCCCACTGGAGCAGTTGCGAACAGAGTTGAAAGCTTACATGAGGCAACTGACTGCAATCCACAGAACAATCTATCTACAGGAGGAGTCCAGAGACTTGAGTCTCGAACAGCTGGTTGAGAGACCAGTGGTGCCAGGCAACCAGGTGCACATCGAAGTGTTCCGGAGGAAGTGGCACGAGCCAAGACGGAAAGGACCGTACACAATGGTGCGAGCAACGCCAACAGCAGTTCAAGTGGAAGGTAGCAACGCATGGTACCATTTGAATCACTGCACTGAGGTTCGGACTAAAGACACAGACGGAGTTGAGTCCGAGGGAAAGGATGAACAAAAGGAAGAGGTTAAGATTTCTGACACTAATGAGCATCCAGGTGTGGGTTTTGGCCGACAGCATGGGCTCAGGAGAGCAAGGCCTGGAGATGTTGGACGGCATCGGTTCAGGAGGAGGGAAAGGGTCCCGTGAGGAAACCACCCCGCAGGGGAAGTAGCCAGCCTGGGTCAGATGAGTATGATGCAACAATACACACCCACTCAGACCATGCCACGCCACGAACTTTGCCAGCAATACACACTAGAGCTAGTCGTGAAAAGGCAGATGTTAAGCTTAAGTACGTGGGAATAAAGGATGGAGGAAGTGTGAGGAAGTGTGAGGAAGTGTGAGGAAGTGTGAGGAAGTGTGGATCATGGGTCCGGAAAGTCTAGGGAGACTTGATACCGTTAGCACTACAGGACAGAATAATCATGTTAATCCAAGAACAGACGGAGTGTACATGCACAGGTAGAGTCAGGGAAACAGTGTAACTGTGGAAGATGGGTTAAGGCAGCACAGGATATGTGGTATAGATGGGCATGGTACACTACGAGAGAACTGACAGCGACGGAGTGTCTCATATGCGCAGACGCTCCAGGAGCATTGTCTGTTGTTGTTCCAGAGCCACACACCTTCAGGGACTGTGCAGTGGTCCAGCAACGGGAATGCAGAGAAGGTAGGTTCACATCGGAAGAGGATAAATGGTTATTGTTTAAGCTTCCTATGTGTGGTATTAAGTGCAGATTGATGTTTGGGCCAAATAAATTACATAATTGTTTTCAAAATAGGGAAGGGCCACAAATTGGAGTCTTCTTGTGCTGAATTTAATCTGAGTACAACGCAGGATGGGCCTCCCACTGATTATAGAGTAGACTACGATAGTGAGTTTGTATGCTTTACAAGTGATGGATTTAATAATGTCAGTGGAACTCACGTAGGTAATACTACTGTTAACTCTTTCGGTGCCATTGACGTCTATAGACGTCAATTGCGTTTTTTAACAGAGCGGGCTGGGGAACAATCTAGCGGAGTTTGTCACTAAATCTTAGGCTTGTAAACACTAAACAGAGAATATACTGGCAAAATTACCCACAAGGTGGCAGCAGTGCCACTTTGCACCAAAAAAAAAAAAGCTCGTTTTCTCAATTTTTTGGTCAAAAACAGCTGTTTTTGGTGAAACCAACCTATGTTCTACTGTCTATTACTAAAGGACTGAAAATGGTAGAAACAAACTTTTTTTTCCTGATGAAAGAAGAGTCTACTCTTTCTTTTGGTAATTTCGGTGTGTACATAGTCATAAGACACACTTTTCTGTGGGTCTTGGAAAATCAGTCAAAATACTGTAAAACACTTGGCAGTATGGGTCTCTCTGCACTGAAAATGGCTGGCAGCCAATGAGTTAAATGCAATGTCGCATGGGTTTTATCTTGGTTTCCACACGCAAATATGAAACCAATATTTATTAGGACACCTGTGTGGTTTGAAAATCCGGTTCCTTTGGATCAATAATGTGAAAATATAGAAATGACAACTCTGACTCTATATCTTTTTGGGGATCAGACACACCCAATAGCAGATAGTTACCTCCGCCAAGGAGGTTATGTGATCGCCCGAGTTTGTCTGTTGGTTTGTCTGGATGTTCGTTCGTTCGTCTGTCTGGATGTTCGTTCGTCTGTTCGTGCTGCAATCTTGCGACCTGCCACAAGGTGGCGCGACCTCCACAAGGTGGCGCGACCTCAAGGTGCCAAAGCCAAACAGAGCCAAAGCCAGACAGAATGCATAGTGCGCGGATTGAATGCATATTGCGCGGATTTGCTGTAATTAGCACAACAAAAGATTGCAACGGCAAGCCAGTGTGCATAACTGCATATAGCGTAATAATAACGGCGAACACTGCTTCCCGACAGAACACTGCTTCCCCACAAAACATTATAATAATAATTAATAATAACGGCGAACACTGCTGTTCAATAATGAATAGGGAGAAGGGAATGCCTCTTCTGCTGACAGCGCCAAAGAACAAGTAGCCCACATCAGGAACGTATGTCCATACATGGCTCGCTATCCACAGGTAGGTTGGCGGTTGGCAGAGGTCTGCACTCTCTGAGTGCATTTCTAGTTACTGGATGTGTGGAGATGATGTTTTGTTAAATGTGTTACCCAACAGGTGGATAGGTCTTTGCGTACTTGTGAGGATGAAGACATTGGTTGTGTTAGTGTATGACAAGGTAAACAAGATGCTGGGGTTTGGATGTGGAAAAAGGGAGAGTTAAAAGATATAGTGGTAACTACATCATGGATAAGCACGTTTACTTGGATGCAATAAGGCAGCCGCAAAGCACGCAGTGAGACCGCAGCTGGATTTGAGTCTATTTTGCCGTGGATCACAATTAACAAAATGTGGGGTGGATTAATTACATATACTACAACCAACAGAGAATTCGTAACTACACGAGTGAAGGGTTTGTAGCCCTTGGAGAACAACTACATGAGACGAGTAGGATGGCTTGGCAGAACAGACAAGTTTTAGAATGAATATTAGAAGGGAAAAGTGGTGTTTGCCAGTGGTTGGGGAAAATGTTGTACATTTATACCCGGGAACACTGCAGCTGATGGGACGTTTACAACGGCCATGAAGAAGATCAGAGAACGGAAAGAGGAGCTGAAGAGTGATGCTGGTGGAGGTGAATGGTGGTGGACTGGTCTGTTTGGGATTTTGGGAGAAGGGGGAGCGATGACAGTTAAAGCGGGAATAGCTATATTGTTGATAGTGATAATGGTCTCCCTATTGGTGTGTTGCATTATACCCATTCTGAGAAGGTGTTTGAAGAAACCAGGAGGCAGCTGACCTTGCGAGACCAGGTCTGAGGACCAACGCATGGAAGAGCTGGTCAACGAATGAAGGTTACCAACGGACGGTTCACAAGATTCTTTCCTCGGTTGTGGAACCAAGTATAGTCTGATAGGGAGAAGAGATGCTGAAGATCTCTTTGATTGGGAGCGACGTACTGGCGATCTCTCCTCCCAGAGTTAGCTTAGCAGTTCCAGACCCAGCCGGACGGATGTTCGGCCAGAAGCAGACGACGCCAGAGTACGGGAGATGGGACGGGACTGGAGGAGCTGCATTACATTGCATTTTATTACTATTGTTGTGTGATAATCCATAATTTTATGTATTGTACTTGGTACAAAACTGTGATTTATTCATTTGATGATGGTAGTGTATTCATTCTATGTTTATTATCAATCAGAACTAATCACTAATATGTCCATTGCCAGTTGTGTCAGTCAACTGTTCGGAGTGCGACCTTTGGTAAAGTGGTCGGTCGCCGAGTGGGGTGGGGCCGTAGGTGAGTTTTCCCATAAATAAGGACATGAGTTACGAAAGTAGCAGCCGGTGGGTTTTTCGCTCCTATGCACTGCGAACAGTGGACAAGTGTGATGGCGATGTTAAAATTTGTATTGTTGTTGAATTCAGTATCATTTAATGTGATTCGGGTACATATATATATTGCTTTTCATTTATTCAATATGTTCCCTTTGACTTAGAATGTAGAATTATTAGAATAATTTAGTGTTGATTATGTTAATTAATTAGTTATGTTAATTATGTGGGATGATTTTCTTTCATTTTAGATTATTTCTTTATTAAATCACTGATAAGTGATTTCAGGGGGGATTATGTAGGAGAGAAATGTCATGACATGGCCTAATTACATCGTGTGCTTTGTTGTTCGGTTCATATGAATATTGTTGAAGGTTAGAATGAGCTTGTTTATGATAATGGCGAAAGCTAGGCGCCTCCAAAGAAGATTGGGGCCTGGCCACGTACGCTTGTTATGATCCAGGACCAGTATAAAGCCATGTCACAAAATGAGGTCGGTGGAGATTCTCGAACATCCTGTACGCACATTTGCTGTGACGGCTTGTTCAAATAAACTTCCCCAATGAAAGGCTGACCGACGCGTATTCGACTCCTTTTCTCCACAACACCTGTTTTCCTGGAAGCCCAGTTTTACTTGAATGGAACTAAAGGCATCAGATACAGTAACCACTGAGCTGTGGAAGCCCACCAGTAAGTTCTTTCTGTAATGTAATGGGTTTACCTGACAGAGGACAGCTTCCCCACCGTCTCCTCCATGAGTCACCCTGATGATGACCATATCGCTCTGATGGGCGCCGCCACCTTTCAGCTCCCCCCAGAGCTCCACCTCTCCTCCCCCCTGAGGGTCCCTGAGGTAGACCTTTCCACCGGCCAATGTGCTTAGTTCCAGCTCCGTGCTGTCTTCCTTAGTGAAGCTCAGCCTTCTGATCTGCATGCGCTGCCTTTCCCTGACCTCTAGAAGGACCCCTGCTGGGCACAGGGTGGAGCCCAGACCCAAAACCTTGCCCCCCTGGTTCAGGTAGGTAAGAAAGCGAGTCTGAAGCTCGGGGGTGAGGGACTCCTCTTCTGCCAGAATCAGGAGCCTGGTGTTGTCCAGCCAAGGATCGCTCAGTGCCTGCTGTGGCTGGAGGGGATATATGATGATGTTTTCCACATTTATGCACTCTAATAAGAGCTGGTGAATAGTCTGAAATCGCTCTTGGGAACCACCTGTGTACACCAGAACATTTGGAGGTTTGCTCTTACAGTCGGCACCACCGCTTTGACCAAAAAGCTTGTTGGCGTCACACCGTCCTTCGTCCACTCCGTCCTGACCTACAGAACTATCATCGGGGAGGTCTGGAATGTTCTCAGCTGAGGCATATTTGACAGAAAAGATGGTGCTGTTCTCCAGTTCCAAACATTCATTGCAGCTGGACAGGTGGAGGTTATGTCCATGGCCCTCCATGTGGTGGTGACTCCCCAATAAATGTTCCTCCGAGTTAACACCAGATCCCAGATCTGTGCTGGGGAGTGGCTCTGAGCCTCGTCGCTCTTCTACTCTCTTTATCTCAGGGATCGTGTGAAGACTACCTTTACGGCACAGCAGGTGGTGCTGGTCAGCCAGCAGGTGGTGGGGTAATGTCTCAGAGACGTCCTCTTCAGTCTGGGTGCTGGAGGGAACAGGTGTGCTCACAGTCTTTGGTCTCTGCAGACACTGCTTCTCCAGCAGATTATTGAGGGTATGCTCTTGGAGGAGAACAGCTGTATGAAGATAAAACAAAAAGAAAGTCCGTACAGCGTGGTTGAAGAACATAAACCACTGCTAACAATAGAAATGGTTCAAGCTGGATCACAGTCAAGTGAAAAAGAAAGTTTAAATGATGAGATTTTACATATCAGGACCCTGATCCAGCAGCTGGTAGCAGCAGTGAGTGAGAAAGTAAGTGAACCCCTGATCCAGCAGCTGGTAGCAGCAGTAAGTGAACCCCTGATCCAGCAGCTGGTAGCAGCAGTGAGTGAGAAACTAAGTGAACCCCTGATCCAGCAGCTGGTAGCAGCAGTAAGTGAACCCCTGATCCAGCAGCTGGTAGCAGCAGTGAGTGAGAAACTAAGTGAACCCCTGATCCAGCAGCTGGTAGCAGCAGTGAGTGAGAAACTAAGTGAACCCCTGATCCAGCAGCTGGTAGCAGCAGTGAGTGAGAAACTAAGTGAACCCCTGATCCAGCAGCTTGAAGCAGTAGTGTGTGAGAAACTAAGTGAACCCCTGATCCAGCAGCTTGAAGCAGCAGTGAGTGAGAAACTAAGTGAACCCCTGATCCAGCAGCTGGTAGCAACAGTGAGTGAGAAACTAAGTGAACCCCTGATCCAGCAGCTTGAAGCAGCAGTGAGTGAGAAACTAAGTGAACCCCTGATCCAGCAGCTTGAAGCAGCAGTGAGTGAGAAACTAAGTGAACCCCTGATCCAGCAGCTGGTAGCAGCAGTGAGTGAGAAACTAAGTGAACCCCTGATCCAGCAGCTGGTAGCAGCAGTGAGTGAGAAACTAAGTGAACCCCTGATCCAGCAGCTTGAAGCAGCAGTGAGTGAGAAACTAAGTGAACCCCTGATCCAGCAGCTTGAAGCAGCAGTGAGTGAGAAACTAAGTGAACCCCTGATCCAGCAGCTTGAAGCAGCAGTGAGTGAGAAACTAAGTGAACCCCTGATCCAGCAGCTGGTAGCAGCAGTGAGTGAGAAACTAAGTGAACCCCTGATCCAGCAGCTTGAAGCAGCAGTGTGTAAAAACTATCTTATCAAAGATCTAAAGTCTCTGGAAACTTATTTTTCTAAGTGCCCTGAACTAGTTGATTGAAGGAAACAAGTCAGCTGTGCTGTTGCAGGGTTGGAACAGAAACCTGCACCCACACGACCCTTTCATGGATCAGTTTGACACCCCTGCCCTAAAATATGCATTTCCCAGAAACGATTAGCAAAGAAAATGTGTGTTATGATGTGGCAGAAACGAAAAATCAAGAGTAACACAGTATGCATGAAATTCAGTTGAAGGTAACATACGAACTATCTTTGAAGGCACAAGTCCGTTGTCCAGCTGAAGGCGATCTTCAATAAATGCTACCCCAAGACGAGAGAAGTTATCTAGAGTTGCCAGTGCCACTGCTCTGAATGGCTGGCCAGGGCTGCAGGCCAGAGGGAGACAGTAGTCAGACCACTTCAGCACCTGCACACAACAAAAATCACCCGTTAGCTTTCGTCAGAACTTATTGCAGGTACGTTGAATAACTTCCTGCACAAACTCAAAAATGAACAAGACCTTAGAACTGATCTGAGCAGAATAGTGATCAAAAACTGTTTGCTGAACCACAAAGCATAACATCACATTTTGGGCTACGTACTGCTCAACAACTAGCTTTCTCTTCTCCTTGGGACCTGCTCTACTCCACACCGGTTTGCCTGGGCCAAGCCTCCCCGGCCTATTTGCACATTACCCACAATCTCTGCATGTCTAAGAGTTGCTTCTCCCTCCTGAGCTGCCGTTCTTGGATTCCACTTCCTCCCCTTGGTTGGGTTTGGAACCACCTTACTGACTACCACATCTTTACTCCCAGCTAACAGGAGCTCTGTCCTAACTTTAGTTTATTTAAACTCCTCTACTAGACTAGTTACTGGGAGCTGGAGTATGCCTTTCCCATACAGTGCCACAGTACTTAAGCATCTAGGAACACCTAGCCACTTCCTAATATAAAAACTAACTAATCTTTCCATTTTCTCTACAACACATAATGGAATCTAATACACAGACAATGGCCACATCAACCTAGGAAACAATCCAAACTGCAGACACTACAGCTTCAATGGAATGGAATTTTTTCTTCATCTATTACAAACTTTCTATCACTTAATTTCCCTCTACTTATTGAGATACTTCTAGACTTAGTAGGTTTGATTTTCATACCAGCCCACTTTAGATATTTGTTAAGTCTCTCAAGTATTATCTTCATACATGGCACTGTTGTAGTCACTAACGTCATATCATCCATGTATGCTCTAATTGGTGTAAGGCGCATGCCATCCTGACGTCTCTCTCCACCTACAACCCACTTGGAAGCTCTAATAATTATCTCCATCGCCATTGTAAATGCTAATGGAGAAATCGTACACCCTGCCATAATGCCTATTTCTAGCCTCTGCCAACCTGTTGTGAAACCTGCTGTACTTAGGCTCAGTCTAATATCCTGAAAATATGCTCTCACTAAGTTAACAACTACTACAGGCACTCTAAAATACTCAAATGCTTTCCAAATAAGGCTATGTGGCACTGAACCAAATGCATTTGCTAGATCCAGAAATATAACATGCAAGCCTTTTTTCCTCACTCTTGGCTGTCTGAATCTGGTGCCAAATCATGCTAGTGTGCTCTAAACACCCTGCGAAACCTGGTATTCCTGCCTTCTGCACAGTAGTATCTATTAAGCTATTCTTTTCTAAATAACTGGCTAATCTCTGTGCAACTAAACTAAAGAAAATCTTCCCCTCTACATTTAGGAGAGAGATCATCCGGAACTGACTCAGGTCCGAGGACTCTTTCTCCTTTGGAATAAGAACGCCTCCTGCCCTACGCCATGCTCTAGGAATAACCTGTTTCTCCCAAACTATTCTTAATGGCCTCCACAAAAACTTTAGGATATCAGGTGCACTTTTATAAACCGGTAGGGGACTCCATTTGGCCCTGGGGCCGACGAAGCCTTTGCACGCCTGACTACCTCCTCAACCTCTTTCCACCTAGGTGGTCTAACATCCATCTTATGAGCTATCTCTCCTAATGGTGGCATGTCAGGTGGAAGGCCTACTACTCTACGCTGCTCAAGATCTGAATATGTATTTCTTAGATACTCTTCCACCTCTGACTTTGTTGCCTTAAGCTGCCCTCCCTTTTCCTGGTTAAACAATCCTTTAACAAACTTGAACGGGTCCCTGTAAAACGCAGTCCTTACATATTCTTTCTTCTTTCTCTTTTTCCTAAGACATTCAGCCCTTCTGAGTATTGCTAGCCTGCTTCTCAATTCTTCCTGCAAAACATTAATTCCCTCCCTCTCTTCTTCTGTAGCTCTTTTCCACTGCTTTCTTAAATTTCTTCTTTCCTTAACCAATTTCTCCATCTCTTTTTGCCGTCTAGACTTAACTAAATGTACTCTTTCAACCCTCTTTCTATCTTGCACACCAAATCTTTCTACACCATAGGAGTAAATTATATCTCCCATCTTCTCTAGCCTATCGCTTGCATTTCCTCCTAACCTACCCAATATTATTGACAAATCTTTATTGACTGCCTCCCATTCTTTGTAACCATTTGCCCTAGGCCACTTAACTCTAGCTTTCTGCTCCATATTTCTCTCTTTAACCGGCCTGTTCACCTCAGTATCAGCTGCATCCCTTCTTAGAACCTCCTCCTCCCCCTCCGTAGCTGTGTTATTGATATCCTTCGGACTGTGGTTTTCTACCTGCCGCTGGACTTCATCCGACTTACTCGATTGACTTCTTAAAAAGTACTGATCGATGCGGCCACACTGCCCTTCCTTTATCACACATCTGTTTCTTCCCTGATGCATTTTAAGGCTTGTAACTGATGTTACTTTCTGCCAGCCACAAGGACAAACCTGGATTTTATTTCCCTCTAGTCTACCCCTTTTATTTACGCTCTCTTTCCTCTGAGAACTATTCTGGTCAGTTCTAGCCCTAGAGAATAGGTCCGTGCCCCTATCCTTCACTGAGTCGCGTATCCACCTCGTAGTCATGTTCGTTCCAGTGTCAGTTGCCATGTAGTCTGCCTGCGAGTCATCTTCTGCCCCTGCTCTCGCTGACTCTAGGGGTATTCTCCTTAGTTTAGTTGTAGCTTATGCTGGTTGTAACAAAGCTACTAGGCCTCGCTACCGCTACCATGGATTGCTAGCCCATGGCAGCACCTTTGGGGTCTTTGCCTCCTGTCAGCTGTTGTTCCAATCTGTCACATGGTCTTTCCCTTGTTGTCAGCTGCCATATTCACAACAGTCACTAGCTTGGCTAGATTTGGATTCGAAGTAATCACAAGAAATTTGTGCTGAAAAAAATGGACCAGACTCACTGAATAATTCCCTATAATCCCCTTATAGATCAGTGAGCAGTGCTGACCAACATGTCATTGGGGTCATCAGGTGGGATAATGATATTATGGCAATATGACTAGAAATCAGCAACCAACTTATCTTTGCTTTTTGGACTATCTACACCATCTAGACAACGTCCAGCAAACAACGTGGGCTACAGAGATAATTGGCAATCTTTCTGTAGAAAACCTGGTCTGATGAGGAGAGACGGCATCCATCTCTGACCAGGATCTGTCCTTTAACTCGCATATAAAACAGGTTTCTAGGACTGCCTTCTTTCACCTTCGTAATATTGTTAAAATCAGGAACATCCTGTCTCAGAGTGATGCAGAAAAACTGCTCCATGCATCTGTTCCTTCAGGATTGGACTGCTGTAATTCTTTATTATTGGGCTGTCCCACATATTCTCTGAAAAGCGAGTTAGCTTCTCTTCATTATTTGGAAACACAGTAGTGTCAGATAAAAAATATCAGAGAGGATACTGAATTACTAAAGTATTAGTTTTGGCTGTAGTATAAGTTAAGACAGTCGTGCTTTCATTAAAAATTAATTCAATTCATTAAATTAAGTGCAGTCTTATCCCCCCCAAGCCCTTTTAAGATTATGAGAGGTTTATGCGGCAAAAACATTGTAAATTATAATATTTAAACAAATGCAGATGAGTTTGTTTTGGAATTAGTGTTGAATTGGGACTTTACTTTACATCGTGACATACATCTCCCATATGCATGAAGTGTCCAGAGAGTTTTGTCCTTAATGTGTCCCACCCAACATTCAGACTGAGGGAAACCACGTGGGATGAGTGTCATCTCCCTAAAAGCAGATGCTGTCCCACATTAAGACTGTCCGTGATAAATGATTACCCACATTTCTAAAGAAGTTACATCAGTGTCAGTCAGAAGGAATTTTAACAGTATGTCCAACCTTATTTAATAATGTCACTGAACAAGTGACTCAAAAGTTGTGTCATGTAGGCTATTCACACAATATTTCTTTATTAATTAAGCAGGTCAAATTCAGTTGGTCTCAAGCAGAAGATCAGCTGTTGCTGTGAACATATCATGCACTCAAATGGGCTCCAACTCAAGGGAACAATGGCCATCCTTAGGTTACAAAAACAAATCCATCAAATGGATAAAAGAACATTAGGACTGACCAAATGAACAATTTGGTCCTCTCTAAGAGTAGAACAGCACATTTGAGAGCTCAGAATCACTGAAAGGATTACAAGGAGAAAAAGCCCCAACATCCAGTCAAGTGAAGAACCCTGTCCAGAAGCACAGGGTCTAATTATCAAAGTCAATCCAGTTTATCTATATAGCACCAAATCAGATGTCATCTCAAGGAGAGAGGAGAGAGTTCCCCCCAACAGTGTCAAAGGTGTAAGAATTTAGATCAGACCAACTCATCATAGAAACTCTGAATGATGTGACCAACTGTAGGCTCACAATCACCAGAGCAAACCTGACTGAGGAGCAGTAATCCTGCCCTTAAAACGACCAATGAGCTCTTCATTTAAAGCTCAAGGCGTGGAATATTCTGCAGGAGGCAAACAAGCACCCGGTGTGATCATGATCAAGTTACGCTGAACATGCAGAGGTCAAAACCAAGTGTTGAAAATGTGCCAAACTCCATCTGAGCCTATGGAAAAGAGTCGAAAGCTAAAAGTTCACACATTCATTCAAAACATGTTTGGTCTCTTTTCTGAACAAAGATCATTATTCTAAAAAAAAAAAAAAAAGGGATATTTGATGCCTACTTTTTTACTCGTGGTGGGAGGAGAGGGGCATCCCACTCTGATTCCTGAAGCTTCTATGATGAATGAAACATTCTCTATTCGTGGACCACAAACCAGAGAGGATCCCAAAACAGTCCATTTGCTAAGGTCATCACACACCTGGGGACACCACAAGAAAGAACTACTCAAAGTTGTTACACACATTAGACATGAGAGAATGACTGAGGAAAGACACAGATTAATATAAAGTCATTCAGAAACATGGACTCTGTTTATGAGAGGGCGAACCAACACAAGCTGCCAAAGGGATTACTAAAGAAAGAAAATATGGAAAGTTGTTAACCAGAAAATCAGGAGGTCCAAATCATTTTCCAGTACACAACACAAGCACCACGGACATTAACCCAACAGTTTTAAATGGTTTTAATGAGTTCTGCGGCTGCAGCAGAAACAGAATTCAATGTTTATGAGGGGAACAGATATTATTAAACCACCGATTTGGACTCCTGCATCTGTAGGCCATCATTACAAATTGGTGAGAAACATACACCAACAAACCACAGGCCTTTATCTTCACAGTTTTATAAGATAGTCCAAGAATGACTCCAGCACAGCTTCTATGAATCCATCACATGAGCAGCAGCGTGGAGTTACACCTTTCTGGAACAGACCATCACATATCATTCAATAAATAGATATGGAGTCAGAGGAGTGAAAACTTATCAAAAAGATCTGAACCAGTTTCAACAATTACAGACCGTTACATGTGGGGTTCCTCAGGGGTCTCTGTTAGGACCACAGCTGCGACCCACATTCATGTGCTGTGGTCATGGGTTCAAATGGCAAATAAATTCAATCATTACAATAAATGAACACTGAACTGAGTTCAAACTAGATGCATCATATCTGGAAATGGTTCAACCTCGATCCATAACACATTATGCTGAAAGCCACAAATCAATTACATTCAAAACTAAATATCGGAACACTTTATCAATTATACTTCTATATTTGACCTACTGTGTGAGGAAACACTGACAGAAAAACAATCAGAAACCAAAACAGAGCAACTCAACTTACTTTTTGTCAAATCAAAAAAGCACTTATTGTCCTGCAGTGTTCAGGATTTACTCCATGTTCAACACGAATGTGTGAACAGCCGATGGGTTGTTAGGCCTCTCATGATCCTACAGATGAACCCTTCTCACCAGCATCACTGTTATCTCTGCAGAACAGTGTGTCTGCAGAAGGTTCAACACAGGACTCTGCCTCTGACCTGCTAGGTGCAGACAGAAGAGTCTGCTTGGTTTTCGTTCCCTTAGATGTATTTTGATACCATCCATCACAACACCCTCATACACTGTTTAGAAACCTGAGTTGGATTTAAGGATTGGGCTGTTAACCCTAAGAGTTTGAATACGGGCGACTGGATGACTTATGTCCTTTAGAACTGAAGAAGCCTTTCAGATCAGAGGTGAAACATCTCCAAGAACCAACAAGAAGAAGTCCAGTTGCTTAGAATGACCCTGATAACTGACACATTCTGCTCTTAGCTTATTGCGCTCATATTTGTCTTAAAGGGATAGTTCGCCTCTTTTGACATGAAGCTGTATGACATCCCATATTAGCAATATAATTTATGAACATTGACTTACCCCCTGCCGCGTCCTGTGAGCCGAATTCCAGCTGAGTTTTGGGGTCCACGAAGCTAGTCCGGCTAGTTGGCTGGGGTCAATAAAATAAAGCGTTTTGCTTCTCAAAAAAATATCCGTTCCAAAGAGTAATACATTTGCATCACAAAATCGTTGTCCAGGAAAAAGTCAGACCTCACTTCGCTTGGCGCTATTTTTGCCTCCCTTGATATCAATGCGTCCAATGTAAAACTGTGCAGACCGAAGTGCTGACCGAGCACTCCCCTGCTTCCGAGCAGCAAACACCGTAACAGGTGCAGCTATCGCTAGGTGGCTAGGGAGTGTTCGGTCTGCACAGTTTTACATTGGACGCATTGATATCAAGGGAGGCAAAAATAGCGCCAAGCGAAGTGAGGTCTGACTTTTTCCTGGACAACGATTTTGTGATGCAAATGTATTACTCTTTGGAACGGATATTTTTTTGAGAAGCAAAACGCTTTATTTTATTGACCCCAGCCAACTAGCCGGACTAGCTTCGTGGACCCCAAAACTCAGCTGGAATTCGGCTCACAGGACACGGCAGGGGGTAAGTCAATGTTCATAAATTATATTGCTAATATGGGATGTCATACAGCTTCATGTCAAAAGAGGCGAACTATCCCTTTAATACAACTTTTTCAGTCACTCTGAATAAGCATCTTCTGAACTGCTGAAATGTCTTCTGGTGTACCCCAGGGCTCAGTCCTGAGCCGCCTTCTGTTCTGTGTCTGCATGCCACCTGCTGGCCAGCTTATTAAAGACCATAATGTTCTTTACCATTTCTGCACTGATCCCAGCAGCCCAGCTGGTCTCAGAACTTTGATTTGTGACCTAAAATCTTGGATGGCCCAAATTCTTTAGAACCAAATCAGAACCCAAATGGTTCTATACAGTCTTTCACATAACATCCCACAGGCTGGTAGAAATCTTTTTGATTCCAACCTTTAAGTTTTGGCGCTCAGATCAATGTTTTTTCCAGTTCCAGGTCACCAGGTCCTTTCTGCCATCCTCTGACCTACAAACCGTTCTGCAGACATTACTGTGCGTTCACACCAGACGCGGTGCGAGTGTTGCCGCGGGTGTAAATTGAATTCACTCGCCGCCTTCGCGCGAGTAAAAAAAAACGAGTGAATAGCTCAAGGGGCTATCCATGGCTGATATAAGTACCATCGCGTCCTTGTACCTGCTGTGGCAGTCCGAGATTCGTCTGAAACACACAGGCCGTCGTGTCTGGGTCAGTGACATCATCCGGTGGTGCATTCAGCTCGGATAATTTCAGCGCCTTCTCCAGGAGTTGCGTCTGGGTGGCGGCCGCTTCCAGCGGTGTTTCGGGCTCGCCGGGACCCAGTTTGGTGGCCTGCTCTGCTCAGGAGGATCGGTGCCTGGATCTCTCGGCGGGACGCCGGCTGCAGGCGCTCCGCAGCTGGGCCGCGGCTCCGTTTCAACTGCGGGGCGCCTGTGGTTGGTGTCCTGCCGAGAGATCGCGGCGCCGGTCCTCCCGAGCGGGTCGTCGGGCTGGGTCCTGGTGGGCCTGGGGTGCCGCTGGAGGCGGCCGTCATCCAGACGGAACTCCTGGAGAAGGCGGTGATTTAATTTTTTTATTTTATTTAGTCAGGGACCATGTGCAAAGTACATTAATTACAAAGTAAAGAGATGACCTGCACCAGATTGTAGTTTAGAAGCTAATTTTCCATGTGCAGTCCCATCTGCATGTCACAGACACGACTCCATTTCAGCTGCGGAGCGCCTGTCCATCTGTCTCCACGTCACTGTCGTCCAGAATCTCAACGCTGATAGGCTGTCTGACGCGAATATTTCGCCAAAGTTGGATTTTTTGAACTCGCGCAGATCGCATATTTTCACTTGCGCAGCGGCAATCGCCTCACCGCACCGCCTCACCGCACCGCGCCGCCGGCTCGAATCCGCGTCTATTCACGTCTTTGCATTGACTTTGTATGTAATCGCGTCGCCCGACCACGTCTGGTGTGAACGCACCGTTAAGGCGCTAGCATGGTTGCCGCGTCTGTCACGGCGGTGTCGCACCATGACGTCAAAATGACGTTTCAGGCCTGGCGCTTCCCTTGAAAAGACGGCGCAGCGCGTTGTCGTGCACCAGTCGATTTTTGTAACTTGGCGGCGCCACCAACGAAAAACCGGATGGACCGATGTGAGACCGCCTCAGTCAGGAGGTGCGTTTGTACAGGCAGCTGTACGAAACTGCAGTGAAACAGCACAGGGAGCACGTAAACTCCCAAAACTGGTGCACAGAGATGGGCAGAACTTTGGGGAAAGAGGGAGAGTTCTGTAAGAATGTGTGGAGGAAGCTACGGGACAGATGCCTGAAGGCAAAGAAGAGGGCAGAGACTCTGTTGATGCCGGGGGCTTCAGACCTTCACCTCTATTAACTGAATTAAAAACTTAAAATGATCCGAAAACTGCAGCAGTATCATTAATTACAGTGTTCCTGCTCTTCATTGTTTTCTTCTCCACTTTCGTGGTTGTAGAGTAGCGGTAACCTTCACGTAGCAGCGACACCTTTGTGACGGAGAAAATTGCAGCGACTGGCGCAACGACTTGCGCCACTATACATGGCGGGCACGAAATCGTGACGTCATCAACACCGCTCGCGCTAGCAGACGCGGCAACCATGCTAGAGCCTTTAGTCTTCTCTCCCTGGGGGCTGAAGGTTTCCTACACTCAGGCAACAGCAGCTTTCCTGGATTAAGGGAAGTTGCACTCATCCAGGTCTGCTCTGCAGCCTGATTAGTTGAGTCCTGCTTTAAATGCTGTTAATGAGCACTTCCTGTCTCATTTCTAAAGCTGGTGTTTGAGCTGCAGTGCTATCCCTACAGCTGTGGGCTGCAGCAGCAGCGCTTCCCACCATAAACTCATAAACTGCCCCCCGTTACATGCTGGAGAGGAAACCTCTGGTTCCATGACACAGTTCCATATGTGGAACCGGTTCCAAAGATAACAGCCTTATAGTTGTGTTGTTAATGCTAAAAAGACAGACGGACAGGTGCGGCGTCTGCAGTGATGCGGGCTCTGCACCGGCCCGTCGTGGTGAAGAAGGAGCTGAGCCAGAAGGCAAAGCTCTCGATTTACCGGTCAATCTATTGTTCCTATCCTCACCTATGGTCACGAGCTGTGGGTAGTGACCCAAAGAACGAGATCCTACCCTCACCTATGGTCACGAGCTGTGGGTAGTGACCCAAAGAACGAGATCGCGAATACAAGCGGCCGAAATGAGTTTCCTCCGCAGGGTGTCTGGGCTCTCCCTTAGAGATAGGGTGAGAAGCTCGGTCATCCGGGAGGGGCTCAGAGTAGAACCGCTGCTCCTCCGCATCGAGAGGAGTCAGATGAGGTGGCTCGGGCATCCGGTTAGGATGCCTCCTGGGGCATCCGGTTAGGATGCCTCCTGGGGCATCCGGTTAGGATGCCTCCTGGGGCATCCGGTTAGGATGCCTCCTGGGGCATCCGGTTAGGATGCCTCCTGGGGCATCCGGTTAGGATGCCTCCTGGGGCATCCGGTTAGGATGCCTCCTGGGGCATCCGGTTAGGATGCCTCCTGGGGCATCCGGTTAGGATGCCTCCTGGGGCATCCGGTTAGGATGCCTCCTGGACGCCTCCCCGGTGAGGTGTTCCGGGCCCGTCCCACTGGGAAGAGGCCCCGGGGAAGACCCAGGACACGTTGGAGAGACTATGTCTCTCGGCTGGCCTGGGAACGCCTCGGGGTCCCCCCAGAAGAGCTGGAGGAAGTGGCTGGGGACGGAGACGTCTGGGTCTCTTTGCTCAAGCTGCTGCCCCCGCGACCCGATCCCCGGAGCAGCGGAAGATAATGGATGGATGGATGGATGGATGCTAAAAAGAGTTAATATAACCCTGACCCCTGACCCTTAATGCTAAAATAACCGTGACGACAGACAACAATGTCGGGCTGAAATGAGGCCTTAAACTTTTCTTCAACTATTCTTTGCTTGAAGTTAGAAGAACCAAAATGAGCTTCTCATCTCACAACATTTCAACAAGAAATGATGACTCAGACATTATCATGAATTACTATTCAACTCTTTGCAGTATTAAAGCATAATTTACCACGTGATCAACCAGCCTGTCTGCTCACAGGTGATTTAGATGGTCTAACAGGGGGCATAGACACAGGACACCCAAACCCCCAGCCGCTGACGTGTGTGACAGCGGGCTGTGACGTTATCAGAGTTGCGGAATGGCCGAACTGCGTCATCGGTACGTGACAGTGAGGAAAACGCTCTGCGTTCATCTTGTATCTGCAGCCACCAGGAAAGACATGTGAGGGGTTACCCTGGTTACCCTGAGTCAGCTGCTGAATGACATGTGAGGGGTTACCCTGGTTACCCTGACCCTGAGTCAGCTGCTGAATGACATGTGAGGGAAACAGAGGAAGCTGCAGAATCCCACCTGAGGCTCGGACACATAGACGGTCCTGTCTCCGATCTGGAGGAACACGTTGTCCCCGGGGAGCTGTGGGCTGGGCCGGCGGGGAACCCCTGCACGGGGTCCGGTGGTCGGTGCTGTGGGTGGTGCTGAGGGTGGTGCTGAGCTGGAGCCGGAGCTGGAGCTGGAGTAGAAGCTGAGGCAGAAGCTGTTGCTAGTGCAGGTTAGCCGGGACAGACTGTGGCGGATCAGCAGCGAGTAGCATTTGTGAAAGCGGACCCACAGGTAGACGTAGCATAAAGTTATTAACATCTTATCCAGCAGACATATTCACATATTCACTCACTACAGCTGACAGCGGAGTCCTCCAGATGAACTGTCAAGGTACAACTTCTTCTTCTTCTTCTTCTTCTTCTTCTTCTTCTTCTTCTTCTTCTTCTTCTACCGCCTCCTCCTCTTCTTCTTCTCCGGACGTTTTCCGGCAGCTTGCATCCTAAAAGTGGCTCTACCGCCACCTACTGGAATCATCTTCTTCTTCTTCTTCTTGTAATTTATTGGCGGTTAGCATCCGTAATGTTGCATTACCGCCACCAACGGTACAATTATGTAACTGCGGGTGTGGAGCGTCGACGGAGTGACAAAAGAAAAAAAAAGAAAAAAAAAGAAAAGAAATAGACAAATAAATAAACAATTCACTAAATAAAAAATAAACTAAATCCTTTCAAAAAGTCCTGTAGTCTTTAAGAAATTAAACACAAATCTCCAAGCTGAGGGCACAGAAAAGGAAAGTAGTCCCTCAAGAGAGAGCCTGGTCTCCCCCAGTTCTCTAACCTCCTCTAGCAGAATACCTCTTTCTATGCTGTACGCTTGGCATTCTAACAAAACATGACGGACAGTCTCCATTTCCCTGCAGTTAATACAGTGACCTGTGGCATGCTTGCCAATGATATGAAAGTATGCCTACTGGAATCAGCTCATTCAGCCCAGTTTTTCTGAGCTAATCAAACCAGTATCTTCATCCTCCAGCTTCCAAAATGTTTTTCACTTCTTTTCCTTTGACTTCGTCCCTCTGCACCAGGAGTCAGTCAGAAGTTAGAAGTAGCCCTTCTACAACATGCACACAAAGCAGATGACTGATTTACAAAGTGCTATAATAAATCGCAGGTAGTTTTAGCTGAGCCAGTCTCCCCTTTCACTGCCTCGGGGTCAGCTCTATGTTCCCACGGCCCATTGGTCCCACATCATAAAGACTTTTAACATTATTTTTTAGGCCCATTGGTCCCACAGCCCAATGGTCCTACAGCATATTCCTGCTGCTCCACGTTCCCACATTTCTAAGAAATTATTCCAATTTAGGCCCCATGTTCCCACATTTCTGAGTAAACTAATAGAGAAAAAAGGTGTACTTTTTATTATTTTTATTGTGTAAAGCCAATTTAGCCATGAAATACATATTATTATTGTTATTAGTAGGAGTAGCAGTAGTATTAGTAGTACCAGTGCAGTTGTAGGTGTTTTTCTACTTTTGGAAATGAAGCTAAAAAAACAGCTGAGGAAATAATAAAAAAAAACAAATAAAAAAAAGGTTAGCATGTGCAGGCCAAATGTCTTTACACCTTTTTTGCTATTAGTTTACTCAGAAATGTGAGAACATGGAGTTGTGGGACATAGGGCCTAAGCTGTGGGACCAATGGGCCTAAAAAATAATGTTAAAAGTCTTTGTGATGTGGGACCAATGGGCTGTGAGACCAATGTGCCTAAAAATTAAAATAAAAAAGCAATGTGGGACCAATGAACTGTGGGACCAATGGGCTGTGGGACCAATGGGCTGTGGGACCAATGGGCTGTGGGACCAATGTGCTGTGGGACCAATGGGCTGTGGGACCAATGGGCTGTGGGACCAATGGGCCTAAAAAATAAAAAAAAAGTCTTAGTGACGTGGGACCAATGGGCTGTGGGAACATAGACACGCTCCCCACTGCCTCTGTGGTGCAGGAAAGATTCATCAGACTCACCTTTGCTGCCTCTTATGGGAACTGACCGACAGGAACAACATAGAAAAACATAGTGGTGAGGATGGCGGAGAATATCAACATGACACCACTGCCCCCCATCCTCAGGGATCCCCCCCATCCTCAGGGATCCCACCATCATCAGGGATCCCACCATCCTCAGGGATCCCCCCCATCCTCAGGGATCCCCCCCATCCTCAGGGATCCCCCCCATCCTCAGGGATCCCACACATCCTCAGGGATCCCACCATTATCAGGGATCCCACCATCCTCAGGGATCCCACACATCCTCAGGGATCCCCCCCATCCTCAGGGATCCCACCATCCTCAGGGATCCCCCCCATCCTCAGGGATCCCACACATCCTCAGGGATCCCACCATTATCAGGGATCCCACCATCCTCAGGGATCCCACACATCCTCAGGGATCCCCCCCATCCTCAGGGATCCCACACATCCTATCGAACCTTACTGACCCGCTTTCTGTGCAATAATTTAATGTGCTTATTTTTACGGATTGTTTTCCTTCTTTTGTTCCTGTTTTATAAACACTTTATTTATAGTCTTTTAACACAACTATTTCTATAGCAAACACAGCTAACTCTGTCCCCTGTTCTGATGAAGTGCACCACATAACATGCACAGGCAGGCGGGTGTGGCCCACAGCAGCATGACGTGTTCATACTCATGTCCAGGCAGGCTGTTCATGTGATGGGAAGCTTTATCAGGACTAAAGAAAACTCATCCAACTCCCTTCTGTCATCCAGAGGGAACTGCAACCGTTTCAAATCATCCAAAGTCATTGTGGAGGTTGCTCAGCCTCATATCAGTGGAAAGAGTTTGAAATGAGGTTTCACTCTCTTTGTGTGTTACACTGAAATGTGGATCTCCCTTTACATAAGTTCATTTCCATGCTGCAGCACAAAGGCAGCTGCTTTGCATACAGTTAGAGAGCAGCTGTGGAGGAGAATAACACAGTATAGCCAACAGTCCCGTGGAGGCCCTATAGGGAACTGTACAGTCCAGACCAGAGATGGTATAAACTGTACAGTCCAGACCAGAGATGGTATGAACTGTACAGTCCAGACCAGAGATGGTATAATCTGTACAGTCCAGACCAGAGATGGTATAATCTGTACAGTCCAGACCAGAGATGGTATAAACTGTACAGTCCAGACCAGAGATGGTATAAACTGTACAGTCCAGACCAGAGATGGTATAAACTGTACAGTCCAGACCAGAGATGGTATAAACTGTACAGTCCAGACCAGAGATGATATAAACTGTACAGTCCAGACCAGAGATGATATAAACTGTACAGTCCAGACCATAGATGGTGTAAACTGTACAGTCCAGACCAGAGATGGTATAAACTGTACAGTCCAGACCAGAGATGGTATGAAGGTATGTATCATGAAAAGGACAGTTCCTACTCATTCTGATTACACTGAATGAATAGCACAAAAAGAATCCTTCCTCACTAAATAAAGAAATATGAACCTCACACAAGTTGTACTAGCTTTTATAAATACTTTGGCTTTTATAAATACTTTGGCTTTTATAAATACTTTAGCTTTTATAAATACTTTAGCTTTTATAAATACTTTAGTTTTTATAAATACTTTGGCTTTTATAAATACTTTGGCTTTTATAAATACTTTAGTTTTTATAAATACTTTGGCTTTTATAAATACTTTGGCTTTTATAAATACTTTGGCTTTTATAAATACTTTAGCTTTTAGAAATACTTTAGCTTTTAGAAATACTTTGGCTTTTATAAATACTTTAGCTTTTATAAATACTTTGGCTTTTATAAATACTTTCGCTTTTATAAATACTTTAGCTTTTATAAATACTTTGGCTTTTATAAATACTTTAGCTTTTATTAATACTTTAGCTTTTATAAATACTTTGGCTTTTATAAATACTTTAGCTTTTATAAATACTTTAGCTTTTATAAATACTTTGGCTTTTATAAATACTTTAGTTTTTATAAATACTTTGGCTTTTATAAATACTTTAGCTTTTATAAATACTTTGGCTTTTATAAATACTTTAGCTTTTATAAATACTTTAGCTTTTAGAAATACTTTGGCTTTTATAAATACTTTAGCTTTTATAAATACTTTAGCTTTTATAAATACTTTAGCTTTTATAAATACTTTGGCTTTTATAAATACTTTAGCTTTTATAAATACTTTAGCTTTTAGAAATACTTTAGCTTTTATAAATACTTTGGCTTTTATAAATACTTTAGCTTTTATAAATACTTTAGCTTTTATAAATACTTTGGCTTTTATAAATACTTTCGCTTTTATAAATACTTTAGCTTTTAGAAATACTTTAGCTTTTATAAATACTTTGGCTTTTATAAATACTTTAGCTTTTATAAATACTTTAGCTTTTATAAATACTTTAGCTTTTGTAAATACTTTAGCTTTTGTAAATACTTTAGCTTTTATAAATACTTTGGCTTTTATAAATACTTTGGCTTTTATAAATACTTTCGCTTTTATAAATACTTTAGCTTTTATAAATACTTTAGCTTTTGTAAATACTTTGGCTTTTATAAATACTTAAGCTTTTATAAATACTTTAGCTTTTGTAAATACTTTGGCTTTTATAAATACTTAAGCTTTTGTAAATACTTTAGCTTTTATAAATACTTTAGCTTTTGTAAATACTTTGGCTTTTATAAATACTTTGACATTTTTGTAAAGTGTGACGATGTGTGAAAGTTCAAATTCCGCTGGCTGCAAAGAGCTTCAGTTAGGCTTGAACAGCACTTCTCAGCTTCTCAGGTATTTACCATCCTGTAAAAGGTGGTAAATCTGTATTATATTACAGATTTATATACAGTAAATATATTGTTAACATCTCATTGAGAGACACTATATGAACACTCCATGTGTCATAGCTCCATATGAACTTTTCTGGGTTAGGGTTTGACACAGTCCAAGTAAAAGTGTAAATGTGTAAAAGTGTAAATGTATCAGTAAAGCTGAGCTGAAGTGGGTTTCCACTGCTGGATCACTTGTACCACACAGTCTTCCATCTTGAAGTGACCTCTATTGTAATTTGCATGATCAGCTTTAGCCTCAGACTTCATTTGTTTGTGTGTGCACAGTCCGGTGAAATAAGATGCCCCCAGTGAATGTGCAGATAATTAGACGAGGATGTGGTGTTTACTCCGCCAGTGTGCCGTTTAACAGAGCTACTTACTGATAAAAGTTAGGATTACATGAGGAAAATGGTGGTAAATCTGGCCATTTGTCACTTTTAAACACACAAATCATCCATTTTCATCAGCTTTTTGAGTTCAGCGTTTCTCCAGCATGCACACGTGCACAACACAGCAGGGTGCACAGTGCCATCATATCTGAAATGATGTAAACTATGTGTTCAACAGACTGCAAGTCCTCAAAGTCTATTCAGTGTGTGGAGCAGTAATCCTGTGAAACAATACCAACAAAACAGACTTGAAAAAAGAGAACAAAGTGATTTCCCTAGCAGTTAAGGCTGTGGCTCTATTGTGTTTGCTCCTGTTACTCAGACCTTGGCCTTTCTCTAGGGCCAGGCTTGGTCCGGGGCCAGGATTTGCATGCCAAGGGCTACTTGATTTAGAAGCTCTCCGGATTCTCACAACCAGACATGCAAAACCAACGGTGGACCACTTCAAATGGCAGATATGCACCGTCAGCACAGGTGCACTACTGTCCACGCAGTAACTCCCACCCCCACCCGGTTATGAAAATGAGTGCTGTGATTTCCCTGGGACACTTTCCTTGCAGTGTGTCGAGGGAGAAGCTTCTAGTAAGGAGGGCCGACTGACATATTGGTCAGAAGTAGTTTCATTTGCCAGCATTATAGGGTGAGATTTATCCAGCATAAGTCAACAAATACAACCAAAGAAGAAGAAGATTGTGACAATTCAAAGGATGCCAAGGTCTTTCCTTGTGAAAAAGAAACATGGAGCATGTGGCGCATGGCAGTGGAAAGAACCGGAGCTCCACGAATGGAAAGAACAGAACAAAACAGGTGAACTTCTATCGTTTTCCTTTGGCTGCAAAAGCTGTTTTATCCACCTGTTTTACTTTGGTTTGAGAGATCAGAAGTAGCATAGAGTGCTAGTTAACTACATCATACACCGTATGTTGTATATATATATCTATATATAATATATATAGATATATATATTAGGGCTGGGCAGCGATTAAAATGTTTAATCTAATTAATCACATGATTTCCCTGATTAATCACGATTAATCTCATTAGTACGCAGAATCCAAAAATGAATCCAAAAGTAGCGTATAGCTTTTAGCATTTAGCTTTATTTTAAATGTGCTGCCATATGAATGAAAGTGCCACAACATTTGTCGTGCAAACACACTTTTAACATCAGCATCTTTCTGTAGTTTTTATGTAGAAGCCTCGCTCCACTGTCTGTTTCCTTGAATGACTTGCTGCTATCAGTTGTGTGTTTTGCCTTTAAGTGATATTTTAGACTGGAACTACTACGCTGAGAAGACAATTCAACTTGGCAGTGTTTACAGATGACTTTGGTTCTGTCGACTCCGCCGTCTGGAAGAACTTTTTTTTTTAAATATTTTTTCTGGGCTTTTTATGCCTTTAATGATAGGACAGTTGGAGAGAGACAGGAAGCAGGGGGCAGAGAGAGGGGGAAGACCGGGGCCAGCTGCAGCGAGGACTGTAGCCTCTGTACATGGGGCGCCTGCTCAACCCACTACGCCACCGACCGCCCCATGTCTGGAAGAACTTTAAAATGAAAATGGCCGAGTAAAAGTTCCGTACCCTTCTCCATGTTTGGTGGATCCGCCGATTACTTTCTTTTCCGGTTCCACAGCAGACAGCAACAGACTTTTACAAAATAAAAGCCTATAAAACGGGTGGTTTGTGGCGTAGTGGGTATAGCAGACGTCCCATGTACAGAGGCTATAGTCCTCGCTGCAGCTGGCCCCGGTTCGAGTTCCACATCAGACGGCCCTGTGCTGCGTGTTGTTCCCCCTCTCTCTGCCCCCTGCTTCCTGTCTCACTTTCCATTAAAGGCACAAAAGCCCCAAAAAACTATTATTTTAAAATAATAATTTAAATAATTAAATAATAATTTAAAAAATATTATTTTAAAAGAATAAAATAATAATTTCTTATTATTATTATTTAAAAAAATAATTTTTTTTTTCCGCGATAAAATAATTATCGGCGTTAAATAATCAATGCGTTAACGCGATAATAACGAGTTAACTTGCCCAGCCCTAATATATATAATAATAATGACATTATTACAGTATCTTTGTGTTTTGTACTTTAGTTATTTTAAATGTAAATGATTGTTTCTATAACCTTTTCTTAGTCAGTGAAAATACTGTGGAGCAGATAACCTCCAATTCCAACACCCAGAAGCCTCCTCCTGTGCTTCAGCCAGCAGGAACCTCAGCAGGAACCTCAGCAGGAACCTCAGCAGGAACCTCAGCAGGAGCCTCAGCAGGAACCTCAGCAGGAACCTCAGCAGGAGCCTCAGCAGGAACCTCAGCAGGAGCCTCAGCAGGAGCCTCAGCAGGAACCTCAGCAGGAGCCTCAGCAGGAACCTCAGCAGGAGCCTCAGCAGGAGCCTCAGCAGGAACCTCAGCAGGAACCTCAGCAGGAACCTCAGCAGGAACCTCAGCAGGAGCCTCAGCAGGAACCTCAGCAGGAGCCTCAGCAGGAGCCTCAGCAGGAACCTCAGCAGGAACCTCAGCAGGAACCTCAGCAGGAATTATTGTGCCAGTGCCACTGACCGGGTCAGGAGGACCAGGGCCAAATACGAGACCAGACTGGTCCAAAATCATGCTCCGGGGCTCCCTGTACTATCCCGGTGCGTTAGCCCATATCAGCAGAGCAAAGGTAGGGTCAGGCTTCTTTAATGCCCTCTTACGCATAACATCCAGGTTTTTGGCTCCTGTAAACTACGTATTGATTTCTGGCCATGCTGCCATCAGCGTGAGTGCTGTGAACAAGCAGGGAAAAACCAAGAAGAGGCCTTTTAACAGGAGACAGATGAGAATGAACAACATATGGTGGAAGCAGCTTAGCATTTTATACAGCGAGAGCAGGTGTGAAAGCGGAGGCACCACCTCTGCTGACTGGCTTCTGAAAAGAGAATACAACAATTATCTCAAAGATCGAGATAAAAAAAAGTTAAAGGAGTGTTAAAAGAAAAGAAAAGAAACATCGATAGGAGGTGGGTGGTGGGCAAGGATGGAGATAATGACCTGGAGTAGATAAAAGCCATGAATATCCTCACCACTGGTGTAAGAGGCCATCAGATATTAAACCCCCCCCTGGGAGGGGGGCAGCTCAGTGAGCAAAGCAGGAATAAGTCCTGAAGGCAAAGTTTGTCCTGTAGGCTGAATATCTTTTCTTGCCTAAATCTTTTTGAAATGTTTTTACTCTCAACGAGCTCGGGCTGTTTTTGAATCTATTTCCCCCCATTGAGAATCCAATCTGAAGACTGACTTTAGAACTGGAACAATTCATTAAGTCATTTGAATAACTTGATTACAAAAGCGTCCTCCATGCAAATGATTTGTTGTGCTTTGTTTAATCCACGTACTGCTCAGTGGTCACATGGAGAATTATTACTGTCACTCTGTCATAACAATTCAGTTTGATTCAGAGAAAACAGTGAAGGGAAATCAGAGAAGTCTGGGGCCGTGTCCAACAAAAGAAAAGCAGAATACCTTCCAGTTTATCCACTGTAAAACAGAAGTAGTTTACCACCAAAACAAGACATCACTCAGTGGGGTCACATGGCACTGAAAGGATCGGATTATTGGCTAAATTACAATCAGACTGAGTTATTAAGTGCATGTAGACACCTTAATCTGACTAAGAATTGGATCGGATCGGATTCAGACCCCGAGATAACTGGGTTGAAAGTCACTCTAAACCTGCTTGTAGACGCTGAAGCACGTGGTGAATCAGACTTTGCGTTCTGCGCATGCTCCAGATGTTTTCCCGGGGTCGTGACCCGGAAGTCAAAGGAGACGATATTCCTGTTGTTGTCGCCGTCAGAAAGAAAGAAACAACGCGATGGAGAATGCTCCGTTGGGCATCGAGTATGTGCAACAAGCAGCTCATCACAGACCAAATGTAGAGGGACGTAGCTTCATCTGGCTCTGCGTTCTCCATCTTTCTCCAATGCCTGAGTTTGCTGTTGTTGTTGGTGGTGAAGAGGTCAACAGGAAGTGGCTCTATTAGCAACAGCTGGAATGGGTACAGCGCCACCTATCATACCGGGGTATGACACGCTTTGTGCCTCTGATCCGAGTCATTCAGCCCCATATATCCAAGGAGAATTACCCTGGCTCAGCTCAGTCTGATTGTAATTTAGCCAATAATCTGATCCTTTCAGCGCCATGTGACCCCACTGAGTGATTCAGCAGAAAGGCCCAAGTCCATGCATCCAGGTCACTGTGCCGAACCGACACAAAGTAACATGTAATGCTGGGATTATACCTCTATTCTAAAACCCCACCACAGACTTAAACCCAGCTGGGTTCTCTTCATGTAGAGCTTGACATGTTCTCGTTGTGCATGTGTTGGTTTACTTCAGATACTCCGGCTTCCTCCAGCGGCAGGCATTTTAAGCCAGTTAGTGGTTCTAAATTGATGCTAGGAGTTAGTGTGACTGTGCATATGTTTTTTGGTCGAGTTAGTTTCTCTTTAAATGGAGAAAACAGAGAGCAGAGGGAGGAGAGATGCATCATGGGAGCTCCCCCAGCAGGCTGGGCCTATGGCAGCTTAACTATGGGATGTTTCAGGCTCACCTGAGCCATCCCTAACTATAAGCTTTATCAAAAAGGAAAGAAGAAATTTCCCATTCACAAATATACAAAGAAAAAAACAAGATTTTATTTATTCCATTATGACTTTTTACTTTATTTAAATCCGTAGCACTTTGAGATTTCTATGTGTGTGTGTCCCTTCCAGCCCCGTGCGCGCTCCACGGCCATCTCCGGTGACTTTGTGTGCTCGGCGTGCCAGAAGATCTTCCCCCTGCAGCGCATGCTGACCCGCCACCTGAAGTGCCACAGCCTGGTGAAAAGACATCCCTGTCGATTCTGTGGCAAAGGGTTCAACGATACCTTTGACCTCAAGAGGCACATGCGAACACACACAGGTCAGGAATATCTACTGCCCCCTAGAGGTTCCTCTATAAATGGGTCACTCTTTGGTATGTGATTCAACTTTAGTTTACAGGTTTGGGTAAAGAAACAGTAAAGAAAATTCATTAAAAAATATGTAACTTTCTCTTTTTACTGTAAAGTGTCTCTCAGATGAAAGGAAATCCTGGGCCTCTACTTTTTTTAATGTGTTTGCTTATCCTCGTAGGTTAATGAAATGCTTCTGTGTTTTGTCTCAGCTTTTGTCCAATAAATGATGACACAGAGTAATATATCATGTGTTGCTCATCTGAGGTCGTATCTGCTTCATTTTCAGACCTGTAAAGATGAGAAGTTGTTTTTTGGTATGTCTTGATATGGAAAACATTATAATTGAAAGAGAGTGGACCTTTTTCATATGACTTTAGAGTCTAGAGCAAAGGACAAATTAAGGACAAATCTTCAGACTTTAACTGCAGAATGTAAGACTATTTCATTGTATCTGTTATATTATTATTTCTCTCCCCTCTGACATCCTTGGTTGCAAACTTTGTAAGGCTGTATGACCAACCTGAACATGCACAGGAGGAAGAAACCTTTGTGTCTCCCTGCTGCAGGTATCCGTCCCTACAAGTGTGAGCTGTGTGAGAAAGCTTTCACACAACGCTGCTCTCTTGAGTCCCATATGAGGAAGATTCATGGGGTTCTTCAACAGTACGCCTACCGCCAGAGACGCTCCAAGATCTTTGTGTGCGAGGACTGTGGCTATACTTCCAGCCGCCCTGATGAGTACTTCGTCCATGTGAGACAGCGTCATCCAGGTAGTCCTGCGCTCCGCAGGTACTATCGCCGCCAAGCCCACGAGAACAGCAGCTTCACAGCAGTAGATCCTAAACTCAACTACCTGTTGTACTCAAACCCAACATACTACATGTAGGGCTCACCCTACTATGCAGCCTCATTCAATTGTACGTATTCCATGTAGACCACTTAAAACAATGTTCTGTAATTACATTTATACCCTTTCTATGTTTAGCCAGCACTTTGTATTTTCAGTGAATGTTTCCAATTAAGTCTGTGTCTTAAGAAAATAAAGTTTCTGACATGGTTTTCATGTCTATGTGGTTGTTGAAACTATACTTTATTACTGCCATTTAGGACGAGCACAAGTGAGTAAGTCGGGCTAAACTTGCCTTGAGACGTGAAGTGGTTGTGTCCTGCAACAATGCCCAGAATGTTGGGCTGAATGGTGAATAAAAATAAATATCATATACAAACATTTTATTGACAACAGAAAAAATATCAAATGTTGAAACAGAGACATTTTACTATTTAATGAAAAATATCAGGTGGGGTGGGTGCGAGGAAGGATGCGGATGCAGAATCTTTCATAAACAGAACTTGATTTATTTTCAAAAAAAAGATTTCAACAAAAAGTGCGGCTGAGCCGGATACCAAAAACTAAACTGTGACAAAAACAAAACATGACTATGACTATGAATAAGAAAGGTACTTAACTTTGGAGTGACGATTGACAAGTGACGAGTGAGGATCTGGCTAAGTGCTCTGTTAGGAAAATATCTTACAATGAGATCTTTAAGATATGATGGAGCTCGGTCATTAAGAGCTTTATATGTTAGGAGAAGAATTGTAACTTTATGCCATGCTGTCTTGCAGCATCCCATCATAATAAAATAGCTTCTTAAAGAAGAACAAAGTCTGCTATATAAAAGACAATGGGCCTCATGCAACAACAATTCGTACGAACAGATTTGTTCTTAAATCGCCCGTACGAGTGATTTAAGAGAATTTGCGCATTCACCAATTTTTCATATTTTACGTTTTCTTTCAGGTACGAACAGAATTTACGAGTGATCCAGACCTGTCATAGAAGGTTCATAAAATAGTCCGCTGTTATTCCAATCAAGTTTGCTTGACTAATGGATTGTATTTAATTACTTTGAAGCAATCATAAATAAATATACATTATACCCCATAATGATGCTGACATTATTCTGTTTGACTTACATTATGCACTAATTGAAGGTTAATTTGACTCTGTATATAACAAGGTCAATGGGAACCGTAACCACTTTTGTAACCTTGCTACTTTTGGATGCCTTAGCGCGTCAGGCTCTTGGAAGAGAGCGTGTGTTCCGAGACCGTGTAGATATCCATGGCTGACATCGCGATTTATTTTGCCAAGGACTGTGCTGCTGCAAATATGCAGCTTGCTAGAGCCACGACTCCAGAGAGAAACACGCTGATCAAACCCAATTCCACCACACGTCCAGGTCCTCACCACCTTGAATTTTGCTTGGATTGCTTCCCATTTCTTCGCTTTAGCAGGTCCCATAATTCCACTGCTGACACTGCTAAAAATGACAGATTTTCCTTTCTGGATCTCTGAAAGCAGAACTTCAGTCTCAGAGCCCCTAAAGTTGTTCCTTTTGTGCCTTGATGCCATTCTCATGACTCAACACTTCCTGGCACAGGAGAGAGGAAGCACAGCCTTATATGGTGTAATTTTGGGCGTGGAGTATGCAAATCTACTATCCTCGTGCACTTAAATACGCACGGGTGGCATTCATCATTTACGCAGGTCGTTTACACACTTTTTCCCAAGTTGAATCTGACGTGTCGTGTTCATACGAGACCTTCATACGAAAAAAGTGAGAAAAGAGAAATTTAGAATAAATATACGAAAATATTCTGGCATGAGGCCCAATGTGTGATTTATACCAAAATCCCAAATCTTCACTTTTACACTAAATTCTGCTATATTTTAAAATAAATCTAAACAAAAACAAAACTCTTTTGTTTCTTCCCTGACATCTTTAAATCTGAAAAACTACACAAACGGTTAAAAAAAACAGGCAAACGTTCCTCTGTTCGTCCTCTTTAGGCTGGGTACTCCAACGAACACTTTAATCTGCAAGTATTGATCTTTTACGAATACTTGGGAAAGTAAAGTAACTAATAAAATATTGAAATAAATGAAGATATTACCTGATGATGATCCTGACGGTTATCTTCTACCTTGCCTACAACTTCTGCACAGATTCAGAGCATAGGTTAGTCCGCTGTGCATTCTACGTCAGGGACGGTGCTCAGCATACAGCTGTACGGGGGCCCAGGCCCCCAGCCAGAACACCACCACCAACACTGCCTTACTGTATACAGAAAATGAGCCTGTACTGGATGTATAAGAACATTTATTAAAATTTTTCATGAACCTCAACAGGTCTAACAGAGCTATAGGCTAACTAAGCAAATAAAAACACTTTTGAGTTCAGACATTAGCTTTTCAGTTCCTCCTTCTGTAACACATCAAACATAATCGAGTCAGCCTTTTACAAGAGGAAATACTACTCATGGAGGGGTTAGGTCTCTTTCCTTTCTATTTTTGTTTTGTTTGGAGCTGGTGGTGGGCACGTGATGTGCAGCTGTCACCATGGCAACTGTGACGCCACCTCCGGTCCTCGGGTTGGCGCGAGTTTTGATGATCCACCTGAGTTTGTGACTCGGTCACCACGCCTGGGCTGGAGTGCGGCCTATCCGGACCGTGTCCGAGGACGCCACGGACATCTGACCGGTGAGCTCAGCTGCACCTCTGTCCACCAGCCAGCTCGCTGTTTTCTTTCCTTTCATATCTTTACGTTGTTTGTTGTCTCGCATAACATTACTAAAACACACAGTATGCCCAGTGTTACAACTTTCAACAGATCAACAGATACTAAATAATGAACAATATTTCAGTCCAGGTACTGAACATGTTTTAATCTTACTGTAGCACAGTCAATAAATACTTCTACAAGAGGGAATATTGTAAAATAAAAAGCTAAAATCTTAAATTAAGAGTACCTGATAATGTCTGATAAGTTATTCCCCTGATTGAGAAGCCTTTTAAACTAGCCTACCCACTTTCTACCCATTTATCTTGCTCTAACTTATATAAGTTTACTTATTAAGCAGCAAACTGTACCGCCTGCTAAACGGTCAATGACTTCCCTGAGCCTGACTTTACCAAGCTGATCCCTTTCAACTGATCCCCATCAGGGAGCCGTGGAAGTACACCATCCGCTCACCGGTTCACTGGTTTCCGTTTGCTGGACCGTTTGGTTCGTCCTCACCACTGCAGACACGTTCTACAGGAGCCGCCCCGGCTGTCCAGCATCGCTCAAATCCTTTCCTGTTCTCATGCACATTAACTTTACTGATGCCTAACATGTCCAATCACTGCCACAGGCCAATGGAACCAGTTCATCCATATTTTTCACTCCACCTGTCACACGGGGTCAGTCATGTAATGATGCATAAAATCCAGCTTCCCCATCGGACACTGGAGGGCGCATTCTTAACTGTGTGGGACTAAAAACTTTCTGTACCTGATCTGAGGAGCCCAGGGCCTTCAAATCACATTAGGGGATCATTCCTGATGGCACACTGACAAGGATCATAAGTTTCCACCCCAGATTTAGCTTCATCCAGAGTATGGATTGTTTTCCCCGGAGAATAGGCACGATAATGCTCATCATTCTATGGCTGATTCCCGTAGATACGTGATAAAAACATTTCTCCATTAAAGACAGACATAGCTGGAGTTATTTGGAGAAAAACCTGTGACGTCAGTCATGAAGTTAGATCATCTCCACAACGTGATGTATTTGTCCAGCCAAGACTGCTCTGCTGCTAATCTCTGGACTGAGCCGCTGCTGCTGCACATGTTGTCTGTAACTGAGGGTGACACTAAGCCCGCCAGCTTCTACTTGAATGCCCAGGTACGTCACTCCATGTCACATTGTGGGAAAGTCATGGGAGGGGAAATAAACACAGAAGGAGGATAGATGCTGATGGAAGAACGGCAGCTAAGCCTGTGAGCGACAGAGAGAAGAAAGGAGGCAGCAGCACAGAGAGGTTGACTTTCATCCAGTTCTGTTGGAATATTCTCTTATTTTTGTCGGGTTGAGCTGTGTTCCTGCCTCGCACGGGTAAGCTGAGACACTCAAACACAGCAGCTACTTTCTAAAGAGGCGTTTCACACATCAGAATGACCTCGTCCAACAGGTCGACATGTTTCATTCGCTCAAAAATGATGTCAAACAAGATCCATTTAACAGAAGGGACCTCGTTCCTCAAAGGGAACTCTTTAAGAGCCTGAGTGCACACATTCACATATATCATATATTCATATATCACATGTCACTCACCACCCCAACTCATCAGCTCACTATGATTAAACTGTATGATTAATCTGTGTGAGAGGACTCACTGTAACTGTACAGCTGAACACTGATATTACCTGTGATGCAGAGCAGAAAACACATGTGTGCATGAGGAGCTACATCAATATGCTGAGTCATTAAAAAGGGCCGACCTATGCAACATACACTCCTAAAACGTGAGCAGCACATATTCCCTGCATTTCCACCTGCTCTCACCCTTCCCTTCACCTTGGGCCTGAGGGATTCTGAGTTGATGAAGCCTTTCATCTCATTAAGAACTTATCTGCAGATTACCGCACATATAGATTAAAAATAGATTAAAGCAATAATAGAGACTCTTAGCTTGTGCCACCCCATCCCCATACTTCAGTTTACACTCAAGTTTATTTCACTGATGTACTTCCTGTCTCCAGGGTTAGGGTTAACCCTTTATTAACCCTTTATTAACCCATTCCAGAGCTCCAACCTGCCTTTCTGTGATTATAGTTTCCAGCTGTAGTTCAGGTGTACAGCAGAGTCAGCAGGTTTCAGTTCACCGTGTGCGTGTGTGTGTGTGTGTGTGTGTGTTACAGTATGAACACCGTTCTCACTCAAGTCGAATCTCAGATGGAGGACAACCCGGTTCAGAGAAGAGGCAGCAGAGCTTATCAGGTATAACTTTCACTCTGATTAGAGCTGTGAACTTCCTTAAATGTATCGTCTCAATAACTGATCATTTGGATCCTTTGGATCATTTGGGTCATTTGGGTCGTTTGGGTCGTTTGGATCGTTTGGATCATCTGGATCGTTTGGATCATCTGGATCCTTTGGATCGTTTGGATCCTTTGGGTCATTTGGATCCTCTGGATCGTTTGGATCATCTGGATCATTTGGATCGTTTGGATCGTTTGGATCGTTTGGGTCATTTGGGTCATCTGGATCATTTGGATCATCTGGATCCTTTGGATCATTTGGATAATTTGGGTCCTTTGGATCCTTTGGATCATCTGGATCATTTGGATCATCTAGATCATCTGGATCGTTTGGATCCTTTGGATCCTTTGGATCATCTGGATCGTTTGGATCATCTGGATCGTTTGGATCATCTGGATCATTTGGATCATCTGGATCCTTTGGATCGTTTGGATCATTTGGGTCCTTTGGATCCTTTGGATCATCTGGATAATTTGGATAATCTGGATCATCTGGATCCTTTGGATCATTTGGGTCCTTTGGATCCTTTGGAACATCTGGATCATTTGGATCATCTGGATCATTTGGATCATCTGGATCGTTTGGATCATCTGGATCCTTTGGATCGTTTGGATCCTTTGGATCCTTTGGGTCATTTGGATCCTTTGGATCCTTTGGATCCTTTGGATCCTTTGGGTCATTTGGATCCTTTGGATCATTTGGGTCATTTGGATCCTTTGGATCATTTGGATCCTTTGGGTCCTTTGGATCGTTTGGGTCCTTTGGATCCTTTGGGTCATTTGGATCCTTTGGATCCTTTGGATCCTTTGGGTCATTTGGATCCTTTGGATCATTTGGATCCTTTGGATCCTTTGGGTCATTTGGATCGTTTGGATCATTTGGATCGTTTGGGTCATTTGGATCCTTTGGATCCTTTGGGTCCTTTGGATCATTTGGGTCATTTGGGTCGTTTGGATCGTTTGGATCGTTTGAATCCTCTGGATCGTTTGGATCATCTGGATCCTTTGGATCCTTTGGATCATTTGGATCATTTGGGTCCTTTGGATCCTTTGGATCATCTGGATCATTTGGATCATGTGGATCATCTGGATCCTTTGGGTCCTTTGGATCGTTTGGATCATTTGGATCGTTTGGATCATCTGGATCGTTTGGATCATCTGGATCATTTGGATCATCTGGATCCTTTGGATCCTTTGGATCATTTGGGTCCTTTGGATCCTTTGGATCATCTGGATAATTTGGATAATCTGGATCATCTGGATCCTTTGGATCATTTGGGTCCTTTGGATCCTTTGGAACATCTGGATCATTTGGATCTTCTGGATCATTTGGATCATCTGGATCGTTTGGATCATCTGGATCCTTTGGATCGTTTGGATCCTTTGGATCCTTTGGGTCATTTGGATCCTTTGGATCCTTTGGATCCTTTGGATCATCTGGATCGTTTGGATCATCTGGATCGTTTGGATCATCTGGTTCATTTGGATCATCTGGATCCTTTGGATCCTTTGGATCATTTGGGTCCTTTGGATCCTTTGGATCATCTGGATAATTTGGATAATCTGGATCATCTGGATCCTTTGGATCATTTGGGTCCTTTGGATCCTTTGGAACATCTGGATCATTTGGATCATCTGGATCATTTGGATCATCTGGATCGTTTGGATCATCTGGATCCTTTGGATCGTTTGGATCGTTTGGATCCTTTGGATCCTTTGGATCGTTTGGATCCTTTGGATCCTTTGGATCATTTGGATCCTTTGGGTCCTTTGGATCCTTTGGGTCATTTGGATCCTTTGGATCCTTTGGATCCTTTGGGTCATTTGGATCGTTTGGATCATTTGGATCGTTTGGGTCATTTGGATCCTTTGGATCCTTTGGGTCATTTGGATCGTTTGGATCATTTGGATCGTTTGGGTCATTTGGATCCTTTGGATCCTTTGGGTCATTTGGATCCTTTGGATCATTTGGGTCATTTGGGTCGTTTGGATCGTTTGGATCGTTTGGATCCTCTGGATCGTTTGGATCATCTGGATCCTTTGGATCCTTTGGATCATTTGGATCATTTGGGTCCTTTGGATCCTTTGGATCCTTTGGATCATCTGGATCATTTTGATCATCTGGATCATCAGGATCCTTTGGGTCCTTTGGGTCCTTTGGGTCCTTTGGGTCCTTTGGATCCTTTGGAACATCTGGATCATTTGGATCTTCTGGATCATTTGGATCATCTGGATCGTTTGGATCATCTGGATCCTTTGGATCGTTTGGATCCTTTGGATCCTTTGGGTCATTTGGATCCTTTGGATCCTTTGGATCCTTTGGATCATCTGGATCATTTGGATCATCTGGATAATCTGGATCATCTGGATCCTTTGGGTCCTTTGGGTCCTTTGGATCGTTTGGATCATTTGGATCGTTTGGATCATCTGGATCGTTTGGATCATCTGGATCATTTGGATCATCTGGATCCTTTGGATCCTTTGGATCATTTGGGTCCTTTGGATCCTTTGGATTCTTTGGATCATCTGGATAATTTGGATAATCTGGATCATCTGGATCCTTTGGATCATTTGGGTCCTTTGGATCCTTTGGAACATCTGGATCATTTGGATCATCTGGATCATTTGGATCATCTGGATCATTTGGATCATCTGGATCGTTTGGATCATCTGGATCCTTTGGATCGTTTGGATCCTTTGGATCCTTTGGGTCATTTGGATCCTTTGGATCCTTTGGATCCTTTGGATCATCTGGATCCTTTGGATCATCTGGATCATTTGGATCATCTGGATCGTTTGGATCATCTGGATCATTTGGATCATCTGGATGCTTTGGATCCTTTGGATCATTTGGGTCCTTTGGATCCTTTGGATCATCTGGATAATTTGGATAATCTGGATCATCTGGATCCTTTGGATCATTTGGGTCCTTTGGATCCTTTGGAACATCTGGATCATTTGGATCATCTGGATCATTTGGATCATCTGGATCGTTTGGATCATCTGGATCCTTTGGATCGTTTGGATCCTTTGGATCCTTTGGATCCTTTGGATCGTTTGGATCGTTTGGATCCTTTGGATCATTTGGATCCTTTGGGTCCTTTGGATCCTTTGGATCATCTGGATCCTTTGGATCATTTGGGTCCTTTGGATCATTTGGATCATCTGGATCATTTGGATCATCTGGATCATTTGGATCATCTGGATCGTTTGGATCATCTGGATCCTTTGGATCGTTTGGATCCTTTGGATCCTTTGGGTCATTTGGATCCTTTGGATCCTTTGGATCCTTTGGATCATCTGGATCGTTTGGATCATCTGGATCGTTTGGATCATCTGGATCATTTGGATCATCTGGATCCTTTGGATCCTTTGGATCATTTGGGTCCTTTGGATCCTTTGGAACATCTGGATCATTTGGATCATCTGGATCATTTGGATCATCTGGATCGTTTGGATCGTTTGGATCCTTTGGATCCTTTGGATCGTTTGGATCCTTTGGATGCTTTGGATCATTTGGATCCTTTGGGTCCTTTGGATCCTTTGGGTCATTTGGATCCTTTGGATCCTTTGGATCCTTTGGGTCATTTGGATCGTTTGGATCATTTGGATCGTTTGGGTCATTTGGATCCTTTGGATCCTTTGGGTCATTTGGATCCTTTGGATCATTTGGGTCATTTGGGTCGTTTGGATCGTTTGGATCGTTTGGATCCTCTGGATCGTTTGGATCATCTGGATCCTTTGGATCCTTTGGATCATTTGGATCATTTGGGTCCTTTGGATCCTTTGGATCCTTTGGATCATCTGGATCATTTGGATCATCTGGATCATCTGGATCCTTTGGGTCCTTTGGGTCCTTTGGGTCCTTTGGGTCCTTTGGATCCTTTGGAACATCTGGATCATTTGGATCTTCTGGATCATTTGGATCATCTGGATCGTTTGGATCATCTGGATCCTTTGGATCGTTTGGATCGTTTGGATCCTTTGGGTCATTTGGATCATCTGGATAATCTGGATCATCTGGATCCTTTGGGTCCTTTGGGTCCTTTGGATCGTTTGGATCATTTGGATCGTTTGGATCATCTGGATCGTTTGGATCATCTCGATCATTTGGATCATCTGGATCCTTTGGATCCTTTGGATCATTTGGGTCGTTTGGATCCTTTGGATCCTTTGGATCATCTGGATAATTTGGATAATCTGGATCATCTGGATCCTTTGGATCATTTGGGTCCTTTGGATCCTTTGGAACATCTGGATCATTTGGATCATCTGGATCATTTGGATCATCTGGATCGTTTGGATCATCTGGATCCTTTGGATCGTTTGGATCATTTGGATCCTTTGGGTCATTTGGATCCTTTGGATCCTTTGGATCCTTTGGGTCATTTGGATCCTTTGGATCATTTGGGTCATTTGGTTCCTTTGGATCCTTTGGATCCTTTGGGTCCTTTGGATCCTTTGGGTCATTTGGATCCTTTGGATCCTTTGGATCCTTTGGGTCATTTGGATCCTTTGGATCATTTGGGTCATTTGGATCCTTTGGATCATTTGGATCCTTTGGATCCTTTGGGTCATTTGGATCGTTTGGATCATTTGGATCGTTTGGGTCATTTGGATCCTTTGGATCCTTTGGGTCATTTGGATCCTTTGGATCATTTGGGTCATTTGGATCATCTGGATCATCTGGATCATCTGGATCCTTTGGGTCATTTGGATCCTTTGGGTCATTTGGGTCATTTGGGTCATCTGGATCATTTGGGTCCTTTGGATCCTTTGGATCATCTGGATCATTTGGATCATCTGGATCATCTGGATCCTTTAGGTCCTTTGGATCATTTGGGTCCTTTGGATCCTTTGGATTGTTTGGATTGTTTGGATTGTTTGGATCATCTGGATCCTTTGGATCCTTTGGGTCATTTGGATCGTTTGGATCGTTTGGATCCTTTGGATCGTTTGGATCATCTGAATTCTTTGGATCCTTTGGATCCTTGGGGTCATTTGGATCATTTGGATCATTTGGATCCTTTTGATCATTTAGATCCATTGGATCCTTTGGATCCTTTGGATCATTTGGGTCATTTGGATCATTTGGATCCTTTGGATCCTTTGGATCCTTCGGGTCATTTGGATCATTTGGATCCTTTGGATCCTTTGGGTCATTTGGATTCTTTGGATCCTTCGGGTCATTTGGATCCTTTGGGTCATTTGGATCATCTGGATGGTCTGGATCATCTGGATCATCTGGATCCTTTGGGTCATTTGGGTCATTTGGATCCTTTGGGTCATTTGGGTCATTTGGGTCAACTGGATCGTTTGGATCATCTGGATCATCTGGATCATCTGGATGGTCTGGATCATCTGGATGGTCTGGATCATCTGGATCGTTTGGATCCTTTAGGTCATTTGGATCCTTTGGATCCTTTGGATCCTTTGGATTGTTTGGATTGTTTGGATCATCTGGATCCTTTGGATCCTTTGGATCCTTTGGGTCATTTGGATCGTTTGTATCGTTTGGATCCTTTGGATCGTTTGGATCATCTAGATTGTTTGGATCCTTTGGATCATCTGGATGGTCTGGATCATCTAGATTGTTTGGATCCTTTGGATCCTTTGGGTCATTTGGATCGTTTGGATCATTTGGATCCTTTGGATCCTTTGGAACCTTTGGGTCATTTGGATCGTTTGGATTGTTTGGATAATCTGGATCGTTTGGATCATCTGAATTCTTTGGATCCTTTGGATCCTTGGGGTCATTTGGATCTTTTGGATCCTTTTGATCATTTAGATCCTTTGGATCCTTTGGATCCTTTGGATCCTTTGGGTCATTTGGATCGTTTGGATCATTTGGATCCTTTGGGTCATTTGGATCCTTTGGATCGTTTTGATCATTTGGATCATTTGGATCGTTTGGATCGTTTGGATCATCTGGATCCGTTGGGTCATTTGGATCCTTTGGATCCTTTGGATCATCTGGATAATCTGGATGGTCTGGATCATCTGGATCGTTTGGATCCTTTAGGTCATTTGGATCATTTGGATCCTTTGGATCCTTTGGATCCTTTGGATTGTTTGGATTGTGTGGATCATCTGGATCCTTTGGATCCTTTGGGTCATTTGGATCGTTTCTATCGTTTGGATCCTTTGGATCGTTTGGATCATTTGGATCCTTTGGATCATCTGGATGGTCTGGATCATCTGGATTGTTTGGATCCTTTGGATCCTTTGGGTCATTTGGATCATTTGGATTCTTTGGATCCTTTGGGTCATTTGGATCGTTTGGATTGTTTGGATGATCTGGATCGTTTGGATCATCTGAATTCTTTGGATCCTTTGGATCCTTGGGGTCATTTGGATCATTTGGATCCTTTTGATCATTTAGATCCTTTGGATCCTTTGGGTCATTTGGATCGTTTGGATCATTTGGATCCTTTGGGTCATTTGGATCCTTTGGATCATTTTGATCAATCGGATCATTTGGATCGTTTGGATCGTTTGGATCATCTGGATCCTTTGGGTCATTTGGATCCTTTGGATCCTTTGGATCATCTGGATAATCTGGATGGTCTGGATCATCTGGATCCTTTGGGTCATTTGGGTCATTTGGATCCTTTGGGTCATTTGGGTCATTTGGGTCATTTGGATCCTTTGGATCCTTTGGATCATCTGGATCATCTGGATGGTCTGGATCATCTGGATCGTTTGGATCCTTTAGGTCATTTGGATCATTTGGATCCTTTGGATCCTTTGGATCCTTTGGGTCATTTGGATCGTTTGGATTGTTTGGATAATCTGGATCATTTGGATTATCTGAATTCTTTGGATCCTTTGGATCCTTGGGGTCATTTGGATCATTTGGATCCTTTTGATCATTTAGATCCTTTGGATCCTTTGGGTCATTTGGATCGTTTGGATCATTTGGATCCTTTGGGTCATTTGGATCCTTTGGATCGTTTTGACCATTTGGATCATTTGGATCGTTTGGATCGTTTGGATCGTTTGGATCGTTTGGATCATCTGGATCCTTTGGGTCATTTGGATCCTTTGGATCCTTTGGATCATCTGGATCATCTGGATGGTCTGGATCATCTGGATCATCTGGATCCTTTGAGTCATTTGGATCCTTTGGGTCATTTGGGTCATTTGGGTCATTTGGGTCATCTGGATCGTTTGGATCATCTGGATCGTCTGGATCATCTGGATGGTCTGGATCATCTGGATCGTTTGGATCCTTTAGGTCATTTGGATCATTTGGATCCTTTGGATCCTTTGGATTGTTTGGATTGTTTGGATTGTTTGGATCATCTGGATCCTTTGGATCCTTTGGGTCATTTGGATCGTTTGTATCGTTTGGATCCTTTGGATCGTTTGGATCGTTTGGATCATTTGGATCCTTTGGATCATCTGGATGGTCTGGATCATCTGGATTGTTTGGATCATCTGGATCCTTTGGATCCTTTGGGTCATTTGGATCGTTTGTATCCTTTGGATCCTTTGGATCATCTGGATGGTCTGGATCATCTGGATTGTTTGGATCCTTTGGATCCTTTGGGTCATTTGGGTCATTTGGATAATTTGGATAATTTGGATCATTTGGATCCTTTGGATCCTTTGGGTCATTTGGATCGTTTGGATTGTTTGCATAATCTGGATCATTTGGATCATCTGAATTCTTTGGATCCTTTGGATCCTTGGGGTCATTTGGATCATTTGGATCCTTTTGATCATTTAGATCCTTTGGATCCTTTGGGTCATTTGGATCGTTTGGATCATTTGGATCCTTTGGGTCATTTGGATCCTTTGGATCGTTTTGATCATTTGGATCATTCGGATCGTTTGGATCGTTTGGATCATCTGGATCCTTTGGGTCATTTGGATCCTTTGGATCCTTTGGATCATATGGATCATCTGGATGGTCTGGATCATCTGGATCATCTGGATCCTTTGAGTCATTTGGATCCTTTGGGTCATTTGGGTCATTTGGGTCATTTGGGTCATCTGGATCGTTTGGATCATCTGGATCGTCTGGATCATCTGGATGGTCTGGATCATCTGGATCGTTTGGATCCTTTAGGTCATTTGGATCATTTGGATCCTTTGGATCCTTTGGATTGTTTGGATTGTTTGGATTGTTTGGATCATCTGGATCCTTTGGATCCTTTGGGTCATTTGGATCGTTTGTATCGTTTGGATCCTTTGGATCGTTTGGATCGTTTGGATCATTTGGATCCTTTGGATCATCTGGATGGTCTGGATCATCTGGATTGTTTGGATCCTTTGGATCCTTTGGGACATTTGGGTCATTTGGATAATTTGGATAATTTGGATAATTTGGATAATTTGGATAATTTGGATCATTTGGATCCTTTGGATCCTTTGGATCCTTCGGGTCATTTGGATCATTTGGATCCTTTGGATCCTTTGGGTCATTTGGATCCTTTGGATCCTTCGGGTCATTTGGATCCTTCGGATCATCTTGATCATTTGTATCCTTTGGATCCTTTGGATCATCTGGATCCTTTGGGTCATTTGGGTCATTTGGATCCTTTGGGTCATTTGGGTCATTTGGGTCATCTGGATCGTTTGGATCATCTGGATCATCTGGATGGTCTGGATCATCTGGATCGTTTGGATCCTTTAGGTCATTTGGATCATTTGGATCCTTTGGATCCTTTGGATCCTTCGGATTGTTTGGATTGTTTGGATCATCTGGATCCTTTGGATCCTTTTGGTCATTTGGATCGTTTGTATCGTTTGTATCCTTTGGATCGTTTGGATCGTTTGGATCATTTGGATCCTTTGGATCATCTGGATGGTCTGGATCATCTGGATTGTTTGGATCCTTTGGATCCTTTGGGTCATTTCGGTCATTTGGATAATTTGGATCATTTGGATCCTTTGGATCCTTTGGAACCTTTGGGTCATTTGGATCGTTTGGATTGTTTGGATAATCTGGATCGTTTGGATCATCTGAATTCTTTGGATCCTTTGGATCCTTGGGGTCATTTGGATCATTTGGATCCTTTTGATCATTTAGATCCTTTGGATCCTTTGGAACCTTTGGATCATTTGGGTCATTTGGATCGTTTGGATCATTTGGATCCTTTGGGTCATTTGGATCCTTTGGATCGTTTTGATCATTTGGATCATTTGGATCGTTTGGATCGTTTGGATAATCTGGATCCGTTGGGTCATTTGGATCCTTTGGATCCTTTGGATCATCTGGATCATCTGGATGGTCTGGATCATCTGGATCGTTTGGATCCTTTAGGTCATTTGGATCATTTGGATCCTTTGGATTGTTTGTATTGTTTGGATCATCTGGATCCTTTGGATCCTTTGGGTCATTTGGATCGTTTCTATCGTTTGGATCCTTTGGATCGTTTGGATCATTTGGATCCTTTGGATCATCTGGATGGTCTGGATCATCTGGATTGTTTGGATCCTTTGGATCCTTTGGGTCATTTGGATCATTTGGATACTTTGGATCCTTTGGGTCATTTGGATCGTTTGGATTGTTTTGATGATCTGGATCGTTTGGATCATCTGAATTCTTTGGATCCTTTGGATCCTTGGGGTCATTTGGATCATTTGGATCCTTTTGATCATTTAGATCCTTTGGATCCTTTGGATCATTTGGATCATTTGGATCATTTGGATCATTTGGATCCTTTGGGTCATTTGGATCCTTTGGATCGTTTTGATCATTTGGATCATTTGGATTGTTTGGATCGTTTGGATCGTTTGGATCATCTGGATCCTTTGGGTCATTTGGATCCTTTGGATCCTTTGGATCATCTGGATCATCTGGATGGTCTGGATCATCTGGATCATCTGGATCATCTGGATCCTTTGGGTCATTTGGGTCATTTGGATCCTTTGCGTCATTTGGGTCATTTGGGTCATCTGGATCGTTTGGATCATCTGGATCATCTGGATGGTCTGGATCATCTGGATCGTTTGGATCCTTTAGGTCATTTCGATCATTTGAATCCTTTGGATCCTTTGGGTCATTTGGATCGTTTGGATCCTTTGGATCCTTTGGATCGTTTGGATCATTTGGATCCTTTGGATCATCTGGATGGTCTGGATCATCTGGATTGTTTGGATCCTTTGGATCCTTTGGGTCATTTGGGTCATTTGGATAATTTGCATCATTTGGATCCTTTGGATCCTTTGGAACCTTTGGGTCATTTGGATCGTTTGGATTGTTTGGATTGTTTGGATAATCTGGATCGTTTGGATCATCTGAATTCTTTGGATCCTTTGGATCCTTGGGGTCATTTGGATCATTTGGATCCTTTTGATCATTTAGATCCTTTGGATCCTTTGGATCCTTTGGATCATTTGGGTCATTTGGATCGTTTGGATCATTTGGATCCTTTGGGTCATTTGGATCCTTTGGATCGTTTTGATCATTTGGATCATTTGGATCGTTTGGATCGTTTGGATCATCTGGATCCGTTGGGTCATTTGGATCCTTTGGATCCTTTGGATCATCTGGATCATTTGGATGGTCTGGATCATCTGGATCGTTTGGATCCTTTAGGTCATTTGGATCATTTGGATCCTTTGGATCCTTTGGATCCTTTGGATTGTTTGGATTGTTTGGATCATCTGGATCCTTTGGATCCTTTGGGTCATCTGGATCGTTTGTATCCTTTGGATCCTTTGGATCGTTTGGATCATTTGGATCCTTTGGATCATCTGGATGGTCTGGATCATCTGGATTGTTTGGATCCTTTGGATCCTTTGGGTCATTTGGGTCATTTGGATAATTTGGATCATTTGGATCCTTTGGATCCTTTGGGTCATTTGGATCGTTTGGATTGTTTGGATAATCTGGATCATTTGGATCATCTGAATTCTTTGGATCCTTTGGATCCTTGGGGTCATTTGGATCATTTGGATCCTTTTGATCATTTAGATCCTTTGGATCCTTTGGATCCTTTGGGTCATTTGGATCGTTTGGATCATTTGGAACCTTTGGGTCATTTGGATCCGTTGGATCGTTTTGATCATTTGGATCATTTGGATCGTTTGGATCGTTTGGGTCATCTGGATCCTTTGGGTCATTTGGATCCTTTGGATCCTTTGGATCATCTGGATCATCTGGATCATCTGGATGGTCTGGATCATCTGGATCATCTGGATCCTTTGGGTCATTTGGATCCTTTTGGTGATTTGGGTCATTTGGGTCATCTGGATCGTTTGGATCATCTGGATCGTCTGGATCATCTCGATGGTCTGGATCATCTGGATCGTTTGGATCCTTTAGGTCATTTGGATCATTTGGATCCTTTTGATCCTTTGGATTGTTTGGATTGTTTGGATTGTTTGGATCATCTGGATCCTTTGGATCCTTTGGGTCATTTGGATCGTTTGTATCGTTTGGATCCTTTGGATCGTTTGGATCGTTTGGATCATTTGGATCCTTCGGATCATCTGGATGGTCTGGATCATCTGGATTGTTTGGATCCTTTGGATCCTTTGGGACATTTGGGTCATTTGGATAATTTGGATAATTTGGATCCTTTGGATCCTTTGGATCCTTCGGGTCATTTGGATCATTTGGATGCTTTGGATCCTTTGGGTCATTTGGATCCTTTGGATCCTTCGGGTCATTTGGATCCTTCGGATCATCTTGATCATTTGGATCCTTTGGATCCTTTGGATCATCTGGATCCTTTGGATCGTCTGGATCGTCTGGATCCTTTGGATCGTCTGGATCCTTTGGATCACGGATCCTTTGGATCCTTTGGATCGTTTGGATCGTTTGGGTCATTTGGGTCATTTGGATCCTTTGGATCTTTTGGATCCTTTGGATCGTTCGGATCGTCTGGATCAATTGGATCGGTTGGATAGTTTGGATCCTTTGGGTCATTTGGATCCTTTGGATCGTTTGGATCCTTTGAGTCATTTGGGTCATTTGGATCCTTTGGATCCTTTGGATCTTTTAGATCCTTTGGATCCTTTGGATCCTTTGGGTCATTTGGATCCTATGGATTTTTTGGATCCTTTGGATCGTTAGGATCGTCTGGATCCTTTGGATCGTTTGGATCGTTTGGGTCATTTGGGTCATTTGGATCCTTTTGATCTTTTGGATCTTTTGGATCGTTTGGATCGTTTGGATCGTTTGGATTGTTTGGATCCTTTGGGTCATTTGGGTCATTTGGATCCTTGGATCCTTTGGATCCTTAGGATCCTTTGGATCATCTGGATCATTTGGAACATTTGGGTAATTTGGGTCATTTGGATAATTTGGATCCTTCGGGTCATTTGGATAATTTGGATCCTTTGGGTCATTCGGGTCCTTTGGATCCTTTGGATCCTTTGGATCCTTTGGATCATTTGGATCATTTGGATCCTTTGAATCGTCTGGATCCTTTGGATCGTCTGGATCCTTTGGATCGTTTGGATCGTTTGGATCATTTGGATCCTTTGGGTCGTTTGGATCGTTTGGATCGTTTGGATCGTTTGGATCCTTTGGATCCTTTGGATCCTTTGGATCGTTTGGATCCTTTGGGTCATTTGGATCCTTTGGATCCTTTGGATCCTTTTTATCCTTTGGATCTTTTGGATCATCTGTATCGTTTGGATCATCTGGATCGTTTGGATCGTTTGGATAATCTGTATCCTTTGGATCCTTTGGGTCATTCGGTTCCTTTGGATCCTTTGGATCATTTGGATCATTTGGATCCTTTGGATCGTCTGGATCCTTTGGATCGTCTGGATCCTTTGGATCGTTTGGATCGTTTGGATCGTTTGGATCCTTTGGGTCGTTTGGATCGTTTGTATCGTTTGGATCCTTTGGATCCTTTGGATCCTTTGGATCCTTTGGGTCATTTGGATCCTTTGGATCCTTTGGATCCTTTGGATCCTTTGGATCTTTTGGATCATCTGGATGGTCTGGATCATCTGTATCGTTTGGATCATCTGGATCGTTTGGATCGTTTGGATCGTTTGGATCGTTTGGATCATCTGTATCCTTTGGATCCTTTGGGTCATTTGGATCCTTTGGACCATTTGGGTCGTTTGGATCATTTGGATCCATTGGGTAATTTGGATCCTTCGGGTCATTTGGATCCTTTGGATCCTTTGGATCCTTTGGATCATCTTGATCCTTTGGATCCTTTGGATCCTTCGGGTCATTTGGATCCTTTGGATCGTCTGGATCCTTTGGATCGTTTGGATCCTTTGGGTCATTCGGGTCATTTGGATCCTTTGGATCCGTTGGATCATCTGGATCATCTGGATCGTTTGGATCCTTTGGGTCATTTGGGTTATTTGGATAATTTGGATCCTTTGGATCCTTTGGATCCTTTGGATCTTCTTGATCATTTGGATCCTTTGGATCGTCTTGATCCTTTGGATCGTCTGGATCCTTTGGATAATCTGGATCGTTTGGATCGTTTGGATCGTTTGTATCGTTTGGATCCTTTGGATCCTTTGGATCCTTTGGATCCTTTGGGTCATTTGGATCCTTTGGATCCTTTGGATCCTTTGGATCTTTTGGGTCATCTGGATGGTCTGGATCATCTGTATCGTTCGGATCATCTGGATCGTTTGGATCGTTTGGATAATCTGTATCCTTTGGATCCTTTGGGTCATTCGGTTCCTTTGGATCCTTTGGATCCTTTGGATCCTTTGGATCATTTTGATCATTTTGATCTTTTGGATCGTCTGGATCCTTTGGATCGTTTGGATCGTTTGGATCGTTTGGATCCTTTGGGTCGTTTGGATCGCTTGGATCGTTTGGATCCTTTGGATCCTTTGGATCCTTTGGGTCATTTGGATCCTTTGGATCCTTTGGATCTTTTGGATAATCTGGATGGTCTGGATCATCTGTATCGTTTGGATCATCTGGATCGTTTGGATCGTTTGGATCGTTTGGATCATCTGTATCCTTTGGATCCTTTGGGTCATTTGGATCCTTTGGATCATTTGGGTCGTTTGGATCATTTGGATCCATTGGGTCATTTGGATCCTTCGGGTCATTTGGATCCTTCGGATCCTTTGGATCCTTTGGATCATCTTGATCCTTTGGATCCTTCGGGTCATTTGGATCCTTTGGATCCTCTGGATCCTTTGGATCGTCTGGATCCTTTGGATCGTTTGGATCCTTTGGGTCATTCGGGTCATTTGGATCCTTTGGATCCTTTGGATCATCTGGTTCATCTGGATCGTTTGGATCCTTTGGGTCATTTGGGTTATTTGGATAATTTGGATCCTTTGGATCCTTTGGATCATCTTGATCATTTGGATCCTTTGGATCGTCTTGATCCTTTGGATCGTCTGGATCCTTTGGATCGTCTGGATCGTTTGGATCGTTTGGATCCTTTGGGTCATTTGGATCCTTTGGATCCTTTGGATCATCTGGATGGTCTGGATCATCTGGATCATTTGGATCATCTGGATCATTTGGAGCCTTTGGATCGTCTTGATCGTTTGGATCGTTTGGATTGTTTGGATCCTTTGGATCCTTTGGATCCTTTGGGTCATTTGGATCCTTTGGATCCTTTGGATCCTTCGGGTCATTTGGGTCCTTTGGATCCTTTGGATCCTTTGGATCATCTTGATCATTTGGATCGTTTGGATGCTTTGGGTCATTTGGGTCATTTGGATCCTTTGGATCCTTTGGATCCTTCGGGTCATTTGGTTCCTTTGGATCCTTTGGATCCTTTGGATCCTTTGGATCATCTTGATCATTTGGATCCTTTGGATCGTCTTGATCCTTTGGATGGTCTGGATCCTTTGGATAGTCTGGATCGTTTGGATCGTTTGGATCATTTGGATCCTTTGGGTCATTTGGATCGTTTGGATCCTTTGGATCCTTTGGGTCATTTGGATCCTTTGATCATTTGGATCATTTGGGTCATTTGGATCGTTTGGATCGTTTAGATCGTTTGGATCGTTTGGATCGTTTGGATCATCTGGATCATCTGGATGGTCTGGATCATCTGGATCGTTTTGATCGTTTGGATCATCTGGATCGTTTGGATCGTTTGGATCCTTTGGATCGTCTGGATGGTTTGGATCATCTGGATCGTTTGGATCGTTTGGATTGTTTGGATCGTCTGGATCGTTTGGATCGTTTGGATCGTTTTAATCGTTTGGATCCTTTGGATCGTCTGGATGGTGTGGATCATCTGGATCGTTTGGATCGTTTGGGTCATTTGGGTCGTTTGGATCGTTTGGATCGTTTGGATCCTTTGGGTCATTTGGGTCATTTGGGTCCTTTGGATCCTTTGGATCCTTTGGATCATCTGGATCCTTTGGATCCTTTGGGTCATTTGGGTCATTTGGGTCCTTTGGATCCTTTGGATCATCTGGATCATCTGGATCGTTTGGATCGTTTGGGTCATTTGGGTCATTTGGGTCATTTGGATCCTTTTGATCATTTGGATCATTTGGATCCTTTGGATCCTTTGGGTCCTTTGGATCCTTTGGATCCTTTGGGTCATTCGGGTTCTTTGGATCCTTTGGGTCATTTGGATCCTTTGGATCCTTTGGATCATTTGGATCCTTTGGATCATTTGGGTCAGTTGGATCGTCTGGATCGTTTGGATCGTCTGGATCGTCTGGATCGTTTGGATCGTTTGGATCGTCTGGATCCTTTGAATCCGTTGGATCGTTTGGATCGTTTGGATTCTTTGGATCCTTTGGATCGTTTGGTTCGTCTGGATCCTTTGGATCCTTTGGATCCTTTGGATCCTTTGGATCGTCTGGATCTTTTGGATCGTTTGGATCGTTTGGATCCTTTGGATCCTTTGGATCGTCTGGATCCTTTGGATTGTTTGGATTATCTGGATCCTTTGGGTCCTTTGGATCGTTTGGATCGTTTGGATCGTTTGGATCGTTTGGATCGTTTGGATCGTTTGGATCATCTGGATGGTGTGGATCATCTGGATCGTTTGGACCGTTTGGGTCATTTTGGTCATTTGGATCCTTTGGATCCTTTGGATCCTTCGGATCATTTGGGTCATTCGGGTCCTTTCGATCTTTTGGGTCATTTGGATCCTTTGGATCCTTTGGATCCTTTGGATCATCTTGATCATTTGGATCCTTTGGATCCTTTGGATCTTTTGGATCATCTGGATCATCTGGATCGTTTGGATCGTTTGGGTCATTTGGGTCATTTGGGTCATTTGGATCCTTTGGATCCTTTGGATCCTTGGGATCATTTGGATCATTTGGATCCTTTGGATCCTTCGGGTCATTTGGATCCTTTGGATCCTTTGGATCATCTGGTTCATCTGGATCGTTTGGATCCTTTGGGTCATTTGGGTTATTTGGATAATTTGGATCCTTTGGATCCTTTGGATCATCTTGATCATTTGGATCCTTTGGATCGTCTTGATCCTTTGGATCGTCTGGATCCTTTGGATCGTCTGGATCGTTTGGATCGTTTGGATCCTTTGGGTCATTTGGATCCTTTGGATCCTTTGGATCATCTGGATGGTCTGGATCATCTGGATCATTTGGATCATCTGGATCATTTGGAGCCTTTGGATCGTCTTGATCGTTTGGATCGTTTGGATTGTTTGGATCCTTTGGATCCTTTGGATCCTTTGGGTCATTTGGATCCTTTGGATCCTTTGGATCCTTCGGGTCATTTGGGTCCTTTGGATCCTTTGGATCCTTTGGATCATCTTGATCATTTGGATCGTTTGGATCCTTTGGGTCATTTGGGTCATTTGGATCCTTTGGATCCTTTGGATCCTTCGGGTCATTTGGTTCCTTTGGATCCTTTGGATCCTTTGGATCATCTTGATCATTTGGATCCTTTGGATCGTCTTGATCCTTTGGATGGTCTGGATCCTTTGGATAGTCTGGATCGTTTGGATCGTTTGGATCATTTGGATCCTTTGGGTCATTTGGATCGTTTGGATCCTTTGGATCCTTTGGGTCATTTGGATCCTTTGATCATTTGGATCATTTGGGTCATTTGGATCGTTTGGATCGTTTAGATCGTTTGGATCGTTTGGATCGTTTGGATCATCTGGATCATCTGGATGGTCTGGATCATCTGGATCGTTTGGATCGTTTGGATCCTTTGGATCGTCTGGATGGTTTGGATCATCTGGATCGTTTGGATCGTTTGGATTGTTTGGATCGTCTGGATCGTTTGGATCGTTTGGATCGTTTTAATCGTTTGGATCCTTTGGATCGTCTGGATGGTGTGGATCATCTGGATCGTTTGGATCGTTTGGGTCATTTGGGTCGTTTGGATCGTTTGGATCGTTTGGATCCTTTGGGTCATTTGGGTCATTTGGGTCCTTTGGATCCTTTGGATCCTTTGGATCATCTGGATCCTTTGGATCCTTTGGGTCATTTGGGTCATTTGGGTCCTTTGGATCCTTTGGATCATCTGGATCATCTGGATCGTTTGGATCGTTTGGGTCATTTGGGTCATTTGGGTCATTTGGATCCTTTTGATCATTTGGATCATTTGGATCCTTTGGGTCATTTGGATCATTTGGATCCTTTGGGTCATTTGGATCCTTTGGGTCCTTTGGATCCTTTGGATCCTTTGGGTCATTCGGGTTCTTTGGATCCTTTGGGTCATTTGGATCCTTTGGATCCTTTGGATCATTTGGATCCTTTGGATCATTTGGGTCAGTTGGATCGTCTGGATCGTTTGGATCGTCTGGATCGTCTGGATCGTCTGGATCGTTTGGATCGTTTGGATCGTCTGGATCCTTTGAATCCGTTGGATCGTTTGGATCGTTTGGATTCTTTGGATCCTTTGGATCGTTTGGTTCGTCTGGATCCTTTGGATCCTTTGGATCCTTTGGATCCTTTGGATCCTTTGGATCCTTTGGATCGTCTGGATCTTTTGGATCGTTTGGATCGTTTGGATCCTTTGGATCCTTTGGATCGTCTGGATCCTTTGGATTGTTTGGATTATCTGGATCCTTTGGGTCCTTTGGATCGTTTGGATCGTTTGGATCGTTTGGATCGTTTGGATCGTTTGGATCCTTTGGATCATCTGGATGGTGTGGATCATCTGGATCGTTTGGACCGTTTGGGTCATTTTGGTCATTTGGATCCTTTGGATCCTTTGGATCCTTCGGATCATTTGGGTCATTCGGGTCCTTTCGATCTTTTGGGTCATTTGGATCCTTTGGATCCTTTGGATCCTTTGGATCATCTTGATCATTTGGATCCTTTGGATCCTTTGGATCTTTTGGATCATCTGGATCATCTGGATCGTTTGGATCGTTTGGGTCATTTGGGTCATTTGGGTCATTTGGATCCTTTGGATCCTTTGGATCCTTGGGATCATTTGGATCATTTGGATCCTTTGGATCCTTCGGGTCATTTGGATCCTTTGGATCCTTTGGATCCTTTGGATCCTTTGGGTCATTCGGGTTCTTTGGATCCTTTGGGTAATTTGGATCCTATGGATCCTTTGGGTCATTTGGATCCTTTGGATCATTTGGGTCATTTGGATCATTTGGATTTTTTGGATCCTTTGGATCCTTCGGGTCATTTGGATCATTTGGATCATTTGGATCCTTTGGATCCTTTGGATCCTTTGGGTCATTTGGATCCTTTGGATCCTTTGGATCCGGGTCATTTGGATCCTTGGGGTCATTTGGATCCTTTGGGTCATACGGGTCCTTTGGATCCTTTGGGTCATTTGGGTCCTTTGGAGCCTTTGGATCCTTTGGATCCTTTGGGTCATTTGGATCCTTTGGATCATTTGGATCATTTGGGCCATTTGGATCGTTTGGATCGTTTAGATCGTTTGGATCCTTTGGATCGTCTGGATGGTTTGGATCGTCTGGATCGTTTGGATCGTTTGGATTGTTTGGATCGTCTGGATCGTTTGGATCGTTTGGATCGTTTGGATCGTTTTAATCGTTTGGATCCTTTGGATCGTCTGGATGGTGTGGATCATCTGGATCGTTTGGATCGTTTGGGTCATTTGGGTCGTTTGGATCGTTTGGATCGTTTGGATCATCTGGATCGTTTGGATCCTTTGGGTCATTTGGGTCATTTGGGTCCTTTGGATCCTTTGGATCATCTGGATCATCTGGATCCTTTGGATCCTTTGGGTCATTTGGGTCATTTGGGTCCTTTGGATCCTTTGGATCATCTGGATCATCTGGATCGTTTGGATCGTTTGGGTCATTTGGGTCATTTGGGTCATTTGGATCCTTTGGATCCTTTGGATCATTTGGATCATTTGGATCCTTTGGGTCCTTTGGGTCCTTTGGATCCTTTGGATCCTTTGGGTCATTCGGGTTCTTTGGATCCTTTTGGTCATTTGGATCCTTTGGATCCTTTGGATCATTTGGGTCAGTTGGATCGTCTGGATCGTTTGGATCGTCTGGATCGTCTGGATCGTTTGGATCGTTTGGATCGTCTGGATCCTTTGAATCCTTTGGATCGTTTGGATCGTTTGGATTCTTTGGATCCTTTGGATCGTTTGGTTCGTCTGGATCCTTTGGATCCTTTGGATCCTTTGGATCCTTTGGATCCTTTGGATCGTCTGGATCTTTTAGATCGTTTGGATCGTTTGGATCGTCTGGATCCTTTGGATTGTTTGGATCGTCTGGATCCTTTGGGTCCTTTGGATCGTTTGGATCCTTTGGATCGTTTGGATCGTTTGGATCGTTTGGATCGTTTGGATCCTTTGGATCCTTTGGATCGTCTGGATGGTGTGGATCATCTGGATCGTTTGGACCGTTTGGGTCATTTTGGTCATTTGGATCCTTCGGATCCTTTGGGTCGTTCGGGTCCTTTCGATCCTTTGGGTCATTTGGATCCTTTGGATCCTTTGGATCCTTTGGATCCTTTGGATCATCTTGATCATTTGGATCCTTTGGATCCTTTGGATCTTTTGGATCATCTGGATCATCTGGATCGTTTGGATCGTTTGGGTCATTTGGGTCATTTGGGTCATTTGGGTCATTTGGATCCTTTGGATCCTTTGGATCCTTGGGATCATTTGGATCATTTGGATCCTTTGGATCCTTCGGGTCATTTGGATCCTTTGGATCCTTTGGATCCTTTGGATCCTTTGGGTCATTCGGGTTCTTTGGATCCTTTGGGTAATTTGGATCCTATGGATCCTTTGGGTCATTTGGATCCTTTGGATCATTTGGGTCATTTGGATCATTTGGATTTTTTGGATCCTTTGGATCCTTCGGGTCATTTGGATCATTTGGATCATTTGGATCCTTTGGATCCTTTGGATCCTTTGGGTCATTTGGATCCTTTGGATCCTTTGGATCCGGGTCATTTGGATCCTTCGGGTCATTTGGATCCTTTGGGTCATACGGGTCCTTTGGATCCTTTGGGTCCTTTGGAGCCTTTGGATCCTTTGGATCCTTTGGATCCTTTGGATCCTTTGGATCATTTGGATCATTTGGGCCATTTGGATCGTTTGGATCGTTTAGATCGTTTGGATCGTTTGGATCGTTTGGATCGTTTGGATCATCTGGATCATCTGGATGGTCTGGATCATCTGGATCGTTTGGATCATCTGGATCGTTTGGATCGTTTGGATCGTTTGGATCGTTTGGATCATCTGGATCGTTTGGATCGTTTGGATCCTTTGGATCGTTTGGATCCTTTGGATCCTTTGGGTCATTCGGGTTCTTTGGATCCTTTGAATCATTTGGATCCTTTGGATCCTTTGGGTCATTTGGATCCTTTGGATCCTTTGGATCATTTGGATCCTTTGGATCCTTTGGATCCTTTGGGTCATTTGGATTCTTTGGATCCTTTGGATCCTTAGGGTCATTTGGGTTCTTTGGATCCTTTGGATCCTTTGGGTCATTTGGATCCTTTGGATCATTTGGGTCATTTGGATCATTTGGATTCTTTGGATCCTTTGGAACCTTCGGGTCATTTGGATCATTTGGATCATTTGGATCCTTTGGATCCTTTGGGTCATTTGGATCCTTTGGATCCTTTGGATCCGGGTCATTTGAATCCTTCGAGTCATTTGGATCCTTTGGGTCACACGGGTCCTTTGGATCCTTTGGGTCATTTGGGTCCTTTGGAGCCTTTGGATCCTTTGGATCGTCTGGATCGTTTGGATCGTCTGGATCGTTTGGATCCTTCGGGTCATTTGGATCCTTTGGATCCTTTGGATCATCTTGATCCTTTGGATCCTTTGGATCTTTCGGGTCATTTGGATCCTTTGGATCGTCTGGATCCTTTGGATCGTTTGGATACTTTGGGTCGTTCGGGTCATTTGGATCCTTTGGATCCTTTGGATCATCTGGATCATCTGGATCGTTTGGATCCTTTGGGTCATTTGGGTTATTTGGATAATTTGGATCCTTTGGATCCTTTGGATCATCTAGATCATTTGGATCCTTTGGATCGTCTTGATCCTTTGGATCGTCTGGATCCTTTGGATCGTTTGGATCGTTTGGATCGTTTGGATCGTTTGGATCCTTTGGATCCTTTGGATCCTTTGGGTCATTTGGATCCTTTGGATCCTTTGGATCATCTGGATGGTCTGGATCATCTGGATCGTTTGGATCATCTGGATCATTTGGATCCTTTGGATCGTCTTGATCCTTTGGATCGTCTGGATCCTTTGGATCGTCTGGATCGTTTGGATCGTTTGGATTGTTTGGATCGTTTGGATCCTTCGGATCCTTTGGGTCATTTGGATGCTTTGGATCCTTTGGATCCTTCGGGTCAATTGGGTCATTTGGATCCTTTGGATCCTTTGGATCATCTTGATCATTTGGATCCTTTGGATCCTTTGGATCCTTCGGGTCATTTGGATCCTTTGGATCCTTTGGATCCTTTGGATCCTTTGGATACTTTGGATCATCTTGATCATTTGGATCCTTTGGATCGTCTTGATCCTTTGGATCGTCTGGATCCTTTGGATAGTCTGGATCGTTTAAATCGTTTGGATCATTTGGATCCTTTGGGTCATTTGGGTCATTTGGATCCTTTGGATCCTTTGGATCCTTTGGGTCATTTGGATCCTTTGATCATTTGGATCATTTGAGTCATTTGGATCGTTTGGATCGTTTGGATCGTTTGGATCATCTGGATCATCTGGATGGTCTGGATCATCTGGATCGTTTGGATCGTTTGGATCGTTTGGATCCTTTGGATCCTTTGGATCCTTTGGATCATCTGGATGGTATGGATCATCTGGATCGTTTGGATCGTTTGGATCGTTTGGATCATCTGGATCGTTTGGATCGTTTGGATTGTTTGGATCGTTTGGATCCTTTGGATCGTTTGGATCCTTTGGATCGTCTGGATGGTGTGGATCATCTGGATCGTTTGGGTCATTTGGGTCGTTTGGATCGTTTGGATCGTTTAGATCGTTTGGATCGTTTGGATCATCTGGATCGTTTGGATCCTTAGGGTCATTTGGGTCATTTGGGTCTTTTGGATCCTTTGGATCATCTGGATCCTTTGGATCCTTTGGATCATTTGGGTCATTTGGATCGTTTGGATCCTTTGGATCGTCTGGATGGTGTGGATCATCTGGATCGTTTGGATCGTTTGGGTCATTTGGCGCCACGACCAGGTGCTGAAGGCAGTTGCTGAGTCCATCCACTGTGCCATTGACCACAGCAAGCACTTACAACCACTGAGGCTCAGGATACCATTCGTGAAGGCTGGGGAAAAGCCTCCTCCCCAGCCAAAGGCCCAAGCAGGAATTCTGGGAACAGCAAGGGACTGGCAGCTGAGGGTGGATTTGGGAAAACAGCTCAAGTTCCCTGAGAACATCATAGAGACATGCCTGAGACCAGACATTGTGCTGCAATCAGAGTACTCCAAGCAGGTCATCATGCTGGAGCTGACGGTGCCCTGGGAGGAGAGGATGGAGGAAGCCAGTGGGAGGAAGAGAGAGAAATACGCTGAGCTGGTGGAGGACTGCCGCAACAGGGGGTGGAGAGCAAGGTGCCTGCCCATTGAGGTCGGGGGAAGGGGCTTTGCAGGGAAGTCACTCTGCAGGGCCTACAGTCTCCTAGGCATCACAGGGGCACGTAAGAGGAAAGCCATCCGCTCTGCTACAGAGGCCGCTGAGAAAGCGTCAGATGGCTGTGGATTCAGAGGGACAAGGCGTGGAAGAGCGCTTCTTGGACACAGGCCGGGAACTGATCACTCCCGGTCGGGTCGCCTGGGTGAGGGGGTCTGAAGTTGAAAGACCCGAAACCCCCTGTGACCCCAGGTACTATCACTGATGATGTGCCCAAGATCTTGCATCACAAGATGTATTGAATAACCGTATCACTCTGGCAAAGCCAGTGACGTCCAGGAAGAGACTGGTTGACGACCATGAATAGAGTGGTGACGGCTTGGAGAGACAGCGGACAGCACGGAAAGACGGCAACTGGGGCAGGAAGGGCCAGCAACCCGCCCTGCATCTTCCGAGAGGAAGAAACCCTAATCAGCTACGAAACGTCTTAAAGGAACATACCCCCAGGGGAGCCCGAGAGGGGGGGAGAATGAGCACCCCAACCGGACGGACAACCAGGCAACGACCCATGCAAACGGACAACCGACAACGAATACAACGTGCATATGCGGCAAGAGCTGCAAAAACCCGCGGGGTTTGAAGATCCACCAGACCAAGATGGGATGTTTGGTGAGAGAGCAACCAGAGCAGCGCACAAGGAACAGCCTCTGCGAGCCGCAGGAGGAGCCAGTGGGGGTCGAGCCCCACGGGCCCCTACAGACTCCAGAGGACCTTGGTGAGACGCAGGAGGATCCGAGCCAGGAGTCAACCCACAGCGCCCAGAACCTCCATGCTCGGGAAGCCCTAGCTCCAGACATTCCACAACACCAAAAGCGGGTCAAGTGGCCTCCTGCCAGTAAAGCGAGTGAGTGGCAGAAACTTGATGACGATTTGGATGGTATCCTGGAAGGCACAATGAGAGGAGGGGCAGACAGGAAACTCCAAGTAATGGCCACCATGGTCATCAGCATCGCCACTGAAAGGTTTGGAACAGTTGAGAAGCGTGCTGCAGCAAACCCTTACTCCAAGAACCGGAGGGCAGAGAAGATCTCACAGCTGCGACGGGAACTCAGGGACCTGAAGAGCCAGTTCAAAAGGGCAAGTGAGGACCTGAAGCCGGGGCTAGCAGAAATTAGCTGTGTCCTGAGGAAGAAGTTGCTAACCCTCAGAAGAGCAGAGTGGCATAGGAAACGGTCGAAGGAAAGGGCTAAAAGACGCGCTGCATTCCTAGCTAATCCCTTTGGGTTCACCAAACAACTGCTAGGCCAGAAGCGCAGTGGCCATCTAACCTGCGCAAAAGAGGAGGTAGACTCATACCTCCACGAAACACACAGCGATGCAGTGAGGGAGGAGGACCTAGGTGAATGCAAAGACCTGATCAAGCCACCGGAGCCAGCCTGTGAGCTCAACACCAAAGCCCCCACCTGGAAAGCAATTCAGTCTGTGGTCAAGGCTGCAAGGAACAACTCAGCACCTGGACCCAATGGAGTACCCTACCTGGTGTACAAGAGGTGCCCCAAGCTCCTGAGCCGTCTGTGGAAAATCCTAAAGGCAATCTGGAGGAGAGGGACTGTCGCCCACCAATGGAGATCTGCAGAAGGAGTGTGGGTTCCGAAGGAAGAGAGTTCTACTACCATAGAGCAGTTAGGACCATCTCGCTGCTCAATGTCAAGGGGAAGATATTTTTCAGTATCCTTTCCCACCGGCTGTCAGACTACCTACTTCGGAATCAGTACATCGACACTTCAGTACAAAAGGGTGGGATCCCAGGGGTACCGGGGTGCCTGGAGCACAGTGGAGTGGTGACACAGCTGATAAGAGAGGCCCGAGAGGGGAAAGGGAACCTATCTGTGCTTTGGCTGGACCTAGCTAATGCATACGGCTCTATACCCCATAAGCTGGTGGAGGTGGCATTGGAGAGGCACCATGTCCCTTGTAAAATCAAGGCCTTAATCATGGACTATTATAACAGCTTTTACCTGAGATTCTCTTCTGGCGCAGTTACATCAGAGCGCCACCGGCTAGAGAAAGGGATAATCACTGGATGTACCATTTCAGTGATTCTCTTTGCCTTGGCCATGAACATGCTGGTCAAGTCTGCCGAGCCGGAGTGCAGAGGGCCCATAACCAAGTCCGGGATCCGTCAGCCCCCCATTAGAGCATTTATGGACGATCTGACAGTAACAACAACGTCAGTACCAGGATGCAGATGGATCCTCCAGGGCTTGGAGAAGCTTACCACCTGGGCCCGCATGCGCTTCAAGCCGGAGAAATCCAGGTCTCTAGTCCTAAAGGGAGGGAAAGTGACCGACCGGTTCAGCTTCTTCCTAGGAGGCTCTCAGATCCCATCAGTCACGGAGAAGCCTGTGAAAAGCCTGGGGAAGATCTTCGACTGCTCCCTGAAAGATACAGCTTCCATCAGGGCTACCAATGAACAACTGGACGGCTGGCTAACTGCGGTAGACAAATCTGGTCTCCCGGGGAAGTTCAAGGCATGGGTGTACCAGCACGGCATCCTGCCCAGGATACTGTGGCCATTGCTGGTTTACGAATTCCCCATGTCCACCGTGGAAGGGTTTGAGCGGAGGGTCAGCAGCCACCTCCGACGCTGGCTGGGGCTCCCTCGGAGTCTCAGCAGCATCGCCCTCTACGGCAACAACAACAAGCTGACCCTACCAATCAAAGGCCTTGCAGAGGAGTTCATGGTAGCCAGGGCAAGGGAGGTTCTCCAATACAGGGAATCGAAGGACCCAAAGGTTGCTCAAGCTGCGATTGAGGTGAGGACAGGCAGAAAGTGGAGGGCGCAGGAGGCAGTGAACCAGGCAGAAGCTCGGTTGTTCCACAAAGAGATTGTAGGATCCGTGGCTATTGGCCGGGCGGGACTGAGAACCATACCAACAACCCACCTTAGCAGGCTCAGGGGCAAGGAAAGGCGGGACCGGGTCCAACTCGAGGTGCGTGCTGGAGTCGAAGATCAGCGTGCAAGCCAGTGGGTGGGGCTGAAGCAGCAGGGCGCGTGGACCAGATGGGAGGAAGCCATGGACAGGAAAATCTCATGGTCGGAGTTGTGGAAGGCAGAACCACTCCGCATAAAATTCCTCATCCAGTCTGTTTACGACGTCCTGCCCAGCCCGTCAAACCTCTTCCTTTGGGGTAAGGTTGAAGCTCCATCATGTACCTTGTGCCAGGGAAGAGGAACACTGGAGCACATCCTCAGCAGCTGTCCTAAGGCACTTGGAGATGGGCGCTATCGTTGGCGCCACGACCAGGTGCTGAAGGCAGTTGCTGAGTCCATCCACCGTGCCATTGACCACAGCAAGCACTTACAACCACTGAGGCTCAGGATACCATTCGTGAAGGCTGGGGAAAAGCCTCCTCCCCAGCCAAAGGCCCAAGCAGGAATTCTGGGAACAGCAAGGGACTGGCAGCTGAGGGTGGATTTGGGAAAACAGCTCAAGTTCCCTGAGAACATCATAGAGACACGCCTGAGACCAGACATTGTGCTGCAATCAGAGTACTCCAAGCAGGTCATCATGCTGGAGCTGACGGTGCCCTGGGAGGAGAGGATGGAGGAAGCCAGTGGGAGGAAGAGAGAGAAATACGCTGAGCTGGTGGAGGACTGCCGCAACAGGGGGTGGAGAGCAAGGTGCCTGCCCATTGAGGTCGGGGGAAGGGGCTTTGCAGGGAAGTCACTCTGCAGGGCCTACAGTCTCCTAGGCATCACAGGGGCACGTAAGAGGAAAGCCATCCGCTCTGCTACAGAGGGCGTTGAGAAAGCGTCACGATGGCTGTGGATTCAGAGGGACAAGGCGTGGAAGAGCGCTTCTTGGACACAGGCCGGGAACTGATCACTCCCGGTCGGGTCGCCTGGGTGAGGGGGTCTGAAGTTGAAAGACCCGAAACCCCCTGTGACCCCAGGTACTATCACTGATGATGTGCCCAAGATCTTGCATCACAAGATGTATTGAATAACCGGGTCATTTGGATCGTTTGGATCGTTTGGATCGTTTGGATCGTTTGGATCCTTTGGATCATCTGGATCCTTTGGATCCTTTGGATCGTTTGGATCCTTTGGGTCATTTGGGTCATTTGGGTCCTTTGGATCCTTTGGATCATCTGGATCATCTGGATCATCTGGATCGTTTGGATCGTTTGGGTCATTTGGGTCATTTGGATCCTTTGGATCCTTTGGATCATTTGGATCCTTTGGATCCTTTGGATCCTTTGGGTCATTTGGATCCTTTGGATCCTTTGGATCCTTTGGGTCATTCGGGTTCTTTGGATCCTTTGGGTCATTTGGATCCTTTGGATCCTTTGGGTCATTTGGATCCTTTGGATCATTTGGGTCATTTGGATCGTTTGGATCGTTTGGATCGTTTGGATCCTTTGGATTGTTTGGATCGTCTGGATCCTTTGGGTCATTTTGGTCATTTGGATCCTTTGGATCCTTTGGATCCTTCGGATCCTTTGGGTAATTCGGGTCCTTTCGATCCTTTGGGTCATTTGGATCCTTTGGATCCTTTGGATCCTTTGGATCATCTTGATCATTTGGATCCTTTGGATAGTTTGGATCCTTTGGGTCATTTGGGTCATTCGGGTCATTTGGATCCTTTGGATCATCTGGATCATCTGGATCGTTTGGATCGTTTGGGTGATTTGGGTGATTTGGGTCATTTGGATCCTTTGGATCCTTGGGATCATTTGGATCATTTGGATCGTTTGGATCCTTCGGGTCATTTGGATCCTTTGGATCCTTTGGATCCTTTGGGTCATTCGGGTTCTTTGGATCCTTTGGGTAATGTGGATCCTATGGATCCTTTGGGTCATTTGGATCCTTTGGATCATTTGGGTCATTTGGATCATTTGGATTTTTTGGATCCTTTGGATCCTTCGGGTCATTTGGATCATTTGGATCATTTGGATCCTTTGGATCCTTTGGGTCATTTGGATCCTTTGGATCCTTTGGATCCGGGTCATTTGGATCCTTCGGGTCATTTGGATCCTTTGGGTCATACGGGTCCTTTGGATCCTTTGGGTCATTTGGGTCCTTTGGAGCCTTTGGATCCTTTGGATCCTTTGGGTCATTTGGATCCTTTGGATCATTTGGATCATTTGGGCCATTTGGATCGTTTGGATCGTTTAGATCGGTTGGATCGTTTAGATCGTTTGGATCGTTTGGATCCTTTGGATCGTTTGGATCATCTGGATCATCTGGATGATCTGGATCATCTGGATCGTTTGGATCGTTTGGATCGTTTGGATCATCTGTATCGTTTGGATCGTTTGGATCCTTTGGATCCTTTGGATCGTCTGGATGGTGTGGATCATCTGGATCGTTTGGATCGTTTGGATCGTTTGGATCAGCTGGATCGTTTGGATCGTTTGGATCGTTTGGATCGTTTGGATCGTTTGGATCCTTTGGATCGTCTGGATGGTGTGGATCATCTGGATCGTTTGGATCGTTTGGGTCATTTGGGTCATTTGGATCGTTTGGATCGTTTGGATCGTTTGGATCGTTTGGATCCTTTGGATCATCTGGATCCTTTGGATCCTTTGGATCGTTTGGATCCTTTGGAATGTTTGGATCCTTTGGGTCATTTGGGTCCTTTGGATCCTTTGGATCATCTGGATCATCTGGATCGTGTGGATCGTTTGGGTCATTTGGGTAATTTGGGTCATTTGGATCCTTTGGATCCTTTGGATCATTTGGATCATTTGGATCCTTTGGATCCTTTGGGTCATTTGGATCCTTTGGATCCTTTGGATCCTTTGGGTCATTCGGGTTCTTTGGATCCTTTGGATCATTTGGATCCTTTGGATCCTTTGGGTCATTTGGATCCTTTGGATCATTTGGGTTATTTGGATCATTTGGATTCTTTGGATCCTTTGGAACCTTCGGGTCATTTGGATCATTTGGATCATTTGGATCCTTTGGATCCTTTGGGTCATTTGGATCCTTTGGATCCTTTGGATCCGGGTCATTTGGATCCTTCGGGTCATTTGGATCCTTTGGGTCACACGGGTCCTTTGGATCCTTTGGGTCATTTGGGTCCTTTGGAGCCTTTGGATCCTTTGGATCGTCTGGATCGTTTGGATCGTCTGGATCGTTTGGATCCTTCGTGTCATTTGGATCCTTTGGATCCTTTGGATCATCTTGATCCTTTGGATCCTTTGGATCCTTCGGGTCATTTGGATCCTTTGGATCCTCTGGATCCTTTGGATCGTCTGGATCCTTTGGATCGTTTGGATCCTTTGGGTCATTCGGGTCATTTGGATCCTTTGGATCCTTTGGATCATCTGGATCATCTGGATCGTCTGGATCCTTTGGGTCATTTGGGTTATTTGGATAATTTGGATCCTTTGGATCCTTTGGATCATCTTGATCATTTGGATCCTTTGGATCGTCTTGATCCTTTGGATCGTCTGGACCCTTTGGATCGTCTGGATCGTTTTGATCGTTTGGATCGTTTGGATCGTTTGGATCCTTTGGATCCTTTGGGTCAATTGGATCCTTTGGATCCTTTGGATCATCTGGATGGTCTGGATCATCTGGATCGTTTGGATCATCTGGATCATTTGGATCCTTTGGATCGTCTGGATCCTTTGGATCGTCTGGATCGTTTGGATCGTTTGGATTGTTTGGATCGTTTGGATCCTTTGGATCCTTTGGGTCATTTGGATCCTTTGGATCCTTTGGATCCTTCGGGTCAATTGGGTCATTTGGATCCTTTGGATCCTTTGGATCCTTTGGATCATCTTGATCATTTGGATCGTTTGGATCCTTTGGGTCATTTGGGTCATTTGGATCCTTTGGATCCTTTGGATCCTTCGGGTCATTTGGATCCTTTGGATCCTTTGGATCATCTTGATCATTTGGATCCTTTCGATCGTCTTGATCCTTTGGATCGTCTGGATCCTTTGGATAGTCTGGATCGTTTGGATCGTTTGGATCATTTGGATCCTTTGGGTCATTTGGGTCATTTGGATCCTTTGGATCCTTTGGATCCTTTGGATCCTTTGGGTCATTTGGATCCTTTGATCATTTGGATCATTTGGGTCATTTGGATCGTTTGGATCGTTTGGGTCATTTGGGTCATTTGGATCGTTTGGATCGTTTGGATCGTTTGGATCGTTTGGATCCTTTGGATCATCTGGATCCTTTGGATCCTTTGGATCGTTTGGATCCTTTGGAATGTTTGGATCCTTTGGGTCATTTGGGTCCTTTGGATCCTTTGGATCATCTGGATCATCTGGATCGTGTGGATCGTTTGGGTCATTTGGGTAATTTGGGTCATTTGGATCCTTTGGATCCTTTGGATCATTTGGATCATTTGGATCCTTTGGATCCTTTGGGTCATTTGGATCCTTTGGATCCTTTGGATCCTTTGGGTCATTCGGGTTCTTTGGATCCTTTGGATCATCTTGATCCTTTGGATCCTTTGGATCCTTCGGGTCATTTGGATCCTTTGGATCCTCTGGATCCTTTGGATCGTCTGGATCCTTTGGATCGTTTGGATCCTTTGGGTCATTCGGGTCATTTGGATCCTTTGGATCCTTTGGATCATCTGGATCATCTGGATCGTCTGGATCCTTTGGGTCATTTGGGTTATTTGGATAATTTGGATCCTTTGGATCCTTTGGATCATCTTGATCATTTGGATCCTTTGGATCGTCTTGATCCTTTGGATCGTCTGGACCCTTTGGATCGTCTGGATCGTTTTGATCGTTTGGATCGTTTGGATCGTTTGGATCGTTTGGATCCTTTGGATCCTTTGGGTCAATTGGATCCTTTGGATCCTTTGGATCATCTGGATGGTCTGGATCATCTGGATCGTTTGGATCATCTGGATCATTTGGATCCTTTGGATCGTCTGGATCCTTTGGATCGTCTGGATCGTTTGGATCGTTTGGATTGTTTGGATCGTTTGGATCCTTTGGATCCTTTGGGTCATTTGGATCCTTTGGATCCTTTGGATCCTTCGGGTCAATTGGGTCATTTGGATCCTTTGGATCCTTTGGATCCTTTGGATCATCTTGATCATTTGGATCGTTTGGATCCTTTGGGTCATTTGGGTCATTTGGATCCTTTGGATCCTTTGGATCCTTCGGGTCATTTGGATCCTTTGGATCCTTTGGATCATCTTGATCATTTGGATCCTTTCGATCGTCTTGATCCTTTGGATCGTCTGGATCCTTTGGATAGTCTGGATCGTTTGGATCGTTTGGATCATTTGGATCCTTTGGGTCATTTGGGTCATTTGGATCCTTTGGATCCTTTGGATCCTTTGGATCCTTTGGGTCATTTGGATCCTTTGATCATTTGGATCATTTGGGTCATTTGGATCGTTTGGATCGTTTAGATCGTTTGGATCGTTTGGATCGTTTGGATCGTTTGGATCATCTGGATCGTCTGGATGGTCTGGATCATCTGGATCGTTTGGATCGTTTGGATCCTTTGGATCCTTTGGATCCTTTGAATCCTTTGGGTCCTTTGGATCCTTTGGACCGTCTGGATGGTTTGGATCATCTGGATCGTTTGGATCGTTTGGATCGTTTGGATCGTTTGGATCATCTGGATCGTTTGGATTGTTTGGATCGTTTGGATCGTTTGGATCCTTTGGGTCATTTGGGTCATTTGGATCCTTTGGATCCTTTGGATCATCTGGATCCTTTGGATCCTTTGGATCCTTTGGGTCATTCGGGTTCTTTGGATCCTTTGGGTCATTTGGATCCTTTGGATCCTTTGGGTCATTTGGATCCTTTGGATCATTTGGGTCATTTGGATCATTTGGATTCTTTGGATCCTTTGGATCCTTCGGGTCATTTGGATCATTTGGATCATTTGGATCATTTGGATCATTTGGATCCTTTGGATCCTTTGGATCCGGGTCATTTGGACCCTTCGGGTCATTTGGACCCTTCGGGTCCTTTGGATCCTTTGGATCATTTGGGTCCTTTGGAGCCTTTGGATAATTTGGATCGTCTGGATCGTTTGGATCGTCTGGATCGTTTGGATCGTCTGGATCCTTTGAATCCTTTGGATCGTTTGGATCGTTTGGATCGTTTGGATTCTTTGGATCCTTTGGATCGTCTGGATCCTTTGAATCCTTTGGATCGTTTGGATCGTTTGGATTGTTTGGATTGTTTGGATCCTTTGGATCGTTTGGTTCGTCTGGATCCTTTGGATCCTTTGGATCGTCTGGATCTTTTGGATCGTTTGGATCGTTTGGATCATTTGGATCCTTTGGATCCTTTGGATCCTTTGGGTCATTTGGATCCTTTGGATCCTTTGGATCCGGGTCATTTGGATCCTTCGGGTCATTTGGATCCTTTGGGTCATACGGGTCCTTTGGATCCTTTGGATCCTTTGGGTCATTTGGGTCCTTTGGAGCCTTTGGATCCTTTGGATCCTTTGGGTCATTTGGATCCTTTGGATCATTTGGATCATTTGGATCATTTGGGTCATTTGGATCGTTTGGATCGTTTGGATCGTTTAGATCGTTTGGATCGTTTGGATCGTTTGGATCGTTTGGATCCTTTGGATCCTTTGGGTCATTTGGATCCTTTGGATCCTTTGGATCCGGGTCATTTGGATCCTTCGGGTCATTTGGATCCTTTGGGTCATACGGGTCCTTTGGATCCTTTGGGTCATTTGGGTCCTTTGGAGCCTTTGGATCCTTTGGATCCTTTGGATCCTTTGGGTCATTTGGATCCTTTGGATCATTTGGATCATTTGGGTCGTTTGGATCGTTTAGATCCTTTGGATCATTTGGATCATTTGGATCCTTTGGATCCTTTGGGTCATTTGGATTCTTTGGATCCTTTGGATCCTTTGGGTCATTCCGGTTCTTTGGATCCTTTGAATCATTTGGATCCTTTGGATCCTTTGGGTCATTTGGATCCTTTGGATCATTTGGGTCATTTGGATCATTTGGATTCTTTGGATCCTTTGGAACCTTCGGGTCATTTGGATCATTTGGATCATTTGGATCCTTTGGATCCTTTGGGTCATTTGGATCCTTTGGATCCTTTGGATCCGGGTCATTTGGATCCTTCGGGTCATTTGGATCCTTTGGGTCACACGGGTCCTTTGGATCCTTTGGGTCATTTGGGTCCTTTGGAGCCTTTGGATCCTTTGGATCGTCTGGATCGTTTGGATCGTCTGGATCGTTTGGATCCTTCGGGTCATTTGGATCCTTTGGATCCTTTGGATCATCTTGATCCTTTGGATCCTTTGGATCCTTCGGGTCATTTGGATCCTTTGGATCCTCTGGATCCTTTGGATCGTCTGGATCCTTTGGATCGTTTGGATACTTTGGGTCGTTCGGGTCATTTGGATCCTTTGGATCCTTTGGATCCTTTGGATCATCTGGATCATCTGGATCGTTTGGATCCTTTGGGTCATTTGGGTTATTTGGATAATTTGGATCCTTTGGATCCTTTGGAACATCTTGATCATTTGGATCCTTTGGATCGTCTTGATCCTTTGGATCGTCTGGATCCTTTGGATCGTCTGGATCGTTTTGATCGTTTGAATCGTTTGGATCATTTGGATCGTTTGGATCGTTTGGATCGTTTGGATCCTTTGGATCCTTTGGGTCATTCCGGTTCTTTGGATCCTTTGAATCATTTGGATCCTTTGGATCCTTTGGGTCATTTGGATCCTTTGGATCATTTGGGTCATTTGGATCATTTGGATTCTTTGGATCCTTTGGAACCTTCGGGTCATTTGGATCATTTGGATCATTTGGATCCTTTGGATCCTTTGGGTCATTTGGATCCTTTGGATCCTTTGGATCCGGGTCATTTGGATCCTTCGGGTCATTTGGATCCTTTGGGTCACACGGGTCCTTTGGATCCTTTGGGTGATTTGGGTCCTTTGGAGCCTTTGGATCCTTTGGATCGTCTGGATCGTTTGGATCGTCTGGATCGTTTGGATCCTTCGGGTCATTTGGATCCTTTGGATCCTTTGGATCATCTTGATCCTTTGGATCCTTTGGATCCTTCGGGTCATTTGGATCCTTTGGATCCTCTGGATCCTTTGGATCGTCTGGATCCTTTGGATCGTTTGGATACTTTGGGTCGTTCGGGTCATTTGGATCCTTTGGATCCTTTGGATCATCTGGATCATCTGGATCGTTTGGATCCTTTGGGTCATTTGGGTTATTTGGATAATTTGGATCCTTTGGATCCTTTGGAACATCTTGATCATTTGGATCCTTTGGATCGTCTTGATCCTTTGGATCGTCTGGATCCTTTGGATCGTCTGGATCGTTTTGATCGTTTGAATCGTTTGGATCATTTGGATCGTTTGGATCGTTTGGATCGTTTGGATCCTTTGGATCCTTTGGGTCATTTGGATCGTCTTTATCCTTTAGATCCTTTGGACCGTCTGGATGGTTTGGATCATCTGGATCGTTTGGATCGTTTGGATCGTTTGGATCGTTTGGATCATCTGGATCGTTTGGATCGTTTGGATCGTTTGGATCGTTTGGATCCTTTGGGTCATTTGGGTCATTTGGATCCTTTGGATCCTTTGGATCATCTGGATCCTTTCGATCCTTTGGATCCGTTGGGTCATTCGGGTTCTTTGGATCCTTTGGGTCATTTGGATCCTTTGGATCCTTTGGGTCATTTGGATCCTTTGGATCATTTGGGTCATTTGGATCATTTGGATTCTTTGGATCCTTTGGATCTTTCGGGTCATTTGGATCATTTGGATCATTTGGATCATTTGGATCCTTTGGATCCTTTGGATCCTTTGGATCCGGGTCATTTGGACCCTTCGGGTCATTTGGATCCTTTGGGTCATACGGGTCCTTTGGATCCTTGGGATCATTTTGGTCCTTTGGAGCCTTTGGATCATTTGGATCGTCTGGATCATTTGGATCGTCTGGATCGTTTAGATCGTCTGGATCGTTTGGATCGTTTGGATCGTCTGGATCCTTTGGATCGTCTGGATCCTTTGAATCCTTTGGATCGTTTGGATCGTTTGGATCGTTTGGATCGTTTGGATTCTTTGGATGCTTTGGATCGTTTGGTTCGTCTGGATCCTTTGGATCCTTTGGATCCTTTGGATCGTCTGGATCTTTTGGATCGTTTGGATCGTTTGGAACGTTTGGATCGTTTGGATCGTTTGGATCCTTTGGATCGTCTGGATCGTTTGGATTGTTTGGATCGTCTGGATCCTTTGGGTCCTTTGGATCGTTTGGATCCTTTGGATCATTTGGATCGTTTGGATCGTTTGGATCGTTTGGATCGTTTGGATCCTTTGGATCCTTTGGATCGTCTGGATGGTGTGGATCATCTGGATCGTTTGGATCGTTTGGGTCATTTGGGTCATTTGGATCCTTTGGATCCTTTGGATCCTTCGGATCCTTTGGGTCATTCGGGTCCTTTGGATCCTTTGGGTCATTTGGATCCTTTGGATCCTTTGGATCCTTTGGATCTTCTGGATCATCTGGATCGTTTGGATCATTTGGGTCATTTGGGTCATTTGGGTCATTTGGGTCATTTGGATCCTTTGGCTCCTTGGGATCATTTGGTTCCTTTGGATCCTTCGGGTCATTTGGTTCCTTTGGATCCTTCGGGTCATTTGGATCCTTTGGATCCTTTGGATCCTTTGGGTCATTCGGGTCCTTTGGATCCTTTGGGTCATTTGGATCCTTTGGATCCTTTGGATCATCTGGATCATCTGGATCGTTTGGATCGTTTGGGTCATTTGGGTCATTTGGGTCATTTGGGTCATTTGGATCCTTTGGATCCTTGGGATCATTTGGTTCCTTTGGATCCTTCGGGTCATTTGGTTCCTTTGGATCCTTCGGGTCATTTGGATCCTTTGGATCCTTTGGATCCTTTGGGTCATTCGGGTTCTTTGGATCCTTTGGGTAATTTGGATCCTATGGATCCTTTGGGTCATTTGGATCCTTTGGATCATTTGGGTCATTTGGATCATTTGGATTTTTGGGATCCTTTGGATCCTTCGGGTCATTTGGATCATTTGGATCATTTGGATCCTTTGGATCCTTTGGGTCATTTGGATCCTTTGGATCCTTTGGATCCGGGTCATTTGGATCCTTCGGGTCATTTGGATCCTTTGGGTCATACGGGTCCTTTGGATCCTTTGGGTCATTTGGGTCCTTTGGAGCCTTTGGATCCTTTGGATCCTTTGGGTCATTTGGATCCTTTGGATCATTTGGATCATTTGGGTCATTTGGATCGTTTGGATCGTTTGGATCGTTTGGATCGTTTGGATCGTTTGGATCCTTTGGATCATTTGGATCATTTGGATCCTTTGGATCCTTTGGGTCATTTGGATCCTTTGGATCCTTTGGATCCGGGTCATTTGGATCCTTCGGGTCATTTGGATCCTTTGGGTCATACGGGTCCTTTGGATCCTTTGGGTCATTTGGGTCCTTTGGAGCCTTTGGATCCTTTGGATCCTTTGGGTCATTTGGATCCTTTGGATCATTTGGATCATTTGGGTCATTTGGATCGTTTGGATCGTTTAGATCGTTTGGATCGTTTGGATCGTTTGGATCATCTGGATCATCTCGATGGTCTGGATCATCTGGATAGTTTGGATCGTTTGGATCATTTGGATCGTTTGGATCGTTTGGATCATCTGGATCGTTTGGATCCTTTGGATCCTTTGGATCGTCTGGATGGTGTGGATCATCTGGATCGTTTGGATCCTTTGGATCCTTTGGATCATCTGGATCGTTTGGATCGTTTGGATCGTTTGGATCGTTTGGATCGTTTGGATCCTTTGGATCCTTTGGATCGTCTGGATGGTGTGGATCATCTGGATCGTTTGGATCGTTTGGGTCATTTGGGTCATTTGGATCCTTTGGATCGTTTGGATCGTTTGGATCGTTTGGATCCTTTGGATCGTTTGGATCGTCTGGATCCTTTGGATCGTCTGGATCCTTTGGATCATTTGGATCGTCTGGATCCTTCGGATCGTTTGGATCCTTTGGATCGTTTGGATCCTTTGGATCCTTTGGATCGTTTGGATCGTCTGGATCCTTTGGATCCTTTGGATCCTTTGGATCCTGTGGATCGTCTGGATCCTTTGGATCCTTTGGATCGTTTGGATCGTTTGGATCGTCTGGATCCTTTGGATCGTTTGGATCGTCTGGATCCTTTGGGTCCTTTGGATCGTTTGGATCGTCTGGATCGTCTGGATCCTTTGGATCATCTGGATCCTTTGGATCGTTTGGATAGTCTGGATCCTTTGGATCATCTGGATCCTTTGGATCGTCTGGATCGTTTGTATCGTTTGGATCGTTTCGATCGTCTGGAATCATTTGGATCGTTTGGATCGTTTGGATCATTTGGATCATTTGGATCATTTGGATCATTTGGATCCTTTGGATCATTTGGATCCTTTGGATCGTCTGGATCCTTTGGATCCTTTGGGTCATTCGGCTCCTTTGGATCCTTTGGGTCATTTGGGTCCTTTGGATCCTTTGGATCGTCTGGATCGTTTGGATCGTTTGGATCGATTGGATCGTTTGGATCGTTTGGATCCTTTGGATCCTTTGGATCCTTTGGATCATCTTGATGGTCTGGATCATCTGGATCGTTTGGATCGTTTGGATCGTTTGGGTCATTTGGGTCATTTGGGTCATTTGGATCCTTTGGATCCTTTGGATCCTTCGGGTCATTTGGATCATTTGGATCCTTTCGATCCTTTGGGTCATTCGGGTCCTTTGGATCCTTTGGGTCATTTGGATCCTTTGGATCCTTCGGGTCATTTGGATCCTTTGGATCATTTGGGTCATTTGGATCCTTTGGATCCTTCGGGTCATTTGGATCCTTTGGATCATTTGGGTCATTTGGATCATTTGGATTCTTTGGATCCTTTGGGTCATTTGGATCCTTTGGATCCGGGTCATTTGGATCCTTCGGGTCTTTTGGATCCTTTGGGTCATTTGGGTCCTTTGGAGCCTTTGGATCCTTTGGATCGTCTGGATCGTTTGGATCGTCTGGATCGTTTGGATCCTTTGGATCGCCTGGATCCTTTGGATCGTCTAGATCGTTTGGATCATTTGGATCCTTTGGATCCTTTGGATTCTTTGGATCCTTTGGATCCTTTGGATTCTTTGGATCCTTTGGATCGTTTGGATCGTTTGGATTCTTTGGATCCTTTGGATCGTTTGGATTCTTTGGATCCTTTGGATCGTTTGGATCGTCTGGATCCTTTGGATCCTTTGGATCCTTTGGATCGTCTGGATCCTTTGGATCATTTGGATCGTCTGGATCCTTCGGATCGTTTGGATCCTTTGGATCGTTTGGATTCTTTGGATCCTTTGGATCGTTTGGATCGTCTGGATCCTTTGGATCCTTTGGATCCTTTGGATCCTGTGGATCGTCTGGATCGTCTGGATCGTCTGGATCCTTTGGATCGTTTGGATCGTCTGGATCCTTTGGATCGTTTGGATCGTCTGGATCCTTTGGGTCCTTTGGATCGTTTGGATCGTCTGGATCGTTTGGATCGTCTGGATCCTTTGGATCATTTGGATCATTTGGATCATTTGTTCATTAGGATCATTTGGATCCTTTGGATCCTTTGGATCGTCTGGATCCTTTGGATCCTCTGGATCCTTTGGGTCATTCGGGTCCTTTGGATCCTTTGGGTTATTTGGGTCCTTTGGATCCTTTGGATCCTTTGGATCATTTGGGTCATTTGGGTCATTTGGATCATTTGGATTCTTTGGATCCTCTGGATCCTTCGGGTCATTTGGATCATTTGGATCATTTGGATCCTTTGGATCCTGGTCATTTGGATCCTTTGGGTCATTTGGATCCTTTGGGTCATTTGGGTCCTTTGGAGCCTTTGGATCCTTTGGATCCTTTGGATCGTCTGGATCGTTTGGATCGTCTGGATCCTTTGGATCGTCTGGATCCTTTGGATCCTTTGGATCCTTTGGATCGTTTGGATTCTTTGGATCCTTTGGATCCTTTGGATCGTTTGGATCGTCTGGATCCTTTGGATCCTTTGGATCGTCTGGATCGTTTGGATCGTTTGGATCGTCTGGATCGTTTGGATCGTTTGGATCGTCTGGATCCTTTGGATAATCTGGATCCTTTGGATCGTTTGGATCGTCTGGATCCTTTGGGTCCTTTGGATCGTTTGGATCGTCTGGATCGTTTGGATCGTCTGGATCCTTTGGATCATTTGGATCATTTGGATCATTTCGATCATTTGGATCCTTTGGATCCTTTGGATCGTCTGGATCCTTTGGATCGTTTGGATCGTCTGGATCCTTTGGATCGTCTGGATCCTTTGGATCGTTTGGGTCATTCGGGTTCTTTGGATCCTTTGGATCGTCTGGATCCTTTGGATCGTCTGGATCCTTTGGATCGTCTGGATCCTTTGGGTCATTCGGGTCATTTGGGTCATTTGGATCATCTGGATGGTCTGGATCATTTGGATCGTTTGGATCGTTTGGATCGTTTGGGTCATTCGGGTCTTTTGGATCCTCTGGATCATCTTGATCATCTGATCATTTGGATCCTTTGGATCCTTTGGATCGTCTGGATCCTTTGGATCCTTTGGATCCTTTGGATCATCTTGATCATTTGGATCGTCTGGATCCTTTGGGCCTGTGCAGCTGGGTGGCGGCTCCTCCTGTCACAGTTAGAAAGTTAATCTACTCTAAATGTCCTCGTGCTGGGTTGGTTTCCCAGGTGCTTGGGTTTTCCAGGTGCTTGGGTTTCCTCCTACAGTCCAATGCATGTTGGGTTAACTGGTCATTCTGAGTTTAGACGTGAGGCTGCAGGGTATTTGCTGTATGGACTGCTGAGCTGTCCATCCCTGCCTCTCTATCACATCTGGAATAAAGCCCAGCCCCCGGGTAACTTTGCACAGGGTAAATCATGTGATAATATTGAATCTAACAGCAGTTCCACAAATTAAACTTTAAAAGAAACTCACTACGGCAGCTTGAGTGACTCAGTTGAGTTCAGTCTGGTACTGATGGGAATAACTTCATAAATCTTGAAAATCACTGAAACCCTGTGGACCAACGCTCTCTTTAATTGGTTTTAGTAACTTTCTCTTACATTTAGTATCCAACAGATTACTCCCAGAAGTTAAATGTATTCATCATTTGGTCCTGAACAGGTCAGTAATACTGATGTAGACGTTATGTTGACAGCTCTAAACCATGCATCTCCTCCCTAACTTAGATCTTTCCTGAAGCCAGCTCGAATGAAGATTCAGATTTACCAGAAGGCTTCCTCTATCGGAGGGAGCGTCTCCCGTCCATCGTTGTGGAGCCCACCGAGTACAACGAGCAAGAGAACGGAGAGGCGTGTCAGCGTCTGATTCCCAGCAAAGTGGGGAAGGAGTTGGAAGAGGAGGAGGAGGATCCCACAGAGGGATCTGATGAAGGCACACAGGAAAGGTGAGGGCTGAGGGGTCTTACCCCCCCCCCCCCCCAAAGCTTTCTGGGGATTAAAGGAGACCCTTACTCTGAACCCTAACAGCGTTTTCTGTTGCTGTGACAGAAAAGTAGTCCAAAGCATAATCATTTTTCACAATGACTAAACTTAAAGAGCAGATTAAAAGCATACCAGTCTTTGATGGGAACTCAAAAAGTGCCTCAGAATTCCAGAGTTTGACATTTGAATGTGATCTGTCTGCAGTGCAACATTCAAACGTGTGATTCCTCTGTTGTTGCTGCAGCTTGGTCGCTCAGAAGCCTTCGGTCGGGCAGTCGCAGGGTCAACTGTTTCGACTGACACCCCCCGCCTCCCCTACGATCCCTGAAGCTGCCCCACCCTGCCTGAGGAGCTGAGCATCAGCACCCCTGAGCTGCATGTAACCATGGCAGCGCGTCGCTTCCACATCTGTAACAATCCCCGTGAGAGAAAAACCTTTGAGACATGTGTGGGCGCGGGAGTCCACACAGTGGAATTTTGAATAAAAACACACCTGAATGTACTTTCAATTTTGCACAACCACTTTACTGCTGACTACTGCACAAAGACAGCTAATGTAGCGCACTACTGCACATTATGTACACAGGCTAGATTTCTATATTTTTATTTCTATATTTCTACTTTATTTAAGAATCCTGTTATAATATTGTTGTTGCATGCTTATTTTATCTTTATCTTATCTTTTATTATTATATTTGGTCATCCAGTGCGGGCAACAAAGCAAAGAATTTCATTGTTCAGGGAAACACGTTTCTAACTGCACATATGACAATAAACCTTTGAATCCTTGAATCCTACTGAACTAAGCTGCTTCCATGCTGTAGTTTTTAGCTGAAACTAAACTGCAGCACTTTACTCCAGCTGTGTCAGACACAGTCGACTTCAGCCGGCTGAGACTCAGCAACAAGCTGCCGGACCTCACAGGAACCCTGTTTCCTGTGATGCAGATCCGCTCCGACAGTGAGGAAGCCGGAGATGAGACGAACAAGGCCGGCTCACTGAACACAGACCTGGGGCCTCATGTACAAAGACTTGCGTGGATTTCCTACTGAAACATGGCGTACGCTCAAACCCAAATGCCCTCCAACGTCGGATGTACGAATCTGTGCGCACGCATGTATCCAAGCACATTTCGTTTGTACATCCCAATCAACGTGGAATTGAGCGCACATGTCGGAGCACCCGACTCCTCCCTGTCCACGCCCCTACTTAAATACGCAAATCCTATTTAAATGAGCCCTGCACCTGCGATTCCCCTCTCTGTACAATCAGAAAATAAAGAAAAAAAGCATGAGTAAGACGGGAAAAAAGAAAAATTACACTGAAAGTGAATTGTAAGTGCTACTGTCCGACATGGAGGCGCGCAAAAATGTACTCTTTGGGACGCTGTCCTCCGGCATAAGCAGCAAACACAAGAAGAGTGGGTGGGAGAGCCTGAGGCTGTCAATGCTGTGGGGTCTGAGAAGCCTCACAAGCAGAGGTGAAGAAGAAGTGGTCCGACATTAAGGTGGAGGGGAAGAAGAAGTGGTCCCACATTAAGGTGGAGGTGAAGAAGAAGTGGTCCCACATTAAGGTGGAGGGGAAGCGGAGACTGGCTGTCCACCGCTGCAGTGTGGCCAAAACAGGCGGGTGGGGGGGTGACCGACTGTTTGAACAGAGAGTTGGGGCAACTATGGGTGACACTGCTCTCTCTGGGGTGGTGGGAGCTCATGTGGGTGACTCTGATTACCCCCAAGCTAAATACCCATGTTTTTGTGTAACGCACAACAACGTGTTCATACAGTAACGTGCAGAAGTGCGCCGGGGAAAAGGTGAGGCTGATTAAGACATTTCACACTTTACGCACAGGGTTATTAATATATGCCCACAGAGACGATCAGGGGCTTGTTAGAAAGATCTTAAACTGAAGTTTAACCAGCAAAAAACAGCAAGAAACTAACTTTAACCACCGACTATGATGCTGTGAAGACGGGATAGAAACTGGGGGCGCACATACTCAATGCGCGTCACGGGGAATAATATTAGGACAATTACAAGAATGAAGTTACTCACCAAGAAGCCACCCATCACACACAGTGCCAGCCTGTAGTCTGTTCCCAACATGCTGTTACTCAGAATGTATGAATCGTGCGTTGAACCACGGCACCTCGCCACAATGCTGGTTAATTGCATTTACGCATCACATATGATCTGATGAAAATATGTATGAAAATACATATGATGAATGAAAATGTTTCCTGTTAACATACAAATTCATCATGTGATGGCGCTTTTATAGCAATGTGTGCGCAGTCGATAGCTCCGATTACAAAACCGGCTCTCGCTTCAAATTGAGCTTTAATGTTGGCCAGTTGGGAATTTGATATACGTAGCTGAGATGCGGATAATTCTGTCCCACGCGGCTGGCATGGCTCGGCTCGGCTCAGGGTAGACTGGCACAGTCCCAATCGGTTGGCCAGCTCCCTCTGGAATGCCCCGTGTTGTATCTTTAATCATTATTGTTCACATTCAGATTTAGTTTAGATATTGTATGGATAGTATTTAAAGAACGGTTGTTTCTAGACCTGATTGATTAGTTCTTGTATGTGGTGTTGCATGTTTGGACTACAAGGGGGCGTTTCTTTGTTTGTATGTCAGTTGAGAACAGCTGAAGGTTCGAATTTAGAACGAGAAATAGGAGTGAGGAAAAAACAACGTATATTTAGAGTTGACTGTTTGTCGTTATTTTATTTGTCCTGTAATAGTCTTTTATTTGGATCAGTAAAAAACCCTAAAAAGACACCGAGAAGTACTGCTTCGTTTGTACGAGAAGCTGCAGCTAAGTTCCCACATTTTGGTGCCGAAACCCGGGATACGGGAGACTTAACGACTGAAGAAAGGAACCGTTAGCCGATAGCTGCAACTAACTGACCAACGGCAGGAACCGGGACAATATAGAGCGGCTACAGAGACTAAAACAAAGGCGAGGAGTTGTAAGAACCTCAACGACAAAATTGCTGCGGGTTATTGAAGAGGAGACATCAAAGGACGATGTGAGTTGTGACCGCGTACGAGAGCTGCTGTCCATGTTATCGGTGAAGGAAGCGAATCTCCTGGAGATGGAAAAAGAGATCGAAGAGGAGATACCGATGGATGAACTGGAGGCGGACATCGTAAAGACGGTGGATTACCAGGACAACCTAATCCTCTGGAAAGCTCGAGCTACCAGACTGATTGAAAGAGAGGGAGCCGCCGCGGGCGAACAGATGTCACCGCGGCTGAGCGACGTGAGCGCCCCCTCGAGCAGAATGAGCAGACCATCGGTAAAGTTGCCCAAGTTGTACATAAACAAATATGACGGAGATATATCGATGTGGCAAGAATTCTGGGACCAGTTTCAGACAGCTATCCATGATAATATTGAGCTAAGCAAAACTGAGAAGCTTACTTACCTGAAGTCCTATTTGGTGGGTCCAGCAGCCAGAGCCATCGCGGGATTAAAGGCAACAGAGAGCAATTATGACGCCGCCATAAACATGCTCAAGGAGAGATTTGGAAGAAAGGACCTGATTGTGAGTGCACACATGTCTAAACTGTTGAGCTTGACCCCAGTTAAAAGATCCACAGACATTGGTGCTCTCAGAAGACTTTATGATGAATGTGAAATCCAGATCAGAGGCTTAGAGGCAATGGGAGTAGTGTCAGACACATATGGAGGATTGCTGTGCCCCATATTACTGCAGATGATCCCAGATGACCTTGCTCTTGCTTACACACGTGAAATAGGTTCAGACCATGAACTGAAGGTTCTAGAGCTCATTGTTTTTCTACAGCAGGAAATTGAAAGCAGAGAGCGTGCCATGCACCTGACCAAAGCAGGAAGTCACAACAAGGAATCACAGTCCCCTAACCAGCACAGATACAAACCTGATTCAGCAAGCGGAAGGTTCAGAAAGCCAAGTCTGCCATCAGCTGCCATGCTCTACACCAGCAGCTCACAGTTCCCGCCAGGATGTATATTCTGTGACAGCACAAGTCATAAATCTGAACTGTGTACAGACAACACACTTGACCTGCGAAAAGAAAAATTGAAGAAAATGGGACGGTGTTTCATATGCTTAGGACAGCGACACATGGCCAAATTCTGCAAATCCAAGGGAGTGTCATGTAGTGTGTGTGGACGGAGACACCACCCCACAATGTGTGACAAAGGCGAAACCAGTGAAATGCAGAGCAGCGCTCAAGAAACAACTGATGCTGTCATCTCATCTGTGACCCCACACACAGTTAAGACAAGCACAGCCAAGCAGAAAACGGTTCTCCTGCAAACAGTAACAGCATTGGCAGAGGGAACAAGGGGGAAGAAGAAGGTACGTTGTCTGATGGATGGAGGAAGTCAACGGAGCTTTATCCTGGAGAAGCAGGCAAGGGCATTAGGATTACCAGTTGTGAGAAAAGAGACTTTAAAGCTCCACACTTTTGGCAGTGACACCCCAGTAGCAACGGAACGAAATGTTGTGAAATTAATTCTGAAAAACATCTGTGACAAAGAGAAAACCCTTGAGATTGAGGCTGTTGAAACACCACATGTTAGTTCTGCCATCATGCAGGTTCCAGGAGAGCAAATTCAGCAACAGTTAGAAAGAAGAGGACTGACATCAGCAGATGTCTCAGGCAGCACTGACCAGGAGCTGGAACTTTCTGTATTGATAGGTGCTGATGTCTACTGGAAGATGGTTTCTGGTAGAGTTGAAAGACTGTCAGACCCCTTAGTTGCCATAGAGACAATGTTTGGCTGGACAGTACAAGGCCCAGTGTCCATGTTAAGCATGAGTGAGACTTCATGCATGAAGATCTGCACTGAAGAGATCATGCAGGTTTCAAACCAGCTGCGTGCATTCTGGGATATAGAGTCTCTGGGCATCTCCTGTAAGGGTGAAGAACGGGCAGCGGACACTGAGGCCCAAGAACACTTCAAAGGGTCAGTCAGCTACAAAGAAGGGCAATATGAGGTTAAGTTGCCATGGCATGAAGATAGAACAGAGCTTCCAGACAACCTGAGAGTTGCCCAAAAAAGATTTGAAGGTCTGAAAAGAAAACTGAAAGCTGATGTAACACTGTTCAAGAGATACAAGGATGTAATAGATGATTATCTTCAACAAGGAATATGTGAAGACGTCCCAGACAACAAGGTCACAGAAAACAACGTCAAATACTACTTACCTCACCATGCTGTGATAAGGGAGGACAAAGCAACAACCAAGCTGAGGGTCGTTTTTGATGCTTCTGCACATGAGAACGGCTGTCCATCTCTTAATGACTGTCTGCTAACTGGACCAAATCTGAACCCAGACCTACTCAACGTGCTTGTCAGGTTCAGGTTGCACCCCATTGCATTCATGGCAGATATCACAAAGGCGTTCCTACAGATATCAATCGCAGAAAAGGACAGAGATGTGTTGAGGTTTCTGTGGCTCACTGGTTGCCCTGATGCTAAGAACACAAACCTGCGTGTGCTGAGAATGACTCGTGTGGTGTTTGGTGTCTCATCAAGTCCATTTTTGCTGGCAGCCACAATCAGAAATCACCTAGAAAAATACCAAACAAGTCACACACAGGTCATTAACACTCTGAAAGACTCTCTGTATGTTGATGACTTTATTGCCAGCTCAAGCAGTGTTGAAGAGGCTTACGCATTGACAACAAGTGCAAAGAAAATAATGTCTGACGCAAGCATGAACCTCTGTAAGTGGACTACAAATTCCCCTGAACTGAAGGCCAAGTGGCAGCAAAGTGACTTTGACTTCGCCATGGATCCTGATACAAGCGGCTGTGTGTTAAAGGTGCTAGGCCTTGTGTGGAGGCCAGAGACTGATGACTTTGTTTTTAACCTGAAGCACCTTATGGATATTTTTAAGGACAAGGAGAACACAAAGAGGAGTGTCCTGCGCTCTTCAGCTAAATTATTCGACCCTATGGGCTTTCTGACACCATTCACGATAAGAGTGAAATGTCTCTTCCAGGACATGTGGCAAAGAGGCATCAGCTGGGACGAGAAGCTGCCAGATGATCTTTCACAAGGCTGGCAGCAGTGGTGTATGGAACTACTTCAGCTCCATCACATTGTCATTCCCAGGTGGTATGGAACTGAGACACTGCAAAACAATCAAGTTCTTCATGTTTTCAGTGATGCAAGTGAAAAGGCATATGGTGCAGCAGCATATCTCCAAGGAAAGACAGCTGAGGGAGAGTCCATGACTAGACTGGTCATGTCCAAGTCCAGAGTTGCACCCATTAAGAAACTCACACTGCCACGCCTGGAACTAATGGGGGCTCTGATTGCTGCAAGAATGGCAAACAATCTGCTTCAAGCATTGGATATGCAGCCGAACCAAATCCGAATGTGGACAGACTCCATGATTGTGATTCACTGGATTTCCAGCTCACCACACAGATGGAAACAGTTTGTTGCCAACAGAGTGATGGAAATTCAGTCCCTGACCACACCAGAAACCTGGTCCCACTGTAGTGGAAAACTCAACCCAGCTGATCTCACTACAAGGGGCCAGTCAGTCACAAGGCTGAAGGAAGAGGAGCTTTGGTGGTCAGGGCCACAGTTTCTGAGTTCAGCAGTGCAGCAAGAGTTTCCTGACGAAGGGCTCTATGAAGAGGAGGTAAAGACTGAGCTTAGACCAAGTCATGTCACAGTCCAGCTCAACAGCATGGAACCAACATCAACAGATCCACTGTTAAAGCTGAAAAACTACAGCAAGTTAAAAACAGTTCTCAGAGTCACAGCATGGATTAAAAGATTCACACACAACTTACGTTCAAGTGAGAGGAAGCAAGGAGAGCTGACAGCCGAGGAGTTGGCTGAAGCTGAAAGATACTGGATTCTGGAAGCACAAAATCAAGGTTTCCAGAGGGAGAAATGTGAATTAAGAGCAGAAAAAGACATTCACAGAGGCTCGAGAATTAGAGACCTGAAGCCGTTTCTAGACGAGCACGGTTTGATCTGTCTGGGAGGAAGACTGCAACACTCAGACATGAGTTTCGGTGAGCGGCATCCATACATCCTGCCTTCAGACCACAGACTCTCTGAAATGTTGATCAGGCGCTGTCATGACCAAGTGATGCATTCAGGTATGAGAGATACTTTAATGCAACTAAGAGACAAATATTGGATTCCACGAGCCAGACAAATGACAAAGACAATAATTACAGCCTGCACTACTTGTAAAAGATTCAGAGTAAAGGCAATGCAGCAGACAACAGCACCCCTGCCAAGAGATCGGATTACAGAATCTCCTCCATTTGAGACTGTTGGGGTGGACTTTGCAGGCCCTCTGTATGTCAAGACTAAAAAAGACAAAGTGGAAAAGGCATATATAACACTTTTCACCTGTGCTGTGACACGTGCAGTCCACCTGGAGCTGGTGTCCGACATGTCGACAGAGACGTTCCTCCTGGCGTTCAAGAGATTCATATCCAGGCGAGGCCTCTGTAAGATTGTGTATTCAGATAATGCCCGAACCTTCAAACGAGCTGATCAAGACCTCAGAGAACTCTGGACGGCCATCAAGGAGCCTGAGCTCTTAAGGTATTTCACTGAAAAGGGAATCACATGGAAATATATTGCAGAACGAGCCGCCTGGTGGGGGGGGTTTTGGGAAAGACTGGTTAGATCAGTTAAGACATGTTTGAGGAAAGTGATGGGAAGGGCTTCACTGAGCTTTGAGGAGATGACATCTCCATTGGCAGAAGCAGAAGCAACAATAAACTCACGGCCACTCACCTTTGTCTATAATGAACCTGAAGAGCCTCAGCCCCTCACCCCAGCTCACTTTCTGATTGGAAGGAGACTCTGCTCCTTGCCACCCAAGCCTTTTCATGCTGCCAGTCACAAACCCCGTTCCAGTAGAGAGGAGCTAACACGGAGATGGAAATATCGCCAGCGCCTTCTCAACGACTTCTGGACCCGATGGAAAAGGGAGTACTTACTGGAGCTAAGATCTGCCCATACCAGTAAGAACTCACATTCTACCCTTCTCAAGGAGGGTGATCTGGTGCTCATTGGAGAGGACAGGACACCGCGCCAGATTTGGAAGACTGGGATAATCAGGGAACTCTTTCCAGGAAGAGATGGTCTTGTGAGATCTTGTGCTGTACGCACATCAGATGGGACAATATTAAGAAGACCAGTTCAACTGCTGTACCCGCTAGAGCTGACATGAAATGACATGACCTAGAGATGAACTGTCTTCATGGGGGGGAGGATGTTGTATCTTTAATCATTATTGTTCACATTCAGATTTAGTTTAGATATTGTATGGATAGTATTTAAAGAACGGTTGTTTCTAGACCTGATTGATTAGTTCTTGTATGTGGTGTTGCATGTTTGGACTACAAGGGGGCGTTTCTTTGTTTGTATGTCAGTTGAGAACAGCTGAAGGTTCGAATTTAGAACGAGAAATAGGAGTGAGGAAAAAACAACGTATATTTAGAGTTGACTGTTTGTCGTTATTTTATTTGTCCTGTAATAGTCTTTTATTTGGATCAGTAAAAAACCCTAAAAAGACACCGAGAAGTACTGCTTCGTTTGTACGAGAAGCTGCAGCTAAGTTCCCACACCCCGGTTGGAACCCCAGTGTGCACATCACCTGTGTGCACAGGCAGCGCATGGCTCCTCGCTGTGCTGCGCTCCAACGCCGGCCGCAGCTCTGCGCACAGTTCCAGGAGGATTTCCCTCAAAACGGCTAATGAGTCTCCATCATGTGCCAGCAAATCCTCTCTGTCTCTGAACACACGCTCTCTTCAAATTGCACCATTTGCAAAGTATTCTAATACTTTTAAATCAGCCATTGTTTTTAATGGTAGGCTATGCATTGCACCACTTTGCGCTGCTTTTATATCCACTCGTGTAAATGGAGACACATGGGTGTATTAATTGTTTATCAGTATTAATTGTTCATCCATCTCAAATGTGCACATTACTGTCTGAGGACTAATTGTTTTCACATTTATTTATTATAACAGTTTCCCAACATCACCTTAGGTGTCGCCAAAGAATCAACAGCTGCAGAAACGTGCGTACGCCAGCCCTGAAGCTGCGTGAGGCACCGCACATTTCCACGGTCATTTCGTTCTTGATACATCTGATCGTTGACGTGAAAAGGTGCGTACGCCACTATTTTGTGTGTACGCACCATTTGTACATGAGGCCCCTGGACTGTAACTGCTTCCTGTACCTGTAACCATACCGTACGTAACAGGGTAGTAATTCAACTCCAAACTGATCAGAAGTGAGAGCAGCATCATTTTCATAGAACTGACCGATATATCTATTTTTGCATTGCCAAATATTTTTAGATGGAATTTTACTCCATATTAAGACTTTAAAGCTTTAAATCCCTGAAATGTTCAGAGCAACAGAAATATTGCCCTTTTTCTTGAATATGAAATGTGTCACAATGATAATGTGTCCTATGATATTCCATTTTACCTTTAATCCCTGACATGGTAACAGCTTCCTGTAGGGTCAGCGTGGACTCAGAGGAGAGTTTCCACAGTATATTAATCTCACATCACCGTTTTACGCTTTTCTTCTACTTCATCTTCAGTTGAACAACATACTGAATGATTTTGCGGGAATCGGGAATAAAAAAGTTTGCCTCGTTATTTTAACTGGAGCAACACTTAGGAACAGGTTCTGGGTCCAGGACTCAGGACTCAGGATGTTCAGGAACAGGTTCTGGGTCCAGGACTGCCGTACTCAGCTGCCTGCTCGCCTCACTGCAGACTCAGGACCACCACAGTCAGCTATACCCCCCCCCTCTGCACGGACACCCACCTGATTCTGAGCAGAGCTCATGGTTGTCTGGATGAATCCTCCCACTCAAACTCTTACTAACCCTGACCCTCTCCTCAGAGACTCACCTGGATCCTTCCTCTGATTTAATAAAGTTCGTCTTTAACCTCTGTGGTTTCAGCTCTTGGGTTCTTTTGTGAGTCGGCTCGGTAGCACTACCACTAACTACGAGTTTATCTTTATTTTAAAATAGCTTTTTTATTTCTCACCTGCTGCTAAAGGGAATGTTAATGATCCCAAACGTTTGTCCTCTGCTGACTGCCATGCTTTTATCACTGCGGGAAAATGATTGAAAAATCCATTTTGCAATAAAAAGACTTTTTCAAATCATTCTTCTGATTTGGAGTATCTTGATGGTTGGTATTAAAACGGATGAATGCAGAGAAGAGCCTGAATCTGCACAGCTGGATGTTTCAGTACTTTAAGCACTCCATGACACTATGTTCCACACCAGGTGGAGAATCCAGATGAGGTCGTAAAGTGAGAATTTAATGTGAACAAGTTAATTTGGGGATTCAGGATTTCAAATAGTGAATTAAGAACTTTATTTCAGTTTTAATCTATGTGACCTGAACTTTGAACTAAGGGCAACTGAACTTCTTTTTCAAGGGTTCTTCAGGTCTGAACTAGATGGTGGGGAGTATCAGCTGGTAAGCAGAGAGGGTCGATACAGTCACATGTGTCACTCAGTGGGGTCACATGGCACTGAAAGGATCGGATTATTGGCTAAATTACAATCAGACTGAGTTATTAAGTGCATGTAGACACCTTAATCTGACTAAGAATTGGATCGGATCGGATTCAGACCCCGAGATAATTGGGTTGAAAGTCACTCTAAACCTGCTTGTAGACGCTGAAGCACGTGGTGAATCAGACTTTGCGTTCTGCGCATGCTCCAGATGTTTTCCCGGGGTCGTGACCCGGAAGTCAAAGGAGACGATATTCCTGTTGTTGTCGCCGTCAGAAAGAAACAAACAACGCGATGGAGAATGCTCCGTTGGGCATCGTTTGTGCAACAAGCAGCTCATCACAGACCAAATGTAGAGGGACGTAGCTTCATCTTGCTCTGCGTTCTCCATCTTTCTCCAATTCCTGAGTTTGTTGTTGTTGGTGGTGAAGAGGTCAACAGGAAGTGGCTCTATTAGCAACAGTTGGAATGGGTACAGCGCCACCTATCATACCGGGGTATGACACGCTTTGTGCCTCTGATCCCATTCATTCAGCCCCATATATCCAAGGAGAATTACCCTGGCTCAGATAAGGAGCAGAACCCAACTATAGCTGTAATCACATTAATCTCATCATGCAGACCCACTGAGTGCTGCCTTGTAGGTGCTGGGAAGGTGATACCTGAGACCACATCCTCTGTACAAAGAGGATTTTTCCAATTTAACATAGATGGCTTCATTGACTCCTCTCTGGAACCATCTGGATGACTGAGACTCTTCATCAACAAGATGACAAACACTGAACACAAAAATACAAAAGTATTCACTGACCCATCCACATAACTAAACTCAGCTGTTCCTTCCATGGCCACAGGTGTATAAACTCCAGCCCTCAGCATGCAGACTGCTTCTTCAATTCAAACAGAAAGTAAGACACATTTGATCATATCATCCTGGAACATGGTCAGTATAAGCATCAACCCCTTTTCATTAAAATTGATCCTGGTCAAAGGGTGTGGCCATGGTGGCAGTTTGAATTTTAATGCGTCACCATTTGAAAGTTAGTTTCCTCATTTAGTCTCCGCTTATTAATCTAAGATACGAATATACTATTTTACTCAAATTATGTTTGCTGACCCATTCAACAGGAAGTCATTGTAACCGGCACATATTCACATCCAATCTTCAACAAAGTGGACATGAGTCATGCTGGTCCCAACCAGAACAGATGTTTAACTAAATATACGCATACTGCCATAGTTCCACCAACTTGTACGAGAACGAGAGTAAGTTGCTTTAACTTTGCACTTGATTGTTCTACAACACTCATATGTTGCATGATTGACAGAGATCTCAGTCTGAACACGTTTGCACATCAAAGGTCTGTGCACACCGCTGCAGTTTGTTAGTTTTCTTGCATGAACAGACATTACACCAGTCAAGGTAAAAGAATGGAGACGGGACAGTTCCCTCTTTGAGGAGTTTATTTGGTTTGATTTAAAACAGCAACAAAAAAACCCAGTCTGTAATCCATCCTGGTTAAACAGGTGAATAAACTGTTCCAACAATCCCGCTCCCTGTGTGGAAACCTCTCAATAACCATTGAAACATAGATCAACTGGGAAGCTAAACCTAAACAGAAAGTAAAATCATTTTCTAAATTAACATTGATCATCAAACTGTACTAATCACACATTTCCTCATGGTCTCACACTTGTGTGCTAACTCTTATCGCTGCCTCCATTTTCCACGAGCTTGCACTTCTCCTCTGGCGATGCTTTGAAGACGTTGGCTCTGTAGTACCGCAGCTCTTTGATGCTCTCCTGGATGTCATCCAAAGCTCTGGGGGGGGGACAACAACAGGACATATGACTTAAAGAAGACCGAAGGCCACCAGAGGCAGAAACACTGTCTGAGGACCAGGAAGTCCTTAAGGAACCAATCATATCTCATTTCAGGATTTGGGTTCCTGCTTGGAAGCTGCCAATCTTCCAAGAAGTGGACGATATGATTCCAATCCAACCTCAGTTAGCAGGTTAAAGGTTAAAGTTCATGACAGCACAGTCAGAAAATTGACAGAAAGAGGGAAATGATGCATTCACGTACAAACAGACGATGCTAAAAGAAACCCTCACAGGGATAATGGTGAGTGAATCCCAGGTTCCTGTTATTTTGCACAGTGGAATTCTAAAGGTAGCTATAGTGTGGGAACAGTGTCCTTCTGTATCTGCATCCCATATGTCTGACACATGCTGGGATAGGCAGAATGTTGCACATTCAGCATTCCATCAATGCTTTTAGTCCTCCCAGCTCAGGTGGAGGAAGAGTAGGAGTTAGCATCCATCTCCTTGATAGGTTAGAAATGAGTTTCCCTTCTTGCTTCATTTACCTGTGCGTTCCTTTCTTGTGAGGTCCCATTTTGTATTCCGCAGGAAACCAGCGTCTAAACACGTCCACAGAACAAAGGCAAAGCCACATTAATGTCTTTTTCATTCAGAGGAGAACACCATTCCATCCCTCATCATTTATTCAGGTGGGTGGGTTAGGAAGCTGCAGATCTAAGTGTCTTTGGGCAGAGATGGAAGGTTCTGCTCCTCATTAAGAAAGTGCTGGGTGCTGTTTCTCTGTCTGACAAACAAAGGGTCTTTTTCACATGTTTTTCTATCAGCAAAGTTTCCTGGTTGCATCGAGTCAGTAAGAATCTTATCCGTCCCATGCATAGCATAGCATAGCATAGCATAGATGATGCTCTCCTGGATGTCATAGCAGAGGCTGGTGTCAGCCTGCCCTCCATCCAGGATCTGTACCTGTCCAGAGTCAGGAAACGGGCAGGTAACATCTCTGCAGACCCATCACACCCTGGACACAAACTGTTTAAACTCCTCCCTTCTGCAAGGCGCTACAGAACTCTGTACGCCAAAACAACAAGACACAGGAACAGTTTCTTCCCTCAGGCTGTCTCTGTGTTAAACAGCTAAAACCGGACTTCAGTGTATCATCCTTGCACCATGCACCAATTTGCACTTCTGATTTAATCTTGTTCTATGTCTATTTTTTGTACTTGTTGCACTAAAGAGAGTGGGGTGTAACCGGAGTCAAATTCCTCGTGTGTGTCCACATACCTGGCAATAAAAAGCGACTCTGATTCTGATAGCATAGAATAGCATAGCATAGCATCTCCCACCAGTTTAAAAAACTGCAAAGAGCTACAATTAAAGGCAAGACAGGAATGTGTTACTCAACTTATTAGAGCATGTCCATTCATCAACACTGTAATAGCATTAAGTTTAATAGTAAAAGTGCAGCACATTGGCTCACTGTTAAGGTTATATCTCTGTTACATCTCAATCTGACATTTATTCTAAGAACAGCTTCTTCTGTTGGGGATATAATCATGAGTTTGTGTTTTATGAGCAGAGACATGTGTGGCTCAGCTCTGCACATCCGAATTAAGGTTAGCAGAACAGAGTTAGGGTTAGCAGAACAGACTTAGGGTTAGCAGAACAGACTTAGGGTTAGCAGAACAGAGTTAGGGTTAGCAGAACAGACTTAGGGTTAGCAGAACAGAGTTAGGGTTAGCAGAACAGGGTTAGGGTTAGCAGAACAGAGTTAGGGTTAGCAGAACAGGGTTAGGGTTAGCAGAACAGAGTTAGGGTTAGCAGAACAGAGTTAAGGTTAGCAGAACAGGGTTAGGGTTAGCGGAACAGAGTTAGGGTTAGCAGAACAGGGTTAGGGTTAGCGGAACAGAGTTAGGGTTAGCAGAACAGGGTTAGGGTTAGTGGAACAGAGTAAGGGTTAGCAGAACAGGGTTAGGGTTAGCAGAACAGACTTAGGGTTAGCAGAACAGACTTAGGGTTAGCAGAACAGAGTTAAGGTTAGCGGAACAGACTTAGGGTTAGCAGAACAGAGTTAGGGTTAGCAGAACAGGGTTAGGGTTAGCAGAACAGGGTTAGGGTTAGCAGAACAGGGTTAGGGTTAGCAGAACAGAGTTAAGGTTAGCAGAACAGAGTTAGGGTTGGCAGAACAGGGTTAGGGTTAGCAGAACAGAGTTAAGGTTAGCAGAACAGAGTTAGGGTTAGCAGAACAGGGTTAGGGTTAGCAGAACAGAGTTAGGGTTAGCAGAAAAGTGTCAGGGTTAGCAGAACAGGGTTAGGGTTAGCAGAACAGGGTCAGGGTTAGCAGAACAAGGTTAGGGTTAGCAGAACAGAGTTAGGGTTAGCAGAAAAGTGTCAGGGTTAGCAGAACAAGGTTAGGGTTAGCAGAACAGAGTTAGGGTTAGCAGAACAGGGTTAGGGTTAGCAGAACAGAGTTAAGATTAGCAGAACAAAGTTAGGGTTAGCAGAACAGGGTTAGGGTTAGCAGAACAGAGTTAGGGTTAGCAGAACAGGGTTAGGGTTAGCAGAACAGAGTTAGGGTTAGCAGAACAGAGTTAGGGTTAGCAGAACAGGGTTAGGGTTAGCAGAACAGAGTTAGGGTTAGCAGAAAAGTGTCAGGGTTAGCAGAACAGGGTTAGGGTTAGCAGAACAGGGTCAGGGTTAGCAGAACAAGGTTAGGGTTAGCAGAACAGAGTTAGGGTTAGCAGAAAAGTGTCAGGGTTAGCAGAACAAGGTTAGGGTTAGCAGAACAGAGTTAGGGTTAGCAGAACAGGGTTAGGGTTAGCAGAACAGAGTTAAGATTAGCAGAACAAAGTTAGGGTTAGCAGAACAGGATTAGGGTTAGCAGAACAGAGTTAGGGTTAGCAGAACAGAGTTAGGGTTAGCAGAACAGGGTTAGGGTTAGCAGAACAGGGTTAGGGTTAGCAGAACAGGGTTAGGGTTAGCAGAACAGGGTTAGGGTTAGCAGAACAGAGTTAGGGTTAGCAGAAAAGTGTCAGGGTTAGCAGAACAGGGTTAGGGTTAGCAGAACAGGGTCAGGGTTAGCAGAACATGGTTAGGGTTAGCAGAACAGAGTTAGGGTTAGCAGAAAAGTGTCAGGGTTAGCAGAACAAGGTTAGGGTTAGCAGAACAGAGTTAGGGTTAGCAGAACAGGGTTAGGGTTAGCAGAACAGAGTTAAGATTAGCAGAACAAAGTTAGGGTTAGCAGAACAGGGTTAGGGTTAGCAGAACAGAGTTAGGGTTAGCAGAACAGGGTTAGGGTTAGCAGAACAGAGTTAGGGTTAGCAGAACAGGGTTAGGGTTAGCAGAAAAGAGTTAGGGTTAGCAGAACAGAGTTAGGGTTAGCGGAACAGAGTCAGGGTTAGCAGAACAGAGTTAGGGTTAGCAGAACAGAGTTAGGGTTAGCAGAAAAGTGTCAGGGTTAGCAGAACAAGGTTAGGGTTAGCAGAACAGAGTTAGGGTTAGCAGAACAGGGTTAGGGTTAGCAGAACAGAGTTAAGATTAGCAGAACAAAGTTAGGGTTAGCAGAACAGGGTTAGGGTTAGCAGAACAGAGTTAGGGTTAGCAGAACAGGGTTAGGGTTAGCAGAACAGAGTTAGGGTTAGCAGAACAGGGTTAGGGTTAGCAGAACAGGGTTAGGGTTAGCAGAACAGGGTTAGGGTTAGCAGAACAGGGTTAGGGTTAGCAGAACAGAGTTAGGGTTAGCAGAAAAGTGTCAGGGTTAGCAGAACAGGGTTAGGGTTAGCAGAACAGGGTCAGGGTTAGCAGAACAAGGTTAGGGTTAGCAGAACAGAGTTAGGGTTAGCAGAAAAGTGTCAGGGTTAGCAGAACAAGGTTAGGGTTAGCAGAACAGAGTTAGGGTTAGCAGAACAGGGTTAGGGTTAGCAGAACAGAGTTAAGATTAGCAGAACAAAGTTAGGGTTAGCAGAACAGGGTTAGGGTTAGCAGAACAGAGTTAGGGTTAGCAGAACAGGGTTAGGGTTAGCAGAACAGAGTTAGGGTTAGCAGAACAGAGTTAGGGTTAGCAGAACAGGGTTAGGGTTAGCAGAACAGAGTTAGGGTTAGCAGAAAAGTGTCAGGGTTAGCAGAACAGGGTTAGGGTTAGCAGAACAGGGTCAGGGTTAGCAGAACAAGGTTAGGGTTAGCAGAACAGAGTTAGGGTTAGCAGAAAAGTGTCAGGGTTAGCAGAACAAGGTTAGGGTTAGCAGAACAGAGTTAGGGTTAGCAGAACAGGGTTAGGGTTAGCAGAACAGAGTTAAGGTTAGCAGAACAAAGTTAGGGTTAGCAGAACAGGATTAGGGTTAGCAGAACAGAGTTAGGGTTAGCAGAACAGAGTTAGGGTTAGCAGAACAGGGTTAAGGTTAGCAGAACAGAGTTAGGGTTAGCAGAACAGAGTTAGGGTTAGCAGAACAGGGTTAGGGTTAGCAGAACAGGGTTAGGGTTAGCAGAACAGGGTCAGGGTTAGCAGAACAGAGTTAAGGTTAGCAGAACAGAGTTAGGGTTAGCAGAACAGAGTTAGGGTTAGCAGAACAGGGTTAGGGTTAGCAGAACAGGGTTAGGGTTAGCAGAACAGGGTCAGGGTTAGCAGAACAAGGTTAGGGTTAGCAGAACAGAGTTAGGGTTAGCAGAAAAGTGTCAGGGTTAGCAGAACAAGGTTAGGGTTAGCAGAACAGAGTTAGGGTTAGCAGAACAGGGTTAGGGTTAGCAGAACAGAGTTAAGATTAGCAGAACAAAGTTAGGGTTAGCAGAACAGGGTTAGGGTTAGCAGAACAGAGTTAGGGTTAGCAGAACAGGGTTAGGGTTAGCAGAACAGAGTTAGGGTTAGCAGAACAGGGTTAGGGTTAGCAGAACAGGGTTAGGGTTAGCAGAACAGGGTTAGGGTTAGCAGAACAGAGTTAGGGTTAGCAGAAAAGTGTCAGGGTTAGCAGAACAGGGTTAGGGTTAGCAGAACAGGGTCAGGGTTAGCAGAACAAGGTTAGGGTTAGCAGAACAGAGTTAGGGTTAGCAGAAAAGTGTCAGGGTTAGCAGAACAAGGTTAGGGTTAGCAGAACAGAGTTAGGGTTAGCAGAACAGGGTTAGGGTTAGCAGAACAGAGTTAAGATTAGCAGAACAAAGTTAGGGTTAGCAGAACAGGGTTAGGGTTAGCAGAACAGAGTTAGGGTTAGCAGAACAGGGTTAGGGTTAGCAGAACAGAGTTAGGGTTAGCAGAACAGGGTTAGGGTTAGCAGAAAAGAGTTAGGGTTAGCAGAACAGAGTTAGGGTTAGCGGAACAGAGTCAGGGTTAGCAGAACAGAGTTAGGGTTAGCAGAACAGAGTCAGGGTTAGCAGAACAGGGTTAGGGTTAGCAGAACAGGGTTAGGGTTAGCGGAACAGGGTTAGGGTTAGCGGAACAGAGTCAAGGTTAGCAGAACAGAGTTAAGGTTAGCGGAACAGAGTCAGGGTTAGCAGAACAGGGTTAGGGTTAGCGGAACAGAGTCAGGTTTAGCAGGACAGGGTTAGGGTTAGCGGAACAGAGTTAGGGTTAGCAGAACAGGGTTAGGGTTAGCAGAACAGAGTTAGGGTTAGCAGAACAGAGTAAGGGTTAGCGGAACAGGGTTAGGGTTAGCGGAACAGAGTTAGGGTTAGCGGAACAGAGTTAGGGTTAGCAGAACAGAGTTAGGGTTAGCGGAACAGAGTCAGGGTTAGCAGAACAGGGTCAGGGTTAGCAGAACAGGGTCAGGGTTAGCAGAACAGGGTTAGGGTTAGCAGAACAGAGTTAGGGTTAGCAGAACAGAGTTAGGGTTAGCAGAACAGGGTTAAGGTTAGCGGAACAGGGTTAGGGTTAGCGGAACAGGGTTAGGGTTAGCGGAACAGGGTTAGGGTTAGCGGAACAGGGTTAGGGTTAGCGGAACAGAGTTAAGGTTAGCGGAACAGAGTCAGGGTTAGCGGAACAGAGTAAGGGTTAGCGGAACAGAGTCAGGGTTAGCAGAACAGAGTTAGGGTTAGCAGAACAGAGTTAGGGTTAGCAGAACAGGGTTAGGGTTAGCGGAACAGGGTTAGGGTTAGCGGAACAGGGTTAAGGTTAGCGGAACAGAGTTAGGGTTAGCAGAACAGAGTTAAGGTTAGCAGAACAGAGTTAAGGTTAGCGGAACAGAGTTAAGGTTAGCGGAACAGAGTTAGGGTTAGCAGAACAGAGTTAGGGTTAGCGGAACAGAGTCAGGGTTAGCGGAACAGGGTTAGGGTTAGCGGAACAGAGTTAGGGTTAGCGGAACAGAGTCAGGGTTAGCGGAACAGAGTCAGGGTTAGCGGAACAGAGTCAGGGTTAGCGGAACAGAGTTAGGGTTAGCAGAACAGAGTTAGGGTTAGCGGAACAGATTTAGGGTTAGCGGAACAGAGTCAGGGTTAGCGGAACAGAGTTAGGGTTAGCGGAACAGAGTTAAGGTTAGCGGAACAGGGTTAGGGTTAGCGGAACAGAGTTAGGGTTAGCGGAACAGAGTCAGGGTTAGCGGAACAGGGTTAGGGTTAGCGGAACAGAGTTAGGGTTAGCGGAACAGAGTCAGGGTTAGCGGAACAGAGTCAGGGTTAGCGGAACAGAGTCAGGGTTAGCGGAACAGAGTCAGGGTTAGCGGAACAGAGTTAGGGTTAGCAGAACAGAGTTAGGGTTAGCGGAACAGAGTTAGGGTTAGCGGAACAGAGTCAGGGTTAGCGGAACAGAGTTAGGGTTAGCGGAACAGAGTTAAGGTTAGCGGAACAGGGTTAGGGTTAGCGGAACAGAGTCAGGGTTAGCAGAACAGGGTTAGGGTTAGTGGAACAGAGTAAGGGTTAGCAGAACAGAGTCAGGGTTAGCAGAACAGGGTCAGGGTTAGCAGAACAGGGTCAGGGTTAGCAGAACAGGGTTAGGGTTAGCAGAACAGAGTTAGGGTTAGCAGAACAGAGTTAGGGTTAGCAGAACAGGGTTAAGGTTAGCGGAACAGGGTTAGGGTTAGCGGAACAGGGTTAGGGTTAGCGGAACAGGGTTAGGGTTAGCGGAACAGGGTTAGGGTTAGCGGAACAGAGTTAAGGTTAGCGGAACAGAGTCAGGGTTAGCGGAACAGAGTAAGGGTTAGCGGAACAGAGTCAGGGTTAGCAGAACAGAGTTAGGGTTAGCAGAACAGAGTTAGGGTTAGCAGAACAGGGTTAGGGTTAGCGGAACAGGGTTAGGGTTAGCGGAACAGGGTTAAGGTTAGCGGAACAGAGTTAGGGTTAGCAGAACAGAGTTAAGGTTAGCAGAACAGAGTTAAGGTTAGCGGAACAGAGTTAAGGTTAGCGGAACAGAGTTAGGGTTAGCAGAACAGAGTTAGGGTTAGCGGAACAGAGTCAGGGTTAGCGGAACAGGGTTAGGGTTAGCGGAACAGAGTTAGGGTTAGCGGAACAGAGTCAGGGTTAGCGGAACAGAGTCAGGGTTAGCGGAACAGAGTCAGGGTTAGCGGAACAGAGTTAGGGTTAGCAGAACAGAGTTAGGGTTAGCGGAACAGAGTTAGGGTTAGCGGAACAGAGTCAGGGTTAGCGGAACAGAGTTAGGGTTAGCGGAACAGAGTTAAGGTTAGCGGAACAGGGTTAGGGTTAGCGGAACAGAGTTAGGGTTAGCGGAACAGAGTCAGGGTTAGCGGAACAGGGTTAGGGTTAGCGGAACAGAGTTAGGGTTAGCGGAACAGAGTCAGGGTTAGCGGAACAGAGTCAGGGTTAGCGGAACAGAGTCAGGGTTAGCGGAACAGAGTCAGGGTTAGCGGAACAGAGTTAGGGTTAGCAGAACAGAGTTAGGGTTAGCGGAACAGAGTTAGGGTTAGCGGAACAGAGTCAGGGTTAGCGGAACAGAGTTAGGGTTAGCGGAACAGAGTTAAGGTTAGCGGAACAGGGTTAGGGTTAGCGGAACAGAGTCAGGGTTAGCAGAACAGGGTTAGGGTTAGTGGAACAGAGTAAGGGTTAGCGGAACAGAGTCAGGGTTAGCAGAACAGGGTTAGGGTTAGCAGAACAGGGTTAGGGTTAGCAGAACAGAGTTAGGGTTAGCAGAACAGAGTCAGGGTTAGCAGAACAGAGTCAGGGTTAGCAGAACAGAGTCAGGGTTAGCAGAACAGGGTTAGGGTTAGCAGAACAGAGTTAGGGTTAGCAGAACAGGGTTAGGGTTAGCAGAACAGAGTTAGGGTTAGCAGAACAGAGTCAGGGTTAGCAGAACAGAGTCAGGGTTAGCAGAACAGAGTCAGGGTTAGCAGAACAGGGTTAGGGTTAGCAGAACAGAATTAAGGTTAGCAGAACAGGGTTAGGGTTAGCAGAACGGAGTCAGGGTTAGCAGAACGGAGTCAGGGTTAGCAGAACAGAGTTAGGGTTAGCAGAACAGAGTCAGGGTTAGCAGAACAGGGTTAGGGTTAGCAGAACAGAGTCAGGGTTAGCAGAACAGGGTTAGGGTTAGCAGAACAGAGTCAGGGTTAGCAGAACGGAGTCAGGGTTAGCAGAACAGGGTTAGGGTTAGCAGAACAGAGTATTCTTGTCAGAGGAAAGTTGTTCTTTATCGTGGTCTGAATGATTTTCAGAATGTTTTAAGAAAGGAGTGACGCTTCTTCCCAGGCCAGAGTGCACCCAGAATGGGTTTTAATCTGGCCTGAGTGCTTTCATACCTGCAGTTAGACCTGTCCACATGTGATCAGGTCAGACGGGACACAAGTAAACACCAAATGTTTCCACATTAGTTCAAACGCTGACCTGCTAAGCTCCTTGATGGTGCTGACATCAATGATTCTGTAGTGAAGGTGGTACATGAACTGTGGCATGAACTTGTCCAGGAACCTCTTGTCTGCATGCACAGAGTTTCCTGGAGAATGACAAATCATGACATGTGACTCAGATACTCACACACCAAACCAACTGTCCTGGTGGTCTTTCACACAGCTGCTTTCACACAGCTGCTTTAACACAGCTGCTTTCACACAGCTCCTTTCACACAGCTGCCTTCACACAGCTGCCTTCACACAGCTGCCTTCACACAGCTGCTTTCACACAGCTGCCTTCACACAGCTGCCTTCACACAGCTGCTTTAACACAGCTGCTTTAACACAGCTGCTTTCACACAGCTGCTTTCACACAGCTGCTTTCACACAGCTGCCTTCACACAGCTGCCTTCACACAGCTGCCTTCACACAGCTGCTTTCACACAGCTGCTTTCACACAGCTGCCTTCACACAGCTGCCTTCACACAGCTGCCTTCACACAGCTGCTTTCACACAGCTGCTTTCACACAGCTGCTTTCACACAGCTCCTTTCACACAGCTGCCTTCACACAGCTGCCTTCACACAGCTGCTTTAACACAGCTGCCTTCACACAGCTGCTTTCACACAGCTGCCTTCACACAGCTGCCTTCACACAGCTGCTTTAACACAGCTGCTTTCACACAGCTGCTTTCACACAGCTGCCTTCACACAGCTGCCTTCACACAGCTGCCTTCACACAGCTGCTTTCACACAGCTGCTTTCACACAGCTGCCTTCACACAGCTGCTTTAACACAGCTGCTTTCACACAGCTGCTTTCACACAGCTGCCTTCACACAGCTGCTTTCACACAGCTGCTTTCACACAGCTGCTTTAACACAGCTGCTTTCACACAGCTGCTTTAACACAGCTGCTTTCACACAGCTGCTTTCACACAACTCCTTTCACACAGCTGCCTTCACACAGCTGCTTTCACACATCTGCCTTCACACAGCTGCTTTCACACAGCTGCCTCGCACAGCTGCTTTCACAGAGCTGCTTTCACACAGCTGCTTTAACACAGCTGGGAGTTCTGAGGGACATGTTCACAGATGGAGCTCTGCAGACCCAACTGCCACCTAAACCTGTTCTGTTAAATTTCAAAATGTCACAAATAATGTTGCTTTCTGAGCAAATACAGTTTAAATGGCCCAACAGTAGGATCCTATTTACCCTAACCCAACAGTAGGATCCTAATTACCCTAACCCAACAGTAGGATCCTATTTACCCTAACCCAACAGTAGGATCCTAATTACCCTAACCCAACAGTAGGATCCTAATTACCCTAACCCAACAGTAGGATCCTAATTACCCTAACCCAACATTAGGATCCTATTTACCCTAACCCAACAGTAGGATCCTAATTACCCTAACCCTACAGTAGGATCCTAATTACCCTAACCCTAACCCAACATTAGGATCCTATTTACCCTAACCCAACAGTAGGATCCTAATTACCCTAACGCTAACCCAACATTAGGATCCTATTTACCCTAACCCAACAGTAGGATCCTAATTACCCTAACCCTACAGTAGGATCCTAATTACCCTAACCCTAACCCAACATTAGGATCCTATTTACCCTAACCCAACAGTAGGATCCTAATTACCCTAACCCTACAGTAGGATCCTAATTACCCTAACCCTAACCCTACATTAAGATCCTAATTACCCTAACCCTACAGTAGGATCCTAATTACCCTAACCCTAACCCAACATTAAGATCCTAATTACTCTAACCCTAACCCAACAGTAAGATCCTAATTACTCTAACCCAACAGTAGGATCCTAATTACCCTAACCCTAACCCAACATTAAGATCCTAATTACTCTAACCCTAACCCAACAGTAAGATCCTAATTACCCTAACCCAACAGTAGGATCCTAATTACCCTAACCCAACAGTAGGATCCTAATTACCCTAACCCTACAGTAGGATCCTAATTACCCTAACCCAACAGTAGGATCCTAATTACCCTAACCCTAACCCAACATTAGGATCCTATTTACCCTAACCCAACATTAAGATCCTAATTACCCTAACCCTACAGTAGGATCCTAATTACCCTAACCCTAACCCAACATTAAGATCCTAATTACTCTAACCCTAACCCAACAGTAGGATCCTAATTACCCTAACCCAACAGTAGGATCCTAATTACCCTAACCCAACATTAGGATCCTATTTACCCTAACCCAACAGTAGGATCCTAATTACCCTAACCCTACAGTAGGATCCTAATTACCCTAACCCCAACCCAACGGTAAGCTCCTAATTACCCTAACCCAACAGTAGGATCCTAATTACCCTAACCCTAACCCAACAATAAGATCCTAATTACTCTAACCCTAACCCAACAATAAGATCCTAATTACTCTAACCCTAACCCAACAGTAAGATCCTAATTACCCTAACCCAACAGTAGGATCCTAATTACCCTAACCCTAACCCAACAGTAGGATCCTAATTACCCTAACCCAACAGTAGGATCCTAATTACCCTAACCCTAACCCAACATTAAGATCCTAATTACTCTAACCCTAACCCAACGGTAAGCTCCTAATTACCCTAACCCAACAGTAGGATCCTAATTACCCTAACCCTAACCCAACAGTAAGATCCTAATTACTCTAACCCTAACCCAACAATAAGATCCTAATTACCCTAACCCTAACCCAACAATAAGATCCTAATTACTCTAACCCTAACCCAACGGTAAGCTCCTAATTACCCTAACCCAACAGTAGGATCGTAATTACCCTAACCCTAACCCAACAATAAGATCCTAATTACTCTAACCCTAACCCAACAGTAAGATCCTAATTACCCTAACCCTAACCCAACAGTAAGATCCTAATTACCCTAACCCAACAGTAAGATCCTAATTACCTAACCCTAACCCAACAGTAAGATCTAATTACCCTAACCCTAACCCAACAGTAGGATCCTAATTACCCTAACCCAACAGTAAGATCCTAATTACCCTAACCCTAACCCAACGGTAAGCTCCTAATTACCCTAACCCAACAATAAGATCCTAAGTACCCTAACCCTAACCCAACAATAAGATCCTAATTACTCTAACCCAACAGTAAGATCCTAATTACCCTAACCCAACGGTAAGCTCCTAATTACCCTAACCCAACAATAAGATCCTAATTACTCTAACCCTAACCCAACAGTAAGATCCTAATTACCCTTACCCTAACCCAACAATAAGATCCCAATTACTCTAACCCTAACCCAACAATAAGATCCTAATTACCCTAACCCAACAATAAGATCCTAATTACTCTAACCCTAACCCAACAGTAGGATCCTAATTACCCTAACCCTAACCCAACAGTAAGATCCTAATTACCCAAACCCAACAGTAAGATCCTAATTACTCTAACCCAACAGTAGGATCCTAATTACCCTAAACCAACAGTAAGATCCTAATTACCCTAACCCTAACCCAACAGTAAGATCCTAATTACCCTAACCCTAACCCAACAATAAGATCCTTTTTACTCTAACCCTAACCCAACGGTAAGATCCTAATTACCCTAACCCAACAGTAAGATCCTAATTACCCTAACCCAACAGTAAGATCCTAATTACCCTAACGCTAACCCAACAGTAGGATCCTAATTACCCTAACCCTAACCCAACAGTAAGATCCTAATTACCCAAACCCAACAGTAAGATCCTAATTACTCTAACCCAACAGTAGGATCCTAATTACCCTAAACCAACAGTAAGATCCTAATTACCCTAACCCTAACCCAACAGTAAGATCCTAATTACCCTAACCCTAACCCAACAATAAGATCCTTTTTACTCTAACCCTAACCCAACGGTAAGATCCTAATTACCCTAACCCAACAGTAAGATCCTAATTACCCTAACCCAACAGTAAGATCCTAATTACCCTAACGCTAACCCAACAGTAGGATCCTAATTACCCTAACCCTAACCCAACAGTAAGATCCTAATTACCCTAACCCTAACCCAACAGTAAGATCCTAATTACTCTAACCCTAACCCAACAGTAAGATCCTAATTACCCTAACCCTAACCCAACAGTAAGATCCTAATTACTCTAACCCTAACCCAACAGTAAGATCCTAATTACCCTAACCCTGGTGATCCATTCAGCATTGAACCGGCTTGCCTGATGGAATCTCTTGAATCAGGATGACTTCAGTGACCAGTTCAGATTCCATCTAATTCTGCTGTATAACATCTTTATAAATAATCTGGTAATTTATGAAATGTTAGACACATGCATGAGCTATGGTTTGGTGATTTAAAACCATTCAAAGCACAGCACAGGGCTTTAGTGATGTCACACTTCTGCTGATGCAGTAAAATAACTCACCAGCTAGGGGGCACTGTCCGGGGGGAGTGTGCTGCCTGACAAAGGACAGGAACTCGTACTCAGCTTGTTCCAGGGTGATGGTGCTGTCCCGCACAGCCTGGGTCAGCCCGGACTAACAGACCAGACACAACCGTTCAGATGAAGCATCAGAAACTGGACTGATATGTTAGATCCTATATACAGACTCCCTTCTTTACAGCCGTGAGTTTGTGCTGATATATGGGACTGAGAGTGAACACTTAACACATTAACCACACTAAAGTGTCTGACCAACGTTTGACTTCAGATTACTTTACGACAACCAATCTGAAAAAATGCCTGAGCAGGTGACCAAAGATTTAATTCTATCATTGTTTTCTGAAGTGACTTATGCTGATATAACTATACTATGCTATATCAGAACATTCTGACCCTCACAGAGCAGCAGCTTCAGAGAAAAAGGCCGAGGGTCAGAGGTCAGAGGAGGCCGACTGCCTGGTTTAATAAAGCTGGAACGGAAAGGGAGTTCCTCTCCGTCTGAAAAGAGAGCGGCTCCTCCACCAGAGGCCCAGCGGCTCCTCCACCAGAGGCCCAGCGGCTCCTCCACCAGAGGCCCAGGAGCTCCTCCACCAGAGGCCCAGGAGCTCCTCCACCAGAGGCCCAGGAGCTCCTCCACCAGAGGCCCAGTAGCTCCTCCACCAGAGGCCCAGTAGCTCCTCCACCAGAGGCCCAGGAGCTCCTCCACCAGAGGCCCAGGAGCTCCTCCACCAGAGGCCCAGGAGCTCCTCCACCAGAGGCCGAGGGGCTCCTCCACCAGAGGCCGAGGGGCTCCTCCACCAGAGGCCCAGGAGCTCCTCCACCAGAGGCCGAGGGGCTCCTCCACCAGAGGCCCAGGAGCTCCTCCACCAGAGGCCGAGGGGCTCCTCCACCAGAGGCCCAGGAGCTCCTCCACCAGAGGCCGAGGGGCTCCTCCACCAGAGGCCCAGGAGCTCCTCCACCAGAGGCCCAGGAGCTCCTCCACCAGAGGCCGAGGGGCTCCTCCACCAGAGGCCCAGGAGCTCCTCCACCAGAGGCCCAGGAGCTCCTCCACCAGAGGCCCAGGAGCTCCTCCACCAGAGGCCCAGCGGCTCCAGGGTTCTGTGCTGCATCTTAGCTCCTCCTAGAACTGAGTAACTCTTCTGGAGAGGTCTCTGATGTTGTTCCTGGGTTCTGTTGGAGCAACCCTAACCTGAGGAGGGGATCAGAGGCCAAGTCAGACTCCGGGGGGGGGGGGGCGCTCATCGACTTTAAACGGCTCGACTCTTAAAAGCCCCCCCCACCAACTATCAGCCCATTATTCTGCAACTACAGACCAGCTGCCCTATGATGAGTCCTGGGGGGGACGGTGATCGGCCCACCTTAGTGAGCAGGTGACCACCTGTCAGGGACTTTATTCTCTGTTATAACACATCCTGCTGCAGATATCTGCATTATTCTGCTCCTTTTATATACTTTAGATCTTTACTGTTTTACTTCTGTTTCCTTGGAGCACATTACGAATGTGCTTTAGAATGAAAATAAAGTCTAAGTATAAGTCTTGTTATTTGTCCATATATATTCACATTCATTCCTTGATCTATTTGTGTTTACATTTCCAGATGAATAAACTTATTTCAGTTCATATTTCCTCATTGATCATCTTTCCTTGGACAGACTTTAACTCACCTTCCCATGATGCTCTTTGCACCACTCTGACATCCCGTCCAGCAGCTCGTCCGGCTGCTTAATGATCAGGTTGGGCCCCTGCCAACCAACAAAAAGATTTTTCATTTACCAGACAGGAAGGAGAAAGCTGTGCAACGCTGTTAGTGTTCATGTTACCTCAGCCAGAATGTTCAGGTTAGAATCTGTGATGATGCACGCCATTTCTATGATTTGGTCTTTCTCAATGTCTAGACCCGTCATCTGAAAACAAAGAGTCACACACACGTTTAGTTTGGCCTGCCTAGAAAACAGCGCCATCTTTTCCTTTACTTTAAAAGCCTGTGGTCCAAAGCACAGCTATGACAACAGCATCTAAAACATGACAAAAACACGACAACAGCATCTTAAACAGGACAAAAACACCTTAAACAGGACAAAAACATGACAACAGCATCTTAAACAGGACAAAAACACGACAACAGCATCTTAAACAGGACAAAAACACGACAACAGCATCTTAAACAGGACAAAAACACGACAACAGCATCTTAAACAGGACAAAAACACGACAACAGCATCTTAAACAGGACAAAAACAGGACAACAGCATCTTAAACAGGACAAAAACAGGACAACAGCATCTTAAACAGGACAAAAACACGACAACAGCATCTTAAACAGGACAAAAACACGACAACAGCATCTTAAACAGGACAAAAACACGACAACAGCATCTTAAACAGGACAAAAACACGACAACAGCATCTTAAACAGGACAAAAACACGACAACAGCATCTTAAACAGGACAAAAACACGACAACAGCATCTTAAACAGGACAAAAACACGACAACAGCATCTTAAACAGGACAAAAACATGACAACAGCATCTTAAACAGGACAAAAACACGACAACAGCATCTTAAACAGGACAAAAACAGGACAACAGCATCTTAAACAGGACAAAAACACGACAACAGCATCTTAAACAGGACAAAAACACGACAACAGCATCTTAAACAGGACAAAAACAGGACAACAGCATCTTAAACAGGACAAAAACAGGACAACAGCATCTTAAACAGGACAAAAACACGACAACAGCATCTTAAACAGGACAAAAACAGGACAACAGCATCTTAAACAGGACAACAGCATCTTAAACAGGACAAAAACATGACAACAGCATCTTAAACAGGACAAAAACACGACAACAGCATCTTAAACAGGACAACAGCATCATAAACAGGACAAAAACAGGACAACAGCATCTTAAACAGGACAAAAACACGACAACAGCATCTTAAACAGGACAAAAACAGGACAACAGCATCTTAAACAGGACAAAAACAGCACAACAGCATCTTAAACAGGACAAAAACATGACAACAGCATCTTAAACAGGACAAAAACACGACAACAGCATCTTAAACAGGACAAAAACACGACAACAGCATCTTAAACAGGACAAAAACAGGACAACAGCATCTTAAACAGGACAAAAACACGACAACAGCATCTTAAACAGGACAAAAACAGGACAACAGCATCTTAAACAGGACAAAAACAGGACAACAGCATCTTAAACAGGACAAAAACATGACAACAGCATCTTAAACAGGACAAAAACAGGACAACAGCATCTTAAACAGGACAAAAACAGGACAACAGCATCTTAAACAGGACAAAAACAGGACAACAGCATCTTAAACAGGACAAAAACACGACAACAGCATCTTAAACAGGACAACAGCATCTTAAACAGGACAAAAACAGGACAACAGCATCTTAAACAGGACAAAAACACGACAACAGCATCTTAAACAGGACAAAAACATGACAACAGCATCTTAAACAGGACAAAAACATGACAACAGCATCTTAAACAGGACAAAAACAGGACAACAGCATCTTAAACAGGACAAAAACATGACAACAGCATCTTAAACAGGACAAAAACATGACAACAGCATCTTAAACAGGACAAAAACACGACAACAGCATCTTAAACAGGACAACAGCATCTTAAACAGGACAAAAACACGACAACAGCATCTTAAACAGGACAAAAACAGGACAACAGCATCTTAAACAGGACAAAAACATGACAACAGCATCTTAAACAGGACAAAAACAGGACAACAGCATCTTAAACAGGACAAAAACACGACAACAGCATCTTAAACAGGACAAAAACACGACAACAGCATCTTAAACAGGACAAAAACAGGACAACAGCATCTTAAACAGGACAAAAACATGACAACAGCATCTTAAACAGGACAAAAACACGACAACAGCATCTTAAACAGGACAAAAACAGGACAACAGCATCTTAAACAGGACAAAAACACGACAACAGCATCTTAAACAGGACAAAAACACGACAACAGCATCTTAAACAGGACAAAAACACGACAACAGCATCTTAAACAGGACAAAAACACGACAACAGCATCTTAAACAGGACAAAAACACGACAACAGCATCTTAAACAGGACAAAAACAGGACAACAGCATCTTAAACAGGACAAAAACAGGACAACAGCATCTTAAACAGGACAAAAACAGGACAACAGCATCTTAAACAGGACAAAAACACGACAACAGCATCTTAAACAGGACAAAAACAGGACAACAGCATCTTAAACAGGACAAAAACAGGACAACAGCATCTTAAACAGGACAAAAACAGGACAACAGCATCTTAAACAGGACAAAAACATGACAACAGCATCTTAAACAGGACAAAAACACGACAACAGCATCTTAAACAGGACAAAAACAGGACAACAGCATCTTAAACAGGACAAAAACACGACAACAGCATCTTAAACAGGACAAAAACATGACAACAGCATCTTAAACAGGACAAAAACACGACAACAGCATCTTAAACAGGACAAAAACATGACAACAGCATCTTAAACAGGACAAAAACATGACAACAGCATCTTAAACAGGACAAAAACAGGACAACAGCATCTTAAACAGGACAAAAACAGGACAACAGCATCTTAAACAGGACAAAAACAGGACAACAGCATCTTAAACAGGACAAAAACACGACAACAGCATCTTAAACAGGACAAAAACATGACAACAGCATCTTAAACAGGACAACAGCACCATCAGACTGACTGAATGTGCTTCCAAGCAGCCTCCTGGAACCTTTAAAGGGTTCTGATCAGCAGTTCTGCAGCTTCCTGAAGCTCTTTCAGAGTTTCTCTTTGGACATTTTCTGCTTCTTCCCTCATCTCCAGGCCAGTTCTGGTACCTGAGCATCTTCAGAGGAATGTGTTTTTTCTTTGTTCAGCCACTTAACTCTGACCTATGAACCATTCAGGCAGGAAAAAGGCTCCTAACTCAAGGGATGGACCAGTGTTGGGTCCACGCAGAACCACCAGCGAACTTTAACACGTAACACCACAAATACAGCAGAACACATGTACTACATGAACACATGTACTCAGTGTTTCCCGCAGCGCATTATAGGTAAGGCGGCCGCCTTAGCAAACTTGCACTGCCGCCTTGTCAACGTTCCCAAAAAAAAATAAATAAATAAAAAACTTTTTTTTTTTTTTTTTAAACCGAAGTAATAATGCTTTGCCAGGCTCAGACATTAAAAGACAGCATTGATAACATTGAATTGCGACACCTACTGGTTGTTAATGTAAATAGTTAATAATGTAAATAAAAAAGTGTTACAGCTCTTAAACAGCTTCGTTATTGCTCTAACAGCCCCCCCCCCCCCCCCGCCCCCCCCCCCCCGCCCCCCCCCCCCGCTGCCACCCGACGGAACGCTATCCCCTTGTCCCGGCCGACGACTCACCACCTTGACTAAGCAATTTCCTGCGGGAAACACTGTGTACTACATGAACACGGCTGCTTGGGCTTTGGGACTTGCCTCCAGGTCCACCCACACCATCCTCTGGGACATGGAGGAGGACATGCTGCTGGAGTCAGCCACGGAAGCCAGTCTGCGGGGAAAGCCGGGGCCTGTCCACGCCGCGTTGGGCTGATTTATGCCGCCGGGCCGCTGCACAACTCTGGGGCCACACAAGTGATCCGGTCTGTGTCTGAGCGGCAGAAGCAGCCTGAAAGCAGTCACTGCCCGCGCTGCACTCCGCAGGCATCCTGTCATGCTCCACTGACTTCCGGTGTTGCGCCAAAAAGTGTCCGCCTGCCAGAAATGATTGTACGGCCGTATAAGTATTTCATGTACATTTATTTTATTTTAGTTCATTATTTTTTTTTAAAGTAATTATAAATGTGAAGATTATAGAGATCTTATAACAATAAAATAAAAGGTGTTTAATTTTTTTAGTCGCTTAAAATATGCGTCACAACCGCCGATGTGAGATTTGTTTAGATAAATATTTTTATTAATACTTCTAAGCAAGTACATACAAACCACAGAGCAGAGCAGTTATCAATACATAACACATACAACAAAAATATAGTTCCTTTTGCTGAAAATACCAGATAAAGAGCGCAGCTCAATAGGGCTCGGGCACGTGACGTCACTACGTGAGCGGCGGCCATACTGGAGGCTCAGAACTGTTTTGTTTACATTGTTTTCCACTGCGCGCAGACGTACTCCCGCCTGGTCTCGGAACTTTCTTCGTTGGTTTATCTATTTTACTTATTGTCTTTGCCACTATGGTCGCACGTTGCTGTGTCGTGGGGTGCAATAGCGTAAGCCGTGACAGGAATGGGGGGGAAATCGTAAATGGTTTATCTTTTTACCGGTTTCCTGCTTGGAGGCGCACCCACGGAGACCAAGTGTCCGAGATAACAAAGCGTCGTCGACTAGCATGGATCGCTGCTGTAAGACGACCAAGCATAACTTTCCACTCAATCCCGGTGTCGATGAGAGTGTGTTCTCTGCATTTTCATTCTGGTAAGTTACAGACTTTTGTGTGCTGAGGTAAAGATCCCCGCCTTCACAACAGGACACTGTCAGTTGGAAGCAAGGGATGTCTCAATGGGTTAACAGCGGAGGACAAATTTCGTGTGTATGCATGTATACATGACAATAAATCTGATCTTAATCTTAATTTAATGTGGAAAATACAAGGGAAATTGCCCATCTCCAAATTCACATGGAAAGGGCGATTGGAACTGTCAGAAACAATACACCTTTTTGTCAGCAAAAGTACCTATCAACATAGTTTTTGCGAAGGTGAAGACAAAACATTCTTTGACAAGATTGCGTCTGTATGTTGTACTCTGACCACCATGAGCAGGAGTGTTGTGCACAGTTGAAGTCGTCTGAAATAAATATGCTTTGAGAGACAGCCAAGTGTGTGTGTTTCATTATTTATTTACAAGTAGAGTAACATGACAAAAGTGTAAAGTGTCATTATAATTGAAACTGTTGCAAAGTATAAGCACTGTCACCACATACTATATACGCAATTATGTCCGAAAGGGTGAACTTAGGCAGTAAATCTTCGTCGACAATCCATTCCTTGCTCGGTATTTCATAAGGGTCCAGTCCGTTTATAACGCCAATCTTCTGCATGTACCGATCTCTGGCTTCCTTCTGTAATGTATCCCGGTATATCCCACATCCTTTCTTCGATTTTAACATGCTTTTCTCTCACTTTTCTCTCACTGTTTGGTCCTTGATCTCCGTCTTGCCTCGGTTTGTTTACGATAGATTGTGCCTCCAATATGGCGACCATATCCCAGAATGCAACGCGTGTGCCCGAGCCCTATAGTTTTAGCTGCTTTTTTGTTTTTTTTTTCAGTCAGAATTTATGTATTACTTAGCTTCATTATCAAAAATCAAGAATAATGGTTTAGACTGACTATATTTGGCTTTGTGAATGTGGAATTTTGCTATTATGATTATCAAATGAATCACATACAGTCATCAGTGAAACCAAACAATACATTTTTACAACATAGAGAAAAACCAGAGTCAATATTATCAATTATATAACGAGACACATCTTTCCAGAATCTGTTGCCAAAATAGGTGTACCATCATTACAGAAGGAGCAATCCACACATATGTCTGTTGTAAACTTAACAAGGTAATGACTTGCAGGATGAAATCTCTGTATTTTTAAAGAAACTTCCCTTAGTTTATTGGTAAGAAGTTAGGCAAAGACTCAGTTCAGTTTATCCGAATGAATAAATAGGCAGCAGGTCTGTGGGCTGTCTGTGGTAGTAGCACGACGATGACGTCAGTAACACCCACTTTACGACAAAAATTCAAAATTACAGTAACCCGGATTTTTTTAAGTAAGCGACGCACCTCCACGTTATCAGTGCTAGTGTACAGTAATTAATAAATTATAAACAGCATAGTTTGTGCCTGTATAAGCTTGCCCATAGGAAACCGTTTCATGGCCGAATATCTCAAGAGAGCAGCCAGACGCCTCTCGAATATCTTCGGAACAGCTCCAAATGTTCAACAACAAGCAGGGGTGAGTAGAACATCATGTTATAATGTGAAATCAAGGGCCCAATGTCAAAAAAACGGTCTTGTCCTTTAAATAGACACCTTAAGGGTCCTAAAAAAACATTTTTCAAAAACGTTTGTCTCTGGGACATTGGTACTCCTCCTTCCTACTAGACTAATTTGGAGAAGTTTAAGCAATTAACAGAAGACACGCAATATATTCATATAAAATATATTTATGGGAAGTTATTTTTGAAAATACTCTTGAATTTTTGAACATCCACACAACAACATAACAATAGCTATGAATCTGAGCGAGTGGCCATGACTTGTGGAGTCCCCCAGGGGTCAATTCTTGGACCTCTTCTGTTTAACTTGTATATGCTCCCTTTGGGTCAGATATTGCAGAATTTTAACATCAATTATCACAGTTATGCAGACGATACACAACTTTATGTGTCTCTGTCACCGGACGACTGCAGCCCAGCAGACGTTCTGTGTCAGTGTCTGGAGGAAGTAAACACCTGGATGAGAGAGAATTTTCTACAATTAAATGAAGACAAAACTGAGATCATTCTGTTTGGGAGCAAAGAGAAGAGGGTCAGCGTTGGTAAATATCTTGAGACTCAGGACCTTACAATCACTGACCAGGTTCGTAACCTCGGAGTGTTGATAGACTCAGATCTGACTTTCAGCAGCCACATCAAAGCTGTCACCAAGGCAGCTTTTTACCACCTCAGAAACATCAACAGAATTAAAGGTTTCCTCTCCCAAAAAGACCAGGAGAAACTCATCCATGCATTCATCTCCAGTAGACTCGATTACTGTAACGCTCTTTTAACTGGACTTCCCAAAAAGAGCATTAAACATCTGCAGCTCATCCAGAACGCTGCTGCTAGAGTTTTAACCCGGACTAAGAGATCTGAACACATCACAGCAGCTTTAGAATCTTTACTCTGGCTTCCAGTCAGTCACAGAATAGATTTTAAAAGCCTGCTGATGGTTTACAAATCCCAGAATGGTTTAGGCCCAAAATACATCTGTGATATGTTCAGAGAATATAAACCCAGCAGAGCTCTTAGATCCAAGGACTCAGGTCAGCTGGTCCAGTCCAATTCAATTCAATTCAATTCATTTTTATTTATATAGCGCCAAATACAACAAATGTCATCTCAAGGCACTTAGATAGTAAGTCCAATTCAAGCCAATTGGAATTCAATTAATTAATAATAATCATAATTCATAAAATAATCCAATTCGTTCATATAGAGCCAATTCAAAAACAATTTCCTAGCTAAGAAAACCAACAGATTGCACTGAAAACTTTTTGTTTTTCGGTCCAATCTCCTGGCCTGAGCGGCGTGCCTGAGGCGACTGTGGAGAGAAAGTCCAGAGTCCAGACTAAACATGGAGAAGCAGCATTTAGCTGTTATGCTGCAAATAAGTGGAACAAACTGCCAGTGGAGATTAAACTTTCACCAAATGTAGACATTTTTAAATCCAGGTTAAAAACATTTCTTTTCTCATGTGTCTATGCATGAAATATCTTTTAACTTATCTAGACTGTTGCCTGATTTTAAATTCATTTAAATGATTTTATTTGTTTCTCTTTATACTATTTTATGTATTTTTAATGCTTCTTGCACTCCCTGCTGCAATGCTTTTATTTTATGTAAAGCACTTTGAACTGTTTGTACATGAAATGTGCTATACAAATAAATTTGATTTGATTTTGATTTTGAATAGTTTTTATTCAGTCTTAGATTGCTATTTTTAATGAAATGCAGATAAGATCCTTCAACAATCAGATAATACACTAGTACTATAACTAATCCCATTCATTTTTTAGGAAAGCTTTATGCCTGAAGTTTTAAATCAAATTGAATGTTTCTGCTATGGGTGTTGATGATGCATGGAAAATAATCACTAACAGGTATTTTTTTTAATTAATTTATTTTCGGCATTTAGCTTGTCACTCAAAGGAGAATCAAAATGCTTTTTCTCTCTCACCTTGGTAATAAAAAAAGTATCGAATAAGGATAAAATTGTAAAAACAAAAAATGGCCACATAGTTGGAAAACAAAGCATGTGACAACATACAGCTAGTCTCTCTAGTAACTCTACACTAATGCTCATTGTACAGACATTTTATCAGTTTTCTAAGTCAACATGTATATTTTTCAGTAATTTTGACAACATGCAAGAAAATCATGTCTCTAATCTTCTTTGTCCCTTGTTCATCACTGTGAATTGTGAGAGTGCCTATTGGGAGCGGTAGTCAGGCGCTTGGTTGAAGGCTGGGTTGCGGACGCCAGAGACACTGTTGGCAAGAGAACTCTTTCCTCTAAAGAGGGTGAGGGAGAAGATGAAGAAGCAAACGCCTAGGATGCCAAGAATGATCATTCCCGAGATTAGGATGGTGGTCACTGTGTTCATCTGAAACGCTGGAGTTTTCAGATGGGCTATAGAAACAGAAACACACAGAAACAATGTTTTTCAATGTTTGCTGTTAAATTCATGGTCAATTTTTCCAAACTGAAGGGTCAATAATGGGCCATCTCTTTGTCCATTTATTTTAATTGAATTATGTTTTTACATAAGAAAAATGACTTTGAATCTCACAAGGAGACATTTCCAGAAAATCTATCGTGACAATCAAATAACATCTATCCCTAACCATTAAGGGCAAGAAAGTTCTCAGCAGAGGAGATTTCTTTAATGACTACTACATTTTATAGACCATAGACATACCATACTCTCACCACAACTGTGTGCATTATGCTGTGTGAAAGTTAATTGGTAATTGTGGTAAAATAGGTAGTAAGTATTATTAGAAATGGCAATCTGAGAGAAAAAGTTAATTAAATCAACATAACAAAACATGCACGAAGAGTACAACCGTCAAGACCATTTTTTTATTTTAATGTTTTTATTCATTTCAAAATGGATTTTATGATCAAAAAGCAATTTTCCGTTTTAAGGTGCCATTTCACATTATGGAAAGAATGAGAGGGCTTACCTAGATGGGAGTTATTGGTTGGTGTTTCATCTGTGAAAAATAAAGACAACATAATAGACATATTACAGAGACTTGAACATGTTATTGGGATTAAAGGAACTGCATTAGGCTGGTTTAAATCATATTTATCTGATAGATTTCAGTTTGTTCTTGTAAATGAAGAATCTTCCTCACACACCAGAGTAAGTCATGGAGTTCCTCAGGGTTCTGTGCTTGGACCGATTCTTTTTACTTTATACATGCTTCCATTAGGTAACATTCTTAGACAGCATGGCATAAATTTCCATTGCTATGCTGATGATACTCAGCTGTACTTATCTATAAAACCAGATGAACCCAATAGGTTGGTCAGACTACAAGCATGTCTTAAAGACATAAAGACCTGGATGACTCAGAACTGTCTGCTGCTAAATTCAGACAAAACTGAAGTCGTTATCTTTGGACCTGAGCGTTTCAGGGAGAAATTGTCTAGCTATATAGTTACTCTAGATGGTATTTCCTTGGCTTCTAGTTCTACAGTGAGGAACCTTGGAGTTATTTTTGACCAGAACTTATCATTTGACTCGCATATAAAACAGGTTTCTAGGACTGCCTTCTTTCATCTTCGTAATATTGTTAAAATCAGGAACATCTTGTCTCAGAGTGATGCAGAAAAACTAATTCATGCATTTGTTACTTCAAGATTGGACTACTGTAATTCTTTATTATTGGGCTGTCCCACATATTCTCTGAAAAGCCTTCAGTTGATCCAAAATGCTGCAGCCAGAGTTCTGATGAGAACTAACAGCAGAGATCATATTTCTCCAGTTTTAGCTTCTCTTCATTGGCTCCCTGTTAAATTCAGAATAGAATTTAAGATTCTTCTCCTTACATATAAAGCTCTTAATGACCGAGCTCCATCATATCTTAAAGATCTCATTGTAAGATATTTTCCTAACAGAGCACTTCGTTCCCAAACTGCAGGTTTACTTGAGGTTCCCAGAGTTTCTAAAAGTAGAATGGGAGGCAGAGCCTTCAGTTATCAGGCCCCTCTCTTGTGGAATAAGCTGCCAGTAAATGTCCGGGAAGCAGACACCCTTTCCACTTTTAAGACCAGGCTTAAAACTTTCCTTTTTGATAAAGCTTATAGTTAGGGATGGCTCAGGTGATCCTGAAACATCCCATAGTTAAGCTGCTATAGGCCTAGACTGCTGGGGGGCCTCATCTGTCACACCTTTCCTCACTTTACTCTCTTTATGTATATGTGATATTATTGTGGTCATTAACTCGTGTTTCCTTGTTCCAACAGATATCCTTTGAATGGTGTTACAGTGCCGCCGCCGCGGCGGCCCCCTCCCCCCTCCCCCCTCCCCCCCTTTCTGTCCTCTCAAACCCCAGCTGGTCGAGGCGGATGGCCACCCTTCCTGAGTCTGGTTCTGCCAGAGGTTTCTTCCTGTTAAAAGGGAGTCGTTTCTCTCCACCAGTCGCCTCAGGCACGCTCAGGCCGGGAGATTGGACCGAAAAACAAAAAGTTTTCAGTGCAATCTGTTGGTTTTCTTAGCTAGGAAATTGTTTTTGAATTGGCTCTATATGAACGAATTGGATTATTTTATGGATTATGATTATTATTAATTAATTGAATTCCAATTGGCTTGAATTGGACTTACTATCTAAGTGCCTTGAGATGACATTTGTTGTATTTGGCGCTATATAAATAAAAATGAATTGAATTGAATTGAATTGAATAGCATTTAAATTTCAACCACAATATTATATTATATATATATATGTACGTGTATATATATATATACAGATACAGATACAGATATATATATACGTGTGTGTGAGCGTATGTAAAAGGGTCATTGGTCCTGACCCTGAAATAATATACACTGTTATCACCACCATCTGAGATTGACAACCAAGTCTATTACAAGGTCCCCAATAACCTTCACAAGTTCTTCATCTTGTAAATGAAGAATCTTCCTCATACACCAGAATAAGTCATGGAGTTCCTCAGGGTTCTGTGCTTGGACCGATTCTTTTCACTTTATACATGCTTCCATTAGGTAACATTATTAGACAGCATGGCATAAATTTCCATTGCTATGCTGATGATACTCAGCTGTACTTATCTATGAAACCAGATGAACCCAATAGGTTGGTCAGACTACAAGCATGTCTTAAAGACATAAAGACCTGGATGACTCAGAACTGTCTGCTTCTAAATTCAGACAAAACTGAAGTCGTTATCTTTGGACCTGAGCGCTTCAGGGAGAAATTGTCTCGCTATATAGTTACTCTAGATGGTATTTCCTTGGCTTCTAGTTCTACAGTGAGGAACCTTGGAGTTATTTTTGACCAGAACTTATCATTTGACTCGCATATAAAACAGGTTTCTAGGACTGCCTTCTTTCACCTTCGTAATATTGTTAAAATCAGGAACATCTTGTCTCAGAGTGATGCAGAAAAACTAGTCCATGCATTTGTTACTTCAAGATTGGACTACTGTAATTCTTTATTATTGGGCTGTCCCACATATTCTCTGAAAAGCCTTCAGCTGATCCTAAATGCTGCAGCCAGAGTTCTGATGAGAACTAACAGCAGAGATCATATTTCTCCAGTTTTAGCTTCTCTTCATTGGCTTCCTGTTAAATTCAGAATAGAATTTAAGATTCTTCTCATCACATATAAAGCTCTTAATGACCGAGCTCCATCAGATCTTAAAGATCTCATAGAGCACGGTTCATGTGGGACCTGTGCCATATGTATTGCATGTTCATGTGGTTTTGAGCCATCCATATCCACGGTTGTGTTGTATGTGCTTGCTGCTGGTGTTGTTGCTGCTTGTGCTTTTTGTTGTTGTTGTTGTTTCTCTCTGTTTCTCTGCTTCCAGGTGCTCCTGGTGGTTCTGGATTCCCCACAGAGGCCGTGGGATGTCTTCTGTTTGGTTTCTGCAGGTGTAGCAGCTGGTTTATCATTGTTTTCTCCAATCGTTTCTTTCCCATTTCTTTTTCTTTCCCTGTTCCCCTGTCAGGCTGGCACTAATACATGTAAATCATTGTAACAAAAATAAATAAATAAGCAGTTCTTGGGCATCAAGGGGAGCTTTACATTCATAAAGCCTCCCTTGGCAAAGCAAATGTGTTTGGCATAAACGGTATTCAGATCACAATTCTGCTGCCATAATGCTGGACAGGACAAGGGAAAAAGACCAGGCTTAAAACTTTCCTTTCTGATAAAGCTTATAGTTAGGGATGGCTCAGGTAATCCTGAAACATCCCATAGTTAAACTGCTATAGGCCCAGCCTGCTGGGGGCCTCATCTGTCACACCTTTCCTCACTTTACTCTCTTTATGTATATGTGACATTATTGTGGTCATTAACTCGTGTTTCCCTGTTCCAACAGATATCCTTTGAATGGTGTTACAGTGTTTGTTGTCCCCTCTTTTCTGTCCTCTCAAACCCCAGCTGGTGGAGGCGGATGGCCACCCTTCCTGGTTCTGGTTCTGCCAGAGGTTTCTTCCTGTTCAAAGGGAGTCGTTCCTCTCCACAGTCGCCTCAGGCACGCTCAGGCCGGGAGATTGTGGAGATTTCTTTTTGTGCTCCATCGTTAAACACAGGAAGAAAACATTGTTTGGTTCTTTATTCATATTGTAACTTTACAGATATCCAATCCAACTTTATCTATATAGCACTTTAAAAGTTGGCCAAAGTGCTGTACACATATATAGAATACAAACCCTACAAAACATAAAAAGAAAATAAAAACAAGGTAAAACACTAAAATCAAAACAATAAAAAGTCACAGTAAAAGTCAACACCTCAGATTGAATTAAAAGTGCAAATGAGAAAAAATGTGTTTTAAGAGAAGACATAAAAACATTAAGTGAGTCAGCCGGCCAGATCTGCAAAGATAATTCATTCCACAGTTTTAGAGACGACTAACAACAACTGATCTGCTGACCTGATAGAATGTCAGGGAGCAAGGCCATGAAGACATTTAAAAACAAAAAGAAGAATTTTAAAATCCACTCTAAAATGAACTGGAAGCCAGGGAAGTGATGCCAGAACTGGAGTAATGTGCTCAGGATTCTTTGTACCAGCGAGGAGCCGAGCAGCAGCTTTCTGAACCAGCTGTAGATGAGCAAGTGATGCTCGACTTCGCCCAGAATAAAGTGCATCACAGTCATCTAAATGAGTTGTGATAAAAGCATAGAACAAAATCTCAAAATGATGCAAAGAAAGAAACGGTTTAGCTTTAGTAAGTTGTCTCAGTTGAAAAAATCCGGACTTGAACACTGAGCCTTACACCGAGGTTTGTTGCAACTGGCGTCTTATGTTGACTTAACCAGCCCAAGTCAACTGTGGAGCTGTCTGTAGACCCAAACAACATAACCTAAAAATTCATTGACATCCATGCCTTAATTTCTGAAATGCACTCAAGTATTGGATTTGCAGAATATCCATTTTCTTGCTACATTCGCATATAAATCTGACTATCGTCAGCATAAAAATGGAACACAATACCGTCTTTCCTCAAGAATTGATCCAAGAGGAAGTAAGTATATAAAGAGAAGAGAAGAGGCCCAAGAATAGAACCATCAGGCATTCCACACGTTCCCAGCTGACTAACTGGGCTAAGTGCCAACCACAGTAAGGTCTACCATTTTCTTCTCCTTTTCGGACGGTATGGTGGTGTTGAGAGAATTCACTCTGTTTGTACTTAAAAGTTCATGTTTTTGCTTATATCGATAAATAATAATAATAAATAATAATAAATAATTAACCCTTTGATGCACCTTTAAAATACTCACATTATTGTCCCTTCACACAAAAATATGCTCACAAAAAAATAAAGCTAAAAAAATATTATACATTATCATTTTTTTTTTCAAACCAGCAGAGTCTTATCATATATATTCACCATTCAAGTTTTTATTGTCATATGCACAGTGGAAACACAGCTTACTTTGCTGTCTGTAAGAATGCCAGTCAAAGGAGAAACAACAAAAAAAGGACTTATATACAGTAAAAAATCCTATATGCAGTAGAAACAATGTTATATACAAAAATACAATATACATACACTGAATAGTGCAAAATGCAAAATGTCATGACGTTACGGCATGTTATGTCTTGTTATGGTAGCTGCTGTCCTGTCCTAAGAATTTCAGTGCCCAGTACGACTCTGTTGTTCAGCAGGTGAACTGTTCAGGCCCCAGCAGGTGAACTGTTCAGGCCCCAGCAGGTGAACTGTTCAGGCCACAGCAGGTGAACTGTTCAGGCCCCAGCAGGTGAACTGTTCAGGCCCCAGCAGGTGAACTGTTCAGGCCCCAGCAGGTGAACTGTTCAGGCCACAGCAGGTGAACTGTTCAGGCCACAGCAGGTGAACTGTTCAGGCCACAGCAGGTGAACTGTTCAGGCCCCAGCAGGTGAAGTGTTCAGGCCACAGCAGGTGAACTGTTCAGGCCACAGCAGGTGAAGTGTTCAGGCCACAGCAGGTGAACTGTTCAGGCCCCAGCAGGTGAACTGTTCAGGCCCCAGCAGGTGAACTGTTAAGGCCCCAGCAGGTGAACTGTTCAAGCCACAGCAGGTGAACTGTTCAGGCCCCAGCAGGTGAACTGTTCAGGCCCCAGCAGGTGAACTGTTCAGGCCACAGCAGGTGAACTGTTCAGGCCACAGCAGGTGAAGTGTTCAGGCCACAGCAGGTGAAGTGTTCAGGCCCCAGCAGGTGAACTGTTCAGGCCCCAGCAGGTGAACTGTTCAGGCCACAGCAGGTGAACTGTTCAGGCCCCAGCAGGTGAACTGTTCAGGCCCCAGCAGGTGAACTGTTCAGGCCACAGCAGGTGAAGTGTTCAGGCCACAGCAGGTGAACTGTTCAGGCCCCAGCAGGTGAACTGTTCAGGCCCCAGCAGGTGAACTGTTCAGGCCCCAGCAGGTGAACTGTTAAGGCCCCAGCAGGTGAACTGTTCAAGCCACAGCAGGTGAACTGTTCAGGCCCCAGCAGGTGAACTGTTCAGGCCCCAGCAGGTGAAGTGTTCAGGCCCCAGCAGGTGAAGTGTTCAGGCCCCAGCAGGTGAACTGTTCAGGCCCCAGCAGGTGAACTGTTCAGGCCCCAGCAGGTGAACTCTTAAGGCCCCAGCAGGTGAACTGTTCAAGCCACAGCAGGTGAACTGTTCAGGCCCCAGCAGGTGAACTGTTCAGGCCCCAGCAGGTGAAGTGTTCAGGCCCCAGCAGGTGAACTGTTCAGGCCCCAGCAGGTGAACTGTTCAGGCCCCAGCAGGTGAACTGTTCAGGCCCCAGCAGGTGAACTGTTCAGGCCACAGCGGGTGAACTGTTCAGGCCACAGCGGGTGAACTGTTCAGGCCCCAGCGGGTGGACTGTTCAGGCCACAGCGGGTGAACTGTTCAGGCCCCAGCGGGTGAACTGTTCAGGCCACAGCGGGTGAACTGTTCAGGCCCCAGCAGGTGAACTGTTCAGGCCACAGCAGGTGAACTGTTCAGGCCCCAGCAGGTGAACTGTTCAGGCCCCAGCAGGTGAACTGTTCAGGCCACAGCAGGTGAACTGTTCAGGCCCCAGCGGGTGAACTGTTCAGGCCACAGCGGGTGAACTGTTCAGGCCCCAGCGGGTGAACTGTTCAGGCCACAGCGGGTGAACTGTTCAGGCCCCAGCAGGTGAACTGTTCAGGCCACAGCGGGTGAACTGTTCAGGCCCCAGCAGGTGAACTGTTCAGCAGGTGAACTGTTCAGGCCCCAGCGGGTGAACTGTTCAGGCCACAGCGGGTGAACTGTTCAGGCCCCAGCAGGTGAACTGTTCAGCAGGTGAACTGTTCAGGCCCCAGCGGGTGAACTGTTCAGGCCCCAGCAGGTGAACTGTTCAGGCCACAGCGGGTGAACTGTTCAGGCCCCAGCAGGTGAACTGTTCAGGCCACAGCAGGTGAACTGTTCAGGCCCCAGCAGGTGAACTGTTAAGTTCACAGCGGGTGAACTGTTCAGGCCACAGCGGGTGAACTGTTCAGGCCCCAGCAGGTGAACTGTTCAGGCCACAGCAGGTGAACTGTTCAGGCCCCAGCAGGTGAACTGTTAAGTTCACAGCGGGTGAACTGTTCAGGCCACAGCAGGTGAACTGTTCAGGCCCCAGCGGGTGAACTGTTCAGGCCACAGCGGGTGAACTGTTCAGGCCCCAGCGGGTGAACTGTTCAGGCCACAGCGGGTGAACTGTTCAGGCCCCAGCAGGTGAACTGTTCAGGCCACAGCGGGTGAACTGTTCAGGCCCCAGCAGGTGAACTGTTCAGCAGGTGAACTGTTCAGGCCCCAGCGGGTGAACTGTTCAGGCCACAGCGGGTGAACTGTTCAGGCCCCAGCAGGTGAACTGTTCAGCAGGTGAACTGTTCAGGCCCCAGCGGGTGAACTGTTCAGGCTCATCTTCAACAAAAACAAACAAAAGGGATAAATGAGTATTTTAGGAGGACCAGTCAAACACAGTCTCCATCCCAGGTGAACAGAAGGTTGGTGGTCTTGAACAGCAGACTGGACTGGAAATGCAACATCCAGGCCATCTTCATGAAAAAGAAAGAAAAACAGACTGTACTTCTTTATGTAGTTCAGGTCCTTCATGTCTGCACCAACACGCTGCATATTTTCTGTAAGTCTGTGGTGGAGAGCACACACTGCTGTGCTGCCATCTGTTAGCGTCAGAAACTGAGCAAACTGATGAAGAAGACTCTCTCTGTGCTGCTTTGAACCTGAACCTGATTGCAAAAAGAAAAATGCTGCCTCAGTTAATCCCCATGAGGAACAACACTGCCCATCCTCTTCATAGCATTGTGATCAGGCTTCTTCAGCTCCGCTGTAACACAGAGACATGCAGCAGGTCCTTCCTGTCAGCAGCAAAAACTCTTCAGAACAAGAGCTTATAATGAATGTTTGGATAAAAATCTGCAACAATACAATTTCCCTTTTGGAATAATAATCTGCTTTTTCATTGAATGTTCTTACATGACAGAGCCATGACTCACATTAGTGGATGGCATGGTGGCCATGCAGTTTTTTCCATGACAGAATCCTGTCTGTTCTTAGCGCTGTGCTGCCGCTCGAAGATCACACGCATCCATTACTGATTTTAAGATGTGACCCTCTTCCTAATATTGTGTCAATGTCAATTTCAACGTCATTGCCAGGCTTCTTCAGCTCTGCTGTAAAGCGAAGGGACACACGAGGCAGTAACTGCCCAAAATGAAAGCCTAAGATGAATGTTTAAAAAGAAATACTGCAACAATATCATTGCCCTTTGGGATAAATAAGGTATACATTTTTTACTTTTTCCAAGAAATGGACGGCATAAAGCTACATTCTGCACACTTTCTGAGGAAGAAGAGGACGTGGTTTTCTCCAAGTGAAAATGTGTGCAGAATTCTGGAACAAACAATGAATGATGACCCTGTTTCACATCTTAAGAGGTGCATGAAAAAATACCTGCATGATATTTTGAATGTCAGAACACCTTCTAAGTGTGTAAAAGAATAACTTCCCAAACTTTCTCTGGTGTGTCTGAAATGCAAAAATCGATGCATATCCATAAATAAACCTGACAGGAGTTAATACAGTAATATCTTGACTGAGTAAAAGTGAGAATCCTTTGTTGTTTGCATTTCTCCAAACTGTCCACGAGGCCAAGCAAATTACATCAAATCCCATTATAAATGGGCACCGCTCTGTGTGTCTGCAATGAGCCTAAAGATGATGTGATGATGCTGCTTTATGGCTTTAGGTTGGCAGAGAAAGAATTTACAGTAGAACAATAAATCCAACTTTACCACTTCGTGTGACGATAGGCCCAGCGGTCAGAACGGCGTTTCCAGATGAACCATCTGGTTCCTTTCCCTCTGAGACATCTCGCTTTTTCTTGCTTCCACAAATCTGACAGCAGAGACAGAAAAGGTGTCACTGCAACATACTGTGTACTACGTGCTTAATATGAGCCTTTCCTCTTAATATATGAATGTATTCTTATATATATAGAATTAAAGTACAGTGTTTATCTTAAGACAAGGAAGAGAAATATTTAGTCACATGATTCAACATTGCATTTAAGAGTAGCACTTGTGTGTCACGGTTACAACTGAGTGAAATATATATTTATTTTCAGCTCTTTTCTTCATGAAGCTCTGGATGGTTCAACATATCTGAGTAATATTCTGAGTAATATTCTGATAGTGATTCCTGTGCGAGTCTCACTGGCATGAGCATCAGGCAGTCGTCTCCTCTACACAGCTTGGTGACGCAGTGCAGAAAGACGGTGGACATCTTCTGATTCTTGTGCTTTATGAAACGAAATACTTCAAAGGCAAAGCGCCCCATTTGGCTCCTCCCATTTTCAAACACGGTGGTCTGGGGGTCTTTTTCACAGCTGGATCAAAAAGAAAAAATGATAGTATAACTGGAAAGGAAAGCAAGAGAAAATCAGAATGGAACTGAATCTGTTTTTTACCTAAAGAAGAGGTCATAGCGCAGGTCGTCGTTGGGGTTTCCAGAGGGTGTAGTGTAACAGTAGTCCATTAGAATATTCCATCTATTACACATAAACAGAATATTGATCACATTGAGGAGGACCACTTTGCGTTTTCAGTTGGTAGAAATATATTGTCCTACTAATGAATAATTAATCCTAATTAATTGGGAAGTGTAAATTTGTCTGATTGTTCTCGTATTGGAAGTGTTACATTTAAACACATAATCATAATGTGGCATAAGAAGCTGCTGAGGGTGTTTGGGAGTCACTCAGAGACCTGTGATTTACATTCTGACAGTTTTTATTTCGGTTTAGGGAAACTACACATCATGTGTCAAAGTTACGTCAAACTCTTTGAACATTTGAAATTTTCCTTTCACCAAATTTAACTTTGATGTTTTGCTGGATTGTGTAGTGTTATATGATGAGTTTATATTTGAAGGTATGTCTTCCCATTAAACTGCTGAAGGGGGATGCTTCTGTGTGATTCAGTGTGCAGTTTGCTTTATAATGAGAATCAAGTTGTATCCAATGTTTGAATGAACTGTATGTATATTTACTTTTTTTTTTTTCCCAATGAGAGTGCAGTAGTAGCTGCAATCTTAGAAGTATGATCACTCATTTCGAACCAGGCAATGGAACGTGTTTACAAGTGAAATATATTCAGATGCTGATCAACCACATTAGATCAATAAAGGGCAGTTTTATGGATTCATGCCATGAAATGACACGAGGTCTGTTATTCTTTCCTGACCACACAAAAGCCTGAAAGCTCAGACCAGTATGCACTAAACTGATTGGTTCTGTTCTGTTTTCAAATACTTCCCACATGTTCAGTTTGGCCAAGAATAGTTTGCACAGATTCATTTTTCAGACACAGTTTTGCTGGAAGTCATGCGTTGAACTGGCCTGACTTGGAAAAACCACACACCACAGCCAGAAACACTGAAGTAACTTAGCAGTCAGCCACAATACACCAGTCATAATGACGTCCTGATATCCCCGTTACATTTTGGCTTAATAAACCAGGCCACTCCTCTGTGTTTTACTGAGGCTTTTAGAAATCTTTGTTAGGAACTGCTGCTTCTCTGGGTAAAGTTTAAACAACGTTGCTTTTTGTAACGGTAGAATGCTGTTGGACTACACCTAATGTATTCAATAACAAATGGGAATGTTTCATTTCCAGTTTATTACTGAAAAATAATAAAAGAAAACCCCAACAATGTCCCGATCATGCTTGGTTGTGGTGTTTGTTTGGTTTCCGGGTCTGAGGCGGGGTTGAGCAGGTTTTCCAGGATGCCAGGGGCGGAGTCTGGTTTAGCTCCTGCTCTCACACCTGTTCCTCATCTGTCCTCGTCAAGACGCCTTCTTTAGGATCTGCAGGAGCAACCAGCCTTCAACAGATTGTCTCACCACTTCGGTGGTAATTCGGCCGACTTCTGCGGTTCATGTTAAGATTCTTACCTTCTCGTATTCACCTTGTCTTCCTGGGTTCTCTGTATCGATTCCTTCATTGTTCCCCTCGCTCTGGATTCCCAAGCTAAGGATCTAGCATTCCACCGCAGATCTGAGACACCTACCTGCTCACCACATATTCTCTGAAAAGCCTTCAGCTGATCCAAAATGCTGCAGCCAGAGTTCTGATGAGATCTAACAGGAGAGATCATATTTCTCCAGTTTTAGCTTCTCTTCATTGGCTCCCTGTTAAATTCAGAATAGAATTTAAGATTCTTCTCCTCACATATAAAGCTCAGAGCCTTCAGTTATCAGGCCCCTCTCTGTGGAACCAGCTGCCAGTTTGGGAGGCAGAGCCTTCAGTTATCAGGCTCCTCTCTGTGGGACCAGCTGCCAGTTTGGGAGGCAGAGCCTTCAGTTATCAGGCCCCTCTCTGTGGAACCAGCTGCCAGTTTGGGAGGCAGAGCCTTCAGTTATCAGGCTCCTCTCTGTGGGACCAGCTGCCAGTTTGGGAGGCAGAGCCTTCAGTTATCAGGCTCCTCTCTGTGGGACCAGCTGCCAGTTTGGGAGGCAGAGCCTTCAGTTATCAGGCTCCTCTCTGTGGGACCAGCTGCCAGTTTGGGAGGCAGAGCCTTCAGTTATCAGGCCCCTCTCTGTGGAACCAGCTGCCAGTTTGGGAGGCAGAGCCTTCAGTTATCAGGCCCCTCTCTGTGGAACCAGCTGCCAGTTTGGGAGGCAGAGCCTTCAGTTATCAGGCCCCTCTCTGTGGAACCAGCTGCCAGTTTGGGAGGCAGAGCCTTCAGTTATCAGGCCCCTCTCTGTGGAACCAGCTGCCAATTTGGGAGGCAGAGCCTTCAGTTATCAGGCCCCTCTCTGTGGAACCAGCTGCCAGTTTGAGAGGCAGAGCCTTCAGTTATCAGGCCCCTCTCTGTGGAACCAGCTGCCAGTTTGGGAGGCAGAGCCTTCAGTTATCAGGCCCCTCTCTGTGGGACCAGCTGCCAGTTTGGGAGGCAGAGCCTTCAGTTATCAGGCCCCTCTCTGTGGAACCAGCTGCCAGTAAATGTTCAGGAAGCAGACACCCTCTCTACCTTTAAGACCAGGCTTGAAACTTTCCTTTTTGATAAAGCTTATAGTTAGGGATGGCTCAGGTGGTCCTGAAACATCCCATAGTTAAGCTCCTGGCCTCCTTCGAGGATCTGGTTACCATGGTAAATCATATTGACAACCGGCGAGCTGAACGGAGAAGGGAGAGGGTTCAACCATCACCCCGGTGGTATTCCCACAATGTGCCCTTTTCCCTACCTTCCACTGGATCTGCCGTGCCAGTGTCATCCCCCTCTGAGGAAATGCCAAAACCCATGTAGATGTGTCGAGCGAGACTTACACCTGAGGAGCAAGTTCGTCGTGTGAAGGCTAACAAGTGCATTTTTTGTAGTTTCAAGGGGGAATTACATGTCCACCTGTCCAGTGCAGCCAAAAGACAGAGCCCACAAGTAGAGGCAGGATTATCGGTGGACGGAACACAGAACGAAACTCCTCTTCTCTTTACTCTACCCATGACCATCCAACTTGGTAACACAACTGAGAACTTCTCGCTTCAGTGGACTCTGGAGCAGAACTGTGTGGCCTCTCAGCTTTGTCTGCCCCAGGAGTCCCTCCCTTCAGTTTTCAGTGAAGACAGGGCCTTGTCATTACCTCCTCACCATCCCAATGACTGCACCATAGACCCTCCTGCCTGATAATTAGGCCATCCTCTTCACCTGTAGGAGCAGGGTTTTTATTTGTTCAGAAGGAGAACAAGAGCCTGCTGCCCTGCATTAACTATCACCATCAAAAACAAATATCCTCTGCCTCTCATATCGTCCCCTTTTGAACCTATCCCGGGGGCAACCATCTTCACCAAACTAGATCTCCGGTCAGAATCCACGATGGACATAAATGGAAGATGGCCTTCAACACACCTTCAGGTCACTTCGAATACCCGGTCATGCCTTTCGGCCTCACAAATGCCCCTGCAGTTTTTCAAGCTCTCATAAATGACATTCTGAGAGAATATTTAAATCTGTTTGTGTTTGTTTACCTCGATGACATTTAGATTTTTTCCAAGTCTCCCGCAGAGCACAGACAACATGTCCGAAAGGTACTCCTGGCTCCTGGAAAACCGCCTCTACATCTATGCAGAGAAATGTAAATGCTGTGCATCTTCAGTTACCTTCCTCGGCTACAGCTTCCAGGGCGGGCAGGTGAAGACGGACCCAGACAAGATAAAGGCTGTGGCTGAGTGACCGTAAACAATTACAAAGATCTGCCGTTTCATCTGCAACTCTAGCATTATTGCATCTCCTCTAACCAAGTTAACCTTCGTCAAGACCACTTTTCACTGGACCCCTGAAACCGACCTAGCTTTCCAACAGCTCAAGGACAGATTCACCACTGCTGCCATCCTCATTCAGCCCAACCCGGACTGGCTGTTCATTCTGGAGGTGGATGGATGGATGGATTCTGGTGTGGGGACAGCATTGTCCAAGAGGTCTGAATCAGAGGGTAAGATACACCCCTCTGCATTATTCTCCCGACGACTGTCCATTGCCTGAACAAAAGTATGATGTGGGTAATCAGGAATTCTTAGCGATCAAACTAGCTTTAGAGGAATGGAGGCATTGGTTAGAGGGAGCCAAAAAGTCTTTATTGTGTGGACAGACCATAAGAACCTTACCTACCTCCAGAATACAAAGAGGCTAAAGTCCCATTAAGCCCGTTGGTCTTTGTTTTATGGACGTTTCACTTTCTCCATGCCCTGTCTCAACAGTTTGCTACAGAAAAGAAGTCAGTGGAACAAACCTGGATTCTCCCCTCGACCTGCCTAGTGGGTGGTATCATGTGGCAGATCGAACCTCAGATTCACCAGGGATTGGTCTCGGACCCGGATCCTGGTGGTGGACCCTTCTGTTGCCGCTTCGTCCCCTCACCAGCCCGCTCCACCATCCTCCAGTGGGCCTAAAACTTCAAGTTTACTTATCATCCAGGAATGCACCACTCCATCATTCTTCTTCAACAATATTTCTGGGAGTATGTCTCTGCCTGCTCCACGTGCGCAAGGAGTAAGAGCAGCAACCGACCACCATCAGGACTTCTGGAGCCTCTGGACATCCCCGATCAGCCCTGGTCTCATATCGGATTACCTCTCTCCTAAGGTAAAACCACAATCCTCACCATTATCGACTGTTTTTCTAAGAGTGCTCATTTCATCCCCTTAGACAAACTGCCACCATCTTCCAAGACTGCAGATCTGCTAGTAAATCATGTTTTCTACCTTCATGACATTTCTTTGAAAGTGGTGTCCAACTGGGGGCCCCAATTCATCTAACAGGTATGGTGATTTTTCTGTGTATCTCTGAGAGCTAAGGTGTCATTAAGCTCTGGTTATCATCCCCAAATCCAACGAGCAGACTGATCGGCTCAATCAGGAGCTCTCGGCTGCTCTCGGCTGTGCTACTGCCAACGACCCTTCCTCCTAGAGCCGGCATTTGGTTTGGATTGAATATGGATTGAACACTCTCACTTCTTCTGTCACTGTACTATCACCTGGAGGTTCCCTGGGTCCAACACCACCTCCAAAGAGCCAAGCGTATTTGGGCTGAGATCCGTGAGGCCCTGCTATGTACTGTTGAGTCCAACCGCCGCCTGGCGGAGCAACGGCCTGTCCTGGCTCCGCACTACACACCTGTCCTATAGCAGGTGTATTTTGGACCCAAAAGCAGCACTCTGGAAATCTGGAACAGTTGGTAATGACTTTAATTTTCATACCAGCACAAGGCAGGTAAGTTCACTGGGAGGCAGGCGAGGAGGGCAGGTCAGAGACAGACCTGTCTCAATCTCTTATGTGCACAGAGATCATTTTTCTGGAACAGACCAGGTGGTAAGCATGGATTGGACATGTAAAGGAGGAGGTGGTTTGCTGTTAAAGCTTCCAAATCATGTGGATCAGAGGATTCCTGTGTGATGGATCTACTGTTGAGGATTGAGTCCACTTCACAAAGGGCAGGAGTCCCTCCTCATCCAACTGCTGTGTCTGCAAGATGGAGTTGAGGACCTTTCTGATGGAACGAATCAACCGCTCCCATGCTCCACCATGGTGCGATCCAGTTGGAGGGTTGAAGATCCATTTAACTCCCATCAAAGTACACGGATCAGTGATCTTTTCCTGATTCCACTCTTCCATGGCTCGTCTCAGCTCACGCTCTACGCCCACAAAGTTGGTACCATTGTCGGAACGCAGTTCTGGAACCTGGCCCCGTCTCGCAACAAAAAGGCATGAATGAAAAAGTCAATGTGAAAGGATGAGGTAACCTCAATATGTAAAGCTCTAATCATCAAACACATAACGATGACTCCATACAGCTTCACAAGACTTCTCCCACACTTTACTTCAAATGGTCAGCCATTTGCTGCTGGCCTACAGCTCCATGAAGCCATCTGCAGACCACACACCTCATTATGAGCTTTCTTATCAAGCAGAGAGCATGACTCCAGTGTGTGACCACCTTTGCAGAACAGACACATCTTCACAAAAATGGGACGATCTTGAGCCTCTGTTTGATTCTTTTCTCAACAGCAGTGATAGTTGTGTCAAAACTACTTCCTTTAGCCCTTTAGAGAATGTCTCCCTCCATCACTGCCCGTGGCTGTTAGATGTGTTGGTGGAGTGTCACATAGTTTTCCAAAGACAGGATCTGTGGCAATTTTAACTTGATGCTCAAGAAATTAGACAATGTCAACGAATGTAGCTCTGTGATTCTGCCTCACCTTGATGTCGCATGCTACTGTTCGCTATTTGTCTTTCACCTTATATGGCAGCCTTTTAATCACAGCAAGCAAATTGGCAGGTGTGTTTAATTCAGAGAGTCCATGAACCTCTTCCATCGCATCGCAACACCCACGTAAGAACAGCCAGTACGCCTGAAGAGCCTTTGCATCTTCTGTTCAGATAAGCATATGTAATCACATGTTCATTTCCAAAGTGATCATACAGCAGTCTTTGCTTTTACATATCCAGCAACATGAGACATATGTTGACAACTCTTGACAAATTCATTGGGCTGCCCCCTGGAGTTCTGTGCCATCTAATGCAGGCAGTCATTGGGGGTCTTTGCTTCTATGACCTGTTCAAACGAGCGCATAAAAGCATGGAAGTGTAGAGGGTTGCCATCAAAGACTGGAATTTCTCGTTTAGGCAATGATGTAAGACTTTGTTGATAGACCAATATAGTAGATAATTCATTTTGTTTCTTCTTAATGGACAACAGATTTTCATTGGTTGTTGGGCGAGGAGCTTGTTGCAGTGGAAAACGTGGCAGTGCGCCACATGACCTTAAAGGATCAGAAGGCCTCATGAGGAGAGGGGCAGGCTTATCCCTTTTCAGACTTTGTTGCACTATTTTTACTTTAGGCTCAGCATTTCCAGTAATTGGAACATTAAGCATCAGCAACTAAACGTAAAGTGTTCACATCAGCTACTAAACATTAAGCGTTCACATCAGCAACTTAAACTTAAGCATTCACATCAGCAACTAAACGTTAAGCGTTCACATCAGCAACTAAACATTAAGCGTTCACATCAGCAACTTAAACTTAAGCATTCACATCAGCAACTAAACGTTAAGCGTTCACATCAGCAACTAAACGTAAAGCGGTCACATCAGCAACTAAACGTTAAGCGTTCACATCAGCAACTAAACGTTAAGCGTTCACATCAGCAACTTAAACTTAAGCATTCACATCAGCAACTAAACGTAAAGTGTTCACATCAGCTACTAAACATTAAGCGTTCACATCAGCAACTTAAACTTAAGCATTCACATCAGCAACTAAACGTTAAGCGTTCACATCAGCAACTAAACATTAAGCGTTCACATCAGCAACTTAAACTTAAGCATTCACATCAGCAACTAAACGTTAAGCGTTCACATCAGCAACTAAACGTAAAGCGGTCACATCAGCAACTAAACGTTAAGCGTTCACATCAGCAACTAAACATTAAGCGTTCACATCAGCAACTTAAACTTAAGCATTCACATCAGCAACTAAACGTTAAGCGTTCACATCAGCAACTTAAACTTAAGCATTCACATCAGCAACTAAACGTAAAGTGTTCACATCAGCTACTAAACATTAAGCGTTCACATCAGCAACTTAAACTTAAGCATTCACATCAGCAACTAAACGTTAAGCGTTCACATCAGCAACTAAACATTAAGCGTTCACATCAGCAACTTAAACTTAAGCATTCACATCAGCAACTAAACGTAAAGTGTTCACATCAGCTACTAAACATTAAGCGTTCACATCAGCAACTTAAACTTAAGCATTCACATCAGCAACTAAACGTAAAGCGTTCACATCAGCAACTAAACATTAAGCGTTCACATCAGCAACTTAAACTTAAGCATTCACATCAGCAACTAAACGTAAAGTGTTCACATCAGCTACTAAACATTAAGCGTTCACATCAGCAACTAAACGTAAAGTGTTCACATCAGCTACTAAACATTAAGCGTTCACATCAGCAACTTAAACTTAAGCATTCACATCAGCAACTAAACGTTAAGCGTTCACATCAGCAACTAAACATTAAGCGTTCACATCAGCAACTTAAACTTAAGCATTCACATCAGCAACTAAACGTAAAGTGTTCACATCAGCTACTAAACATTAAGCGTTCACATCAGCAACTTAAACTTAAGCATTCACATCAGCAACTAAACGTTAAGCGTTCACATCAGCAACTAAACATTAAGCATTCACATCAGCAACTAAACGTTAAGCGTTCACATCAGCAACTAAACATTAAGCATTCACATCAGCAACTAAACGTTAAGCGTTCACATCAGCAACTAAACGTAAAGCGGTCACATCAGCAACTAAACGTTAAGCGTTCACATCAGCAACTAAACGTTAAGCGTTCACATCAGCAACTAAACGTAAAGCGTTCACATCAGCAACTAAACGTTTAGCGTTCACATCAGCAACTAAACGTAAAGCGTTCACATCAGCAACTAAACGTAAAGCGGTCACATCAGCAACTAAACGTTAAGCGGTCACATCAGCAACTAAACGTAAAGCGGTCACATCAGCAACTAAACGTAAAGCGTTCACATCAGCAACTAAACGTAAAGCGGTCACATCAGCAACTAAACATAAAGGGGTCACATCAGCAACTAAACGTAAAGCGTTCACATCAGCAACTAAACGTAAATTCAATTCAATTCAAAAATACTTTATTTATCCCAGAGGGAAATTAAATGTTGATGTAACTCAATTAAATCAAGGAGTTATTATAGATGCTGATGGCTGTGGGCAGGAATGATTTCCTGTAGTGGTCCGTTTTGCATCCAAACTGAAGAAGCCTTTGACTGACTCTGTTTTCTGATAACAGTCTCATGGAGAGGATGTTCAGGGTTGTCCATAATTCTCTTGATTTTATGCAAAATCCTTCTTTGCATTATTGTCTCCAGAGGTTCCACAGTCGTCCCCAGAACAGAACCAGCCTTCCTTATCAGGTTGTTGAGTCTTTTTAGGTCCCTGGTTCTGATGCTGCTGCCCCAACAGATGACGCAAGAGGAAATGACGCTCTCAACAACAGACTTGTAGAAGATCTGCAACATCTTGTTGCAAACCTTGAAGCACCTTAGCTTCCTCAAGAAGTACAGTCTGCTCTGTCCTTTCTTGTAGATGGCTTCACTGTTGTGTCTCCAGTCCAGTCTGTTGTCCACATGAACACCAAGGTATTTATATTCCTCAACCACCTCCACTTCTTCTCCCATGATGGAAACAGGGTTTGATCTGACCCTGTTTCTCCTTAAATCTACAATCATCTCCTTTGTTTTGTTAACATTCAAGATGAGATGATTGTTCCCACACCATGCCACAAAGCGGTCCACCAGCTCTCTGTACTCAGCTTCTTGTCCATCTCTGATACACCCGACAACTGCAGTCATCTGAATATTTCTGTAGATGACAGGAGTCTGACTTGTACTGGAAGTCTGAAGTGTACAGAGTGAAAAGGAATGGTGAGAGTACAGTCCCCTGTGGTGCTCCTGTGCTGCTGATCACCTGGTTAGACACACAATTCTTTAGTCTGACAAACTGTGGTCTGTTTGTCAGGTAGTCATTAATCCAGGTGATTGTTGAGGCCTCCACCTGAGTCTTCTGGAGTTTCAGACGAAGCAGATCAGGCTGAATTGTGTTAAATGCACTGGAGAAATCAAAGAACATGATCCTCACAGTGCTGCCTGCTTTGTCCAGATGACAGTGGGTTTGTTGAAGCAGGTGTATGATAGCATCTTCAACTCCAACTCCATGGCGATAAGCAAACTGCAGGGGGTCCTGATATGTGCTGGTTTGCTTACACAGGTGGGTCAACAGGAGTCTCTCCAGGACCTTCATGATGTGGGATGTCAGGGCAACAGGTCTGTAGTCATTGATGTCTGAAGGATGAGTTTTCTTTGGTACCGGAACCAGACAGGATGTCTTCCACAACAGTGGTACCTTCTCTTGGGTCAAGCTAAGGTTGAAAAGGTGTTGCAGAATCCCACAGAGCTGCTCTGCACAGGCCTTCAGGACTCGGGGGCTGACACCATCTGGACCTGCAGCCTTGTTCCGGTTCAGTCTCTCCAACTGCCTCTTCACCTGACTTCTAGAAACAGAAAAGTGGGAGGGGGAGGCAAAGGGGACAGCAGCATCTCCTGATTTGGTTGAAGACAAACTAGTGGAAGCAGAAGAATCCATGACTGAGGTGGAGGTGGAGATGTTACAGGAAAGCTGTGGATCAGAGGAGGGTGGGATGTCTCTTTGGCTGGGAACAGGAGGGGAGGATGGTGAGCTTGTTCCTGAACTGAACCTGTTGAAGAATGTGTTCAGCTCATTTGCTCTGTCCAGACTTCCATCCATCCGATCCTCCCTCTGCTTGAGGCCTGTGATCTTCTTCATTCCTGACCATACATCTCTGATATTGTTCCTCTGCAGTTTACTCTCAAGCTTCTTTCTATACACCTCCTTGCTCTCTCTGGTCTTGACTTTGAGCTGCTTCTGTATACTCCTCAGTAACTCCCTGTCTCGCTCCCTAAAGGCTCTTTTTTTCTTGTTCAATAGTTCCTTTAGCTCACTGGTGATCCAGGGTTTTTTATTAGGGAAGCATCTCACTGTTCTGGTATATATAGTCAGTCACACACTCAGTCATGGCATTAATGTCCTCTCCATGTGGCTTACAAAGAGAAATCCAATCGGTTGCATCAAAACAACCCTGTAAGGCGTCTTCAGCTTCCTGTGACCACTTTCTAACAGTCCTTTTTGTGACAGGTAGTCTCTGGACAAGGGGTTTATATGCTGAACAGAGAAAAACAAGGTTGTGATCTGATTTACCCAGGGGAGGTCTTGATTTGGAAGTGTATGAATCCTTGACATTTGTGTAAAACAAATCCAATGTCTTGTTTTCTCTGGTAGAGCAGCTGACAAACTGTTGAAAAGTTGGCAGTGTAGCAGAGAGTGAGGCATGATTAAAATCACCAGATATTGCCACAAAAGAATTGGGGTGTTGTGTCTGTATCTTAGCAACAACGGAACTGATGACATCACATGCAGTGTCGGCAACAGCTGAGGGTGGAATGTAAACAGCCACCAAAACAACACTGGTGAACTCTCTTGGCAAATAATATGGACGAAAACTTACTGCCAATAGTTCAATGTCAGGACTGCAGAGACGACTCTTCACAGTAACATGTCCTGGGTGACACCATCTGTTGTTGACAAGCACTGCCAATCCACCCCCTTTCCTTTTCCTGCCACTCTTTAAATCTCGATCTGCTCGTACAGTCAGGAAGCCCGGCAGAGAGACGCTGGAGTCGGGGATATGATCCTGCAGCCATGTCTCAGTAAAACACATTATGCTACATTCCCGACATTCTTGCTGAGTCCTTGTCAAGGCTAGAAGTTCATCCAACTTGTTAGCTAACGATCTTACATTGCCCATGATGATGGATGGCAGAGATGGTTTGAACTTCTTCTTTCTTTCTCTCCTCTTTGCTCCTGCTCTGCATCCACGACGCCTCCTTTTCAATTCCAGTGGGATTTCTGGCTTCAGTTGTCGAATTATTTCTGCTTTTCCAATGTTAATCAGCTGCTCCCTGTTGTAAACCACCTTGTTGCTATGGTTATGCATCATAACAAAAGAGTAAAATATACAAAAGTATTGGGAAAAATCAATCCAGCTGCACAGCATCCAAGGCAGGAAGGAACAGTTGTCCAAAAAATGCAATTTCTTCCAAGAAATAACAGGAATGAAATTTAGAAAAAAGAAAAATCTCAATGTGAGGTACAGAGCTACTCCAACGTGCTGCCACCCTCAGCAGCGCATTCTAGAATGCGTTCACATCAGCAACTAAATGTAAAGCGTTCACATCAGCAACTAAACGTAAAGCGGTCCCCCACCACCCGCTCACTACTAACTCTGCCAGCGAGTGAACAGGTGATATTACAATCATTACCGCCATTAACACCATGTGACCCAATCAGTGCACGTCACCACACAGGTGCGCCCAAAACTCAGACCCAAGCCTACGCCTGTCCGCCACAGCGCGGTTGGGTTAAACACTTTGGGGTAAAAGCGGGGTTAAAGTTGGACTGCCCCATTAAGAACTGCATCCATGACAGGTTCACTGATGATGCATAAATGTCACTCACACGCTTAGTGGTTCACATCTTCTTCTGATATTCTGCCTGGTGGGTGAGGAGCAGTGCCCACGCATTTAGAGGTCTCACCGATATAGCCCCCACTTTGTTGCCTTTTTCAGTGAAGGATGATGGGAAACTGACAGCTTTGGAAGGAACGGCAAAACTTCTGTGTGGAGGTGAGAAGCCAGGAGAGGTTCCACCGGTGGCAGGTGTGAGAAACCTTGTCCTTCCATGTCAGCCCAGCCTCACGCCGGCCCTCCCTGGACGGGGATTTTGGTGGTGAGGGGATTACTCCAGCTGCTTCCTCAGGGGCACTCACAGAAAACGAGCAGCAGCTGTCTGGTTGCAGATTTTGCTTTAGGGAGGCTTCTTCCTTGGCTGAGAGCCGTGGTGGTCTCAGGCCACTCAATGCCATTCTACAGACTTCATGCAGGACCTTCGTTGCAGGCTGGTTTGGAGAGCCACCACAACACCCATAACCACGTGCAGCCGGTGAAAGAACACACGATTCATCCTCTAAATCAGACTTGACTCCCACGGCACCACCAGACTCCAAAAGGCTGGGCTCAGGGGTCTCTCAATGGGACGACAGTGTCGAGCTGATCACCCCAGCTAGTTTCTGTCGGGATGGTGTCTCCCTAGGTTCACTTCAGCTGTCCAGCCTTTGCTTCAGCTGCTACACCAGAGACTTCCCTTCAGGCCCAGCCACCATCAGACTTCCCTTCAGGCCTAGCATCTGTCTGAGTCTGTGCCTGAATCTTTGCCTGAAGTAGTGCCAAAGCTTGGCCCTGCTTGTCTGCCTCACCGGTTCTGCTTATCCACTTTGCCAGTCCTGCCTGTCCTTCTGTCTCACCGGTTCCTCAAAGTTTGTGCTTTCAAGCACAGAAAATTTAATTTAGTTTTTTTAACATGTCCCCCTTAAGATAAATGATTTCTTCTTACTAAGAGAGTGACTATAGGGTGATAAGTTAAAGAAGAGAAACATCCCCCAATTGCCCCTTTAGGAATAGATACTACCCAAATGACAACCCAATCAACTTTCGACCAGGCTTTCAGGAACTGCAGGACCTGATCAGGTAAATATGGATGTTTAATGTCCCTTTTTTTATTTTAAACTCTGGGGGAGCAACTATTGTTACAATGTTATGGAGATCAAAATGGACAAACAATGGCCAGCAACATAAATGCAGACAATAAAATGTACTTTGGTATTCAGATAAAATAGCTTGATGTTGTTTGAATACCTCCTATCCAAGTTAGTGGCTTTAACAGCTGCAAACACCCGTGTCTTCAGGGTAAGTCCTGCCATCGGGATGGACAGCTGCTGAATGTACGATGAGTCCTACACATAAATCAGAATAACATTTAAGCATGTTTGTTACATTTCTCCCTTTGTCTGTGATTTCTTCAGTTTCACCACAGTTGAACAGTTTTTACATGACTTAAAGCTATGGTAGGTAATCCTAGAGAGCTAGCAAGAGAGCTAGCAAGATTCGAAAGTGGCCCCTCCTCTAAGCTCCACCCCCCCCCCTCCCCATTCCGTCAGTGCTTCATCCAAAGCCGGTAGAACCGCGTGCGCGCACGGAGCAGGGAGCCGACAGAGGGGGGCGTAGGAAGAAAGCTCAGAGGCATCTGATTGGTTTTTTGTAGGTGCTCCAATCCGAGATCAGCGGGTCAGCTTTTTCTCAGTCCTGCAGCTGCCACAGAGGTCTGATTATTTTCGTCCCTTTTTCTAAATACATCTTGTATAGATTTCTCTCAGGATAGATGGACCATTTCACCCAGTATTACAAAATGTGTTTCTGAACAGGATTACCAACCATGTCTTTAAAGGAACACTGAAGATTTTTTTGCTCATTACCGTCATAAAAACAAATGTCAGCTCTGCAAATGTACAGCCATACATCTGAATTTTTCTCATGTTTAAGAGCCAACTAAGACACCATGTAAAGCGTGGTGGCGCAGGAAACCAAACCAAACCAAACCAGTTCCAGTTCCAATTCTGAAAAAGAACAGGCCCAGCGAGCTGAATGACTCTCAAGATCTACAGGCCCCAGGTGCAACGTGCCTAGGATGCCTTCCAGTTCCCCTATCGGGCAGATGTTGGTGTCGGGCAGATGTTGATGTACAGAATGCTATCCTCCACACACCGAGCCCACTCGCATCATGGTCAGAATATTTTTCTGGACCTCTCAGGTGTCTTTAACACCACCCAGCCCCTGTGCTTCAGGATAAACTGATCCCAGTATGAGGGGACCCCTGCCTGGTTGATCTCCAGCTGCCTCCCTGACAGACCACCAGGCTGAAGGACGTCCCGTCTCACACCGCGGTCAGCAGCACGGAGCTCCACAGGGCACCGTGCTGAGGGCACCGTGCTGTCCCCCCATTCCTCTTCAATCTGTACACCGCAGACTCTTTTTAACACGTCATAGACCAAGGAGCTGGTCACAGACTAGAAGTCCAAACCTGAGGTGGAGGTTATAGACACCTACAAGTACCCTGGGCTGTGGTTAGACAACGAGCCTTACAGGAAGGGCCAACAGGAAGAGGGGCCACAGAAGGAGGGGCCACAGGAGGAGGGGTCACAAAAGGAGGGGTCACAAAATGAGGGGGCACAGGAGGAGGGGCCATAGAAGGAGGGGCCACAGGAGGAATAGGGGCCACAGGAGGAGGAGCCACAGGAGGAGGGGTCACAAAAGGAGGGGGCACAGGAGGAGGGGCCACATAAGGAGGGGCCACAGGAGGAATAGGGGCCACAGGAGGAGGAGCAACAGGAGGAGGGGTCACAGAAGGAAGGGCCACAGAAGGAGGAGCCACAGGAGGAGGGGCCACAGGAGGAGGGGCCACAGGAGGAGGAGCAACAGGAGGAGGGGTCACAGAAGGGGCCACATGAGGAGGGGTCACAGAAGGAGGGGCCACAGGAGGAGGGGCCACAGGAGGAGGAGGGGCCACAGAAGGAGGGGCCACATGAGGAGGGGCATTAAGTCTGATTAAAAGATAACTGGACAGTAACTCTGTGATAATAATATGTAACATATCTCCATCCATCCATTTTCTATACCCGCTGAATCCGTCGGTCGGGTCGCGGGGGGGCTGGAGCCTATCCCAGCGGTCAATGGGCGAGAGGCGGGGTACACCCTGGACAGGCCGCCAGTCCATCACAGGGCCACAATATAATATAATGTAATATATCTGTAAACATGATATACCTGCTTATATATATTACAATATAGTATATCATTTAGTGTAGAAATAACATAATAATAATATATCTGTTAATATCTGAAGTGGTTTTTGGAGTATTTTGAGGTATTTCTGTGAGCTAGATGTGTTTTATTTTTCTACCTCTATCGATAAGAGGTAAGTAAAGACATGTGAGTCCAAGTCGAGTCCAAAGTCAAGATGTAGAAGTCCAGAGTCCTACACTTTGAAATTTTTTTCATCTGACCAAATGTCTATTTCAAAGACAGAATAATAATAAATGATGTCCAGGAATAATAACTGCTTCTTAAAAGGTGCATTTATTTGCCAAAGATAGATCAAAAACAAAATGTTAGCTCATTAAAATTAATTTAAAAGTTGTATTTAACAACAAATAATAATCCAGGAATACAAAAATATTGAAATATGGATTAAAAGATTTGCCATTAAGCTATGGTTAACTACCCATTAATCACTGTGACAGCCTTGACTTTTTTACGTAGCTTCACCTGCCAAACAAAGATGGACGCCGTTGCCTTGCTTCTTGGTAATTTGGTCGAATTTTTCCCAACTGGGACCCGGTAACGCCTTCTCTTCTGTGACTGCACTGTGTGCTGTGCTGTGCTGGGAATTCTGGGTAGTCTGTGTAAATGGACTGGACATCAATCAAGTTACTTGATTTGAATTTTGAGTTGATTTGAATATTTCTTTTGTTTTTAAAACTACGCATAAAGCTTTTTGTTTGCCGTCTTCCCCTCTGATGTTAAAGTCCGAGTCGAGCTCAAAGTCCTTTATGATTCTATCAAGTCAAGTCAGAAGTCATTCCAATTAGGACTCAAATCCAAGTCTTCTGACTGGAGTCCACAGCTCATCTATCTGTCATGAACTGATGCATGTCGGCCCTCAGGGGCCCCAGGACACTTTCAGGCCCAGAATGTGCACAACAACAGTCAATGTAAACAAGTTTTAAGGTTCACAAACTTCTCTAGTGTTGCTTTAAGGGGCAATCACCATCATTTTTCCTTCTTTAGCCACAAAAGAATGGATGATCTCTCTGAGACATAGTTTAAGTTATAGATAAGTGCAGAGATGTAAGGCTGGGTTTGTGCTCCTCAGAGAAATAAAGCATGCAAACATAATGATGAGAACTTACATTGTACAGCAGCAGATTCAAAGTGCTGATGAAAGTCCCGTTGCTTTCCTTCACTGATATCGCAGCTGCTGACCTTCAGTGGAGATAAGAGAAAAGGTGGGGGGGGGGGGGGCATTTACAGTTTTTATGTAGGGTCAGATTAATTGTCTTAGAACAGATTATATTTTCTGATATATGCTACTGATGATGAAGAACAATCTCCAAGCCATATCTGCCATCTCGTTCTCTCAGAGTTTGATGACATTACAAACCGCTTCCTCAGAAATTTGTGAAAGGTACATTATCAGAGTTTTAGTTTTTTTATTTAGCTCGTTTCAGGCCTTATTCTATCCTTAGCATTATATTCTCTTTACTTTAGTTTGTGCCTGTTTTTTCCATCCATTAAATTCCAGTAATACTTTTTGGACAGATAAATCTGTAACCATTAGTTTTATGGCTGGGTGGTCCTCTGCAGCAGCACACTTTCAGATCTTTTTAAAAGTGAAAGCATTTATGAGCATTGATGAGACTCACGAAGCCAGCTGTGTGTTGTTGACCAGGTACTCCAGCGGGTAACTGCAACTGAACTTGTACAGCAAACCTGGCAAGTAGCTGATGATGGTTGGGGGGTCCGGTGTGTCAATAAAGCCAGATATGTTTCCAATCTGCACCAGGGAAAGGTTCCCGTAAGCATTGGGTCCCTGGCCTGTGGACACCTGCAATGAAAGCATCCGTGTACATGACAGTCCTCTGTGGGGCGCACCATCAGCTCTGTAGGGCTCAGGGATCCAAAGGGAGGGGGAATTCCTTATGAGCATCAAAATATACATATAATATATCATATAAAATACACTGTGAACACATCTGCTGTCTTTATCTGCAAACTGCTCCTTTTTGTTAAGGTTCAGTTTGTGTTTGTTTTGATGTTTTAGTTACGATAGAAAATGTGATTAATATACTTTCATATAGTTTCATATTACAGTATGTTAAGTTTTCTGTCAGACATACAGTGTAATGCAAGACAAGCTTTACATATCTTTGATTTAATAATAATATTTTCTAAAAATATCATCAAATTATTGATTTTAAATCTTAATGAGCATGAAAACAACATTAACCCCTTCAGTTCTGTTCTTTTTCTATGGTTCCTGTTCTTCTTACCACCAGCGAGTTCCCACACAGCTCCAGCGTGGCCAGGCTGATGCTGAAGATGACGACCGTTGGAAAGGTGTTGTTATTAATGAATCCTCTACAGTGAGCGTCTCCATGACGACCGTTGAGAGCCAGGTCCGTCTCGCTGTAGCCGGAGAAGAGGACCGGGCAGAAGTTGACCTTGAGTGTGATGGTCTGTACCCCGCAGTATGCACTGATATCCCTCTCCGCTGAGAGACGCACACACACACACACACACACACACGGAATAAGTCTCACATTAAATCAGATTAAATGTTTTTTATCTGTCTGAGAAATTCTGAATCCAGAATCCTTCATGAGTTACAAAGTCAAATTAGAATGTGTCCCTAAAACTGGTTCTCCTGGACTTTTAGGTAGAACCATATTCTTCAGTTTGTTTTAAGTCACGCTATGAACAGATGTTAGGAAACATATATGTCTGAAGAGAATTTTCATTAAAAGTAGATAAATGCATCATTTGCTTTGGGTTCCTCACCAGGGAAGCGGCTGTGGAGGTTGGCATCACAGTTGTATCCGTTGAATTGAGCTCCAACTGAAAGCGTCTCACTGAATATTAAAAGGATGAAAAATATAAGTTCCATTTCAGCACCTGAAACAGAACAACAATTAAACGTAAGCCACCGAAAATCCAACATTTAAAAAAGTCCCAAAGAATATTTTTACATATATTCTAGTGTCAAGATTTTCCCCAAATATGTCAGTAAAGTGCTAACAGTTTCCTGAGGAGCAGACAGCAAACAGTCAGATTTCATGTGCATGTAGCATACGAGCTAACTCTACTGCCGACATTTAAAAAAGGATCTCATTAAACCTTTAAAACTTCTCTTCACATAATCCATCCCACAGATAGTCAGACTCAATCAACAATAGCTGAGCAGCTAAACTAAAGGACTAGTACGCCAACATCGGGGTGTTGGCTGAATGCTGCTGTGCTGGAGGCAGAAGCACTCACCCCGTTTCCTACAAGCCAACAAGTGAAGCCTCCCCATGAGCCGGGACAGACCATGAGATGCTCTGCACAGCATCCCTGACCCGCTGATGGAAACAGGACCCCGGAGCAAGAGGAAAAGGGCTCCAACACATAAGAGATTCATTATCTGAACATGTTAAAAAAAACGGCTGTCCAGGCTGAACATGGGAAAGTCCATCACATCTGAATGTGTTATACAAATCCTTTGACATCCTGAGAAATATGAGCAGCTTTTGAAGTTTCCCACTCATATCATTTCGTCCCACTCTGGCTGTGTCACCGCTCACAAACAGCTCCGTGCCACTGATGGTGGGGGAATTATCTTTTCATCAGTCCGGCAGTGCTGACCTGCTGACTGAGCAGTTCCTTTCTGCCTGAGACAGGCCCCCCGGCCCACCCCGGCCCACCCCGGCCCACCCCGGCACATCCAGGCACATCCAGGCACATCCAGGCACATCCAGGCACACAGGCCCTGAGCCTGTGGAATCCACACTTTGCAGCTTTGTTTGCAGAGCAGCAGGCGACCTGCCTGGTGGCCTGGAAGCTGCTGCCCACCTCCTCCTGCTAGAATCAATCTATACACCTAGAAACTACCAACCAGGCCAGAAATCTGGGTGTAGTGATGGACTCAGACCTAAATTTGGAAAAACATTAAGGCAGTAACAAAGTCAGCCTACTATCACCTTAAGAATATTTCAAGGTTAAAGGATCTGATGTGTCAGCAGGACCTGGAAAAACTAGTCCATGCATTCATCTTCAGTCGGCTTGATTACTGTAACAGCATCTTTACAGGTCTACCTAAAAAGTCAGTTAGACAACTGGAGCTCATTCAGAACTCTGCTGCTCAAGTCCTCACTGAGACCAGAAAAGTGGACCCCATCAGTCCAGCTCTGAGGTCTTTACACTGGCTGCATGTCCATCAGAGGATAGACTTTAAAGTTCTGGTGCTGGTCTATAAAGCTCTGAAAGGTCCAGGACCAGAATACATCAGTGACCTCCTGACCCAGTATGAACCTTCCAGACCCCTCAGGTCATCTGGATCCGGTCTTTTATCAGTTCCCAGAGTCAGAACCAGACATGGAGAAGCTGCATTCAGCTTCTATGCTCCACATGTCTGGAACAAACTCCCAGAAAGCCTCAGATCAGCTGGAACACTCAGTGTGTTTAAGTCCAGGCTGAAGACACACCTATTTTCAGCTGCGTTTGAATAAAGCTCCAAACTTAATCACATTTTAACTACTGATTTGATCTGATTTTATCTATTGTTCTTATTTCTTTCTTTTTTTGTTTAAAATTTAAATCATGCTTTTTATTTCTACTGTTTTAATGTCTCTGTAAAGCACTTTGAATCGCCTTGTAGTTGAATTGTGCTGTACAGATAAACCTGCCTTGCCTTGCTGCCCACCTCCTCAGCGTAAAAGAAAGTTTGTGGAGGATTAGTCCGTCCTCGCTGTCCTATCTTCCATATGGACAACAGGGAATGTTGTGAAGAAATGCAGGAATACTGTAAGCATGTACAGTGTGAAATGATTTTCCCCCACATACACAACTCAGTTTAGGCTACGTGGAAAACAATAGAAAACTCTGTAAAATGGAAACGGAACAACCTTCAAATCCCATAAACCAATATTTTATTTAATAGAGAAATGCTTTACTATTTCATTTAAAAAATGTTATAATCTAGAATTCAATGGCAGCAGAGCATCTAAAACAGTTTGGGAGGGCCGTGTGTCAGGATCCATAAATGTGTGTTTATCAGTTCTTCTTATTTCCTGTTTTATTTTGTAGAGTTTCCCTCCAGTTTATCCTGTTGAGCTTTACTTCCTGCTGACTGCTCACCGGTTCTCCATCCTGTCGTTACTCCCTCAGCGTAACATGCCTCCGCTCCCCTAAACTTTCACTTTCTCTGGGCAAAATGTCTCCTTAAAGTTGATGGGCAACTTTTCTTCTTCCATCCTTCTTTTTATGGGCCTTACATTCGTTATATATATATTTTTTTTAGGTTTTTAGAGGGACCTTGAAATAATAAGGGCCTGAAAATAATCCAGGTCTCTTCCTCAAACTTTATTGATGAAAGTCTAGGCTGGAGGGAACACATTTATTTGGCTTGTAATAAATGATCCACATCTGTTGGCATTATGAGCAAACCGTCAGGTTTGGTCTGCTCTGTCATTCCTACAGCACTGCATGTACAGTTTCCCCTCAGGAGAGTGTCTATGTTCACATTTCTACTTCAGTTTTTGCTGTCTTCTCCTTTCTGTATCGCAGTAACATGGTCTGCCAACAAATTACAGTACAAACAGTAAATGTGAGTCTTGTCCAGTCTCTTGCAATCAATCTCCCACAATTACAATTTACAGTAATTGTCCACAAAACGTAAGCCATAGTTTACATTAGAACATCCCTCCAGAGCGCACAGTTATGTTGACAACATGCAATCAGTCATATCCATACACAATGACACTGACATGTTCATTGACACAGATATTTACTTTTGAGAGATGAACTAAGGATTTTCAGCAAGAGACTAGCTTTTGCAGGTAATCCATGGTGTTTTGCTATTCGTACGTATTGTTTTGAGAAATGCACTTTCTGTTCTGCAAATGTCGAGGGTGATTCAAGAAATATACCTAAACCACTGAGAAAAACTGTGATGTCAAAAGGTGCAAGGGCCCTTACAAGCAAGCACTGCAAGCAGTCTCCACCCATAAACCAAAGATTATCCAATTATTTTACAACTTCACGTTTTTTAAAATGCTAAAAACTTAAAAACTGCAAACAGGATTCACACAAATACTGGAAAACAAGAAAACTATGAACTATGCAGTTTTGGAAGCAACGTTAAGTGCATTATGGTACAGGAGAAGACCTTTGTTGATTTTAAAATGACACTACAGACTACATCTACTTTGGGACAGCCTGACCCGACAAGGGTCTTACATAGACTGCACATGGAAAAGCAGGAGGTATGACAAAAGGATTCTCAAATTACTCCCAAAACTTTTGTAAATCATGTATGTCCTGTGCAACTAACAATGTAGGAAAAGGCACCAAAGCCAACAGTAGGTTACAAGTTTCCAGCTGTTAAGGGACCCTGGCGTCCACGTCATCATCAGGAATCTGGGGTAGCAGAACCAGCTGGGTGACTGGATGAGTATAAACTGTCCCATCATCACTGGGATGAACTTTGGAGACCTTTCCTATGGGCCAGAGCGCCCTAGGAAGTTGGGAATCCACCACCATAACCACTTGGTCTGCAGCAAGGTGAATAGTAGGGGTCCTCCATTCTGGCGGCGCTGAAGGTCAGGAAGGTACCGGCGTGTGAATTGACTCCAGAACCGGTCTGCTAGGACCTGGCTATGCCTCAACGGCGGCGTCCTAGAAGTTCACTGGAACCATATGCAGCTTGGGGAAGCAATGCGTCGTGCTGCCCCATCAGCAGCAAGTTAGGCGTTACAGGATCGGGGTCGGCCAGGTCAGAAGAGGAGTATCACAGGGGCTTTTGAGTTAAGTATATACTTTCACGAGGACACCTCTTCTGATACAACTTGGTCCCGCAGCACAACTTGGAGGGAGGCTTTAGCTGACCTTACCTCCCTCTCCCACGCGCCACCGAAATGGGGTGAGAGAGGAGGATTGAATTTGAATGTATAGAATAGAATAGAATGCCTTTTATTGTCACTATACAAGTATAATGAGATTAAAAGCATCTCCTTTCTCAATGCAGACATGAGCATATAAAAAATATAAAAAAAAAAATTAAATATAACAATCTTAGACATAAAAGAATAAAATATAGTACAACAGGGGTGGTGGGGGGTAGGTGCACAGAGATATTACTTTATATATAAATAAATATGCATTCAAGTGTGGGTTATTGCACATAACAGAATATTGCACAGTAATGGAGTATTGCACAGGGTGAAGGAAAGGCCTGGGGGGGGGGGGGGGGTCACTATGTAGAGTCACTGCCTGTTTGAGTTCAGAGTGTTTATGGCATTTGGGTAAAAACTGTTCTTGAGTCTGTTGGTCCTTGCTTTGATGCACCTGTAGCGCCTACCCGAGGGCAACAGGTCAAACAGTTCAAAGCCAGGGTGGGAGCTGTCCTTGACAATGTTTTTTCCTCTGCTGAGGCAACGGGAAGTGTAGATGTCCGTCAGGGAGGGGAGAGGGCAGCCAATGATTTTCTGAGCTGCCTTGACTACCCTCTGAAGCCTCTCCCTATCTGCCATGGTGCAGCTGCCGTACCATACTGTAATGCAGTATGTTAGCAGACTCTGGATGGATGAGCGGTAGAAGGTCAGCAACAGGTTGGAGTGTAGGTTGTGCTTCCTGAGGACTCTCAGGAAGTGAAGCCGCTGCTGAGCCTTCTTGATGACCGCTTTGGTGTTTTCTGCCCAGGAGAGGTCGCCGAGGAACCGAAGAGAGTGGACCCTCTCCACTCGCTCGCCGTTGATGTAGACCAAATGTAATACTTTGGTCGAGAAGGTCAAGACTTTCCAGCGATTCTGTGAGCTCTCGCTCTCTCCCCCAGAAGTTGGTGCCTCGGTCACATAAGATCTTGTATGGCTTACCTCGTCTTGAGATAAATCGACGCAAGATTTCACAGGAGGAGAGTTTAATATAGTCTTTAATTCTCCCTGTACCAGCTGTCTTGGCTGCCCATAGCGTTGCTGTAAGCGTCTATTGCACTGGTGTATGGTGTGGGATCATGTATATATATCTCTTTGCCATTTGGTAGACACTAGGCAGTTTGAGGTGATCAAGTAATACTTCAGTTAAGTGTTTGTGTGGACCAAGTAAGCTATCCAGCCCCCTTTTCAACATGATGAAATCACTCCCCAGTCCTGAACTGCAGATAGGCAGTTTGGGCCTCGGTTTACCATATGAGGCCACAATAGCCAATTTTTTGTCATGGTGAGTTTTGCAGAATTGTTGTAGGGAGAGATGTATCCTGGTGCTGTGGGTGAAGAAACCACGGCTGTTAACTGTGGGTGGGGTGCAGCTGACTGAGATCCAGACTGGTATAGCTGTGGTTGAGCTATGGGGGGGTATCCAGTCTGTGGGAATGAATCCTGGCTCCTGGCTGAGAAGGAAGGATAGCACGGGAGTTTGGTCTTATCCTTTGGTGGTGGAAAGGAGCAGGTTGAAGTCCTTGTGGTGGCCCAGGTTGAGGAGTGGCCTGATGAGACGACAACAAGACACAGGTGAGATAAATAAGCATTGATCACAGGAGGAAAGCTGACGGACACAGAGAAGGGGAAAACAGGAAACGAATAATGAGAAGCCACAATACAACAGGAAACAGAACACACAGGGACGCAGACATGACATCCCCCTGTTGAAATATTGACACTTGAGGGTCTAATTGTGTATGCACTACCGTAATTGATCTGTTTTGACGTAGCATTATGAATACCATATACATATTTTATATACTGGCTTTATAGACAGGGGATGGAAATCTTGGAAACGATGGCTGGAGCCTATCCCAGTCATTGGACGAGAGGTCTATCACAAGGCCACAACCATGCCCACTGAGTGGTGAGAGGAAGCATGCCTGAGTTCTCTCTGTAAGATTACTGGGAACCACAGAAAGGTCCCAGTCAGGAACCCTCTTTCTGTGCCGACCACTAAACCACTTATCTGGCTGTAACACCAGCATCAGCACCAGTAACATTTGTGATATAAGAAAGAGAGGAAAACATTAACCAATGTAAAAAAATAAAAATAGTTTCCATCCTTCATTAGTCCCTGTTGCTTCCAATGAAAGCATTTCCTAATTGTTGCATATTTCACATAGTTCAGTTCAGCAGGGTGTGAGCTATAATATGGCATCTGCTGTGAAACCCGTTTTCTTAAGAATGGAGTATGTTTCATTCTGTTACAAGAATTTCACTCTAAATTGACCCTAGGGTTGAGTGTGGATGGTTGTGTGTCTCTGTGTGGCCCCTCTGAGGGACTGGCCACCTGTCCAGGTGCACCCCGCCTCTGGGATAGGCTCCACCCCCCCGAGACCCTGAGTGGAATTAAGCATCTGAGATTGGGATCGATGATCAAAGAGTGGAAGCTTAATATTGTGGTCAGACCTATCAGTATTTTCAATATAAATAATATCTGTAAACTGATAATTAATCATTACATGAACTTGCTTCAATAACACAACGCTCTACGTTTTTTTTGTCTTCAGTTTTCAACAGAAATGTTCGTAAGACCTGAAGCCCTTCTGAACAAGAATCAACAACATTTTTCTTATCAAAATTCAAAACCCGTGTTATGGCTGTGTTACAGCAGATTTTGCATTTCATTATGTACAAAACTGTACGATAGAATCATAAGCCCCTTTAGGTGAATATAGTTGGAGTCATTCTAAAGAAGAATCAATAGAAAGTTTCTCATCACCTTTTAAAGATCAGTAGTAATATTAAACCATAATTAAACGTTAATATTATGCTTGTGCAAAAATGTCCAAATGGCATTTTCACAGACATTATACAGTTAAATCAAAAGCCTTTAGACAATTATATAGATCTTTTCAGGTTTTCACAAAATCAGTGGAAAGTTGCTTTTAATCTCTTAAGGATATCCTTGCATTTAAATTTCATTGTGAAATAAATACAATTATGAGAAGAAGAGTAGGTAGAGCGCTGCTGGTATCCCTCAAAATCAACTGGTGCTCTTGGAGGGTGCAATGTTCAACAAAAAGAGAGGAAAGAATCCTTGGTCCAGGCACTTCAGTTGATTTAAAAAGTCCAAAACAATCTTTATTAAGTGGGCTAGTACATTAATAATAATAATAATAATAATAAATAATTAATGTACTAGCCCACTTAATAAAGATTGTTTTGGACTTTTTAAATCAACTGAAGTGCCTGGACCAAGGATTCTTTCCTCTCTTTTTGTTAAATACAATTATGTTAATAGTAATAAAGTATTATGAGGCCATAATCCCTTTTTTTCTATAAACAAAATCAGTCTGTTACACAGATGAAGTTCCAGTAAAGTAAACTGCAGCATCTTTTTTATTTCGTAATTGATTATTACTATAAAAAATAAATAGAGCCCTGTAAAATGGCAGATGTAATTTTCTTTCATGACGTCGTGTAATGGAATTATATAAATATTTCAATGAAAAGTTTCCAGTTGTTCGGCGCTAGGTCTTTTTTTCAGTCTACTGTAACCATAATAAAATATCTGGATTATGTGCGCACATAAGCGCGTGATGGCTCACTCAGTAACCTATTATTTATTAAATAGTTTAATTTAATTTAAATAGTGGCTTCCTAATATTTTTTATTATTTTTTTAATTCTATGAAAATTACGAAATGCAAACCTTGAACTATTGCATTTATCCTTTATATTATTATATAGCATATATATATAGCATTATTATATTATTATTATTATTATTATTATTATTATTATTATTATTATATTTATATTAGTTTGGTCACCTCAACGTTCATCCGGAGCAGGCAGATTTCCAACAACACTGGAAGGCAACAAAGACCCGCCTCCCTTTCATGTATTTCCCGTACAGCTCATACAGGAAGTGCGCGATACGTGCGCGGTACGGGCTTCTGAATGCCCGGGACTTTCCCCCTCAAACTCCCCAGGAACACCCGCTTTTGCCGGCCATAGTTCAGCAGCTTCCACAGCACCCCCTCCTCACTTCTGTCGGAGCCCAAAGAGTGAAGCCTTCTGGGGGAACATGGACTCAGCTGCTGCCCTGGTGCTGTGTCTGCTGAGCACCGGGACTCTTCTCCAAGGTGAGCCCAGAAGTGGGATCTCTGCTCTGGGTCTGCTTATACCGGTGCTGAGGTCTGAGGTCTTATCAGTGCACTCTATATAAAACTATAGAGATATTTCTGTCTTTATTTAACCTTCATTTTGTTTAACCTTAATATATGCGGTATTGACACTCTTATAGCAACTAATAATATATGGAGCCATTTCAGGGTCATAATGTTTGCTAATTTGAAAAAAAAAAAACTATTTGGACTTGTAAAAAGTATGTTTTGAAGCTGAAAGTCTGAATTTGAGCTTAAAACAAAACCAAAAAATGCAGCAAAAGTTTATTTTGATTTTTTCCCCCCAGATTTTCACTTTTATACATATTTATTTCTAATTTTGGGCTTTTTTTCTTCAGCTTCAGCTTCAGATTTTGATATTTTGTTGTCAGTTCACAACTTTTCTCCAGTTTAATTTTTTTTTCACGTTTAGATCCTTTTTTTTTTTACCTTATATCTCATGTTTACAGACAGCGGCAAATTATAGAACTACTATCACCCTAAACGAGGCTGTGGTCACTGGCAAACCTTCTCCATATGGGCAGAGCAAGCAGGCTGATATTTGGATTGCTCTTGCCTCGATTTGAACTTTAAATTGGAACAGTGCTTTGATAGATAGATAGATACTTTATTTATCCAGAGGGAAATTCAAAGTTGGAGGCATTTCACAGCAAAGTCATTTATATTCATCTCCTTGGTAAGTACCAGGGCGTGGAGCTTTCTTTGTTAGCATATAGTTGTCACAAGCCTAGAGTGTCCTCTCACGACTGGTGAGGTAGCAAAGGTAGCAATGTTTACTGGTTCATGTCAGTCAGTATGAATTAACATTTAAAAACATGTTAAATTATATATATTTTAATATATAAGTCGCACTGGACTATAAGTCGCAGGACCAGCCAATCTATGAAACAAAGCGCGACTTATACTCCAGATACTGACTTTGCCGGAACATGTGCTCGATTTGTTCGTGTTGGACTTCAAAAACCAAAATACCTCCACACCACCAAACTTTTTGGGCCCTTCTTATCAACCATGTCGTCCCTTACGCCTCGGGCTGTGTCTTCTGTCGTTTCTTTCCGAGGGAGCACTCGTTTTCTGTTTTTATACGGCTGCAGCAGCACAAACAAACACGCCGCGGCTAGCTGCTATCACGGCTCTGTTCCAGCCACGTGATTGGTTCAGCGCGGCGCAACTCTCGTTGTCACTGGCTATTCGTATTGTGTGTCAAAAGATGGACGAATGTAATTTATCTGAAAGTACATCGACCATGTTTCATATCGCTATCGAGGAAAAGTTAGCGTTTTATTATCAGTAGCTATCGTTAGCGTTTTATGGCCCAGCCCTACTTTGTCACTATTTTCTCAGCTGAACGACATCAGTGATTCTCTGAGTCGCTCTGTGCAGTTTCTGGCATTTCCTGCTGCTGATCAGCTCACAGTTGTTGTGCTCTGCAGTGAGATAACACAACTGAGTGTTTATGAAAGCAAAGATGACAACGTCACTTTTCCTGGAGAGAAAAGAGAATAACTGTATTAGCTGGAAGAAGACCTGCTGTGATGGGAAATAGACAAAGAAGAGAAGGAACAATACAACAGATACAACCTCTAACGGCATCAGCTGATCTGCGGCAGGATACACTTGGTGACCACAGTGCTTCAGAGACGCAGAGGAACATGGACGTTAAAATAGTGACACTAAAATGGTCTGACACAAAAGTGACTCGTAAAAATATTCACAAGTAGCATTCAGTTCAGTTTTAAGCCTGATCTTAAAGGTCGAGAGGGTGTCTGCTTCCTGAAGCCAAACTGGCAGAGAGGGGCCTGATAACTGAAGGCTCTGCCTCCCAAACTGGCAGCTGGTTCCACAGAGAGGGGCCTGATAACTGAAGGCTCTGCCTCCCAAACTGGCAGCTGGTTCCACAGAGAGGGGCCTGATAACTGAAGGCTCTGCCTCCCAAACTGGCAGCTGGTTCCACAGAGAGGGGCCTGATAACCGAAGGCTCAGAGGACAGAGAACAGAGGACAGATCCTGGTCAGAAATAACTTCAGGGTTCCTCACTGTAGGACCAGAAGCTGAGGAAACACCATCTAGAGTAACTATAGAACCAGATAATTTCTCCCTGAGGCGGTCAGGTCCAAAGATGACGACGTCAGTTTGTCTAAATTTAGAATCTATCTCTTGAATCTGGAATTTCAGTTGCTGTATGGGGAATAAACATGACACCCAGAACAAATAGCCTGACTCATATTTTGTAGTAAATGAGTGAGTCCTCAAACCTCAGTCACAGGATGATAAAGAACTCTTTTTTTTGGGGGGGGGGCTTCCACTTCTCTGAATCCGTCACATGACTGCAGATGACGTTGGTTTCAGGTAGAAAGAAGCCGTCACTCATCACAGGCTGAAGAGTTCCCAGTGAGTCATGCTTCCTCATCTGAGAAATGTTTTTATGCTTCAGGGTGTCAGTTTACGCACAGCCAAATTTAGTTTCACTCTCAGCTGTACGACCTCTAACTTTAGCTGCTGTTGTTCAAGAATTCAGAAAAACTTCCATCAGTCAGGTGAAAACTCCCCTACAGAGCTATAGAGCTAACCAGGCAAGGCTGCTGTTGTATTCCACCTTTAATCACCTCATCTCCCTGACTAAAGAGACCCCCAGAGCAGGTCAAGTTGGGTCAGTTTTCTCTGTTAAAAAGGATGATCTGTAAAAAGCAATCCGTTTCTATGACTTTATATATTCATTTTTATGTAGTTTTCTCAGACTTTTACTGGCTGGTTGAATGGTACAGCCACAGAACAGTGTCCCACTGAAGTATGAATACTCAGCATTACAGCAACAGTGTTTATTTATGAAAACTGGAACTATAAGTCCTAATCTCTGGTTATCGTCTCTGCCTCATGGATGAAGTCTGTCAGCCAGCTCAGTTCTGCTTCACACTGACATGGAAACAACATGTTTGGTTGGTTTATTCAGAGTGTTCCAGCCTTTCTGATCTGTTGGGATGCTCAGCAAGGTGACACATGTAGAACACTCTCAGATCCTTCACACGTGGAAATAAGAAAAAGCAAACTGTATCACAGATAAACTAGAAGATTTGATCTGTTTTTTCTCTTTTTGAGGGAATATTTGTTCTTCACTATGTCACAGTGTTGCTGCCTCTGGCGTGTTCCCCTCTGCTCACAGGAAGTACGGGGTCTCCCCGACACATGCGTGAACCTCAGAGCTCAAAGTCATGAGAGCCTGAGAGACTGCATAGCAAAGGTAGTCATGGAGATGATGCCAAATATGCCACGTGTTCTGAATCAGTTGGATGATTTTACAAATCAGTGAAAAAAAACATGAAAATCGATTTGTTTTAATGCAGCTGTACTGAAAACGGCTTCTTTCATTTCTGCCATGAAAAACAAGTTTTCCATTTCTTTCCACTCCTCCATAAACCGTCTGGAAGGTTAACGATCATTTTTAAAGACATTTTTAAAGAAAAAGTTTATCGGGTGGGTCTTCATTTGACTTTTTGTGTTTTAGCTCAGTTTGGTTGAATGCAGCTGTTGGCTATGAGGTGGAGCTGGATTAGTTATTAAGCAAGAATCAAGAGTCTTTGTTGTCAATATACAAGATAATGAAATTAAAACCTAAAACCTAATAGATATGGATTTTGTTTTCTATCAAACAAATGAAGGGGGTGATGGGAGAAAGCTTATGCGAGCTGATGATAAAGTCACAGAAAGCGTGCATCCGAAGCCTTTTACCTCAGTCGAGATGATCAGCTCTGTTTCCATGTAACACAGGCTGCACAAAGGATTCTGTCTGACCATTTTATTCATGCTTTCAGTTTCCATTTCTAAAGTTTAGATTAGATGTTGGTACAAATCCGTCTGTATACAACCTACCAGAATATGGATTTTTGATTTCTCCAAGTTCATTTTGTGGTACCACCAACTATGTTTTAATATTTTTTTGCCCTGCATAGAAATGATGCACAGGCTTCAGGATACCCGGTTTCTGGTCAGATGTTAGTGTCCCTGGTCCACAGATATTTTGGAAGGTTTTAAAGATCCTAACCCAGTCCATAGCTGCCATTGAGAAGCTGACTATATGTTGAAGTGTAGTTTTCCACTGAGTCACCCTGTAAACTCCAGACTTCCATCTTAATTCACCAATCTGCCACCTGCAGAAGCTCTCTGACATCATCTGCCTCATCACCGATGGGGATGACCGGTCATCCAGAGGACTGAAAGATCATTTAGTGGACTGGTGCTAGCAGAACCAACTCCAGATCAATGTGGGGAAAACCAAAGAGCAGGTTGTGGATTTCCACAGTGACTCACAGAAACTGAACAAAGTGATAAAGAAGGCAGGCCTTGTGCTGTTCAACAGTGCCTCTGCCACTTATTTCTTTATTTGGTTTGTTTAAGTGAACAGTTTTTTCTCACCACTGAACCCCCGTCTGGCTGGGTGAATAATACAGGCTGTTAAATGACATTCAATAATATGTCTAAACTTTATTTTAATCTTTTGTCTTGATAGAACACCTAAAACTAGAAACTTCAGTAAACTATAGTTAGTGATTATTAAAACGGTGGTCCAACATGCAGCCTTGTGTTGGTTTGACCTCTGGGAGGTAGTAACCACTTGTAGCCCTCAGTTCCCTGAGGATAAATGCCCCTGCTGTGACAGTGGCAGAGAATTTAATGAGTTTAATGACCCTCATTTAAAAAACAATTGGAGCATGTTACCTCTGGTGTAGAAAGTTCACGTCCTTCCGCTCTGCGACCATACCAACTCACCCATCTCTTTGCACCCGTTTTCACATTCCACAGAGATTATAAAAGTTGCTGGTTAGTTAGTAGCATCTGTTACAGTGTAAATTACTCATATAATAGAGCACAAGACAACCATTTATTCTTTTATTTTAGGCATATGAAAGTACGATGTGAGTCTTACATTAGCTCAATTTTAAAGGTGGCATAGCATGTAACTTTTAAGATGATTCTAACTAACAAGGATTACAAGTCAATAATATGGCAATTCTGTTATAGTTGCATTCCTACGGTGTAGCTTTGTTCAGTTTGTTCACACTTCTGTGAACACATCTGTTTCAAAGTTCATACTGGAGAGGATATGCCCAGTCTGACCAGAGACTGGGACAGTGTTACTCTCCTGGACTCACTGAAACCAGCGGGCAGGGTTGTTACCTTCACCTACTCTTGTGATGCTACCTTATATTAGTGTGAATACTAAGTGTCTTTTACTTTCTGTTTTGCAGTGTGGGGAACACCAAATGTTACTGCCTGGTATGGTGAGACCATTGTTGTACCATGCCAAGGTGAGGCTCCAATGCCAAAGGACCCGATGTTCATCAAGTGGAAATACGTACGTATCAGCTGAATGTATTTTCTATGAATGCTTGAATGTTTAGTGAATGTACCACATCCCAAGGCATTCAGTGGAACCCCTTGCAGCAGATACAGTGCATTGTTTTAGCCTGTCCATACTCACCTCAAGGTGATTATTCCATGAAACAAGAAATTCATTTGCATCATTTCATGAAGGTTGCATCAAATCTACAGTCCAGTGTTCTGGTGATGTGGATTATAGGTTCTAGTACAGTAATTCTTAACCATGACCCTTATCCCCTGACGCCCCTAAATTCATCATGGGGTGACTTTAACCACTGTTCAGCTGACAAATAACAATTCCACCAGTATGTCAACTGCACCATCCGCCTAGGGAAAACACTGGATAAATGCTATGGTTCAGCCCCAGATGCCTACAGAGCATACTGCTCGCTCCTGCCTGAATACCTGTGGTAAAGAGGACAGAGAAAGTCATCAGGGACATCAAACAGTGGACATCAAACATCAAATTGACAGTATCAACAGCCTGTTGACAGTATCGACAGGCTGCAAGGGTGTTTTGAAACCACGGACTGGAATACCCTCACATCCTCTTCCAATTATATTTGCTTGTGACTTCAAATTGTACCTATTTACAGGATTGAGTGCAGGGCCTTCGTGTACCTCAGGCACAAAAGGTTTTGCCACAAGGTGGCGCTGTTCTGGTAGTCATATTTCCCACCCTCTGTATCCTAAAACTGTGTCACACACATTGATAAAACTTCCCTCATTCCTTGGATAACGGCGATAACCTTATTTGTAGTGATTCATTGAAGTAGGCCCTGACCATTTTTAGTTTTTTTTATACATTGCTGGATATACTAAACTTGTTTGCATCAGCTCCTCTGAGGATCTAAGCCTGATCGGGGAAAACACTTTGCACATAGAAACTAAGGAAGAAACAAAACATGTTGGGTGGTTGGCTGGTGCAGAGAGGAGCCCTTGGGGGTTTCGACCAATCTTAACACTGCTTACAGTTCTAGTTATTGTAATATTGTAAATATATACATATATAGTAGTAGTATATCGGGTTTATGGAGTTTTAGAAGTGTGTGCCTTTTACCATTTGCATGTCAGGGCAATACAGCTTTAAATTATTCTTCTAGTTAAAGTACTCTTAAATTATATGTTTTAAAAAATGATCACAGATTTCTACAGTTTTGTACGTGTGTTGCTAATTTAAGTTGAGTAATCTGGAACTGTGATGTACATATTTACAGACTCACCAGATTTGACTGTTTTTCATGTAATTTTCTATTTTGTGATCTTATCCTTTAGGTAAAAGATGATGGAACTTCTGGGGATTTGTTAATTAAACAGGCCCGCAACGACCAGGAAACAGTTCAGGCCACAGATGATTATGCCCAGCGAGTCAGCATCGATGACCAGTTCAGCCTGCTCATTACTCAGGCCTTGATTAAAGACCAGAAAACCTTCACCTGTATGGTGGTGTCCGCTGACAACTTCAAGGAGTATCCTGTTGATGTTTTTGTGAACAGTAAGCTTAAAAACAATATTTATTCTTACATTCATCTTCTTCTTTTTCTTCTTCCTCTTTATGCCTGAATCGTTCTTTCTATTTTGAAACTACAATGAAATATTTAAAAGAAACGCTTGTTTTTCCAGTTTTTGTTTCCTGAACCAAAATGAAAAAATCGGATAACAGATCTTTCTTCTGATTTTGTCAAGTCAAATTTATTTGTTTTAAAAAACAACAACAGTTGACCAAAGTGCTGAACAACAACATGAGGCAACAAAATAGTATCACACATAGTAATTATTGTTGTCAAGTATTACACAGGTGTGTGGTCAGAAAAATTAAGTTCACAAATCTAGACAAAACTAGGTCCAATGTGTGTCCATGTTCATGTGTTGATCCTGTGACTGAACCAGACTCAACGAGTCGATGAGATTTGCAAAGTCATTGGCTAGTGGTGCATTTGGGCAGCAAACATGAATGTTGAAATCTCCCAGGATTAAAACACTGTCATATCTTATAATAATTCCTGCTCAAAATTCTGAGAAATCACGAATGAAATCCTTGTTAAAGGGGAACTCCGGTATTTTCAACATTAAGCCTCTTTTCTGAGTCGTCTGGAATGTTTTAGAACCCCCCTCACCGCTTTTTTGATGTTTACTGCTGTCTCCGGTATTTGCCTAATTTTGATTCATCTCAACCTGCTTCAGAATGGCAAGTCATGTGCATGTCCAAAAAGGTCCGTAAAAGCACCATAAACGTCCGTTTTCAAAATCATCAACTCACCGGAGTGGTTACTGGTGTGCACTGGTAATCCATATCAAATTTCGTTGCGAAAAGTTGCTTCTGTCGTGTTTTATTTGGCAGCTCGTTCATGCTCGAACTATTTTCTTAGCCACCTCACAGCCGTGGATAAACAGTTGAATCTGACTTGCTATACTCCACACCACTTGATGGTTTCAATGACGGAGTAATATCAACGAACATCCAGTCTTCAATAGAACTCAATGGGATTTACAAAATGTCAAATAAAACACGACAGAAGCAACTTTTCGCAACGAAATTTGATATGGATTACACGTAGATAGACACGTGCACACAGCACCGGTGAAGGCAGGTTAATTTCAAACAGTAGCAGTTTGAAGCTGAAATAAACATGAGGTGCAATCAGCTGGCAGTTCCAACTGTTCTTAAACACAGCAGCTAATCCTCCTCCTCGACCAGTGGTCCGAGGCGAACTGAAGTAAGAACAATCGGGGGGGGGAGAAGTTCAGAGAATGGGCTCAGCTCCCCCACAATACGCCAGGTTTCTGTTAAAAATAAAAAAGCCTGGCATCGAGAAGTGAAAAAGTCATTTAGCATAAAGGTCTTATTAGCTGGTGATCGTGTATTTACTGGCGCCACCTTGACCGCAGAGTCAGCTGGAAGGCTTGGACATGTGGAGTACTCAGTGTGGTGAATGTTGAGGGGGTTCATCCCCCTATTTCGGTGGCAATGTTTGTTCTGACTGGTTTGCCTGATGGTAGTTATAACGGGGATTACTGATGTAGAGTGAGCAGTGTCTTTATTGTCCTGCTGTGTAAATATAGATCTGTGAGGTACGGGTGACCCTAATGTCAGAAGGCAAGGCGGCGGCTGATGAGTGGCCTGGTGTGCTGGTTGTATTGGCACAGAAAACTGGAATATCGGTGTGTGTGTGACATGAACAGGACTTTCCGCAGTGTTTCAAGAAGTTGATTAAGTCTTTAAAATAAATTTTTGTCAGTTCCGACTGAGCGGGATCATAGGGACTGTACTTCCAGGCAAACAGTGAGCGGCAGTATTAAAATAGCAGATGTTTTTTACTATTAAGTCTCTAATTATTAATGTAGTTGGGGAAGAGGGCGAGGAGAGGAGAACAGTGGCGCTCGCTGAAGGGCTGAGGTCATGGCAGTACCAACCGGGTTCGAGCAGCGGGGGTTGCCAGGTCCTTTGGGGATAGCACCAGTTCAGAGATTGTGTTGATCTGAAGAAGAGGAATGTAACTCGCCCAGCGGGGGAAACTCCCATTCGTCCAAGTTTGTGCGGTTTAATGGATGTGTCTGCCTGGGCAGAGGTTTTCTTTCGACCTCGGACTACAACCACAGTTTAGGGAATTTGGTTGTTCGTGTGGAGCAAGATGATGGCCGTGAGCAGGTGGAGGGGTCCCAGGGCAAAGTGTCATGGACAGTCATGAGTGAGCAAATCCGCCAGGAAAGCTCGTGGGCAGCTTCCGAACAACCAAAGATGTTGACCACAAGACGGCTTTGGTTTGCAGTTCATTTGAAAGCTGCCGGATGTCTTCCAGAAGAAATTTATGCCATGTTGTCTAATAATGTTACCTGATGGAAGCATGTATAAAGTGAAAAGAATCGGTCCAAGCATGGCATATTGCTCATGTCACGATCAATCTGGCATGGTCTGGATTAATCTGAGCACAAAATTAAAAATCGAAGAATGGTTTCTTATTTGATTTTTAATTTTGTTTTAGGAAGTTAAAATTGGACAATAATTTTTTTTTTATTTCATTTTGAAAATGGAATGAACGAATGATACACAGATTAACCTTGCTTTCCCTTCCCTTAAAATAAGTGTAATAAAAAAGCTCTCGCATCGAAGCGACAGTGTCAGTCTGATGATGCTGAGCCTGCAGTTCTTCTGTTAAATCTCTGTTGGATAAATCTGAACTGAACACTGACACGTTCCTGTAAAGGTTGCAGTAGCACCAGGAGAGACAGAAGATCATAAGCCATGTTCACAGGTTCTGCATCTGTCATTCATTTAAAAGAAAAAAAGATTAGTGACAGAGCCACTTTGCATGAGCCAGTTTTTTTTATTGGGAATGCAAAAAGAAAAGCGATTTTGAAATAACCATAAGAGTAATTTAACTTTCTTTTTAACCACATTTTTTATGCCAGTTGCACAAATTAAATTCCAATACTATACTTCATGCTTCTACAGTAAATAATCACACATTATAAAATTGTTGTTCTTTTCTTATTATATTTGGCTACAAATAAAATAATGCACATATTTAGTATATTTAGTCTAATATAAAGAAACTCTTGGAGACTGATATGTTTTTTGAATATTTCCATTTTAAAAATCTTTTTTACTTTTGCAGCATTTGAAATCACCAACAGTTACTAATCAAACAAAACCAATCACATTTTTGCAGCATAAAAAGGTATTGTATATTGTGTAGCTTACCATTTAGTTTGTTCTGTTTTAAGAAATATTTTTGTAATTGTTATTCCAGGAACCCAAAGTGCCACCGTGTCAACCTCTAAAAGCCGAAATCTGATCTAAGATGGAGACCAAGTCTGCAGGCTGAGAGAGTGTTAGGTTGTAGTTAACAGGATAATATTATCCAACAACATCAGTGTTAGTTTACAGTTAAGCCCTTAGGAAAAATGCTGAATATTGTTGCTTAAATGTTAGTATTGACATTATAAAGAACATTAGGAAACCAAAAGAAGTTTTTGTAAATTCTGTCCGAGGTAAACTTGCAAATCAGATTCTTTCTTTTATGTATTTGCAGAGAAACCATCTGCAACAAAGATTGTGGACAGGTCTGAAGTCTTGAAGATGGACAAACTAACAACCGTAAGAGCCTTTATGTTTTAATGGTCTATACAGTAGAAACGTGAAGCCATCCCATAATAATACACCATTGGGAATTTGGATCATGACCAAATCAAGACCCATGAAAAGCTGTCCAGGATGTTAATTGAGAGTCCTTGAGGTTGTCATGAGGATGTTGGATATTTTCCCTGCAGCTTGAAGCTACAGAGTCAGGGGGCAAAGTAAAGAAACGTACTTTTACCACTTCATCTGTTGTCATCTGTAGCCTCCAAAGCTGGGCTGGGAGGTGTTGGAGTCAACAATATGAAGTTGACTAAGTATTAGATATTTGTCACCAAGTTAGACTGGATGACTGGTAAAGGCTAAATATCTGTAAATACTAAGTTAAAACTTTCCAAAATGCTGGAAAACAATCTGTAAAACCTGACAAATCAATATGATGTACTTTCAGAACAATAATTTTCTATGCTTAGCCGTGTAGCACTCATGCTAATGCTAACACCCAGTGTGTTGTGTTGTTACCGCAGTCTCTTTGAAGAAAATGGGCTAAAGATGGTCCAGTTAAGGTCCAGAGCTAACTCATCTGTTGCTGGATTCTTAATTATTAATACGATTATTAATTCATTTGGAAGTATTCAACAGCACTTATCTTGCATCTTAGCTTTGTTTTGATGTTCTAATTGCTTTTTTCTTTGTATAGGTAGGAACATGTGTTGTTGCAGATGCAAACCCTGCAGCCAACATTGCATGGAAAAAGAGCGGGAAACCCTTGGTTGCTGATGGAAAAGGTAATGCAAACTCTCTTTTATACATTCTGATGGGCTTCAGTCACCTCCCAAGCTGCTAGCATACAGCTAGCTTGGTGGTCAGCTAGTTTTTTGCCCTGTAAAAATTAAATCTGTCTGTTTACTCAAAAATGATTAAAGATGGAAATATATCTTTAATTCATATTGACCAAAATGAAACTTTACCCTTTCATATTTTCCACCCAAAAAGTAATGCAAAATGAGTTATTTGGGTCTATTTCAAAGTATTTTTACATTTTATTTATTTTATATACATTATATTTACATTTTCCCAAGCAAAAGCTCTCCTACAATGTAATGTAACAGTTGGATTATTCGGTGTGTAAAACAAAGAAAAACTGCCCGTAGTGTTTGACCTGCAGCTGAAACAACTCACCTAACCTCTAGGCTTGTGTGTGTTGTCTCTATCTGTTCGTCCAGCTGTTGTGATTACCCAGAGTTCAGAGCTGGATGCAGCCACAGGACTATCCACCTCCTCCTCCACCCTCCAGTATTCAGCATCTAAGGAGGACGCCGGTGCAGTCTTCACCTGTGTGTCCACCTACCAGATGTCCGATCAGGAGACTCACCTGGGGTCCTTTCCAGTTCACTGTGAGTACAGTACAGCTACACCTGGGGTCCTTTCCAGTTCACTGTGAGTGGAGTATAGTACAGCTACACCTGGGGTCCTTTAGTTCACTGTGAGTGGAGTATAGTACAGCTACACCTGGGGTCCTTTAGTTCACTGTGAGTGGAGTATAGTACAGCTACACCTGGGGTCCTTTAGTTCACTGTGAGTGGAGTATAGTACAGCTACACCTGGGGTCCTTTAGTTCACTGTGAGTGGAGTATAGTACAGCTACACCTGGGGTCCTTTAGTTCACTGTGAGTGGAGTATAGTACAGCTACACCTGGGGTCCTTTAGTTCACTGTGAGTGGAGTATAGTACAGCTACACCTGGGGTCCTTTAGTTCACTGTGAGTGGAGTATAGTACAGCTGTAGTGTAGTACACCTGTGATGGACTTGGTGTCCAGGTGTACCCCGCCTCTCGCCCAATGACCGCTGGGATAGGCTCCAGCCCCCCCGCGACCCGACAGTTGGATTAAGCGGGTATAGACAATGGATGGATTGTGCTACAGGCTTTTAAATGACTCGATAGAACGAAGGAGTGTTTGTGACCTTTCTTATGTTCAGAATACAGGTTGAATGTACCAACTGGACCTGACTCCAGTATAATCAAAATGTTCGCTGACATTCAGTCTGTCATAGAACTCATGGTCTACATGCTTGACTGCTGGAAGACTGATATGTTGTCTTTGAGATGGGGATCAGATCATTTTTACATGCATCTTTGCTACTTAAATGAATCCAATTTGATGGTGTTTTATGTTTTTTACTGGAAAGTGTCTGTTATCCAAATATATGAGCTAATGCAGGAACTGTCTTAACCTCTCAGATCCATCAAAGATGGTTAGCCTGAATATTCTGCCAGAGGGACCCATTGTAGAGGGAGACAATGTGACTCTGAATTGTCTTGCTGATGGCAACCCTCCACCCAGCTCCTTCTTCTTCCACATCAAGGTGAGTAAGGGAGCAGAGTTAAACCATGAGTAGCACACCTGGAACACCAGAGGGTCAAAGTGAAAGGAAAACATATTTATAAGCACATTTAAAAGCAACTACATGTTGACCAAAGTGTTGCACATTAAAAAGGAATTAAGTCATCATAAAAACCAAAATAAATTGATTAAAGCAATAAGATGGGGAGTATGTAAAAACAAAAGAATTGACCTCTTATATGGAATTAAAAGCTAAGAAACACGTGTATCTTAATTGTGTTAAAGCCTTCCAGACGTGCAGGCAGTTGGTTCCATCATTATTGGGCAACAACAGCAGAAATTTGTGATCTCAGGCAACTGAACGCAACTGATCAGGTGACGTGAGTAATGGAAAGGGCGCCGTTCTGGACCAACTGCAGCCTTGAAAGGGAAGCCTGTCTTACACCAACATGCAGAGCATTACAATAGTCCAATTGGTATGTAATAAAAGTCAAAACTGTAAAAAAAAATCTAATAAAAGGTAAATAAATTAAATAAAGTTTTTTTTTTTTTTTTACATATGATTTCACATGATGTTTTACCCAGATCCACCTTAAAAGCACCATAGATTCCACTGGGTCCAAAAATCATTATTTCACTTTTATCCTTAGATTTCAAGCCATTTGATCTCTGAGAGACGTTCTAACAGAAGTTTCATAACTACGGAATGAGACTTTATTTCCTAAGGAACTGATGGGGAGCGTGTGAAGAGAAAACAGTCACAGACCATTGGAAAGCGTTTCCATCAGGGTGGTCTGGGTGCTGGACGGCCTGCGAGGGTACCTGAGCACACCACCGGGCACAGGGGTCACCGTCCTGCATGGGCCGGGGGGCATTAACGCGGCTGGTCAGTACAGAACTGCCCTACGCTTTGTGAATGGTGCAGTGACCAGCCCATACTACCTGAATAACACCATTAATCCAGCCATTGTGCCCCTGCATGGGGCCTAATTTCATCTTCATGGACGTCAGTGCTCCGGCTCATCGGGGTCGCATCGTTAGGGAACGACTGCTGGAGACTGGGGCACCTCAGATGGAGGCTTGCACTCTCTCCAGACCTGAGTCCCTTAGAAACCCTCTGGGATCAGCTGAGTCGCCCTGTAGGGGCTCCTAACTCCAGACCCTCAAAGACCTGAGGGCCACCCTTCCAGAGGAGTGGGACGCCACGCCTCAGCAGACAATAAGTCGACTCGTGAACAGCATGAGACGTCGTTGTTGAGCTGTAACTGATGCTCATGGGCACATCTTTAGTTGTGGTGTACCCACCGCTGCTGCTGGCTTTAGTTTCAGTAAATAGTTTGAGATGAGGAAACCACCAGCTGCTGAGTTATTGCTCCTGTTTTAAAAGCATTTCTTATCAATCGGACTTTTGGTGAGACTGTTGTATTTCCTGTAATTAGCATTGGTAACATCTTTTCTCCCTTTACTAGAGCGAGAAAACTCTGGTGAATTCAGACGTCTACAATCTGACTCTTATCAGCAGAGAGGCTACGGGGGAATACAGATGTTCCCTTGCTGACAATGAGGAAGTGGAAGCATCCCAAAACATCACTGTTAACTGTGAGTACTCATGCTTTACATAGCAAAGCAAAAAGCTCCTTATTGGGTCACATTTTACAGCCTCACTGCATTTTAAATTTAAACTAAAGTTGTGTTATTGTGTTGTTGTGCTTATTATAACAGAGATATTCAAACTGTTCAAACATATGAACCAAATAAGACCGTATCATTTACAACCCGGTAAAAATGTATGGCTGCCGGGGAGCTTTTTCATATTTAATGACAAAGAAAGGTTTTTTACTGAACATTGAAGTCATTAAAGGTAGTTTTAATAGAAACATCTATGCAGCAACAGTATTTAGTTTGTTAGTGTGAGTGAGTCCTCAAACAGTGAGTTTGTTAGCTCACTAACTGCACTTCTTAAGCGTGGAGCACCTGCTTTTTTATTTCCAGGAAGTGGAAAACAAACTGTTTTTAATGGTATGGAGTGTTCAGATAGAGTCGAGGCTTTTCCTGATATCATGGCAGAGGACAGCAGGAGTTTCAGAAGGAAACTTCTTGTCCCAGAGGCCTCTTATTGCTCCAATGGTGGGAAAACACTGACAATAGGTGTCGTGGTTTTTCTGAAAAAATAATAAAGAGGTTCAAGAAACATGGCAGGATAACTTAGACCCAGAACAAACAGCATCTGTTCAAACTGACCGAACAGACCCTAACCTAGCACACACATATAGTGTTCATTAGTTCTGGTTCCTGCTTAATCTTTGACATCAGTCTGTGGCATATGAAGCTCTAAGTGTGCAACGCATGAAGCTCTAAATGTGCAACGCATGAAGCACCTTGGACTTCCACATGTTGAAGCAGATGTTTAAGCACAGCTTAACTCAGGAAGGATTTAGGTGTTGAGTTCTACTGACTCCCCAAACATAAAGACTTGTGTTTGTATCATTTCAAAAGGGTAAAGACGGACATTAAAGTAGTACACTGTCACATAGCAGTTACTCTGCTCTGGACAGCACACAGACCATCTCAGCCAACACACCGGCAGACAGTCACACAGACAGCTTTAATGGTTTATACAGACACAGGAGCACACATCATGTCTGTGTGGAGCAGCAACGCACTGCCTGCTAACACACAGCAAACTCACAACTACATGAAGCTTACTGTGTGATATAGATTGATGAAATGGCTCATAGAAACACGTAATGTCAGGTCAGTTTTTTTGGTTGGCACTTTACCACCTTAACCCTAACCCTACCCTGCCACCTTAGGGTTAGGGTAGGGTAGGGTAACCCTAACCCTACCCTACCACCTTCCGACAGCAGCTCACACACAGCCACAGATGCAAACATGAACAGCAGCACAAACAGTTCCCCCACAGACATCTGAGCATTAAGATTCTACTGAGTCAATCATATTCATCACCAAATGATACCACCATCAGATCCATATAGCAACTTGAAGAGGAGGCCCACAAATATTATGCCAATGCATCCATGTTTGGAATATTTTGGAAAAAGACACTAAAGAGGATTTTAGAAAGAACTGCTGTCAGAGTAAGATAGACGCAGGACTCCCAGGGTAGATCTGAGAAAGGGCATCCTGCACCATCTGAGCTTCTTTCCTTCCTCCTTTGTGGTGTTTTCTCAGATATCAACTTCACTCTTACTCCTGCTGGGAGGATCGTGAAGACACCTGGTGAGCCCTTGTTTGTGAAGATGGAGAAGAGCACTTCAGGTGATGCTGTCGCGTCATGGACAAAGGTGATTATACCTGAGATCAAAGTAACCCCATATGACTGCTGCTCACTGCTCTTTGTTCTTATGTGCTGTGAACAGTGCGAGCCTGAGGGGCGGCGTTACCCCCTTGAGGGGCGGCGTTATCCCCCTAAGGGGCGGCGTTACCCCCCTGAGGGGCGGCATTACCCCCTGTGGAGAATCCATCTCTGTGAAATCACAGCATCTATGTGCTAATGCTGCCTTGTAATTAGAGCTACGGGTTCTGTTTGCCTCAGAAAACACTGGGTTGCTCTAATTATTTTTCTTTTTTTAGGATGGTAAGGCTGTAAGGGAGCCAGAGTTTACCCAACTGACCTATGCTGATGCAGGTGTGTACAGATGTGAAGTATCTACGACTGGGCTTAAGCGACATCAGAGCTTTGAACTGGTTGTAGAAGGTGAGTTGTCATTGTTGACTGTTTTGTGGAGAAAGGAAGTCTTTATCATTAAGATCATATTTGTTTTATTTCAGGAAAGCCTGTGATCACCAACCTGACCCAACACAGGGCACCTGGTGCCAAACACAAGGTCCTGAACTGTGAAGCTGAGGGAGTCCCAGAACCAAATTTCCAATGGAGCATCCCAAACACACCTGTGAGTACTGTCACAACGTACGCCGGGGCGCTACTGTCAGTAATGTATGGGAACCTAAATGCTGCATACTGTCAGTAATGTATGGGAACCTAAATGCTGCATACTGTCAGTAATGTACGGGAACCTAAATGCTGCATACTGTCAGTAATGTACGGGAACCTAAATGCTGCATACTGTCAGTAATGTATGGGAACCTAAATGCTGCATACTGTCAGTAATGTATGGGAACCTAAATGCTGCATACTGTCAGTAATGTATGGGAACCTAAATACTGCATACTGTCAGTAATGTATGGGAACCTAAATGCTGCATACTGTCAGTAATGTATGGGAACCTAAATGCTGCATACTGTCAGTAATGTACGGGAACCTAAATGCTGCATACTGTCAGTAATGTATGGGAACCTAAATGCTGCATACTGTCAGTAATGTATGGGAACCTAAATGCTGCATACTGTCAGTAATGTACGGGAACCTAAATGCTGCATACTGTCAGTAATGTATGGGAACCTAAATGCTGCATACTGTCAGTAATGTACGGGAACCTAAATGCTGCATACTGTCAGTAATGTATATGAACCTAAATACTGCATACTGTCAGTAATGTATGGGAACCTAAATGCTGCATACTGTCAATAATGTACGGGAACCTAAATACTGCATACTGTCAGTAATGTACGGGAACCTAAATGCTGCATACTGTCAGTAATGTATGGGAACCTAAATACTGCATACTGTCAGTAATGTATGGGAACCTAAATGCTGCATACTGTCAGTAATGTATGGGAACCTAAATGCTGCATACTGTCAGTAATGTATGGGAACCTAAATGCTGCATACTGTCAGTAATGTATGGGAACCTAAATGCTGCATACTGTCAGTAATGTATGGGAACCTAAATGCTGCATACTGTCAGTAATGTACGGGAACCTAAATGCTGCATACTGTCAGTAATGTATGGGAACCTAAATGCTGCATACTGTCAGTAATGTACGGGAACCTAAATGCTGCATACTGTCAGTAATGTATGGGAACCTAAATGCTGCATACTGTCAGTAATGTACGGGAACCTAAATGCTGCATACTGTCAGTAATGTATATGAACCTAAATACTGCATACTGTCAGTAATGTATGGGAACCTAAATGCTGCATACTGTCAATAATGTACGGGAACCTAAATACTGCATACTGTCAGTAATGTACGGGAACCTAAATGCTGCATACTGTCAGTAATGTACGGGAACCTAAATGCTGCATACTGTCAGTAATGTATGGGAACCTAAATGCTGCATACTGTCAGTAATGTATGGGAACCTAAATACTGCATACTGTCAGTAATGTATGGGAACCTAAATACTGCATACTGTCAGTAATGTATGGGAACCTAAATGCTGCATACTGTCAGTAATGTACGGGAACCTAAATGCTGCATACTGTCAGTAATGTACGGGAACCTAAATGCTGCATACTGTCAGTAATGTATGGGAACCTAAATGCTGCATACTGTCAGTAATGTACGGGAACCTAAATGCTGCATACTGTCAGTAATGTATGGGAACCTAAATGCTGCATACTGTCAGTAATGTATGGGAACCTAAATACTGCATACTGTCAGTAATGTATGGGAACCTAAATACTGCATACTGTCAGTAATGTATGGGAACCTAAATGCTGCATACTGTCAGTAATGTATGGGAACCTAAATACTGCATACTGTCAGTAATGTATGGGAACCTAAATGCTGCATACTGTCAGTAATGTATGGGAACCTAAATGCTGCATACTGTCAGTAATGTACGGGAACCTAAATGCTGCATACTGTCAGTAATGTATGGGAACCTAAATGCTGCATACTGTCAGTAATGTATGGGAACCTAAATGCTGCATACTGTCAGTAATGTACGGGAACCTAAATGCTGCATACTGTCAGTAATGTATATTAACCTAAATACTGCATACTGTCAGTAATGTATGGGAACCTAAATGCTGCATACTGTCAATAATGTACGGGAACCTAAATACTGCATACTGTCAGTAATGTATGGGAACCTAAATGCTGCATACTGTCAGTAATGTATGGGAACCTAAATGCTGCATACTGTCAGTAATGTACGGGAACCTAAATGCTGCATACTGTCAGTAATGTATGGGAACCTAAATGCTGCATACTGTCAGTAATGTACGGGAACCTAAATGCTGCATACTGTCAGTAATGTATATGAACCTAAATACTGCATACTGTCAGTAATGTATGGGAACCTAAATGCTGCATACTGTCAGTAATGTACGGGAACCTAAATGCTGCATACTGTCAGTAATGTATGGGAACCTAAATGCTGCATACTGTCAGTAATGTACGGGAACCTAAATGCTGCATACTGTCAGTAATGTATATGAACCTAAATACTGCATACTGTCAGTAATGTATGGGAACCTAAATGCTGCATACTGTCAATAATGTACGGGAACCTAAATACTGCATACTGTCAGTAATGTACGGGAACCTAAATGCTGCATACTGTCAGTAATGTATGGGAACCTAAATGCTGCATACTGTCAGTAATGTATGGGAACCTAAATGCTGCATACTGTCAGTAATGTATGGGAACCTAAATACTGCATACTGTCAGTAATGTATGGGAACCTAAATGCTGCATACTGTCAGTAATGTATGGGAACCTAAATACTGCATACTGTCAGTAATGTATGGGAACCTAAATACTGCATACTGTCAGTAATGTATGGGAACCTAAATGCTGCATACTGTCAGTAATGTATGGGAACCTAAATACTGCATACTGTCAGTAATGTATGGGAACCTAAATGCTGCATACTGTCAGTAATGTATGGGAACCTAAATGCTGCATACTGTCAGTAATGTACGGGAACCTAAATGCTGCATACTGTCAGTAATGTACGGGAACCTAAATGCTGCATACTGTCAGTAATGTATGGGAACCTAAATACTGCATACTGTCAGTAATGTATGGGAACCTAAATACTGCATACTGTCAGTAATGTATGGGAACCTAAATGCTGCATACTGTCAGTAATGTATGGGAACCTAAATGCTGCATACTGTCAGTAATGTACGGGAACCTAAATGCTGCATACTGTCAGTAATGTATGGGAACCTAAATACTGCATACTGTCAGTAATGTACGGGAACCTAAATGCTGCATACTGTCAGTAATGTATGGGAACCTAAATGCTGCATACTGTCAGTAATGTACGGGAACCTAAATGCTGCATACTGTCAGTAATGTACGGGAACCTAAATGCTGCATACTGTCAGTAATGTATATGAACCTAAATACTGCATACTGTCAGTAATGTATGGGAACCTAAATGCTGCATACTGTCAATAATGTACGGGAACCTAAATACTGCATACTGTCAGTAATGTACGGGAACCTAAATGCTGCATACTGTCAGTAATGTACGGGAACCTAAATGCTGCATACTGTCAGTAATGTATGGGAACCTAAATACTGCATACTGTCAGTAATGTATGGGAACCTAAATGCTGCATACTGTCAGTAATGTACGGGAACCTAAATGCTGCATACTGTCAGTAATGTACGGGAACCTAAATACTGCATACTGTCAGTAATGTATGGGAACCTAAATGCTGCATACTGTCAGTAATGTATGGGAACCTAAATGCTGCATACTGTCAGTAATGTACGGGAACCTAAATGCTGCATACTGTCAGTAATGTATGGGAACCTAAATGCTGCATACTGTCAGTAATGTATGGGAACCTAAATACTGCATACTGTCAGTAATGTATGGGAACCTAAATGCTGCATACTGTCAGTAATGTACGGGAACCTAAATACTGCATACTGTCAGTAATGTATGGGAACCTAAATGCTGCATACTGTCAGTAATGTATGGGAACCTAAATGCTGCATACTGTCAGTAATGTACGGGAACCTAAATACTGCATACTGTCAGTAATGTATGGGAACCTAAATACTGCATACTGTCAGTAATGTATGGGAACCTAAATGCTGCATACTGTCAGTAATGTACGGGAACCTAAATACTGCATACTGTCAGTAATGTATGGGAACCTAAATGCTGCATACTGTCAGTAATGTATGGGAACCTAAATGCTGCATACTGTCAGTAATGTACGGGAACCTAAATGCTGCATACTGTCAGTAATGTATGGGAACCTAAATGCTGCATACTGTCAGTAATGTACGGGAACCTAAATACTGCATACTGTCAGTAATGTATGGGAACCTAAATGCTGCATACTGTCAGTAATGTATGGGAACCTAAATACTGCATACTGTCAGTAATGTATATGAACCTAAATACTGCATACTGTCAGTAATGTATGGGAACCTAAATACTGCATACTGTCAGTAATGTATGGGAACCTAAATGCTGCATACTGTCAGTAATGTATGGGAACCTAAATACTGCATACTGTCAGTAATGTATGGGAACCTAAATACTGCATACTGTCAGTAATGTATATGAACCTAAATACTGCATACTGTCAGTAATGTATGGGAACCTAAATACTGCATACTGTCAGTAATGTATGGGAACCTAAATGCTGCATACTGTCAGTAATGTATGGGAACCTAAATACTGCATACTGTCAGTAATGTATGGGAACCTAAATACTGCATACTGTCAGTAATGTATGGGAACCTAAATGCTGCATACTGTCAGTAATGTATGGGAACCTAAATACTGCATACTGTCAGTAATGTATGGGAACCTAAATGCTGCATACTGTCAGTAATGTACGGGAACCTAAATGCTGCATACTGTCAGTAATGTACGGGAACCTAAATACTGCATACTGTCAGTAATGTACGGGAACCTAAATGCTGCATACTGTCAGTAATGTATGGGAACCTAAATGCTGCATACTGTCAGTAATGTATGGGAACCTAAATGCTGCATACTGTCAGTAATGTATGGGAACCTAAATACTGCATACTGTCAGTAATGTATGGGAACCTAAATGCTGCATACTGTCAGTAATGTACGGGAACCTAAATGCTGCATACTGTCAGTAATGTATATGAACCTAAATACTGCATACTGTCAGTAATGTATGGGAACCTAAATGCTGCATACTGTCAATAATGTACGGGAACCTAAATACTGCATACTGTCAGTAATGTACGGGAACCTAAATGCTGCATACTGTCAGTAATGTATGGGAACCTAAATGCTGCATACTGTCAGTAATGTATGGGAACCTAAATGCTGCATACTGTCAGTAATGTATGGGAACCTAAATACTGCATACTGTCAGTAATGTATGGGAACCTAAATGCTGCATACTGTCAGTAATGTACGGGAACCTAAATGCTGCATACTGTCAGTAATGTATATGAACCTAAATACTGCATACTGTCAGTAATGTATGGGAACCTAAATGCTGCATACTGTCAATAATGTACGGGAACCTAAATACTGCATACTGTCAGTAATGTACGGGAACCTAAATGCTGCATACTGTCAGTAATGTATGGGAACCTAAATGCTGCATACTGTCAGTAATGTATGGGAACCTAAATACTGCATACTGTCAGTAATGTATGGGAACCTAAATGCTGCATACTGTCAGTAATGTATTGGAACCTAAATGCTGCATACTGTCAGTAATGTATGGGAACCTAAATACTGCATACTGTCAGTAATGTATGGGAACCTAAATACTGCATACTGTCAGTAATGTATGGGAACCTAAATGCTGCATACTGTCAGTAATGTATGGGAACCTAAATGCTGCATACTGTCAGTAATGTATGGGAACCTAAATACTGCATACTGTCAGTAATGTATGGGAACCTAAATGCTGCATACTGTCAGTAATGTACGGGAACCTAAATGCTGCATACTGTCAGTAATGTACGGGAACCTAAATACTGCATACTGTCAGTAATGTACGGGAACCTAAATGCTGCATACTGTCAGTAATGTATGGGAACCTAAATGCTGCATACTGTCAGTAATGTATGGGAACCTAAATGCTGCATACTGTCAGTAATGTATGGGAACCTAAATACTGCATACTGTCAGTAATGTATGGGAACCTAAATGCTGCATACTGTCAGTAATGTACGGGAACCTAAATGCTGCATACTGTCAGTAATGTATATGAACCTAAATACTGCATACTGTCAGTAATGTATGGGAACCTAAATGCTGCATACTGTCAATAATGTACGGGAACCTAAATACTGCATACTGTCAGTAATGTACGGGAACCTAAATGCTGCATACTGTCAGTAATGTATGGGAACCTAAATGCTGCATACTGTCAGTAATGTATGGGAACCTAAATGCTGCATACTGTCAGTAATGTATGGGAACCTAAATACTGCATACTGTCAGTAATGTATGGGAACCTAAATGCTGCATACTGTCAGTAATGTACGGGAACCTAAATGCTGCATACTGTCAGTAATGTATATGAACCTAAATACTGCATACTGTCAGTAATGTATGGGAACCTAAATGCTGCATACTGTCAATAATGTACGGGAACCTAAATACTGCATACTGTCAGTAATGTACGGGAACCTAAATGCTGCATACTGTCAGTAATGTATGGGAACCTAAATGCTGCATACTGTCAGTAATGTATGGGAACCTAAATACTGCATACTGTCAGTAATGTATGGGAACCTAAATGCTGCATACTGTCAGTAATGTATTGGAACCTAAATGCTGCATACTGTCAGTAATGTATGGGAACCTAAATACTGCATACTGTCAGTAATGTATGGGAACCTAAATACTGCATACTGTCAGTAATGTATGGGAACCTAAATGCTGCATACTGTCAGTAATGTATGGGAACCTAAATGCTGCATACTGTCAGTAATGTACGGGAACCTAAATGCTGCATACTGTCAGTAATGTATGGGAACCTAAATGCTGCATACTGTCAGTAATGTATGGGAACCTAAATACTGCATACTGTCAGTAATGTATGGGAACCTAAATGCTGCATACTGTCAGTAATGTACGGGAACCTAAATGCTGCATACTGTCAGTAATGTACGGGAACCTAAATACTGCATACTGTCAGTAATGTATGGGAACCTAAATGCTGCATACTGTCAGTAATGTACGGGAACCTAAATACTGCATACTGTCAGTAATGTATGGGAACCTAAATACTGCATACTGTCAGTAATGTATGGGAACCTAAATACTGCATACTGTCAGTAATGTATGGGAACCTAAATGCTGCATACTGTCAGTAATGTATGGGAACCTAAATGCTGCATACTGTCAGTAATGTACGGGAACCTAAATACTGCATACTGTCAGTAATGTATGGGAACCTAAATGCTGCATACTGTCAGTAATGTACGGGAACCTAAATGCTGCATACTGTCAGTAATGTACGGGAACCTAAATACTGCATACTGTCAGTAATGTATGGGAACCTAAATGCTGCATACTGTCAGTAATGTACGGGAACCTAAATGCTGCATACTGTCAGTAATGTATGGGAACCTAAATGCTGCATACTGTCAGTAATGTATGGGAACCTAAATACTGCATACTGTCAGTAATGTATGGGAACCTAAATACTGCATACTGTCAGTAATGTATGGGAACCTAAATGCTGCATACTGTCAGTAATGTATGGGAACCTAAATACTGCATACTGTCAGTAATGTATATGAACCTAAATACTGCATACTGTCAGTAATGTATGGGAACCTAAATACTGCATACTGTCAATAATGTATGGGAACCTAAATACTGCATACTGTCAGTAATGTACGGGAACCTAAATACTGCATACTGTCAGTAATGTACGGGAACCTAAATACTGCATACTGTCAGTAATGTACGGGAACCTAAATGCTGCATACTGTCAGTAATGTACGGGAACCTAAATGCTGCATACTGTCAGTAATGTACGGGAACCTAAATGCTGCATACTGTCAGTAATGTACGGGAACCTAAATGCTGCATACTGTCAGTAATGTACGGGAACCTAAATGCTGCATACTGTCAGTAATGTATGGGAACCTAAATGCTGCATACTGTCAGTAATGTATGGGAACCTAAATGCTGCATACTGTCAGTAATGTATGGGAACCTAAATGCTGCATACTGTCAGTAATGTATGGGAACCTAAATGCTGCATACTGTCAGTAATGTACGGGAACCTAAATGCTGCATACTGTCAGTAATGTATGGGAACCTAAATGCTGTATATTGAATGTCTTTTTTTCAGCCCCTTCAGGAGGACATCTCACACATCAATGGCAGGGTCATACATACAATCAGTGTTATCCCCAAGCCAAACCTGACTGTCACCTGCACTGTCAGCAACAAACTGGGAGAAGATGTCAGGATGATCGATATTTCTGGTGAGTTTAGTTCTACTTCAAAATACTAACCCAACCCCACACCATGATCCCCCCTCCACCGAGCCCAGCTCCTGAACAACCCCACACCATGATCCCCCCTCCACCCAACTTTACTTGGCACAACGCAGTCAGACATTCCAGACGGTCTCTAACCAGTGTTTTGCTCGGTGTGAAATGTATATTACTTCTACAGCTGAAGCAGAGTGCTGCTGTCTGTTCACAGAGGCTCCAGAGAACTCCATTCTGCTAATGGGGCTCATTGTGGGCTCTGTATTTGGGCTCATAGCTGCTGCTGCGGTGGGAGGACTCATCTACTGGCTCTACTGGAAGAAGTGCAGGTAGAGAAGCAAACACAGAAACATTATCATGACTTGTAACCCACAGAGAAAATGTAAAGTAGAATTCAGCAGATGAGTAGCCAAAGGTTTTAGTCACTTTATCTCTGATATCAGACTCAACTAAGTCTCTATCCTGCCCTATAACAAGCCCATATGTCCAAGAAGAACTTTGCAGATCATGAAATGCTTTCAAGTGAAAGTAGAAGCAACGGTGAATGTTTGAAGGGTTTTGGAGAAAAAATAAGTTTCTCCAGTTACCATATTACCCTGCATATTGACTTCAACTCACTAAAGTTAGCTGTCAAAGGTGGAAGTTTAAGTTGGAGCAGAAAATAATTGGGTCATTAATACAGCCAGTCCTCTCTTCACTACAGTGTTGGGTGCCATCAAACCTCTAGTAGAGATCTCTCGTTTTCTTCAGTTCCTTTCAAATATGGGTAAATTCAAGCTTCAGTAACTTATTCAGATTCAAAAGATACAGTCTGTTATTGCATCATACCATAGGCTATAGATGTATCAGACCAAGACTCCAGTTTGTCATGTGATCCAACAGGATATTCTACTATCACTTTGGCCTAATTCATGAGTCTGAAAATAGAGGAAACTAGTGGGCACAGCTGTCTTAAGAGGAAAATGATGACACTAAATAATCTGCAACATCATCATCTGTGCTGCTGAGAATGTGAAGCTGACACCACAAGTTGTTTTATTCCTGCAGGTTTACATCCACACACACTGAATTCTAACTTTAGGATAGTGGTTCTACCACCAAACAAAGAGATATTCAAGAACTGTGTGCTTATTTCAGATTCATTCACAACCCTGGGAGGGACTATGGTTAGCAGGTTTCACAGCATAAACAGTGAACCCCCTACAGATGGCCCAAAACGCATCATAAGGTGTTTGGAAAAGGTTGTGTCCCGACACAGAGATGGGGGAGAGAAAGTGATTCATTGGTTGTAATGGGTAAGGTAGGTCCAGAGAGTCCAGTTGGGTAATACCTCCAGGAAGGGAGGAGGAACGGTGAAATGGGTCCAAGGAGTAATAATGATGCTAGTGTCCACGGTGAGGGCTTTCTATGTCTCCAGGAGTGTTTCCAACGCAGGGCAGGGTAATGATGATTACCAACAGAGACTGTAAGACAGTCTGGAGAAGTCTGGAGCTCCTGCAGGTCGTTCAGAGGTCGGCTCTAACTAGCAGGTGGGCTGGCAGGAGCGGTCCAGACTCCGCCCTGCACTTCCTGGATACCTGCTCAGCCCCGCCTGGAACCCAGAACACAACCACAGAACCACAGCCGAGTGCGATCACGACTCACTTATCCAGAAAAGTTTCTTAAAGCATACCAACAACACAACACAACAACTCAGACCTGAGTCCTTAACATGAAATCCCTCGCTGCTCATGCCATGTTCTGTTCTGAATGAGGGTATCTACCTAACACGAGTAAATGTAAATTCTGTATCCCCACAGACAGAGAAGCTATACAACTGGAGAGAAAGAGAGGGGAACACCAGAGGAGAGCGAGATGCTGGATAAGTCCCACGGCTTAAAAGATCTTCAGGTAGGACAACACGAAAAGACTCAACAGAGCATCAGTTTATCCACACAGCTGTCTAAGAACACTAACACAACATTGTACCATGTGTACAGGGCTGTAGTGGAGGGTAAACGCACGTAAACGCTGTTTACGCACCTCTGGAATTTAGGAAATAGCGTTTACCCACCTCTAAATAGCGTTTACCCACCTCTAAATAGCGTTTACGCAGCTCTTAATGGCAATTACGCACGTCAAAGTTCCCTGCGCCTTGTGATCTGCCGTTGGAATAATCCAAAATAAATTTGATGTCATTTAAAAAATATTGTTGAACATACTTAACGCTTTAGTAGGAATCATTTTCATCTGCTCTGTATTCGGGTATGTGACCTTCCAATCAGTGCCTTTCGGCTGCGGCAGCGACACCAATCAGGATCCAGGGAATATGTAAACGCATACACGTTGTGTAGTTGCCTGCCTGCCTACCTGTTCAAAGTTAATCATCATGGATATTAGGAGATGTTTGAAGAGACCATCCAGTGCTTCCACTTCCGCAGATGCCAGCAAAAGGCCTCAAGTACAAAGTAAGACTGACAGAGATCAATTTACATGAGTCGTTAAATGTGCTTTATAAATAAGTTTGACTTGACGAATTATGGCAATGACAGAACGAGCTTTCAGATTAGCTAATGCGTAGTCATGCTATCCTTGTACAGTGGAAACCGCTTATAGTGGTCACGGATATAGCCTAGTAATCAACCGCTTATATAGATCAAAAGGCTTGGGACGGAATCATTTCTATACTAATACTGTTTAAATAATTCGTTTATAGTGATCAAGAAATCCGCTTCTAATGTTAATTTTTGGCCATTTTATGAATGTAAACATGTGCAAAAATTATTTTAAAACTACGTGTAGCTATTTTATTTTTTACTCCCTTGATTCCTTTCTGGACGTCTGCTTCTGCCTCGCTAGCCAACGTAACGAGTTGACACCGGGCAGCAAGCGCGCGAATCATGGCTGGAAAAAGGAAGTCATGGAGGAGCATGTGTCCGAGGATGGGTGCTGGAGAGCGGATTGAATGCGCGTGTGACCGCTGGAAGCTCCAGGCTGGTTCTTGTAAGATGGGAGGCCGGTGTTCATTCGATTTCTCCTACTTGTCGAGAATTGCTACTTTGTGGTTTTGCGCATGCGCCGAGCCGATTTTCTAAGTTTCGTTTTCACGCCAAGTAGCACAAATCGACAGAACACCGGCACGGAGGAGCATAGATCCGAGCAGGGGTGCTGAAAGGCGGATTGAATTCAAACTTTATTTTCTGACTTGTAAGAAAAAAAATGCACCGGCGGCACAGCAGAGAATAAGTAACGTACTGTATTTGAGTTAGCCTACAGTATGTCTGCGCACTGCGCAGTACTGTAATTAAACTTGCATGATAATAAAATTCAGTAAATGCTGAAGCTATCCGTTTCATTCGTTTCATTCTTCAAGGTGAAATGAGAATAGCAAATCAAATAAAAGGTCAATTGTCATTCTAAATACCGCAAAAATACGATTTATATGATGGCTTATATATGATTTTTTTTTAAACAGCCATTGAATTGGCACGTGTAAAACAAAAATAGCAATCTTATATTTTCTAAATATAAAACAATATAACAAAAAAAACATGCTGTATAGGCTATTTATGCTGACATAGGTAGTTATAGCCTACATGAGTGATCCTTTAACTTATGTTGTCAGTGTAATTGGCAGGCTGCTTAACTGGTGTTCTCAGCCCCACAACTCTTAAATTCTACTTTTTTCAGGCAGTGATGGTACAGGCAATGAGGCAGAGATCACAGGGAGAGGAGAAACACCAGGAGATCAGATAGAGATAGAAGAGGAAAGAGGAGGAAATGAAAGAGGACCAACAGAGAATGAGGAAACAGAGAAAGATGAAATAGGAGATGAAGAAACAGGTAGTGCGAGAGGAGTAAGAGAAGAAACAGGGACAGGAGAGATGGAGAGTGGAGAGTCTGAAGTAGAGGGAGATGCAGAATCTGAGACTGAAGACACAGTGAGAGGAGAAAGAGAGAGCAGATGCCATCCCAGTATCTGGACAGAAAAACAACACATACGGTTTAAAAAAGATAACCCTTGGCTTATTGTCAATGGTGAATATCTTGGATGCAAAATCTGCAAAAAAGTGAAAGGCCTTGGAGTGTTTAAAGAAACAGGAATGTGTCTCTCAAATGAATGGGCCGCAACTAAAGTCACATACAGTCGCAATGGTGATCACCAGTATCAGTTGTCATGCTTGAGAAGTAAAATTTTCAAACACACATCATCAAAGAGCCACAAGGCAGCCGAAAACATAGTGAACACAAAACACACAATAGATGTATCAATGCAAAAACAACTGGAGAGTGAAGAACAGAAGACAGCCTCACTGTTTCGAACAGCCTACTTCATGGCAAAGAAGAACAGGCCATTCACAGACTACCACGAACTTGTGGCGCTCCAGCAAGAGAATGGCCTTGACATGGGTATCACTCTACATTCAAGATACACTGCAAAAAATATAATAGACCACACAACTCATGAAATGAGGAAGAAAGTTCTGAACCACATCGTAACTGAACACCAAAGGTTTAGTGTTTTAATTGACGAATCAACAACTCTTAGCAAGAAATCAGCCCTGGTTGTTTATTTAACATCCATTATAAGTGGCGTACCCACAGTAGTATTTCTGGATTTGGTGGAGCTGGAAAGCCAGTCAGCTGAGAGCATAACTAAGAGTTTACTACAGTGCCTCCAGACTTGGGGAATGGATGAAGATTTCATCAAAGAAAATTTCATTGCGTTTGCCAGTGATGAGGCAAGTGCCATGCTGGGCCAGAAGTCAGGGGTAGCTGCACGCCTACAACTCCTGTATCCACTTCTCATTGTGTGGCACTGCCTAAACCATAGGCTGGAATTGGCTGTTGGAGACACAGTCAAGCACACTAACAATGTCCATCATTTCAAGTCTTTTTTAGACAAAATTTACACACTGTACCACAGGTCACCAAAAAACTGCCGGGAACTGGCTGAGCATGCACAACAACTTGAGGTAAATCTGCAAAAGATTGGGAGGGTCCTTGATGTCAGATGGGCAGCTAGCAGTTTCAGAACTGTGAAAGCTGTATGGAATTCCTACAAGGCCCTGTATCATCACTTCAGTGCTGCTTCAGTGGATGTCACAAGAGAGGAAAATGACAAGGCCATGTACAGAGGTCTTATGACCAAAATGGAGCAAGAGGAATTCCTATGTGATTTAGCCCTCATGTATGACACATTAGAGGAGATCTCCCACCTCTCTCTGAGCTTGCAAGAAAGAGGAATGACCCTCACAAGAGCAGACACATTAATGAGACGAACAATTCGCATTGTTTCCTCAATGATTACCTGTCCAGGTGACAAGAGGCAGGAGGCCCTTCAAGCTACAGAAAAACATGAGTTTAACGGGATTCAACTAAGAAGCAAGGGCAAGGCAGATAAACTCATCAGAGTTCCTTCACTCACTCATTGAGAACCTGGAGGACAGATTGTTCACTACAGGCTCATCTAAGCAACAGAGTGTGTCAGCTGAAAACAAGGCCCAGTACAGTGAATTGCTGGACCACTTTAAAGTTCTTCTTCCAGCAAACTGGCCTGTTCCCCTAAAGGAACCATATGGGGAATCCAATGTGAAAAAACTTGCCCAAAGGTTCAGACTTGATGACAGAAAAATTCTTGAAGGCTTCAGGGACTTCAAGGATAACTCAAGCATCATTCCAGAAAACCTTGCACCACTCATGAATGTCCACCATCTCATTCCAGTTAGCACTGCTGAGTGTGAGAGAGGGTTCAGCTTAATGAACATCATAGTGTGCCCCCTGAGATGCAGTCTGCACATTACCACTGTGTCGTCCTTGATGTTTCTTCACCTGAATGGCCCGCCACTCACAAAGTTCAATCTAACACCGTATGTGAAGTCCTGGCTGGTGAAGCACAGGGGAGCCATGGACCCCAGAACACGCCCCTGCAAGGCAGAACCTGACGTAGCGGACAAGGAGGCCCTCTGGGCACTACTTTAAAAAGCATGCATACTAACACACACACACACACACACACACACACACACACACACACACACACACACACACACACACACACACACACACCATATCTACTGTAGATAGTTCTTACTCTACACATACTTTTCTTTACTGTTGAAATTTGAAATTTAATAAACTACACACTACAAACACATTTGTTGACTGTCATTGATTTAATATGACTTTAACTGATAACGTCATGGAATATGGCCAGGACAGCCATACAGATTCGCGACACCTTGCGTTGCTTTGTGCTGTGTCGCGTTGCGTTGCGTTGCGTTGCGTTGCGTTGCGTTGCGTTGCGTTGCGTTGCGTTGCGTTGCGTTGCGTTGCGTCGCGTCGCGTTGCGTCGCGTCACGGTCTGTCTGATCAAAAAATTCATAGTTTACCCACCTCTAATTTGACCACTACAGCCCTGCATGTGTAAATATGTCAAAGCTGTTCTGACGTCATGCTTTCATCAGATTTCACAGCAGCTTCAGGGCATGAACTCATAATGAACTCATAGTTCCAGCCATGGTTGAATCCTTTAGATTTATCTGTGTTTCATCAGAAATATGAAATAAAAGATCCTTACATTTTTACAGTCCCTTTATGAGAACAAATATCATCCTTAGAAATGTATCTATTGTGGGAAATGATCCAATATTATTTATCTGTAAGTGTGTGAAACTTTAAGAACCTTGTGCACTCATAACTGCAGCTAAATGTTCATGGTGACTGCTGATAAGTCCTGGTTAGGGTTAGTTACCATAATAATAACCAGGTAAAAGCTCGGGTTAAGAACAATGGGCCTCATGCAAGAACATTTTCGTATTTTTATTCTAAATTTCTCTCAATTTTTTCGTAAGAAGGTCTCGTACGAACACGCCACGTCAGATTCAACAAGCGCTCTTAACTTCGGAAAAAGTGTGTAAACGACCTGCGTAAATGATGAATCACACCTGTGCGTATATAATTGCACGTGCACGAGGATAGTAAATTTGCATACTCCACGCCCAAAATGATACCATATAAGGCTGTGCTTCCTCTCTCCTGTGCCAGGAAGTGTTGAGTCATGAGAATGGCATCAAGGCGCAAAAAGAAGAACTTTACGGGCTCTGAGACTGAAGTTCTGCTTTCAGAGATCCAAAAAGGAAAATCTGTCATTTTTAGCAGTGTCAGCAGTGGAATTACGGGACCTGCTAAAGCCAAGAAATGGGAAGTTATTACGAGTGCTGTTAATACCATGTCACCGAAATAAAAAAATAAATGGTTTGATCTGAAAATGGCTTAAAAAAAACGTCTCGCCCTGGGCAGGCGATCGATGACTGCAACTAAAGCCGTGCAATCAGTTGTTGCCTCACCATGATTGCACTTTGATGGGGGGGTTAATGAGGGGGGTCTTCTGGCACCACACCTTCTGGTCTGCCTGGGCTGGTTCAGGTGGAGACCCTCGTTCAGGGCAATATTGTGCAAAACGCAGCTTGCCTTCTCTGGGCTATAGAGCAGTTTGCCCCCCCCTCGCTGTATGGAGACACACCCACCTGGCCTTCAGCTCAGTGCGCTCCACGACAGCACGGGTGCTTTGATGCGTATATGTGTCTCGTGCTCCGATTATGATTGGCAGTCCAGCCACGGCATGAAAGTCCCTCTTAATCTGCACTTGTTGGACAGCGGTGTATGGGAATGTGATGTACCACGGGTGATAAACTGATGAGAGCTTTGATGACCAAGGGGAGCGCACGACTCACAGAGGACTGGGACACCCCCGATCTGTCTCCAGTCTCCGTCTGAAAGGTTCCAGTGGCCAAAAATCTAAGGGTGGTGAGGACCTGGACGTGTGGTGGAATTGGGTTTGATCGGCGTGTTTTTCTCTGGAGTCGTGGCTCTAGCAAGCTGCATATTTGCAGCAGCACAGTCCTTGGTGATCTAAATCGCGATGTCAGCCATTCATCTGTCTCCACATGGATATCTACACGCTCTCTTCCAAGAGCCTGACGCGCTAAGGCATCCAAAAGTAGAAAGTCAGCCGCTGGTTACGCTTCCCATTGACCTTGTTATATACAGAGTCAAATGAACCTTCAATTTGTGCGTAATTCAAGTCAAACAGAATAATTTCAGCATCATTTTGGGGTATAATGTATATATTTATTTATGTTTGCCTCAAAGTAATTAAATACAATCCATTAGTCAAGCAAACTTGATTGGAATAACAGCAGACTATTTTAGGAAACTCCTACGACAGCTCTGGATCACTCGTGAATTCTGTTCGTACCTGAAAGAAAACGTAAAATACGAAAAGATTGGTGAATGCGCAAATTCTCTTAAATCACTCGTACGGACGATTTAAGAACAAATCTGTGCGTACGAACGGTTCTTGCATGAGGCCCAATGGGTCCACCATGGTAACAACAGACCGGAGGCCTGAACCAGGAGCAGCAAGGGGCTGAAGCTAACCTGCTAGCTCTAAAATGGTTATAAAGGTGCAATATTTTATAGGAAAAATGGCAACATGTTGACATGATAACTTAATAATAACGATGTTTTACATTAAATAAAGATATTGTTTAGTAATTTACATCTTATAATCCTGTAAATTATGCAGCAACAACAACTACCTGGTTGATACTGTAACACCAGGGGGCAGCATTGGGTCTTCATGCTGGTTGCTGCACTAAATGTCCACAGAAAGGAGCCGTAACTCCAGCATCCTCCATAATGTGTGTCCCATTTTTCTTTGAGTTCCCCCTCTGCTCCTCAGTGCAAAATTCAAAATAAGAAATTCAGATGTGACTAAAGTGCACATTCCAGACTTTGATTCTCATCATTTCAGTTCCACCATGTAGAAATGACCCCACGGTCCCCTTCATTTTACAGCCCCATAATCACACTCAGGTGTGTTTCATTGCTCCATTAAAAACAAAATGAATTTAGACATTCCTGAATGGCCACCTGCCACCTGCCATCTGTCTTCTGTAACCTGTCACATGCCACCTGTAACCTGCCATCCAACCAGGAACCCGAATCACCACTCCACCGTACAGCCCAGTTGTGGGACTCGGCCCCGGGCCTCGGCCCCGGGCCTCGGCCCCCGGCCGCATGTTGTCCCTCACTCTCTGCTGCCCTTTTCCTGTCTATTTATTCTTGAACTCATAAAACCTTTAAAAAAAAAAAAGAGGGGGAGAAATGATTTGGCGATGTCTGATACATTTATCACACCTTCCACCAACTCTTCAATAAATAAAATACATTTACATTTACATTGTATCATTGCAACATCATCTGTAACATTCTAGAATAAGTGTTATGGAAATCATCCTTAATTAATTAAGAATATTGATAATAATGTTCTATAAATAAAACATCCCAATGATTGTGGGAACCTGACTGCAGCTTCACCTACATATAAGCTGCTCAGTCTGGAGGTGATGTCATTTATCCCCTTACACAAATCTAATTTTCCATATTTCCCCTCACATATAATCCTTCTGTCTCATTTATTTCCCTGAGTTTTCTTCTCCCATTCTGAGGACGTTGGGTCATAATAATGCGTAAATAAATATCAGCATACCAGCATTAACTTATGGAACACTTATCAGCCTGAGTGTTTTTCTCCAAATTCAATTCAGTTGAATATACGTAGTCCACTTTTGACTTTATTGACATTCCATATAAAGTGAACTGAGTTAAAGCTTAAAAACGTATCATCTCGGCTGGAATCAACTTAGATTTAGGAAGAGTGTTTTTCTTCTGGGTGAATTTATTCTGCAGATTTGTACTGATTATTTCCTTCTCTGTCTCAGTGCTGAAGAAGAGGTGAACTCCCCGGCAGCATCCAGATGAAGGCTCCCAGCTGGCAGCAACAGTCCAAGCAGTTTTCCACTGAACCTCATGAACCTGCATAAAGTCTGCGTTTAGGCTGCTGTTAATGTGGCTTTTGCTGCTGTTTAGTGTGTGTGTGTGTGTGTGTGTGTGTGAATGCTGTGAGGCTGTAAGATGGTCATTATGGTGTCTGAGTATCTGTTTTAGGGCTATTTTATTGTTTTCAAAATCTTTCAAAGAATTTAAATTATTTGTACTCTTGTACATTACTGTTTGTTTTTGAATGAAAATTTCTTCCTTTTTTTTGATGCCTTGTCTGGAGAAGCTGTCATTGGCACACTAATTATATTCTTACTTGATGTCACTCGGGTTTAAACACTGGCAAATAGATTGACTGCTTTAATATTAGATCATTAACTTATTGTGCGGTGTGTTAAATACATGTGGAATATCCATCCATCCATCCATCCATCCATCCATCCATCTTCCTCCGCTTATCGGAGGTGGGGTCGTGGAGACAAGAGGGTCTGGGCCTCCTCCCAGGAGGCATCCTAACCAGGTGAAGCACCTCAGCTGACTCCTATGTGGAGGAGCAGCGGCTCGACTCCGAGCTCCCCCCGGATGGGGGAGCTCCTCCCCCCCCAGATGGTGGAGCCCCTCCCCCCTGGATGAAGGAGCTTCTCCTCCCAGATGGTGGAGCTCCTCCCCCTGCCTCTAAAGCTGAGCCCCGCCCCCTCTGAAGGAAACTCATTCCAGCCGCTCGTATCCACGACCTCCTTCTTTGGGTCTGTACCCAGATCTGTGCCCACAGGTGATGGTTGGAGCAAAGATGGAGCAGCAACCTCATTGCTGCTGACGGAGCGTCCATCTGTCCATCTCTGACTCCAACCCACCATCACTGAGAACCAGATACTTAAGAACTTGAAGAACTTTCACTGTACTTCTGTGTGTGTAAATTTAGTTTGATACTTTTATATTCTATGTAAAGCACTTTAACACTTTGTTGTTGAATTCTCCTATTTAAATAAATTTGCCTTGCTTTATCAGTTTAAGTTTCCACGAGTCCCTGGCTGTAATGCTTCTGACCTAACAGATGAACTCTCCCACACACTAATACATCATCTCTGAGCAGACATTGAAGGAATAATGGTTTCTCCCTTCAGAAGGACCGTTTATTATGGAAGACATTCTCAGTGTTGCATTTCCAGTCCAGTCTGAGGCTCCAGGTACTTCTTGTCCTCAATCTGACCCTTCTATGATTCCTTGAGCATCTGAGGAAACTGACGCTGACACTTTGCAGTAAGACATATTGCATCACTTCGAGCTCCTCTTGAACTATTAAAATCACTCATTTTCTACTAACAGTCACTCCTACAGAGCTTTGGTGTTTCTTTTCACTTTTTAGCGGTGCGTCTGTTTCTCTAGCTTAGCATGGCTACCAGTTCTCCCTCAATCTCCTGCCGTCACCTGCTCCCTGTGCCAGATGTTTAGATAGATACTTTATTAACCTGCTCCCTGTGCCAGATGTTTAGATAGATGCTTTATTAACCTGCTCCCTGTGCCAGATGTTTAGATAGATACTTTATTAACCTGCTCCCTGTGCCAGATGTTTAGATAGATGCTTTATTAACCTGCTCCCTGTGCCAGATGTTTAGATAGATACTTTATTAACCTGCTCCCTGTGCCAGATGTTTAGATAGATGCTTTATTAACCTGCTCCCTGTGCCAGATGTTTAGATAGATGCTTTATTAACCTGCTCCCTGTGCCAGATGTTAAATAGATGCTTTATTAACCTGCTCCCTGTGCCAGATGTTTAGATGCTTTATTAACCTGCTCCCTGTGCCAGATGTTTAGATAGATACTTTATTAACCTGCTCCCTGTGCCAGATGTTTAGATAGATGCTTTATTAACCTGCTCCCTGTGCCAGATGTTTAGATAGATGCTTTATTAACCTGCTCCCTGTGCCAGATGTTAAATAGATGCTTTATTAACCTGCTCCCTGTGCCAGATGTTTAGATGGATGCTTTATTAACCTGCTCCCTGTGCCAGATGTTTAGATGCTTTATTAACCTGCTCCCTGTGCCAGATGTTTAGATGCTTTATTAACCTGCTCCCTGTGCCAGTGTAACCGATTCTTGCGTCACTCCACGGTGTTAGGACAGACCAAATAACCCCTTGACTCTGCGTTGTGTATTTTTAATGAAGACAAGGAGTTTCTGGACAGTGGACACTTTATTTCCTGCGTGGGAACATAAGTTTGCATCAGTGCAGTTGGTTTAGCTTCACACAGCACACTGCAACAGAGCGTCACGTTAGCATTTAGCGTTAGCATGTATCGTTCTATGCTCTGTGCTGAAAAACGCGACTCACCTCTGACGCAGCTTTCACAGACTGGCAAGGATTACCGGAGCCAGCAGCATATAACCAGCCACACCAAGAGGGGGCGCAACTTCCCCACTGTACCCATACACAAAGCAAGTGGAACTCTACAACTTAAACCTTGTTACATTCCCCCCTGCTGAATTCCACTTGCACCCATAAAAAAAATAAACAGGTACACCACTACAACCAGGAGAGAAACAGAGAACAAAAACACAAACATTATATACAGTTCCTAATAGCTCATCCACAGCTATCGAAATGTGATCATTCAGCTCAGCAATCCCAGACAGTACAGTTACAATGAAATTCCAGTCAGAGGACTATTCACAAAAGAATCAGTATAAGAAGAAGTTGGCCAGACCCCTTCATCACACATGCGGGAAGCAAAAAAAATTAAAATATGCCCATTACATATTTCACTATATTGTAACTGTATGTCATTCTGATACAACTAAAGCACAACAAAAGCATTCTCACAGTTATGAAACTCCAATTTCCATTTCAAACACTATAAAATTAACTTTTGCTCTACAGGACTCAAACCTTTACAGTCCTCTGGTGCATTATCTCAATCAATCTAGAAACAGGTTTAAGTAACCTTCCCACCCTCGATCTAGCATGAGTCCGTCCCACCCCGTCAACAACAGATTGGTCTCCAGTGGGAGCATTGGTTTCAGGTGAGCCAAGAACCTTAACCAAAGGCAGACATTCTGTTTCACATTCAGCGGGTCTCACGGACACGACCAGGTCGGACCGTTGATCATCATCGGGAGACTGTTCTGGTACATCAGAGTCAACCGTGGGGACACAATTAGAGGGCGGATGATCCTCCACAGTAGTGCCTTCTAGTTGAACACACTCAGTCATCAGCAACTCGTCAGACACCTCAGACTGTAAGTCAGAAACCCAAGCTCTTGTCCTGTAGTCAGCAGATGCCACAGACACATCACAGACAGCTTCTCCATCACCATCAACCATCAGCGAGCCAGAGTCAGCCGACAAACTCCCTTCATCTTGAAATGAGTCATCCCCGAGGGGGAGAAAGTTCACTGGCATAATCAGGTTGCGGTGTACAACCTTCCTCTGTCCTGTGACAGCATTCTGCAGCTTAAAGGTGTGACTCGTGTCATTCTTGTCAACAACTGTGTAGACAACACTCTCCCAGCGATCGGCAAGTTTTCTTTTGCCACGCCCCTTTTTGTTGGCCAAAAGGACGCGGTCACCAACCTCCAGAGGGGATCCCCTAACTTTCTGGTTATAGAGATCTGTGTGGCGCTGCAACTGTCTACACGCCGTCTCTCGTGCAATGTCCACAGCCTCCTTGAGGTCTTCCCTCAATGTCTGAACATATCGATCATAATCTGTGATGTCATGGTGGTCAATGACTGAACCAAAGATTACATCAATAGGGAGTCTCGGCACCCTGCCAAACATTAACAGAAATGGCGCATAGCCAGTTGTCTCATGGACGGTGCAGTGGTATGCAAACGTGAGGGCTTTCAGCATATCAGGCCACCTCTGCTTAGCTCTCGGGGGTAAAGCACGAATCATATTGCCCAAAGTGCGGTTCATCCTCTCACAGGACCCGTTTCCCATTGGGTGATATGGAGTTGTATGGGACTTCTGGACACCAGCAACACTTAACAGTTCTGAAATTAGCGTGCTCTCAAAATTTGCTCCCTGATCAGAGTGCAATCGTGTGGGAAAGCCGTAGATGCAAAAGTAATTATGCCACAGTTGGTGCGCCACTGCCTTGGCAGACTGGTTGGGGCATAAAAAGGCATGTGCCATCTTTGTAAAGTGGTCAGTTACCACAAGCACATCCACTGATTTGTTTGCAGAGTCTTCTGCCGACCAAAAGTCGATGCAAACCAGTTCAAGGGGCTCAGACGTCTTAATGTTCACCAATGGTGCTCTGGCCTCCGGCTCAGGCGACTTGCTAATAACGCATCGCTTGCAGTGTTGTGGAGAAAATGAGTCGAATCACGCATCGGTCAGCCGTCCATTGGGGAGTTTATTGAACAAACTGTCACAGCAAATATGCATACAGAATGTTACAAAATGTCCGCAGGATTCATTTTGTGACACCTCTTTATACTCTCTTATCATAACAAGCGTACGTGGCCCTTTCTGGAGGCGCCTAGCTTCCGTCATAATGTTAAACAAACTCATTCTAACTATCAACAATATTCATCTGAACCAGTCAGCAAGGCACACGATGTAATTATGACATGTCAAGAGAATGTCATGACATCCTTCTCCCACAGCAGCAGTGCACATACTCTGCCACCTGTTTAGCCATGCCAGGCCAGTGAAATCTCTCCCGGGCAAGATAAAGGGTTCTTCGTTGGCCTTGGTGACCCGCTTCATCATGGACCCCCTTCAGAACAGCAGAGCGTAGGGCCGGTGGAACAACATACAGGTAGGTTTTAGCCTTTGTTACAGGATTCTTAGAGACTCTATACAGTACACCATTTTTCACAGTCAACTTGGTCCATATTCTCAGAAGTCTCTTTGTATCAGCTGCATCATTAGCTCGCTCTCTCCTCGACGGTCTCCGGCCCCTGTCCACATAGAAGATCACCCTACACAGCGCATCATTAGACTGCTGCTGCCTCCCTAGCTCTTCATGTGGTAAGATTTCAGAATCAGATTGATTTGACGTGAGCACAGTCTTGGAGAACTGAGGCAAGAGGAGAGCATGTGGCCACGCCTTGGACTCATGTTCTGTATGAACTTGGAAGACAGCTCCCACCTCAGAAGATGTCATTCCCCCAGCCTGCACAACAGCTGTGCACTGAGAAATACTAGGCTGGTCATTGTCTGGGGTCTTATCAGCTGAGTGAACAGTCCATCTGAAGGCCTCCTGTACTCCACCCGTGGCAACTGCCTCTGCCTCAAGGCTCTAGCATGGTTGCTGCGTCTGCTCGCGCGAGCGGTGTTGATGACGTCACGAGTTCGTACCCGCCATAGGACCCTATATAGTGGCGCAAGTCGTTGCGCGCCAGTAGTTGCAATTTTCTCCGTCACAGAGGTGGCGCTGCTACGTGAAGGTTACCTCTACTCTACAACCACGAAAGTGGAGAAGAAAACAATGCCGCTGTCAAGAGCAGGAATACTGTAATTAATGATACTGCTGCAGTTTTCGGATCATTTTAATTTTTTAATTCAGTTAATAGAGGTGAAGGTTTGAAGCCCCCGGCATCAACAGAGTCTCTGCCCTCTTCTTTGCCTTCACGTATCTGTCCCGTAGCTTCTTCCACACATTCTTACAGAACTCTCCCTCTTTCCCCAAAGTTCTGCCAATCTCTGTGCACCAGTTTGGGGAGTTTACGTGCTCCCTGTGCTGTTTCACTGCAGTTTCGTACAGCTGCCTGTACAAACGCACCTCCTCACTGAGCCGGTCTCACATCGGTCCATCCGGTTCGTTGTGGTCGGCGCCGCCAAGTTACAAAAATCGACTGGTGCACGACACCGCGCTGCGCCGTCTTTTCAAGGGAAGCGCCAGGCCTGAAACGTCATTTTGACGTCACGGTCCACCACCGCCGTGACAGACGCGGCAACCATGCTACCGCCTTCAGCCAGAAGATCATGATAAGGCACTCTTATCAAGCGATGGGAGGCACTGGACTGCACAAAGGGTTCCCTACTCTAATTCTTAGGACCAGGAATGTATTTCATGTCAAACTGGAAGGGTGCTAGCTTTGCAATCCACCTCTGCTTGCATGCGTCCAATCTTGGCTTAGACAGTATGTAAGTCAGAGGGTTATTATCTGTCCAAGCTGTAAACGGATGACCCCTCAACCAATGATGAAACTTATCACACACCGCCCACTTCAACGCAAAGAACTCCAGCCTATGTGCTGGATACTTGGACTGTGCGTGACTGAGTGTCTTACTGGCAAAGGCGACTGGCCTTGACATAGAAGCCCCAGCAGGAACTTGAGACAGCACTGCACCAAGGCCACTGCTGGAAGCATCAACAGATAGAAGGAAGGGCTCCTGAAAGTTTGGATGAGTCAGGAGCACTCGATCCAACAACGCCTGCTTCAACTCATAAAAAGCTGTCCTGCATTCATCTGTCCAATCCTCCTCACACAGCTTTGTACGCACCAGCCGGCGCCTTCTCTTTGGACCACGAGGACCTTTATCCCCAGATGTTAGCCGGAACAGAGGTCTCGCAATAGATGAACAGTTCTGAATGAATTGTTGGTAGAACATCACCATTCCCAGAAATGAGCGTACTCTCTTTTGGGATGGAACACTTGAACCTTCTTCCATGAGGTCTGATTCCGTAAGGGATGTAATGGATGCTATTTTGTCAGGGTCTGACCTTATTCCTTCAGCATCAATGATGTGCCCCAGGAATTTCACGGACCGCCTCAGGAAGTGGCACTTCTTTGGCGCCAACTTGAGATTGTGAGTCTGCAATCTCTGGAAAACCATATGCAAGCGCTGCAGTGCCACTTCTTCTGTGGGGGCAAAAACCAGGACATCGTCAAGATAACACAGCACACTAAGGAAGTTCTGATCTCCGAAAATGCCCAACATCATCCTCATAAAGGTGGCCGGACTGTTGCATAATCCTTGTGGCATACGATTGTACTCGTATAAACCAAACGGTGACGTAAATGCTGTGTACTTACGATCCAGCTCATGCACCTCCACATTGTAATAGCCTGAAGTCAAATCCATTGTAGAGAAAAATCCGTTTCCTCCTAAAGCAGCCAGCGCATCGGCCGGATGCGGAAGAGGGTGGGCATCTTTGACAGTTCTAGCGTTAAGCCAACGAAAGTCATTACAAATTCTTAAATCACCAGTCTTTTTCCAAACTAAGACCAATGGTGATGCAAACTCACTGCAAGACTTTCGAATTATTTCACGTTCCTCCATTTCATTCAGAGCCTGTCTTAGTTTGTCATAATGAGTTGGTGGCACACGTCGGCATGGTAACCGGAATGGCTTGTCATCCACCACTCGAATCCGATGGAGACAGCCTTTAGCCTTGCCGCAATCTAGCTTGTCTCTCGAGAAAATGGACTCAAACTGAGCTATGAGATTGACCAGATGCTCTTTGCTAGCTGTTGACACTTCACATGAGTCGATATCAATATCAGACAGCCTCAGATCTTGCAGCACTGCATGTAAAGAGCTACTGCCAACTGTCACTTGCTGTGAAGATGGATGATCTGGCAGAGTAGACATCAGTGACAAGACTCTGCTCATCATGGCACTGTGCCAAGTCAGTCGGCAGTTGTATATTTTGTTGTAAGCAGGAGCCTGTGGGGTTGAAGCTCTCCACCGCAGCACAGGTAAACACATCAGCCAACTTCATGTTTCGTTTTAGAACCATTGGCTTATCAAAGGGGTTTAACACCTTTACAGGGAGCCACCCCTCACTGTTCAGATGTGCCACTGTTCTCCCGACCATAACTGATCTTAGCCCTGACCTTGCTGCTGTGGGTTCTATTACTACAGTACTGCCCACTTCCTCACTATTTACTAGCTGCAGTCGGCCCCAAACCAGGTGCTCAGTCAAAGGCTCTAAGGTGATGGCTCTCTTTATCTTGACAGTTCCAATCTTATCACTACCACTCTCTGGAACCGCCACTTTCGACATTAAACTCAGTACATTTTTATCAGCCATATCCTCAGCATTCAAAGTTTTGCTGCATTTCTTCCCCAAATCACCTTTTCCCTTCAGGTGATCAACCAAATGCCTCATAAGGTTGCTGCCCACAATAAGGTCCTCACCCTGTCCTGCAACCACCAGCATAGGCACAACAACTTTGCAGCCATACATCTCCACTGTAACATCACACACACCTGTTGGAATGGTTCTTGAACCACCACAACCAATCAGGACGATGTCAGTGGGTTGCAAGTTGGGAGTCTGCAATACTGCATGATGTAACAGCTATGGCATCAGATTGGTGCTGAGAGTACAGGCCATGGAGCCACTATCAAGCATTGCTTTAACAGAAACTTTGCCACCTAGAGTCACATTTTCATAGAACAGTTCGTCATGCTGTTTTAATCTGTGGGTGTTCTGAAGTACTGGTCGACGTCCTAACTGTCGTTCCTCATAAACGTTGTGGTACATAGACTCCAAGTCATCAAAATCAGTCTCTTCAGGCCTAACACTTGCCCACTCCACATGTAGGCCAACTAGTTTCCCAGCTGCTGGGCAGCTGATTCGCCCCCCCCCCCCCCCCCCCCCCCTTCTGGTAGATAGTGCCCTGGGACACCGAGCCCGTGTGTGGTCGGCAGCATAACAGATGAAGCATAGCTGATTGACCCTACAGTGGTAATAGGTGGAGTGTTCAGTGTCACTGCAGATTGCACAAGGCATTACTTGTGTGTTTGAGGCCGATTACCTCTGACATCATCTTTAGCAGGTAGTTTTGCTTGTCGAAGCTGGCCCTCCAGAACTTTCTCTAACAGGGCTATCACATGATCAAGACGATCAGCAGGCGCTTGTGCATTAATTCCAACAGATGGTACTGAGGTAGAGGTCTGTAATGGTGCTGTACATTTACTACTGGATGTCACTTGTTGCACACGAGGACTCACCTCCTGTTGCTGAGAACTCAAGGCACTGAATGCATTAAGCTGAGAGCCGCACTTCTGAACTTTGCTATGCTCCAGCAACTTCTCGTACACGTCAGCAACTGTCCACTGTTGCAGAGGTTTGCACTTGAAAATAAGAGACAGTTCTGAGTCTGGGCAGTGACGAATGAACATTGCAGTCAGTTCTTTTGTCAGGTATGCAAAGGACTTATTCTGTCTCTTGAGGCAGTCTTCTGTCAGGTCCATGGCTCTGTTCAACCGCAGCCAGTAATCGAAAGGGGTCTCACCTAAGTTAAGCAATGTTGCGTAAAAGTCAGCTAAAGACATGTCTGAACAAGCAGTGTCACTAAAGTGTTGTTTCAGGATTTCAAAAATAGGCTCTGGGCCCACCTTAAGACATACAGATGGCTTACTACGTATGCCCACCCTGACTATCTCTCGCGCCCTCCCCGCCAGTTTACCAAGCACTTCATCAGCTTGTTCAGCTACTGGTACCCCCTTTTCTTTTCAAATAGGTCATCATCATTTCTTCCCATTCTTGAACACTGCATGTATCACAGCCATCCCCTCTAAAACACACAGGCTCTTTAACATCAGACTTCACAATCACATTCAACAGTGAAGGTTCTGAGAGCACATTACTGGGAGACCCAACCCCACTGTTTCCAATTCCACAGCCTAAACGAGACTCAATGCAAGAGGCAATGCTTTCCCCAATAGAAAATCCTATTTGTGTTGCTATCTCTGCATAAAGTCTCTCTGTAGTAGGTTCGGTGTCTGATTTGGGATGATATGAATCATCACATCCCCCATCAACAGGTCCCTCATGTAACTCAGCAAAGGCGGCCCCAGGCGTGGATGAGACTGGAGCTGTCAGCCTTCCTCCCCTACCCCTGCCGAATGAATGCAGTGGGGAAACGTTCCCTCTCCCCCTGCCAAAACTGGGAAAATCTGCCATGACTGTGCAGTTCTTGTTGCTTTACCTTTTTTTTTTTTTTTTTTTTAGTTGTCCAAAACAGTAAATTCAATATGTAAAGAAAGAAAATATTTAAAATGGAATATTCAGCAAAATCTCAAATAAAGCAATCCCAGAAAATAAAACAAAATCAGCAGTAGATCCAAATAAGAACGAACAGCAAAGCACAATGTATGGGGGAACTACTCCAGAAACACACTTCTCAATATGAAACTCAGATCCACACATCAAAGCAATGCTGCAAAATGGCTAAAAACACCACTGGAATGTTGCTACTGCTTCTGTTAAAGAATGAGGGGAGTATTTTCCTTTCCCCCTTTTTCAGTAAAGTACAGAATCCCACCTCAATAGCCGCTTTCGGACAGACCGTTCTAAGAAAGTAGTTATCAGAACTACCCTCCTCGAATTTCGTTCTGATAACTATCCTTCCCCAGCGGAACTGTTTCAGTCTGCATTCGCACATGAGTCGGGACCTGATAGGGACTGATACGCCGCGCGCAGCCGTCTGCTTCAGTGACGTGTTAGCCGTTAGCCGTTTAGCGCTACATTCAAACACAAAACAAAACGGTAAAAGTAAGGAGAGTAGAAAAAACACCACCAAGAAGCTAATATGGAGAGCGGGGAGGCCACTGTGTTTATGGTCTGCATGATGGTGATATTAATCATGGACAATCACATCAGGCGTCTAATATCGAGGCTGGAAAAGCTCACAGAGAGAGTCAGGAGACAATACTTTTTTATTTCATGAAGGAAGAAAGGAGAGCAGAGCGCTGCAGACAAATGAGACCAGTGTAAGTTTAACTGATTGAACACCCGCCGGTTGTGTCTGTGTCATATGAGGAGACATTTCAGCCGTGATAGCATGACATGGGGCGTAGCTACCGACCACCACACACCTCCGTTAGAATAGTTCTATAGAACTATGAAAAGACCCGACCTCGGAGAAGGAGCTAAATAGTTATAGGAACTAAGGGAGAAAGCCCCGAGTTCCTGTATGTCCGAACACGGGAGAAAACGGCCCCGCGGATTAAAAGGTTATTAGAACTGCCAAAGGTTCCTACAGTCCGAAAGCGGCTAATGTCCCAAGGGAAACAGCAAATGGCGGAAAGGAGGGAAATCCCCCAAGGCACCCCACACAGTCCACGTGGCGACCTCCACCACTGTCCAGGAATTAGACGGCCCCACCGCAGATAAAGGATCGCTGAAGCTCGGATCACGGCACCAATGTAACCGATTCTTGCGTCACTCCACGGTGTTAGGACAGACCAAATAACCCCTCGACTCTGCGTTGTGTATTTTTAATGAAGACAAGGAGTTTCTGGACAGTGTACACTTTATTTCCTGCGTGGGAACATAAGTTTGCATCAGTGCAGTTGGTTTAGCTTCACACAGCACACTCTGACGCAGCTTTCACAGACTGGCCCAAATTACAGTAACAATATTCACAATGTACAATAAGGAAAATAATAATAAATGGTGTACCTGCGTGGGAACATAAGTTTGCATCAGTGCAGTTGGTTTAGCTTCACACAGCACACTGCAACAGAGCGTCACGTTAGCATTTAGCGTTAGCATGTATCGTTAGCATGTATCGTTCTATGCTCTGTGCTGAAAAACGCGACTCACCTCTGACGCAGCTTTCACAGACTGGCAAGGATTACCGGAGCCAGCAGCATATAACCAGCCACACCAAGAGGGGGCGCAACTTCCCCACTGTACCCATACATAAAGCAAGTGGAACTCTACAACTTAAACCTTGTTACACCAGATGTTTAGATAGATGCTTTATTAACCTGCTCCCTGTGCCAGATGTTTAGATGCTTTATTAACCTGCTCCCTGTGCCAGATGTTTAGATGCTTTATTAACCGGCTCCCTGTGCCAGATGTTTAGATGCTTTATTAACCTGCTCCCTGTGCCAGATGTTTAGATAGATGCTTTATTAACCTGCTCCCTGTGCCAGATGTTTAGATAGATGCTTTGTTAACCTGCTCCCTGTGCCAGATGTTTAGATAAATGCTTTATTAACCGGCTCCCTGTGCCAGAGGTTTAGATATATGCTTTATTAACCTGCTCCCTGTGCCAGATGTTTAGATAGATGCTTTATTAACCTGCTCCCTGTGCCAGATGTTTAGATGCTTTATTAGCCTGCTCCCTGTGCCAGATGTTTAGATAGATGCATTATTAACCTGCTCCCTGTGCCAGATGTTTAGATGCTTTATTAACCTGCTCCCTGTGCCAGATGTTTAGATGCTTTATTAACCGGCTCCCTGTGCCAGATGTTTAGATGCTTTATTAACATGCTCCCTGTGCCAGATGTTTAGATAGATGCTTTATTAACCTGCTCCCTGTGCCAGATGTTTAGATGCTTTATTAACCTGCTCCCTGTGCCAGATGTTTAGATAGATGTTTTATTAACCTGCTCCCTGTGCCAGATGTTTAGATATATGATTTATTAACATGCTCCCTGTGCCAGATGTTAAATAGATTCTTTATGAACCTGCTCCCTGTGCCAAATGTTTAGATATATGTTTTATTAACCCGCTCCCTGTGCCAGATGTTAAATAGATGCTTTATGAACCTCCTCCCTGTGCCAGATGTTTAGATAGATGTTTTATTAACCTGCTCCCTGTGCCAGATGTTAAATAGATGCTTTATGAACCTCCTCCCTGTGCCAGATGTTTAGATAGATGTTTTATTAACCTGCTCCCTGTGACAGATAGTTAGATATATGCTTTATTAACATGCTCCCTGTGCCAGCTGTTTAGATAGATGTTTTATTAACCTGCTCCCTGTGCCAGATGTTAAATAGATGCTTTATGAACCTGCTCCCTGTGCCAGATGTTTAGATATATGCTTTATTAACCTGCTCCCTGTGCCAGATGTTTAGATAGATGTTTTATTAACCTGCTCCCTGTGCCAGATGTTTAGATAGATGCTTTATTAACCTGCTCCCTGTGCCAGATGTTAAATAGATGCTTTATAAACCTGCTCCCTGTGCCAGATGTTTAGATAGATGTTTTATTAACCTGCTCCCTGTGACAGATGTTTAGATAGATGCTTTATTAACCTGCTCCCTGTGCCAGATGTTTAGATAGATGTTTTATTAACCTGCTCCCTGTGCCAGATGTTTAGATATATGCTTTATTAACCTGCTCCCTGTGCCAGATGTTAATTAGATGCTTTATTAACCTGCTCCCTGTGCCAGATGTTTAGATAGATGCTTTATTAACCGACTCCCTGTGCCAGATGTTTAGATGCTTTATTAACCTGCTCCCTGTGCCAGATGTTAAATAGAGGCTTTATAAACCTGCTCCCTGTGCCAAATGTTTAGATAGATGTTTTATTAACCTGCTCCCTGTGACAGATGTTTAGATAGATGCTTTATTAACCTGCTCCCTGTGCCAGATGTTTAGATAGATGTTTTATTAACCTGCTCCCTGTGCGAGATGTTTAGATATATGCTTTATTAACCTGCTCCCTGTGCCAGATGTTAATTAGATGCTTTATTAACCTGCTCCCTGTGCAAGATGTTTAGATAGATGCTTTATTAACCGGCTCCCTGTGCCAGATGTTTAGATGCTTTATTAACCTGCTCCCTGTGCCAGATGTTTAGATAGATGCTTTATTAACCTGCTCCCTGTGCCAGATGTTTAGATAGATGTTTTATTAACCTGCTCCCTGTGCCAGATGTTTAGATATGTGCTTTATTAACCTGCTCCCTGTGCCAGATGTTTAGATAGATGTTTTATTAACCTGCTCCCTGTGCCAGATGTTTAGATAGATGCTTTATTAACCTGCTCCCTGTGCCAGATGTTAAATAGATGCTTTGTTAACCTGCTCCCTGTGCCAGATGTTTAGATAGATGTTTTATTAACCTGCTCCCTGTGCCAGATGTTTAGATAGATGCTTTATTAACCTGCTCCCTGTGCCAGATGTTTAAATAGATGCTTTATAAACCTGCTCCCTGTGCCAGATGTTTAGATATATGCTTTATTAACATGCTCCCTGTGCCAGATGTTTAGATAGATGTTTTATTAACCTGCTCCCTGTGCCAGATGGTTAGATATATGCTTTATTAACCTGTTCCCTGTGCCAGATGTTTAGATAGATGTTTTATTAACCTGCTCCCTGTGCCAGATGTTTAGATATATGCTTTATTAACCTGCTCCCTGTGCCAGATGTTAGATAGATGTTTTATTAACCTGCTCCCTGTGCCAGATGTTTAGATAGATGCTTTATTAACCTGCTCCCTGTGCCAGATGTTAAATAGATGCTTTGTTAACCTGCTCACTGTGCCAGATGTTTAGATAGATGCTTTATTAACCTGCTCCCTGTGCCAGATGTTTAGATAGATGCTTTATTAACCTGCTCCCTGTGCCAGATGTTAAATAGATGCTTTATAAACCTTTTCCCTGTGCCAGATGTTTAGATAGATGTTTTATTAACCTGCTCCCTGTGACAGATGTTTAGATAGATGCTTTATTAACCTGCTCCCTGTGCCAGATGTTTAGATAGATGTTTCATTAACCTGCTCCCTGTGCCAGATGTTAAATAGATGCTTTATTAACCTGCTCCCTGTGCCAGATGTTTATATAGATGCTTTATTAACCTGCTCCCTGTGCCAGATGTTTAGATAGATGTTTTATTAACCTGCTCCCTGTGACAGATGTTTAGATAGATGCTTTATTAACCTGCTCCCTGTGCCAGATGTTTAGATAGATGTTTTATTAACCTGCTCCCTGTGCCAGATGTTTAGATATATGCTTTATTAACCTGCTCCCTGTGCCAGATGTTAATTAGATGCTTTATTAACCTGCTCCCTGTGCCAGATGTTTAGATAGATGCTTTATTAACTGGCTCCGTGTGCCAGATGTTTAGATGCTTTATTAACTTGCTCCCTGTGCCAGATGTTTAGATGCTTTATTAACTTGCTCCCTGTGCCAGATGTTTAGATGTTTTATTAACCTGCTCATTGTGCCAGATGTTTAGATGCTTTATTAATCTGCTCCCTGTGCCAGATGTTTAGATAGATGCTTTATTAACCTGCTCCCTGTGCCAGATGTTTAGATTGATGCTTTATTAACCTGCTCCCTGTGCCAGATGTTTAGATAGATGCTTTATTAACCTGCTCCCTGTGCCAGATGTTTAGATGCTTTATTAACCTGCTCCCTGTTCCAGATGTTTAGATAGATGCTTTATTAACCTGCTCCCTGTGCCAAATGTTTAGATAGATGCTTTATTAACCTGCTCCCTGTGCCAGATAATTAGATAGATGCTTTATTACCCTGCTCCCTGTGCCAGATGTTTATATGCTTTATTAACTTGCTCCCTGTGCCAGATGTTTAGATGCTTTATCAACCTGCTCCCTGTGCCAAATGTTTACATAGATGCTTTATTAACCTGATCTGTGTGCCAGATGTTTAGGTGCTTTATTAACAGGCTCCCTATGCCAGATGTTTAAATTCTTTATTAACAGGCTCCCTGTGCCAGATGTTTAGATGCTTTATTAACCTACTCCCTGTGCCAGATGTTTAGATGCTTTATTAACCTGCTCCCTGTGCCAGATGTTTAGATAGATGCTTTATTAACCTACACCCTGTGCTAGATGTTTAGATAGATGCTTTTATAACCGGCTCCCTGTGACAGATGTTTAGATGCTTTATTAACCTGCTCCCTGTGCCATATGTTTAGATAGATGTTTTATTAACCTGCTCCCTGTTCCAGATGTTTAGATGCTTTATTCACCTGCTCCCTGTGCCAGATATTTAGATAGAATCTTTTATAACCGGCTCCCTGTGACAGATGTTTAGATGCTTCATTAACCTGCTCCCTGTGCCAGATGTTTAGATAGATGCTTTATTAACCTACTCCCTGTGCCAGATGTTTAGATTGATGCTTTATCAACCCACTCCCTGTGCCAGATGTTTAGATGCTTTATTAACCTGCTCCCTGTGCCATATGTTTAGATAAATGTTTTATTAACCTGCTCCCTGTTCCAGATGTTTAGATACTTTATTAACCTGCTCCCTGTGCCAGATGTTTAGATAGATGTTTTATTAACCTGCTCCCTGTTCCAGATGTTTAGATGCTTTATTAACCTGCTCCCTGTGCCAGATGTTTAGATAGATGCTTTATTAACTGGCTCCCTGTGCCAGATGTTTAGATGCTTTATTAACCTGCTCCCTGTGCCAAATGTTTAGATAGATGCTTTATTAACCGGCTCCCTGTGCCAGATGTTTAGATGCTTTATTAACGTGCTCCTTGTGCCAGATAATTAGATAGATGCTTTATTACCCTGCTCCCTGTGCCAGATGTTTATATGCTTTATTAACCTGCTCCCTGTTCCAGATGTTTTAGATGCTTTATTAACCTGCTCCCTGTGCCAGATGTTTAGATGCTTTATTAACTGGCTCCCTGTGCCAAATTTTTAGATAGATGCTTTATTAACCGGCTCCCTGTGCCAGATGTTTAGATGCTTTATTAACCTGCTCCCTGTGCCAGATGTTTAGATAGATGCTTTATTAACCTGCTCCCTGTGCCAGATGTTTAGATGCTTTATTAACCTGCTCCCTGTGCCAGATGTTTAGATGCTTTATTAACCTGCTCCCTGTGCCAGATGTTTTGATGCTTTATTAACCTGCTCCCTGTGCCAGATGTTTAGATGCTTTATTAACGTGCTCCCTGTGCCAGATAATTATATAGATGATTTATTAACCTGCTCCCTGTGCCAGATGTTTAGATCCTTTATTAACCTGCTCCCTGTGCCAGATGTTTAGATGCTTTATTAACCTGCTCCCTGTGCCAAACGTTTAGATAGATGCTTTATTAACCGGCTCCCTGTGCCAGATGTTTAGATAGATGCTTTATTTACCTACTCCCTGTGCCAGATGTTTAGATAGATGCTTTATTAACCTGCTCCCTGTGCCAAATGTTTAGATGCTTTATTAACCTGCTCCCTGTGCCAGATGTTTAGATAGATGTTTTATTAACCTGCTCCCTGTTCCAGATGTTTAGATACTTTATTTACCTGCTCCCTGTGCCAGATGTTTAGATAGATGTTTTATTAACCTGCTCCCTGTTCCAGATGTTTAGATGCTTTATTAACCTGCTCCCTGTGCCAGATGTTTAGATAGATGCTTTATTAACTGGCTCCCTGTGCCAGATGTTTAGATGCTTTATTAACCTGTTCCCTGTGCCAAATGTTTAGATTGATGCTTTATTAACCGGCTCCCTGTGCCAGATGTTTAGATACTTTATTAACCTGCTCCCTGTGCCAGATGTTTAGATAGATGCTTTATTAACCTGCTCCCTGTGCCAGATGTTTAGATGCTTTATTAACCTGCTCCCTGTGCCAGATGTTTAGATGCTTTATTAACCTGCTCCTTGTGCCAGATGTTTTGATGCTTTATTAACCTGCTCCCTGTGCCAGATGTTTAGATGCTTTATTAACGTGCTCCCTGTGCCAGATAATTAGATAGATGATTTATTAACCTGCTCACTGTGCCAGATGTATAGATGCTTTATTAACCTGCTCCCTGTGCCAGATGTTTAGATGCTTTATTAACCTGCTCCCTGTGCCAGATGTTTATATGCTTTATTAACCTGCTCCCTGTGCCAGATGTTTAGATGTTTTATTAACTTGCTCCCCGTGCCAGATGTTTAGATGTTTTATTAACCTGCTCCCTGTGCCAGATGTTTAGATGCTTTATTAACTTGCTCCCTGTGCCAGATGTTTAGATAGATGCTTTATTAACCTGCTCCCTGTGCCAGATGTTTAGATTGATGCTTTATTAACCTGCTCCCTGTGCCAGATGTTTAGATAGATGCTTTATTAACCTGCTCCCTGTGCCAGATGTTTAGATGCTTTATTAACCTGCTCCCTGTTCCAGATGTTTAGATAGATGCTTTATTAACCTGCTCCCTGTGCCAAATGTTTAGATAGATGCTTTATTAACCTGCTCCCTGTGCCAGATATTTAGATGCTTTATTAACGTGCTCCCTGTGCCAGATAATTAGATAGATGTTTTATTAACCTGCTCCCTGTTCCAGATGTTTAGATGCTTTATTAACCTGCTCCCTGTGCCAGATGTTTAGATAGATGCTTTATTAACTGGCTCCCTGTGCCAGATGTTTAGATGCTTTATTAACCTGCTCCCTGTGCCAAATGTTTAGATAGATGCTTTATTAACCGGCTCCCTGTGCCAGATTTTTAGATGCTTTATTAACCTGCTCCCTGTGCCAGATGTTTTGATGCTTTATTAACCTGCTCCCTGTGCCAGATGTTTAGATGCTTTATTAACCTGCTCCCTGTGCCAGATGTTTTGATGCTTTATTAACCTGCTCCCTGTGCCAGATGTTTAGATGCTTTATTAACGTGCTCCCTGTGCCAGATAATTAGATAGATGATTTATTAACCTGCTCCCTGTGCCAGATGTTTAGATGCTTTATTAACCTGCTCCCTGTGCCAGATGTTTAGATGCTTTATTAACCTGCTCCCTGTGCCAAACGTTTAGATAGATGCTTTATTAACCGGCTCCCTGTGCCAGATGTTTAGATGCTTTATTAACCTGCTCCCTGTGCCAGATGTTTAGATGCTTTATTAACCTGCTCCCTGTGCCAGATGTTTAGATGCTTTATTAACCTGCTCCCTGTGCCAGATGTTTTGATGCTTTATTAACCTGCTCCCTGTGCCAGATGTTTAGATGCTTTATTAACGTGCTCCCTGTGCCAGATAATTATATAGATGATTTATTAACCTGCTCCCTGTGCCAGATGTTTAGATCCTTTATTAACCTGCTCCCTGTGCCAGATGTTTAGATGCTTTATTAACCTGCTCCCTGTGCCAAACGTTTAGATAGATGCTTTATTAACCGGCTCCCTGTGCCAGATGTTTAGATAGATGCTTTATTTACCTACTCCCTGTGCCAGATGTTTAGATAGATGCTTTATTAACCTGCTCCCTGTGCCAAATGTTTAGATGCTTTATTAACCTGCTCCCTGTGCCAGATGTTTAGATAGATGTTTTATTAACCTGCTCCCTGTTCCAGATGTTTAGATACTTTATTTACCTGCTCCCTGTGCCAGATGTTTAGATAGATGTTTTATTAACCTGCTCCCTGTTCCAGATGTTTAGATGCTTTATTAACCTGCTCCCTGTGCCAGATGTTTAGATAGATGCTTTATTAACTGGCTCCCTGTGCCAGATGTTTAGATGCTTTATTAACCTGTTCCCTGTGCCAAATGTTTAGATTGATGCTTTATTAACCGGCTCCCTGTGCCAGATGTTTAGATACTTTATTAACCTGCTCCCTGTGCCAGATGTTTAGATAGATGCTTTATTAACCTGCTCCCTGTGCCAGATGTTTAGATGCTTTATTAACCTGCTCCCTGTGCCAGATGTTTAGATGCTTTATTAACCTGCTCCTTGTGCCAGATGTTTTGATGCTTTATTAACCTGCTCCCTGTGCCAGATGTTTAGATGCTTTATTAACGTGCTCCCTGTGCCAGATAATTAGATAGATGATTTATTAACCTGCTCACTGTGCCAGATGTATAGATGCTTTATTAACCTGCTCCCTGTGCCAGATGTTTAGATGCTTTATTAACCTGCTCCCTGTGCCAGATGTTTATATGCTTTATTAACCTGCTCCCTGTGCCAGATGTTTAGATGTTTTATTAACTTGCTCCCCGTGCCAGATGTTTAGATGTTTTATTAACCTGCTCCCTGTGCCAGATGTTTAGATGCTTTATTAACTTGCTCCCTGTGCCAGATGTTTAGATAGATGCTTTATTAACCTGCTCCCTGTGCCAGATGTTTAGATTGATGCTTTATTAACCTGCTCCCTGTGCCAGATGTTTAGATAGATGCTTTATTAACCTGCTCCCTGTGCCAGATGTTTAGATGCTTTATTAACCTGCTCCCTGTTCCAGATGTTTAGATAGATGCTTTATTAACCTGCTCCCTGTGCCAAATGTTTAGATAGATGCTTTATTAACCTGCTCCCCGTGCCAGATATTTAGATGCTTTATTAACGTGCTCCCTGTGCCAGATAATTAGATAGATGTTTTATTAACCTGCTCCCTGTTCCAGATGTTTAGATGCTTTATTAACCTGCTCCCTGTGCCAGATGTTTAGATAGATGCTTTATTAACTGGCTCCCTGTGCCAGATGTTTAGATGCTTTATTAACCTGCTCCCTGTGCCAAATGTTTAGATAGATGCTTTATTAACCGGCTCCCTGTGCCAGATTTTTAGATGCTTTATTAACCTGCTCCCTGTGCCAGATGTTTTGATGCTTTATTAACCTGCTCCCTGTGCCAGATGTTTAGATGCTTTATTAACCTGCTCCCTGTGCCAGATGTTTTGATGCTTTATTAACCTGCTCCCTGTGCCAGATGTTTAGATGCTTTATTAACGTGCTCCCTGTGCCAGATAATTAGATAGATGATTTATTAACCTGCTCCCTGTGCCAGATGTTTAGATGCTTTATTAACCTGCTCCCTGTGCCAGATGTTTAGATGCTTTATTAACCTGCTCCCTGTGCCAAACGTTTAGATAGATGCTTTATTAACCGGCTCCCTGTGCCAGATGTTTAGATGCTTTATTAACCTGCTCCCTGTGCCAGATATTTAGATAGATGCTTTATTAACCTCCCTGTGCCAAATGTTTAGATGTTTTATTAACCTGCTCCCTGTGCCAGATGTTTAGATGCTTTATTAACCTGCTCCCTGTGCCAGATGTTTAGATAGATGCTTTTATAACCGGCTCCCTGTGACAGATGTTTAGATGCTTTATTAACCTGCTCCCTGTGCCAAACGTTTAGATAGATGCTTTATTAACCGGCTCCCTGTGCCAGATGTTTAGATGCTTTATTAACCTGCTCCCTGTGCCAGATATTTAGATAGATGCTTTATTAACCTCCCTGTGCCAAATGTTTAGATGTTTTATTAACCTGCTCCCTGTGCCAGATGTTTAGATAGATGCTTTATTAACCTGCTCCCTGTGCCAGATGTTAAATAGATGCTTTGTTAACCTGCTCCCTGTGCCAGATGTTTAGATAGATGTTTTATTAACCTGCTCCCTGTGCCAGATGTTTAGATAGATGCTTTATTAACCTGCTCCCTGTGCCAGATGTTAAATAGATGCTTTATAAACCTGCTCCCTGTGCCAGATGTTTAGATATATGCTTTATTAACATGCTCCCTGTGCCAGATGTTTAGATAGATGTTTTATTAACCTGCTCCCTGTGCCAGATGGTTAGATATATGCTTTATTAACCTGCTCCCTGTGCCAGATGTTTAGATAGATGTTTTATTAACCTGCTCCCTGTGCCAGATGTTTAGATATATGCTTTATTAACCTGCTCCCTGTGCCAGATGTTAGATAGATGTTTTATTAACCTGCTCCCTGTGCCAGATGTTTAGATAGATGCTTTATTAACCTGCTCCCTGTGCCAGATGTTAAATAGATGCTTTGTTAACCTGCTCACTGTGCCAGATGTTTAGATAGATGCTTTATTAACCTGCTCCCTGTGCCAGATGTTTAGATAGATGCTTTATTAACCTGCTCCCTGTGCCAGATGTTTAGATAGATGTTTTATTAACCTGCTCCCTGTGACAGATGTTTAGATGGATGCTTTATTAACCTGCTCCCTGTGCCAGATGTTAATTAGATGCTTTATTAACCTGCTCCCTGTGCCAGATGTTTAGATAGATGCTTTATTAACCGGCTCCGTGTGCCAGATGTTTAGATGCTTTATTAACTTGCTCCCTGTGCCAGATGTTTAGATGTTTTATTAACCTGCTCATTGTGCCAGATGTTTAGATGCTTTATTAATCTGCTCCCTGTGCCAGATGTTTAGATAGATGCTTTATTAACCTGCTCCCTGTGCCAGATGTTTAGATTGATGCTTTATTAACCTGCTCCCTGTGCCAGATGTTTAGATAGATGCTTTATTAACCTGCTCCCTGTGCCAGATGTTTAGATGCTTTATTAACCTGCTCCCTGTAACAGATGTTTAGATAGATGCTTTATTAACCTGCTCCCTGTGCCAAATGTTTAGATAGATGCTTTATTAACCTGCTCCCTGTGCCAGATAATTAGATAGATGCTTTATTACCCTGCTCCCTGTGCCAGATGTTTATATGCTTTATTAACTTGCTCCCTGTGCCAGATGTTTAGATGCTTTATCAACCTGCTCCCTGTGCCAAATGTTTACATAGATGCTTTATTAACCTGATCTGTGTGCCAGATGTTTAGATAGATGCTTTATTAACCTGCTCCCTGTGCCAGATGTTTAGAAAGATGCTTTATTAACCTGCTCTGTGTGCCAGATGTTTAGGTGCTTTATTAACAGGCTCCCTATGCCAGATGTTTAAATTCTTTATTAACAGGCTCCCTGTTCCAGATGTTTAGATGCTTTATTCACCTGCTCCCTGTGCAAGATATTTAGATAGAATCTTTTATAACCGGCTCCCTGTGACAGATGTTTAGATGCTTCATTAACCTGCTCCCTGTGCCAGATGTTTAGATAGATGCTTTATTAACCTACTCCCTGTGCCAGATGTTTAGATTGATGCTTTATCAACCCACTCCCTGTGCCAGATGTTTAGATGCTTTATTAACCTGCTCCCTGTGCCATATGTTTAGATAAATGTTTTATTAACCTGCTCCCTGTTCCAGATGTTTAGATACTTTATTAACCTGCTCCCTGTGCCAGATGTTTAGATAGATGTTTTATTAACCTGCTCCCTGTTCCAGATGTTTAGATGCTTTATTAACCTGCTCCCTGTGCCAGATGGTTAGATAGATGCTTTATTAACTGGCTCCCTGTGCCAGATGTTTAGATGCTTTATTAACCTGCTCCCTGTGCCAAATGTTTAGATAGATGCTTTATTAACCGGCTCCCTGTGCCAGATGTTTAGATGCTTTATTAACGTGCTCCCTGTGCCAGATAATTAGATAGATGCTTTATTACCCTGCTCCCTGTGCCAGATGTTTATATGCTTTATTAACCTGCTCCCTGTTCCAGATGTTTTAGATGCTTTATTAACCTGCTCCCTGTGCCAGATGTTTAGATAGATGCTTTATTAACTGGCTCCCTGTGCCAGATGTTTAGATGCTTTATTAACCTGCTCCCTGTGCCAAATTTTTAGATAGATGCTTTATTAACCGGCTCCCTGTGCCAGATGTTTAGATGCTTTATTAACCTGCTCCCTGTGCCAGATGTTTAGATAGATGCTTTATTAACCTGCTCCCTGTGCCAGATGTTTAGATGCTTCATTAACCTGCTCCCTGTGCCAGATGTTTAGATGCTTTATTAACCTGCTCCCTGTGCCAGATGTTTTGATGCTTTATTAACCTGCTCCCTGTCCCAGATGTTTAGATGCTTTATTAACGTGCTCCCTGTGCCAGATAATTAGATAGATGATTTATTAACCTGCTCCCTGTGCCAGATGTTTAGATGCTTTATTAACCTGCTCCCTGTGCCAAACGTTTAGATAGATGCTTTATTAACCGGCTCCCTGTGCCAGATGTTTAGATGCTTTATTAACCTGCTCCCTGTGCCAAATGTTTAGATGCTTTATTAACCTGCTCCCTGTCCCAGATGTTTAGATGCTTTATTAACCTGCTCCCTGTGCCAGATGTTTAGATAGATGTTTTATTAACCTGCTCCCTGTTCCAGATGTTTAGATACTTTATTTACCTGCTCCCTGTGCCAGATGTTTAGATAGATGTTTTATTAACCTGCTCCCTGTTCCAGATGTTTAGATGCTTTATTAACCTGCTCCCTGTGCCAGATGTTTAGATGCTTTATTAACCTGCTCCCTGTGCCAGATGTTTAGATAGATGTTTTATTAACCTGCTCCCTGTTCCAGATGTTTAGATGTTTTATTAACCTGCTCCCTGTTCCAGATGTTTAGATGCTTTATTGACGTGCTCCCTGTGCCAGATAATTAGATAGATGCTTTATTACCCTGCTCCCTGTGCCAGATGTTTAGATGCTTTATTAACCTGCTCCCTGTGCCAGATGTTTAGATAGATGCTTTATTACCCTGCTCCCTGTGCCAGATGTTTAGATGCTTTATTAACCTGCTCCCTGTGCCAGATGTTTAGATAGATGTTTTATTAACCTGCTCCCTGTTCCAGATGTTTAGATGCTTTATTAACCTGCTCCCTGTGCCAGATGTTTAGATAGATGCTTTATTAACTGGCTCCCTGTGCCAGATGTTTAGATGCTTTATTAACCTGCTCCCTGTGCCAAATGTTTAGATAGATGTTTTATTAACCGGCTCCCTGTTCCAGATGTTTAGATGCTTTATTAACCTGCTCCCTGTGCCAGATGTTTAGATGCTTTATTAACCTGCTCCCTGTTCCAGATGTTTAGATAGATGCTTTATTAACCTGCTCCCTGTGCCAAATGTTTAGATAGATGCTTTATTAACCTGCTCCCTGTTCCAGATGTTTAGATAGATGCTTTATTAACCTGCTCCCTGTGCCAAATGTTTAGATAGATGCTTTATTAACCTGCTCCCTGTTCCAGATGTTTAGATAGATGCTTTATTAACCTGCTCCCTGTGCCAGATGTTTAGATAGATGCTTTATTAACCTGCTCCCTGTGCCAGATGTTTAGATGCTTTATTAACCTGCTCCCTGTTCCAGATGTTTAGATAGATGCTTTATTAACCTGCTCCCTGTGCCAAATGTTTAGATAGATGCTTTATTAACCTGCTCCCTGTGCCAGATGTTTAGATGCTTTATTGACGTGCTCCCTGTGCCAGATAATTAGATAGATGCTTTATTACCCTGCTCCCTGTGCCAGATGTTTAGATGCTTTATTAACCTGCTCCCTGTGCCAGATGTTTAGATGCTTTATTAACCTGCTCCCTGTGCCAGATGTTTAGATAGATGCTTTATTAACTGGCTCCCTGTGCCAGATGTTTAGATGCTTTATTAACCTGCTCCCTGTGCCAAATGTTTAGATAGATGCTTTATTAACCGGCTCCCTGTGCCAGATGTTTAGATGCTTTATTAACCTGCTCCCTGTGCCAGATGTTTAGATAGATGCTTTATTAACCTGCTCCCTGTGCCAGATGTTTAGATGCTTTATTAACCTGCTCCCTGTGCCAGATGTTTTGATGCTTTATTAACCTGCTCCCTGTGCCAGATGTTTAGATGCTTTATTAACCTGTTCCCTGTGCCAAATGTTTAGATTGATGCTTTATTAACCGGCTCCCTGTGCCAGATGTTTAGATACTTTATTAACCTGCTCCCTGTGCCAGATGTTTAGATAGATGCTTTATTAACCTGCTCCCTGTGCCAGATGTTTAGATGCTTTATTAACCTTCTCCCTGTGCCAGATGTTTAGATGCTTTATTAACCTGCTCCTTGTGCCAGATGTTTTGATGCTTTATTAACCTGCTCCCTGTGCCAGATGTTTAGATGCTTTATTAACGTGCTCCCTGTGCCAGATAATTAGATAGATGATTTATTAACCTGCTCACTGTGCCAGATGTATAGATGCTTTATTAACCTGCTCCCTGTGCCAGATGTTTAGATGCTTTATTAACCTGCTCCCTGTGCCAGATGTTTATATGCTTTATTAACCTGCTCCCTGTGCCAGATGTTTAGATGTTTTATTAACTTGCTCCCTGTGCCAGATGTTTAGATGTTTTATTAACCTGCTCCCTGTGCCAGATGTTTAGATGCTTTATTAACTTGCTCCCTGTAACAGATGTTTAGATAGATGCTTTATTAACCTGCTCCCTGTGCCAGATGTTTAGATTGATGCTTTATTAACCTGCTCCCTGTGCCAGATGTTTAGATAGATGCTTTATTAACCTGCTCCCTGTGCCAGATGTTTAGTTGCTTTATTAACCTGCTCCCTGTTCCAGATGTTTAGATAGATGCTTTATTAACCTGCTCCCTGTGCCAAATGTTTAGATAGATGCTTTATTAACCTGCTCCCTGTGCCAGATGTTTAGATGCTTTATTGACGTGCTCCCTGTGCCAGATAATTAGATAGATGCTTTATTACCCTGCTCCCTGTGCCAGATGTTTAGATGCTTTATTAACATGCTCCCTGTGCCAGATGTTTAGATAGATGTTTTATTAACCTGCTCCCTGTTCCAGATGTTTAGATGCTTTATTAACCTGCTCCCTGTGCCAGATGTTTAGATAGATGCTTTATTAACTGGCTCCCTGTGCCAGATGTTTAGATGCTTTATTAACCTGCTCCCTGTGCCAAATGTTTAGATAGATGCTTTATTAACCGGTTCCCTGTGCCAGATGTTTAGATGCTTTATTAACGTGCTCCCTGTGCCAGATAATTAGATAGATGCTTTATTAACTGGCTCCCTGTGCCAGATGTTTATATGCTTTATTAACCTGCTCCCTGTTCCAGATGTTTTAGATGCTTTATTAACCTGCTCCCTGTGCCAGATGTTTAGATAGATGCTTTATTAACTGGCTCCCTGTGCCAGATGTTTAGATGCTTTATTAACCTGCTCCCTGTGCCAAATTTTTAGATAGATGCTTTATTAACCGGCTCCCTGTGCCAGATGTTTAGATGCTTTATTAACCTGCTCCCTGTGCCAGATGTTTAGATAGATGCTTTATTAACCTGCTCCCTGTGCCAGATGTTTAGATGCTTTATTAACCTGCTCCCTGTGCCAGATGTTTAGATGCTTTATTAACCTGCTCCCTGTGCCAGATGTTTTGATGCTTTATTAACCTGCTCCCTGTGCCAGATGTTTAGATGCTTTATTAACGTGCTCCCTGTGCCAGATAATTAGATAGATGATTTATTAACCTGCTCCCTGTGCCAGATGTTTAGATGCTTTATTAAACTGCTCCCTGTGCCAGATGTTTAGATGCTTTATTAACCTGCTTCCTGTGCCAAACGTTTAGATAGATGCTTTATTAACCGGCTCCCTGTGCCAGATGTTTAGATGCTTTATTAACCTGCTCCCTGTGCCAAATGTTTAGATGCTTTATTAACCTGCTCCCTGTCCCAGATGTTTAGATGCTTTATTAACCTGCTCCCTGTGCCAGATGTTTAGATAGATGTTTCATTAACCTGCTCCCTGTTCCAGATGTTTAGATACTTTATTTACCTGCTCCCTGTGCCAGATGTTTAGATAGATGTTTTATTAACCTGCTCCCTGTTCCAGATGTTTAGATGCTTTATTAACCTGCTCCCTGTGCCAGATGTTTAGATAGATGCTTTATTAACTGGCTCCCTGTGCCAGATGTTTAGATGCTTTATTAACCTGTTCCCTGTGCCAAATGTTTAGATTGATGCTTTATTAACCGGCTCCCTGTGCCAGATGTTTAGATACTTTATTAACCTGCTCCCTGTGCCAGATGTTTAGATAGATGCTTTATTAACCTGCTCCCTGTGCCAGATGTTTAGATGCTTTATTAACCTGCTCCCTGTGCCAGATGTTTAGATGCTTTATTAACCTGCTCCTTGTGCCAGATGTTTTGATGCTTTATTAACCTGCTCCCTGTGCCAGATGTTTAGATGCTTTATTAACGTGCTCCCTGTGCCAGATAATTAGATAGATGATTTATTAACCTGCTCACTGTGCCAGATGTATAGATGCTTTATTAACCTGCTCCCTGTGCCAGATGTTTAGATGCTTTATTAACCTGCTCCCTGTGCCAGATGTTTAGATGCTTTATTAACCTGCTCCCTGTGCCAGATGTTTAGATGTTTTATTAACTTGCTCCCTGTGCCAGATGTTTAGATGTTTTATTAACCTGCTCTCTGTGCCAGATGTTTAGATGCTTTATTAACTTGCTCCCTGTGCCAGATGTTTAGATAGATGCTTTATTAACCTGCTCCCTGTGCCAGATGTTTAGATTGATGCTTTATTAACCTGCTCCCTGTGCCAGATGTTTAGATAGATGCTTTATTAACCTGCTCCCTGTGCCAGATGTTTAGATGCTTTATTAACCTGCTCCCTGTTCCAGATGTTTAGATAGATGCTTTATTAACCTGCTCCCTGTGCCAAATGTTTAGATAGATGCTTTATTAACCTGCTCCCTGTGCCAGATGTTTAGATGCTTTATTGACGTGCTCCCTGTGCCAGATAATTAGATAGATGCTTTATTACCCTGCTCCCTGTGCCAGATGTTTAGATGCTTTATTAACCTGCTCCCTGTGCCAGATGTTTAGATAGATGTTTTATTAACCTGCTCCCTGTTCCAGATGTTTAGATGCTTTATTAACCTGCTCCCTGTGCCAGATGTTTAGATAGATGCTTTATTAACTGGCTCCCTGTGCCAGATGTTTAGATGCTTTATTAACCTGCTCCCTGTGCCAAATGTTTAGATAGATGCTTTATTAACCGGCTCCCTGTGCCAGATGTTTAGATGCTTTATTAACCTGCTCCCTGTGCCAGATGTTTAGATAGATGCTTTATTAACCTGCTCCCTGTGCCAGATGTTTAGATGCTTTATTAACCTGCTCCCTGTGCCAGATGTTTTGATGCTTTATTAACCTGCTCCCTGTGCCAGATGTTTAGATGCTTTATTAACGTGCTCCCTGTGCCAGATAATTAGATAGATGATTTATTAACCTGCTCCCTGTGCCAGATGTTTAGATGCTTTATTAACCTGCTCCCTGTGCCAGATGTTTAGATGCTTTATTAACCTGCTCCCTGTGCCAAACGTTTAGATAGATGCTTTATTAACCGGCTCCCTGTGCCAGATGTTTAGATGCTTTATTAACCTGCTCCCTGTGCCAGATATTTAGATAGATGCTTTATTAACCTCCCTGTGCCAAATGTTTAGATGTTTTATTAACCTGCTCCCTGTGCCAGATGTTTAGATGCTTTATTAACCTGCTCCCTGTGCCAGATGTTTAGATAGATGCTTTTATAACCGGCTCCCTGTGACAGATGTTTAGATGCTTTATTAACCTGCTCCCTGTGCCAAACGTTTAGATAGATGCTTTATTAACCGGCTCCCTGTGCCAGATGTTTAGATGCTTTATTAACCTGCTCCCTGTGCCAGATATTTAGATAGATGCTTTATTAACCTCCCTGTGCCAAATGTTTAGATGTTTTATTAACCTGCTCCCTGTGCCAGATGTTTAGATAGATGCTTTATTAACCTGCTCCCTGTGCCAGATGTTAAATAGATGCTTTGTTAACCTGCTCCCTGTGCCAGATGTTTAGATAGATGCTTTATTAACCTGCTCCCTGTGCCAGATGTTAAATAGATGCTTTATAAACCTGCTCCCTGTGCCAGATGTTTAGATATATGCTTTATTAACCTGCTCCCTGTGCCAGATGTTTAGATAGATGTTTTATTAACCTGCTCCCTGTGCCAGATGGTTAGATATATGCTTTATTAACCTGCTCCCTGTGCCAGATGTTTAGATAGATGTTTTATTAACCTGCTCCCTGTGCCAGATGTTTAGATATATGCTTTATTAACCTGCTCCCTGTGCCAGATGTTAGATAGATGTTTTATTAACCTGCTCCCTGTGCCAGATGTTTAGATAGATGCTTTATTAACCTGCTCCCTGTGCCAGATGTTAAATAGATGCTTTGTTAACCTGCTCACTGTGCCAGATGTTTAGATAGATGCTTTATTAACCTGCTCCCTGTGCCAGATGTTTAGATAGATGCTTTATTAACCTGCTCCCTGTGCCAGATGTTAAATAGATGCTTTATAAACCTTTTCCCTGTGCCAGATGTTTAGATAGATGTTTTATTAACCTGCTCCCTGTGACAGATGTTTAGATAGATGCTTTATTAACCTGCTCCCTGTGCCAGATGTTTAGATAGATGTTTCATTAACCTGCTCCCTGTGCCAGATGTTAAATAGATGCTTTATTAACCTGCTCCCTGTGCCAGATGTTTATATAGATGCTTTATTAACCTGCTCCCTGTGCCAGATGTTTAGATAGATGTTTTATTAACCTGCTCCCTGTGACAGATGTTTAGATAGATGCTTTATTAACCTGCTCCCTGTGCCAGATGTTTAGATAGATGTTTTATTAACCTGCTCCCTGTGCCAGATGTTTAGATATATGCTTTATTAACCTGCTCCCTGTGCCAGATGTTAATTAGATGCTTTATTAACCTGCTCCCTGTGCCAGATGTTTAGATAGATGCTTTATTAACCGGCTCCGTGTGCCAGATGTTTAGATGCTTTATTAACTTGCTCCCTGTGCCAGATGTTTAGATGTTTTATTAACCTGCTCATTGTGCCAGATGTTTAGATGCTTTATTAATCTGCTCCCTGTGCCAGATGTTTAGATAGATGCTTTATTAACCTGCTCCCTGTGCCAGATGTTTAGATTGATGCTTTATTAACCTGCTCCCTGTGCCAGATGTTTAGATAGATGCTTTATTAACCTGCTCCCTGTGCCAGATGTTTAGATGCTTTATTAACCTGCTCCCTGTTCCAGATGTTTAGATAGATGCTTTATTAACCTGCTCCCTGTGCCAGATAATTAGATAGATGCTTTATTACCCTGCTCCCTGTGCCAGATGTTTATATGCTTTATTAACTTGCTCCCTGTGCCAGATGTTTAGATGCTTTATCAACCTGCTCCCTGTGCCAAATGTTTACATAGATGCTTTATTAACCTGATCTGTGTGCCAGATGTTTAGATAGATGCTTTATTAACCTGCTCCCTGTGCCAGATGTTTAGAAAGATGCTTTATTAACCTGCTCTGTGTGCCAGATGTTTAGGTGCTTTATTAACAGGCTCCCTATGCCAGATGTTTAAATTCTTTATTAACAGGCTCCCTGTGCCAGATGTTTAGATGCTTTATTAACCTACTCCCTGTGCCAGATGTTTAGATGCTTTATTAACCTGCTCCCTGTGCCAGATGTTTAGATAGATGCTTTATTAACCTACACCCTGTGCTAGATGTTTAGATAGATGTTTTATTAACCGGCTCCCTGTGACAGATGTTTAGATGCTTTATTAACCTGCTCCCTGTGCCATATGTTTAGATAGATGTTTTATTAACCTGCTCCCTGTTCCAGATGTTTAGATGCTTTATTCACCTGCTCCCTGTGCCAGATATTTAGATAGAATCTTTTATAACCGGCTCCCTGTGACAGATGTTTAGATGCTTCATTAACCTGCTCCCTGTGCCAGATGTTTAGATAGATGCTTTATTAACCTACTCCCTGTGCCAGATGTTTAGATTGATGCTTTATCAACCCACTCCCTGTGCCAGATGTTTAGATGCTTTATTAACCTGCTCCCTGTGCCATATGTTTAGATAAATGTTTTATTAACCTGCTCCCTGTTCCAGATGTTTAGATACTTTATTAACCTGCTCCCTGTGCCAGATGTTTAGATAGATGTTTTATTAACCTGCTCCCTGTTCCAGATGTTTAGATGCTTTATTAACCTGCTCCCTGTGCCAGATGTTTAGATAGATGCTTTATTAACTGGCTCCCTGTGCCAGATGTTTAGATGCTTTATTAACCTGCTCCCTGTGCCAAATGTTTAGATAGATGCTTTATTAACCGGCTCCCTGTGCCAGATGTTTAGATGCTTTATTAACGTGCTCCCTGTGCCAGATGTTTAGATAGATGCTTTATTACCCTGCTCCCTGTGCCAGATGTTTATATGCTTTATTAACCTGCTCCCTGTTCCAGATGTTTTAGATGCTTTATTAACCTGCTCCCTGTGCCAGATGTTTAGATAGATGCTTTATTAACTGGCTCCCTGTGCCAGATGTTTAGATGCTTTATTAACCTGCTCCCTGTGCCAAATTTTTAGATAGATGCTTTATTAACCGGCTCCCTGTGCCAGATGTTTAGATGCTTTATTAACCTACTCCCTGTGCCAGATGTTTAGATAGATGCTTTATTAACCTGCTCCCTGTGCCAGATGTTTAGATGCTTTATTAACCTGCTCCCTGTGCCAGATGTTTTGATGCTTTATTAACCTGCTCCCTGTGCCAGATGTTTAGGTGCTTTATTAACGTGCTCCCTGTGCCAGATAATTAGATAGATGATTTATTAACCTGCTCCCTGTGCCAGATGTTTAGATGCTTTATTAACCTGCTCCCTGTGCCAGATGTTTAGATAGATGCTTTATTAACCTGCTCCCTGTGCCAGATGTTTAGATGCTTTATTAACCTGCTCCCTGTGCCAGATGTTTAGATGCTTTATTAACCTGCTCCCTGTGCCAGATGTTTTGATGCTTTATTAACCTGCTCCCTGTGCCAGATGTTTAGATGCTTTATTAACGTGCTCCCTGTGCCAGATAATTAGATAGATGATTTATTAACCTGCTCCCTGTGCCAGATGTTTAGATGCTTTATTAACCTGCTCCCTGTGCCAGATGTTTAGATGCTTTATTAACCTGCTCCCTGTGCCAAACGTTTAGATAGATGCTTTATTAACCGGCTCCCTGTGCCAGATGTTTAGATGCTTTATTAACCTGCTCCCTGTGCCAAATGTTTAGATGCTTTATTAACCTGCTCCCTGTCCCAGATGTTTAGATGCTTTATTAACCTGCTCCCTGTGCCAGATGTTTAGATAGATGTTTCATTAACCTGCTCCCTGTTCCAGATGTTTAGATACTTTATTTACCTGCTCCCTGTGCCAGATGTTTAGATAGATGTTTTATTAACCTGCTCCCTGTTCCAGATGTTTAGATGCTTTATTAACCTGCTCCCTGTGCCAGATGTTTAGATAGATGCTTTATTAACTGGCTCCCTGTGCCAGATGTTTAGATGCTTTATTAACCTGTTCCCTGTGCCAAATGTTTAGATTGATGCTTTATTAACCGGCTCCCTGTGCCAGATGTTTAGATACTTTATTAACCTGCTCCCTGTGCCAGATGTTTAGATAGATGCTTTATTAACCTGCTCCCTGTGCCAGATGTTTAGATGCTTTATTAACCTGCTCCCTGTGCCAGATGTTTAGATGCTTTATTAACCTGCTCCTTGTGCCAGATGTTTTGATGCTTTATTAACCTGCTCCCTGTGCCAGATGTTTAGATGCTTTATTAACGTGCTCCCTGTGCCAGATAATTAGATAGATGATTTATTAACCTGCTCACTGTGCCAGATGTATAGATGCTTTATTAACCTGCTCCCTGTGCCAGATGTTTAGATGCTTTATTAACCTGCTCCCTGTGCCAGATGTTTAGATGCTTTATTAACCTGCTCCCTGTGCCAGATGTTTAGATGTTTTATTAACTTGCTCCCTGTGCCAGATGTTTAGATGTTTTATTAACCTGCTCTCTGTGCCAGATGTTTAGATGCTTTATTAACTTGCTCCCTGTGCCAGATGTTTAGATAGATGCTTTATTAACCTGCTCCCTGTGCCAGATGTTTAGATTGATGCTTTATTAACCTGCTCCCTGTGCCAGATGTTTAGATAGATGCTTTATTAACCTGCTCCCTGTGCCAGATGTTTAGATGCTTTATTAACCTGCTCCCTGTTCCAGATGTTTAGATAGATGCTTTATTAACCTGCTCCCTGTGCCAAATGTTTAGATAGATGCTTTATTAACCTGCTCCCTGTGCCAGATGTTTAGATGCTTTATTGACGTGCTCCCTGTGCCAGATAATTAGATAGATGCTTTATTACCCTGCTCCCTGTGCCAGATGTTTAGATGCTTTATTAACCTGCTCCCTGTGCCAGATGTTTAGATAGATGTTTTATTAACCTGCTCCCTGTTCCAGATGTTTAGATGCTTTATTAACCTGCTCCCTGTGCCAGATGTTTAGATAGATGCTTTATTAACTGGCTCCCTGTGCCAGATGTTTAGATGCTTTATTAACCTGCTCCCTGTGCCAAATGTTTAGATAGATGCTTTATTAACCGGCTCCCTGTGCCAGATGTTTAGATGCTTTATTAACCTGCTCCCTGTGCCAGATGTTTAGATAGATGCTTTATTAACCTGCTCCCTGTGCCAGATGTTTAGATGCTTTATTAACCTGCTCCCTGTGCCAGATGTTTTGATGCTTTATTAACCTGCTCCCTGTGCCAGATGTTTAGATGCTTTATTAACGTGCTCCCTGTGCCAGATAATTAGATAGATGATTTATTAACCTGCTCCCTGTGCCAGATGTTTAGATGCTTTATTAACCTGCTCCCTGTGCCAGATGTTTAGATGCTTTATTAACCTGCTCCCTGTGCCAAACGTTTAGATAGATGCTTTATTAACCGGCTCCCTGTGCCAGATGTTTAGATGCTTTATTAACCTGCTCCCTGTGCCAGATATTTAGATAGATGCTTTATTAACCTCCCTGTGCCAAATGTTTAGATGTTTTATTAACCTGCTCCCTGTGCCAGATATTTAGATGCTTTATTAACCTGCTCCCTGTGCCAGATGTTTAGATAGATGCTTTTATAACCGGCTCCCTGTGACAGATGTTTAGATGCTTTATTAACCTGCTCCCTGTGCCAAACGTTTAGATAGATGCTTTATTAACCTGCTCCCTGTGCCAGATATTTAGATAGATGCTTTATTAACCTCCCTGTGCCAAATGTTTAGATGTTTTATTAACCTGCTCCCTGTGCCAGATGTTTAGATAGATGCTTTATTAACCTGCTCCCTGTGCCAGATGTTAAATAGATGCTTTGTTAACCTGCTCCCTGTGCCAGATGTTTAGATAGATGTTTTATTAACCTGCTCCCTGTGCCAGATGTTTAGATAGATGCTTTATTAACCTGCTCCCTGTGCCAGATGTTAAATAGATGCTTTATAAACCTGCTCCCTGTGCCAGATGTTTAGATATATGCTTTATTAACCTGCTCCCTGTGCCAGATGTTTAGATAGATGTTTTATTAACCTGCTCCCTGTGCCAGATGTTTAGATGCTTTATTAACCTGCTCCCTGTGCCAGATGTTTAGATAGATGTTTTATTAACCTGCTCCCTGTGCCAGATGTTTAGATATATGCTTTATTAACCTGCTCCCTGTGCCAGATGTTAGATAGATGTTTTATTAACCTGCTCCCTGTGCCAGATGTTTAGATAGATGCTTTATTAACCTGCTCCCTGTGCCAGATGTTAAATAGATGCTTTGTTAACCTGCTCACTGTGCCAGATGTTTAGATAGATGCTTTATTAACCTGCTCCCTGTGCCAGATGTTTAGATAGATGCTTTATTAACCTGCTCCCTGTGCCAGATGTTAAATAGATGCTTTATAAACCTTTTCCCTGTGCCAGATGTTTAGATAGATGTTTTATTAACCTGCTCCCTGTGACAGATGTTTAGATAGATGCTTTATTAACCTGCTCCCTGTGCCAGATGTTTAGATAGATGTTTCATTAACCTGCTCCCTGTGCCAGATGTTAAATAGATGCTTTATTAACCTGCTCCCTGTGCCAGATGTTTATATAGATGCTTTATTAACCTGCTCCCTGTGCCAGATGTTTAGATAGATGTTTTATTAACCTGCTCCCTGTGACAGATGTTTAGATAGATGCTTTATTAACCTGCTCCCTGTGCCAGATGTTTAGATAGATGTTTTATTAACCTGCTCCCTGTGCCAGATGTTTAGATATATGCTTTATTAACCTGCTCCCTGTGCCAGATGTTAATTAGATGCTTTATTAACCTGCTCCCTGTGCCAGATGTTTAGATAGATGCTTTATTAACCGGCTCCGTGTGCCAGATGTTTAGATGCTTTATTAACTTGCTCCCTGTGCCAGATGTTTAGATGTTTTATTAACCTGCTCATTGTGCCAGATGTTTAGATGCTTTATTAACCTGCTCCCTGTGCCAGATGTTTAGATAGATGCTTTATTAACCTGCTCCCTGTGCCAGATGTTTAGATTGATGCTTTATTAACCTGCTCCCTGTGCCAGATGTTTAGATAGATGCTTTATTAACCTGCTCCCTGTGCCAGATGTTTAGATGCTTTATTAACCTGCTCCCTGTTCCAGATGTTTAGATAGATGCTTTATTAACCTGCTCCCTGTGCCAAATGTTTAGATAGATGCTTTATTAACCTGCTCCCTGTGCCAGATAATTAGATAGATGCTTTATTACCCTGCTCCCTGTGCCAGATGTTTATATGCTTTATTAACTTGCTCCCTGTGCCAGATGTTTAGATGCTTTATCAACCTGCTCCCTGTGCCAAATGTTTACATAGATGCTTTATTAACCTGATCTGTGTGCCAGATGTTTAGATAGATGCTTTATTAACCTGCTCCCTGTGCCAGATGTTTAGAAAGATGCTTTATTAACCTGCTCTGTGTGCCAGATGTTTAGGTGCTTTATTAACAGGCTCCCTATGCCAGATGTTTAAATTCTTTATTAACAGGCTCCCTGTGCCAGATGTTTAGATGCTTTATTAACCTACTCCCTGTGCCAGATGTTTAGATGCTTTATTAACCTGCTCCCTGTGCCAGATGTTTAGATAGATGCTTTATTAACCTACACCCTGTGCTAGATGTTTAGATAGATGCTTTTATAACCGGCTCCCTGTGACAGATGTTTAGATGCTTTATTAACCTGCTCCCTGTGCCATATGTTTAGATAGATGTTTTATTAACCTGCTCCCTGTTCCAGATGTTTAGATGCTTTATTCACCTGCTCCCTGTGCCAGATATTTAGATAGAATCTTTTATAACCGGCTCCCTGTGACAGATGTTTAGATGCTTCATTAACCTGCTCCCTGTGCCAGATGTTTAGATAGATGCTTTATTAACCTACTCCCTGTGCCAGATGTTTAGATTGATGCTTTATCAACCCACTCCCTGTGCCAGATGTTTAGATGCTTTATTAACCTGCTCCCTGTGCCATATGTTTAGATAAATGTTTTATTAACCTGCTCCCTGTTCCAGATGTTTAGATACTTTATTAACCTGCTCCCTGTGCCAGATGTTTAGATAGATGTTTCATTAACCTGCTCCCTGTTCCAGATGTTTAGATGCTTTATTAACCTGCTCCCTGTGCCAGATGTTTAGATAGATGCTTTATTAACTGGCTCCCTGTGCCAGATGTTTAGATGCTTTATTAACCTGCTCCCTGTGCCAAATGTTTAGATAGATGCTTTATTAACCGGCTCCCTGTGCCAGATGTTTAGATGCTTTATTAACGTGCTCCCTGTGCCAGATAATTAGATAGATGCTTTATTACCCTGCTCCCTGTGCCAGATGTTTATATGCTTTATTAACCTGCTCCCTGTTCCAGATGTTTTAGATGCTTTATTAACCTGCTCCCTGTGCCAGATGTTTAGATAGATGCTTTATTAACTGGCTCCCTGTGCCAGATGTTTAGATGCTTTATTAACCTGCTCCCTGTGCCAAATTTTTAGATAGATGCTTTATTAACCGGCTCCCTGTGCCAGATGTTTAGATGCTTTATTAACCTACTCCCTGTGCCAGATGTTTAGATAGATGCTTTATTAACCTGCTCCCTGTGCCAGATGTTTAGATGCTTTATTAACCTGCTCCCTGTGCCAGATGTTTAGATGCTTTATTAACCTGCTCCCTGTGCCAGATGTTTTGATGCTTTATTAACCTGCTCCCTGTGCCAGATGTTTAGGTGCTTTATTAACGTGCTCCCTGTGCCAGATAATTAGATAGATGATTTATTAACCTGCTCCCTGTGCCAGATGTTTAGATGCTTTATTAACCTGCTCCCTGTGCCAGATGTTTAGATAGATGCTTTATTAACCTGCTCCCTGTGCCAGATGTTTAGATGCTTTATTAACCTGCTCCCTGTGCCAGATGTTTTGATGCTTTATTAACCTGCTCCCTGTGCCAGATGTTTAGATGCTTTATTAACGTGCTCCCTGTGCCAGATAATTAGATAGATGATTTATTAACCTGCTCCCTGTGCCAGATGTTTAGATGCTTTATTAACCTGCTCCCTGTGCCAGATGTTTAGATGCTTTATTAACCTGCTCCCTGTGCCAAACGTTTAGATAGATGCTTTATTAACCGGCTCCCTGTGCCAGATGTTTAGATGCTTTATTAACCTGCTCCCTGTGCCAAATGTTTAGATGCTTTATTAACCTGCTCCCTGTCCCAGATGTTTAGATGCTTTATTAACCTGCTCCCTGTGCCAGATGTTTAGATAGATGTTTCATTAACCTGCTCCCTGTTCCAGATGTTTAGATACTTTATTTACCTGCTCCCTGTGCCAGATGTTTAGATAGATGTTTTATTAACCTGCTCCCTGTTCCAGATGTTTAGATGCTTTATTAACCTGCTCCCTGTGCCAGATGTTTAGATAGATGCTTTATTAACTGGCTCCCTGTGCCAGATGTTTAGATGCTTTATTAACCTGCTCCCTGTGCCAAACGTTTAGATAGATGCTTTATTAACCGGCTCCCTGTGCCAGATGTTTAGATGCTTTATTAACCTGCTCCCTGTGCCAGATATTTAGATAGATGCTTTATTAACCTCCCTGTGCCAAATGTTTAGATGTTTTATTAACCTGCTCCCTGTGCCAGATGTTTAGATAGATGCTTTATTAACCTGCTCCCTGTGCCAGATGTTAAATAGATGCTTTGTTAACCTGCTCCCTGTGCCAGATGTTTAGATAGATGTTTTATTAACCTGCTCCCTGTGCCAGATGTTTAGATAGATGCTTTATTAACCTGCTCCCTGTGCCAATTGTTAAATAGATGCTTTATAAACCTGCTCCCTGTGCCAGATGTTTAGATATATGCTTTATTAACCTGCTCCCTGTGCCAGATGTTTAGATAGATGTTTTATTAACCTGCTCCCTTTGCCAGATGGTTAGATATATGCTTTATTAACCTGCTCCCTGTACCAGATGTTTAGATAGATGTTTTATTAACCTGCTCCCTGTGCCAGATGTTTAGATATATGCTTTATTAACCTGCTCCCTGTGCCAGATGTTAGATAGATGTTTTATTAACCTGCTCCCTGTGCCAGATGTTTAGATAGATGCTTTATTAACCTGCTCCCTGTGCCAGATGTTAAATAGATGCTTTGTTAACCTGCTCACTGTGCCAGATGTTTAGATAGATGCTTTATTAACCTGCTCCCTGTGCCAGATGTTTAGATAGATGCTTTATTAACCTGCTCCCTGTGCCAGATGTTAAATAGATGCTTTATAAACCTTTTCCCTGTGCCAGATGTTTAGATAGATGTTTTATTAACCTGCTCCCTGTGACAGATGTTTAGATAGATGCTTTATTAACCTGCTCCCTGTGCCAGATGTTTAGATAGATGTTTCATTAACCTGCTCCCTGTGCCAGATGTTAAATAGATGCTTTATTAACCTGCTCCCTGTGCCAGATGTTTATATAGATGCTTTATTAACCTGCTCCCTGTGCCAGATGTTTAGATAGATGTTTTATTAACCTGCTCCCTGTGCCAGATGTTTAGATAGATGCTTTATTAACCTGCTCCCTGTGCCAGATGTTTAGATAGATGTTTCATTAACCTGCTCCCTGTTCCAGATGTTTAGATGCTTTATTAACCTGCTCCCTGTGCCAGATGTTTAGATAGATGCTTTATTAACTGGCTCCCTGTGCCAGATGTTTAGATGCTTTATTAACCTGCTCCCTGTGCCAAATGTTTAGATAGATGCTTTATTAACCGGCTCCCTGTGCCAGATGTTTAGATGCTTTATTAACGTGCTCCCTGTGCCAGATAATTAGATAGATGCTTTATTACCCTGCTCCCTGTGCCAGATGTTTATATGCTTTATTAACCTGCTCCCTGTTCCAGATGTTTTAGATGCTTTATTAACCTGCTCCCTGTGCCAGATGTTTAGATAGATGCTTTATTAACTGGCTCCCTGTGCCAGATGTTTAGATGCTTTATTAACCTGCTCCCTGTGCCAAATTTTTAGATAGATGCTTTATTAACCGGCTCCCTGTGCCAGATGTTTAGATGCTTTATTAACCTACTCCCTGTGCCAGATGTTTAGATAGATGTTTCATTAACCTGCTCCCTGTTCCAGATGTTTAGATGCTTTATTAACCTGCTCCCTGTGCCAGATGTTTAGATAGATGCTTTATTAACTGGCTCCCTGTGCCAGATGTTTAGATGCTTTATTAACCTGCTCCCTGTGCCAAATGTTTAGATAGATGCTTTATTAACCGGCTCCCTGTGCCAGATGTTTAGATGCTTTATTAACGTGCTCCCTGTGCCAGATAATTAGATAGATGCTTTATTACCCTGCTCCCTGTGCCAGATGTTTATATGCTTTATTAACCTGCTCCCTGTTCCAGATGTTTTAGATGCTTTATTAACCTGCTCCCTGTGCCAGATGTTTAGATAGATGCTTTATTAACTGGCTCCCTGTGCCAGATGTTTAGATGCTTTATTAACCTGCTCCCTGTGCCAAATTTTTAGATAGATGCTTTATTAACCGGCTCCCTGTGCCAGATGTTTAGATGCTTTATTAACCTACTCCCTGTGCCAGATGTTTAGATAGATGCTTTATTAACCTGCTCCCTGTGCCAGATGTTTAGATGCTTTATTAACCTGCTCCCTGTGCCAGATGTTTAGATGCTTTATTAACCTGCTCCCTGTGCCAGATGTTTTGATGCTTTATTAACCTGCTCCCTGTGCCAGATGTTTAGGTGCTTTATTAACGTGCTCCCTGTGCCAGATAATTAGATAGATGATTTATTAACCTGCTCCCTGTGCCAGATGTTTAGATGCTTTATTAACCTGCTCCCTGTGCCAGATGTTTAGATAGATGCTTTATTAACCTGCTCCCTGTGCCAGATGTTTAGATGCTTTATTAACCTGCTCCCTGTGCCAGATGTTTTGATGCTTTATTAACCTGCTCCCTGTGCCAGATGTTTAGATGCTTTATTAACGTGCTCCCTGTGCCAGATAATTAGATAGATGATTTATTAACATGCTCCCTGTGCCAGATGTTTAGATGCTTTATTAACCTGCTCCCTGTGCCAGATGTTTAGATGCTTTATTAACCTGCTCCCTGTGCCAAACGTTTAGATAGATGCTTTATTAACCGGCTCCCTGTGCCAGATGTTTAGATGCTTTATTAACCTGCTCCCTGTGCCAAATGTTTAGATGCTTTATTAACCTGCTCCCTGTCCCAGATGTTTAGATGCTTTATTAACCTGCTCCCTGTGCCAGATGTTTAGATAGATGTTTCATTAACCTGCTCCCTGTTCCAGATGTTTAGATACTTTATTTACCTGCTCCCTGTGCCAGATGTTTAGATAGATGTTTTATTAACCTGCTCCCTGTTCCAGATGTTTAGATGCTTTATTAACCTGCTCCCTGTGCCAGATGTTTAGATAGATGCTTTATTAACTGGCTCCCTGTGCCAGATGTTTAGATGCTTTATTAACCTGTTCCCTGTGCCAGATGTTTAGATAGATGCTTTATTAACCTGCTCCCTGTGCCAGATGTTTAGATACTTTATTAACCTGCTCCCTGTGCCAGATGTTTAGATAGATGCTTTATTAACCTGCTCCCTGTGCCAGATGTTTAGATGCTTTATTAACCTGCTCCCTGTGCCAGATGTTTAGATGCTTTATTAACCTGCTCCTTGTGCCAGATGTTTTGATGCTTTATTAACCTGCTCCCTGTGCCAGATGTTTAGATGCTTTATTAACGTGCTCCCTGTGCCAGATAATTAGATAGATGATTTATTAACCTGCTCACTGTGCCAGATGTATAGATGCTTTATTAACCTGCTCCCTGTGCCAGATGTTTAGATGCTTTATTAACCTGCTCCCTGTGCCAGATGTTTAGATGCTTTATTAACCTGCTCCCTGTGCCAGATGTTTAGATGTTTTATTAACTTGCTCCCTGTGCCAGATGTTTAGATGTTTTATTAACCTGCTCTCTGTGCCAGATGTTTAGATGCTTTATTAACTTGCTCCCTGTGCCAGATGTTTAGATAGATGCTTTATTAACCTGCTCCCTGTGCCAGATGTTTAGATTGATGCTTTATTAACCTGCTCCCTGTGCCAGATGTTTAGATAGATGCTTTATTAACCTGCTCCCTGTGCCAGATGTTTAGATGCTTTATTAACCTGCTCCCTGTTCCAGATGTTTAGATAGATGCTTTATTAACCTGCTCCCTGTGCCAAATGTTTAGATAGATGCTTTATTAACCTGCTCCCTGTGCCAGATGTTTAGATGCTTTATTGACGTGCTCCCTGTGCCAGATAATTAGATAGATGCTTTATTACCCTGCTCCCTGTGCCAGATGTTTAGATGCTTTATTAACCTGCTCCCTGTGCCAGATGTTTAGATAGATGTTTTATTAACCTGCTCCCTGTTCCAGATGTTTAGATGCTTTATTAACCTGCTCCCTGTGCCAGATGTTTAGATAGATGCTTTATTAACTGGCTCCCTGTGCCAGATGTTTAGATGCTTTATTAACCTGCTCCCTGTGCCAAATGTTTAGATAGATGCTTTATTAACCGGCTCCCTGTGCCAGATGTTGAGATGCTTTATTAACCTGCTCCCTGTGCCAGATGTTTAGATAGATGCTTTATTAACCTGCTCCCTGTGCCAGATGTTTAGATGCTTTATTAACCTGCTCCCTGTGCCAGATGTTTTGATGCTTTATTAACCTGCTCCCTGTGCCAGATGTTTAGATGCTTTATTAACGTGCTCCCTGTGCCAGATAATTAGATAGATGATTTATTAACCTGCTCCCTGTGCCAGATGTTTAGATGCTTTATTAACCTGCTCCCTGTGCCAAACGTTTAGATAGATGCTTTATTAACCGGCTCCCTGTGCCAGATGTTTAGATGCTTTATTAACCTGCTCCCTGTGCCAGATATTTAGATAGATGCTTTATTAACCTCCCTGTGCCAAATGTTTAGATGTTTTATTAACCTGCTCCCTGTGCCAGATGTTTAGATGCTTTATTAACCTGCTCCCTGTGCCAGATGTTTAGATAGATGCTTTTATAACCGGCTCCCTGTGACAGATGTTTAGATGCTTTATTAACCTGCTCCCTGTGCCAAACGTTTAGATAGATGCTTTATTAACCGGCTCCCTGTGCCAGATGTTTAGATGCTTTATTAACCTGCTCCCTGTGCCAGATATTTAGATAGATGCTTTATTAACCTCCCTGTGCCAAATGTTTAGATGTTTTATTAACCTGCTCCCTGTGCCAGATGTTTAGATAGATGCTTTATTAACCTGCTCCCTGTGCCAGATGTTAAATAGATGTTTTGTTAACCTGCTCCCTGTGCCAGATGTTTAGATAGATGTTTTATTAACCTGCTCCCTGTGCCAGATGTTTAGATAGATGCTTTATTAACCTGCTCCCTGTGCCAATTGTTAAATAGATGCTTTATAAACCTGCTCCCTGTGCCAGATGTTTAGATATATGCTTTATTAACCTGCTCCCTGTGCCAGATGTTTAGATAGATGTTTTATTAACCTGCTCCCTTTGCCAGATGGTTAGATATATGCTTTATTAACCTGCTCCCTGTACCAGATGTTTAGATAGATGTTTTATTAACCTGCTCCCTGTGCCAGATGTTTAGATATATGCTTTATTAACCTGCTCCCTGTGCCAGATGTTAGATAGATGTTTTATTAACCTGCTCCCTGTGCCAGATGTTTAGATAGATGCTTTATTAACCTGCTTCCTGTGCCAGATGTTAAATAGATGCTTTGTTAACCTGCTCACTGTGCCAGATGTTTAGATAGATGCTTTATTAACCTGCTCCCTGTGCCAGATGTTTAGATAGATGCTTTATTAACCTGCTCCCTGTGCCAGATGTTAAATAGATGCTTTATAAACCTTTTCCCTGTGCCAGATGTTTAGATAGATGTTTTATTAACCTGCTCCCTGTGACAGATGTTTAGATAGATGCTTTATTAACCTGCTCCCTGTGCCAGATGTTTAGATAGATGTTTCATTAACCTGCTCCCTGTGCCAGATGTTAAATAGATGCTTTATTAACCTGCTCCCTGTGCCAGATGTTTATATAGATGCTTTATTAACCTGCTCCCTGTGCCAGATGTTTAGATAGATGTTTCATTAACCTGCTCCCTGTGCCAGATGTTTAGATAGATGCTTTATTAACCTGCTCCCTGTGCCAGATGTTTAGATAGATGTTTTATTAACCTGCTCCCTGTGCCAGATGTTTAGATATATGCTTTATTAACCTGCTCCCTGTGCCAGATGTTAATTAGATGCTTTATTAACCTGCTCCCTGTGCCAGATGTTTAGATAGATGCTTTATTAACCGGCTCCGTGTGCCAGATGTTTAGATGCTTTATTAACTTGCTCCCTGTGCCAGATGTTTAGATGTTTTATTAACCTGCTCATTGTGCCAGATGTTTAGATGCTTTATTAATCTGCTCCCTGTGCCAGATGTTTAGATAGATGCTTTATTAACCTGCTCCCTGTGCCAGATGTTTAGATTGATGCTTTATTAACCTGCTCCCTGTGCCAGATGTTTAGATAGATGCTTTATTAACCTGCTCCCTGTGCCAGATGTTTAGATGCTTTATTAACCTGCTCCCTGTTCCAGATGTTTAGATAGATGCTTTATTAACCTGCTCCCTGTGCCAAATGTTTAGATAGATGCTTTATTAACCTGCTCCCTGTGCCAGATAATTAGATAGATAATTTATTACCCTGCTCCCTGTGCCAAATGTTTACATAGATGCTTTATTAACCTGATCTGTGTGCCAGATGTTTAGATAGATGCTTTATTAACCTGCTCCCTGTGCCAGATGTTTAGAAAGATGCTTTATTAACCTGCTCTGTGTGCCAGATGTTTAGGTGCTTTATTAACAGGCTCCCTATGCCAGATGTTTAAATTCTTTATTAACAGGCTCCCTGTGCCAGATGTTTAGATGCTTTATTAACCTACTCCCTGTGCCAGATGTTTAGATGCTTTATTAACCTGCTCCCTGTGCCAGATGTTTAGATAGATGCTTTATTAACCTACACCCTGTGCTAGATGTTTAGATAGATGCTTTTATAACCGGCTCCCTGTGACAGATGTTTAGATGCTTTATTAACCTGCTCCCTGTGCCATATGTTTAGATAGATGTTTTATTAACCTGCTCCCTGTTCCAGATGTTTAGATGCTTTATTCACCTGCACCCTGTGCCAGATATTTAGATAGAATCTTTTATAACCGGCTCCCTGTGACAGATGTTTAGATGCTTCATTAACCTGCTCCCTGTGCCAGATGTTTAGATAGATGCTTTATTAACCTACTCCCTGTGCCAGATGTTTAGATTGATGCTTTATCAACCCACTCCCTGTGCCAGATGTTTAGATGCTTTATTAACCTGCTCCCTGTGCCATATGTTTAGATAAATGTTTTATTAACCTGCTCCCTGTTCCAGATGTTTAGATACTTTATTAACCTGCTCCCTGTGCCAGATGTTTAGATAGATGTTTTATTAACCTGCTCCCTGTGCCAGATAATTAGATAGATGCTTTATTACCCTGCTCCCTGTGCCAGATGTTTATATGCTTTATTAACCTGCTCCCTGTTCCAGATGTTTTAGATGCTTTATTAACCTGCTCCCTGTGCCAGATGTTTAGATAGATGCTTTATTAACTGGCTCCCTGTGCCAGATGTTTAGATGCTTTATTAACCTGCTCCCTGTGCCAAATTTTTAGATAGATGCTTTATTAACCGGCTCCCTGTGCCAGATGTTTAGATGTTTTATTAACCTACTCCCTGTGCCAGATGTTTAGATAGATGCTTTATTAACCTGCTCCCTGTGCCAGATGTTTAGATGCTTTATTAACCTGCTCCCTGTGCCAGATGTTTAGATGCTTTATTAACCTGCTCCCTGTGCCAGATGTTTTGATGCTTTATTAACCTGCTCCCTGTGCCAGATGTTTAGGTGCTTTATTAACGTGCTCCCTGTGCCAGATAATTAGATAGATGATTTATTAACCTGCTCCCTGTGCCAGATGTTTAGATGCTTTATTAACCTGCTCCCTGTGCCAGATGTTTAGATGCTTTATTAACCTGCTCCCTGTGCCAAACGTTTAGATAGATGCTTTATTAACCGGCTCCCTGTGCCAGATGTTTAGATGCTTTATTAACCTGCTCCCTGTGCCAGATGTTTAGATAGATGCTTTATTAACCTGCTCCCTGTGCCAGATGTTTAGATGCTTTATTAACCTGCTTCTTGTGCCAGATGTTTAGATAGATGATTTATTAACCTGCTCCCTGTGCCAAATGTTTAGATAGATGCTTTATTAACCTGCTCCCTGTGCCAGATGTTTAGATGCTTTATTAACGTACTCCCTGTGCCAGATAATTTGATAGATGCTTTATTAACCTGCTCCCTGTTCCAGATGTTTAGATACTTTATTTACCTGCTCCCTGTGCCAGATGTTTAGATAGATGTTTTATTAACCTGCTCCCTGTTCCAGATGTTTAGATGCTTTATTAACCTGCTCCCTGTGCCAGATGTTTAGATAGATGCTTTATTAACTGGCTCCCTGTGCCAGATGTTTAGATGCTTTATTAACCTGTTCCCTGTGCCAAATGTTTAGATTGATGCTTTATTAACCGGCTCCCTGTGCCAGATGTTTAGATACTTTATTAACCTGCTCCTTGTGCCAGATGTTTTGATGCTTTATTAACCTGCTCCCTGTGCCAGATGTTTAGATGCTTTATTAACGTGCTCCCTGTGCCAGATAATTAGATAGATGATTTATTAACCTGCTCACTGTGCCAGATGTATAGATGCTTTATTAACCTGCTCCCTGTGCCAGATGTTTAGATGCTTTATTAACCTGCTCCCTGTGCCAGATGTTTATATGATTTATTAACCTGCTCCCTTTGCCAGATGTTTAGATGTTTTATTAACTTGCTCCCTGTGCCAGATGTTTAGATGTTTTATTAACCTGCTCCCTGTGCCAGATGTTTAGATGCTTTATTAACCTGCTCCCTGTGCCAGATGTTTAGATTGATGCTTTATTAACCTGCTCCCTGTGCCAGATGTTTAGATAGATGCTTTATTAACCTGCTCCCTGTGCCAGATGTTTAGATGCTTTATTAACCTGCTCCCTGTTCCAGATGTTTAGATAGATGCTTTATTAACCTGCTCCCTGTGCCAAATGTTTAGATAGATGCTTTATTAACCTGCTCCCTGTGCCAGATGTTTAGATGCTTTATTAACGTGCTCCCTGTGCCAGATAATTAGATAGATGCTTTATTACCCTGCTCCCTGTGCCAGATGTTTAGATGCTTTATTAACCTGCTCCCTGTGCCAGATGTTTAGATAGATGTTTTATTAACCTGCTCCCTGTTCCAGATGTTTAGATGCTTTATTAACCTGCTCCCTGTGCCAGATGTTTAGATAGATGCTTTATTAACTGGCTCCCTGTGCCAGATGTTTAGATGCTTTATTAACCTGCTCCCTGTGCCAAATGTTTAGATAGATGCTTTATTAACCGGCTCCCTGTGCCAGATGTTTAGATGCTTTATTAACCTGCTCCCTGTGCCAGATGTTTAGATAGATGCTTTATTAACCTGCTCCCTGTGCCAGATGTTTAGATGCTTTATTAACCTGCTCCCTGTGCCAGATGTTTTGATGCTTTATTAACCTGCTCCCTGTGCCAGATGTTTAGATGCTTTATTAACGTGCTCCCTGTGCCAGATAATTAGATAGATGATTTATTAACCTGCTCCCTGTGCCAGATGTTTAGATGCTTTATTAACCTGCTCCCTGTGCCAAACGTTTAGATAGATGCTTTATTAACCTCCCTGTGCCAAATGTTTAGATGTTTTATTAACCTGCTCCCTGTGCCAGATGTTTAGATGCTTTATTAACCTGCTCCCTGTGCCAGATGTTTAGATAGATGCTTTTATAACCGGCTCCCTGTGACAGATGTTTAGATGCTTTATTAACCTGCTCCCTGTGCCAAACGTTTAGATAGATGCTTTATTAACCGGCTCCCTGTGCCAGATGTTTAGATGCTTTATTAACCTGCTCCCTGTGCCAGATATTTAGATAGATGCTTTATTAACCTCCCTGTGCCAAATGTTTAGATGTTTTATTAACCTGCTCCCTGTGCCAGATGTTTAGATAGATGCTTTTATAACCGGCTCCCTGTGACAGATGTTTAGATGCTTTATTAACAGGCTCCCTATGCCAGATGTTTAAATTCTTTATTAACAGGCTCCCTGTGCCAGATGTTTAGATGCTTTATTAACCTACTCCCTGTGCCAGATGTTTAGATGCTTTATTAACCTGCTCCCTGTGCCAGATGTTTAGATAGATGCTTTATTAACCTACACCCTGTGCTAGATGTTTAGATAGATGCTTTTATAACCGGCTCCCTGTGACAGATGTTTAGATGCTTTATTAACCTGCTCCCTGTGCCATATGTTTAGATAGATGTTTTATTAACCTGCTCCCTGTTCCAGCTGTTTAGATGCTTTATTCACCTGCTCCCTGTGCCAGATATTTAGATAGAATCTTTTATAACCGGCTCCCTGTGACAGATGTTTAGATGCTTCATTAACCTGCTCCCTGTGCCAGATGTTTAGATAGATGCTTTATTAACCTACTCCCTGTGCCAGATGTTTAGATGCTTTATTAACCTGCTCCCTGTGCCATATGTTTAGATAAATGTTTTATTAACCTGCTCCCTGTTCCAGATGTTTAGATACTTTATTAACCTGCTCCCTTTGCCAGATGTTTAGATAGATGTTTTATTAACCTGCTCCCTGTTCCAGATGTTTAGATGCTTTATTAACCTGCTCCCTGTGCCAGATGTTTAGATAGATGCTTTATTAACTGGCTCCCTGTGCCAGATGTTTAGATGCTTTATTAACCTGCTCCCTGTGCCAGATGTTTAGATAGATGCTTTATTAACTGGCTCCCTGTGCCAGATGTTTAGATGCCTTATTAACCTGCTCCCTGTGCCAAATGTTTAGATAGATGCTTTATTAACCGGCTCCCTGTGCCAGATGTTTAGATGCTTTATTAACGTGCTCCCTGTGCCAGATAATTAGATAGATGCTTTATTACCCTGCTCCCTGTGCCAGATGTTTATATGCTTTATTAACCTGCTCCCTGTGCCAGATGTTTAGATAGATGTTTTATTAACCTGCTCCCTGTTCCAGATGTTTTAGATGCTTTATTAACCTGCTCCCTGTGCCAGATGTTTAGATAGATGCTTTATTAACTGGCTCCCTGTGCCAGATGTTTAGATGCTTTATTAACCTGCTCCCTGTGCCAAATTTTTAGATAGATACTTTATTAACCGGCTCCCTGTGCCAGATGTTTAGATGCTTTATTAACCTGCTCCCTGTGCCAGATGTTTAGATAGATGCTTTATTAACCTGCTCCCTGTGCCAGATGTTTAGATGCTTTATTAACCTGCTCCCTGTGCCAGATGTTTTGATGCTTTATTAACCTGCTCCCTGTGCCAGATGTTTAGATGCTTTATTAACGTGCTCCCTGTGCCAGATAATTAGATAGATGATTTATTAACCTGCTTCCTGTGCCAGATGTTTAGATGCTTTATTAACCTGCTCCCTGTGCCAGATGTTTAGATGCTTTATTAACCTGCTCCCTGTGCCAAACGTTTAGATAGATGCTTTATTAACCGGCTCCCTGTGCCAGATGTTTAGATGCTTTATTAACCTGCTCCCTCTGCCAGATGTTTAGATAGATGATTTATTAACTTGCTCCCTGTGCCAAATGTTTAGATAGATGCTTTATTAACCTGCTCCCTGTGCCAGATGTTTAGATGCTTTATTAACGTACTCCCTGTGCCAGATAATTAGATAGATGCTTTATTAACCTGCTCCCTGTTCCAGATGTTTAGATACTTTATTAACCTATTGCCTGTGCCAGATGTTTAGATAGATGCTTTATTAACCTGCTCCCTGTTCCAGATGTTTAGATACTTTATTAACCTGCTCCCTGTGCCAGATGTTTAGATAGATGTTTTATTAACCTGCTCCCTGTGCCAGATGTTTAGATGTTTTATTAACTTGCTCCCTGTGCCAGATGTTTAGATGTTTTATTAACCTGCTCTCTGTGCCAGATGTTTAGATGCTTTATTAACTTGCTCCCTGTGCCAGATGTTTAGATAGATGCTTTATTAACCTGCTCCCTGTGCCAGATGTTTAGATTGATGCTTTATTAACCTGCTCCCTGTGCCAGATGTTTAGATAGATGCTTTATTAACCTGCTCCCTGTGCCAGATGTTTAGATGCTTTATTAACCTGCTCCCTGTTCCAGATGTTTAGATAGATGCTTTATTAACCTGCTCCCTGTGCCAAATGTTTAGATAGATGCTTTATTAACCTGCTCCCTGTGCCAGATGTTTAGATGCTTTATTGACGTGCTCCCTGTGCCAGATAATTAGATAGATGCTTTATTACCCTGCTCCCTGTGCCAGATGTTTAGATGCTTTATTAACCTGCTCCCTGTGCCAGATGTTTAGATAGATGTTTTATTAACCTGCTCCCTGTTCCAGATGTTTAGATGCTTTATTAACCTGCTCCCTGTGCCAGATGTTTAGATAGATGCTTTATTAACTGGCTCCCTGTGCCAGATGTTTAGATGCTTTATTAACCTGCTCCCTGTGCCAAATGTTTAGATAGATGCTTTATTAACCGGCTCCCTGTGCCAGATGTTGAGATGCTTTATTAACCTGCTCCCTGTGCCAGATGTTTAGATAGATGCTTTATTAACCTGCTCCCTGTGCCAGATGTTTAGATGCTTTATTAACCTGCTCCCTGTGCCAGATGTTTTGATGCTTTATTAACCTGCTCCCTGTGCCAGATGTTTAGATGCTTTATTAACGTGCTCCCTGTGCCAGATAATTAGATAGATGATTTATTAACCTGCTCCCTGTGCCAGATGTTTAGATGCTTTATTAACCTGCTCCCTGTGCCAAACGTTTAGATAGATGCTTTATTAACCGGCTCCCTGTGCCAGATGTTTAGATGCTTTATTAACCTGCTCCCTGTGCCAGATATTTAGATAGATGCTTTATTAACCTCCCTGTGCCAAATGTTTAGATGTTTTATTAACCTGCTCCCTGTGCCAGATGTTTAGATGCTTTATTAACCTGCTCCCTGTGCCAGATGTTTAGATAGATGCTTTTATAACCGGCTCCCTGTGACAGATGTTTAGATGCTTTATTAACCTGCTCCCTGTGCCAAACGTTTAGATAGATGCTTTATTAACCGGCTCCCTGTGCCAGATGTTTAGATGCTTTATTAACCTGCTCCCTGTGCCAGATATTTAGATAGATGCTTTATTAACCTCCCTGTGCCAAATGTTTAGATGTTTTATTAACCTGCTCCCTGTGCCAGATGTTTAGATAGATGCTTTATTAACCTGCTCCCTGTGCCAGATGTTAAATAGATGCTTTGTTAACCTGCTCCCTGTGCCAGATGTTTAGATAGATGTTTTATTAACCTGCTCCCTGTGCCAGATGTTTAGATAGATGCTTTATTAACCTGCTCCCTGTGCCAATTGTTAAATAGATGCTTTATAAACCTGCTCCCTGTGCCAGATGTTTAGATATATGCTTTATTAACCTGCTCCCTGTGCCAGATGTTTAGATAGATGTTTTATTAACCTGCTCCCTTTGCCAGATGGTTAGATATATGCTTTATTAACCTGCTCCCTGTACCAGATGTTTAGATAGATGTTTTATTAACCTGCTCCCTGTGCCAGATGTTTAGATATATGCTTTATTAACCTGCTCCCTGTGCCAGATGTTAGATAGATGTTTTATTAACCTGCTCCCTGTGCCAGATGTTTAGATAGATGCTTTATTAACCTGCTCCCTGTGCCAGATGTTAAATAGATGCTTTGTTAACCTGCTCACTGTGCCAGATGTTTAGATAGATGCTTTATTAACCTGCTCCCTGTGCCAGATGTTTAGATAGATGCTTTATTAACCTGCTCCCTGTGCCAGATGTTAAATAGATGCTTTATAAACCTTTTCCCTGTGCCAGATGTTTAGATAGATGTTTTATTAACCTGCTCCCTGTGACAGATGTTTAGATAGATGCTTTATTAACCTGCTCCCTGTGCCAGATGTTTAGATAGATGTTTCATTAACCTGCTCCCTGTGCCAGATGTTAAATAGATGCTTTATTAACCTGCTCCCTGTGCCAGATGTTTATATAGATGCTTTATTAACCTGCTCCCTGTGCCAGATGTTTAGATAGATGTTTTATTAACCTGCTCCCTGTGCCAGATGTTTAGATAGATGCTTTATTAACCTGCTCCCTGTGCCAGATGTTTAGATAGATGTTTTATTAACCTGCTCCCTGTGCCAGATGTTTAGATATATGCTTTATTAACCTGCTCCCTGTGCCAGATGTTAATTAGATGCTTTATTAACCTGCTCCCTGTGCCAGATGTTTAGATAGATGCTTTATTAACCGGCTCCGTGTGCCAGATGTTTAGATGCTTTATTAACTTGCTCCCTGTGCCAGATGTTTAGATGTTTTATTAACCTGCTCATTGTGCCAGATGTTTAGATGCTTTATTAATCTGCTCCCTGTGCCAGATGTTTAGATAGATGCTTTATTAACCTGCTCCCTGTGCCAGATGTTTAGATTGATGCTTTATTAACCTGCTCCCTGTGCCAGATGTTTAGATAGATGCTTTATTAACCTGCTCCCTGTGCCAGATGTTTAGATGCTTTATTAACCTGCTCCCTGTTCCAGATGTTTAGATAGATGCTTTATTAACCTGCTCCCTGTGCCAAATGTTTAGATAGATGCTTTATTAACCTGCTCCCTGTGCCAGATAATTAGATAGATGCTTTATTACCCTGCTCCCTGTGCCAAATGTTTACATAGATGCTTTATTAACCTGATCTGTGTGCCAGATGTTTAGATAGATGCTTTATTAACCTGCTCCCTGTGCCAGATGTTTAGAAAGATGCTTTATTAACCTGCTCTGTGTGCCAGATGTTTAGGTGCTTTATTAACAGGCTCCCTATGCCAGATGTTTAAATTCTTTATTAACAGGCTCCCTGTGCCAGATGTTTAGATGCTTTATTAACCTACTCCCTGTGCCAGATGTTTAGATGCTTTATTAACCTGCTCCCTGTGCCAGATGTTTAGATAGATGCTTTATTAACCTACACCCTGTGCTAGATGTTTAGATAGATGCTTTTATAACCGGCTCCCTGTGACAGATGTTTAGATGCTTTATTAACCTGCTCCCTGTGCCATATGTTTAGATAGATGTTTTATTAACCTGCTCCCTGTTCCAGATGTTTAGATGCTTTATTCACCTGCACCCTGTGCCAGATATTTAGATAGAATCTTTTATAACCGGCTCCCTGTGACAGATGTTTAGATGCTTCATTAACCTGCTCCCTGTGCCAGATGTTTAGATAGATGCTTTATTAACCTACTCCCTGTGCCAGATGTTTAGATTGATGCTTTATCAACCCACTCCCTGTGCCAGATGTTTAGATGCTTTATTAACCTGCTCCCTGTGCCATATGTTTAGATAAATGTTTTATTAACCTGCTCCCTGTTCCAGATGTTTAGATACTTTATTAACCTGCTCCCTGTGCCAGATGTTTAGATAGATGTTTTATTAACCTGCTCCCTGTGCCAGATAATTAGATAGATGCTTTATTACCCTGCTCCCTGTGCCAGATGTTTATATGCTTTATTAACCTGCTCCCTGTTCCAGATGTTTTAGATGCTTTATTAACCTGCTCCCTGTGCCAGATGTTTAGATAGATGCTTTATTAACTGGCTCCCTGTGCCAGATGTTTAGATGCTTTATTAACCTGCTCCCTGTGCCAAATTTTTAGATAGATGCTTTATTAACCGGCTCCCTGTGCCAGATGTTTAGATGTTTTATTAACCTACTCCCTGTGCCAGATGTTTAGATAGATGCTTTATTAACCTGCTCCCTGTGCCAGATGTTTAGATGCTTTATTAACCTGCTCCCTGTGCCAGATGTTTAGATGCTTTATTAACCTGCTCCCTGTGCCAGATGTTTTGATGCTTTATTAACCTGCTCCCTGTGCCAGATGTTTAGGTGCTTTATTAACGTGCTCCCTGTGCCAGATAATTAGATAGATGATTTATTAACCTGCTCCCTGTGCCAGATGTTTAGATGCTTTATTAACCTGCTCCCTGTGCCAGATGTTTAGATGCTTTATTAACCTGCTCCCTGTGCCAAACGTTTAGATAGATGCTTTATTAACCGGCTCCCTGTGCCAGATGTTTAGATGCTTTATTAACCTGCTCCCTGTGCCAGATGTTTAGATAGATGCTTTATTAACCTGCTCCCTGTGCCAGATGTTTAGATGCTTTATTAACCTGCTTCTTGTGCCAGATGTTTAGATAGATGATTTATTAACCTGCTCCCTGTGCCAAATGTTTAGATAGATGCTTTATTAACCTGCTCCCTGTGCCAGATGTTTAGATGCTTTATTAACGTACTCCCTGTGCCAGATAATTTGATAGATGCTTTATTAACCTGCTCCCTGTTCCAGATGTTTAGATACTTTATTTACCTGCTCCCTGTGCCAGATGTTTAGATAGATGTTTTATTAACCTGCTCCCTGTTCCAGATGTTTAGATGCTTTATTAACCTGCTCCCTGTGCCAGATGTTTAGATAGATGCTTTATTAACTGGCTCCCTGTGCCAGATGTTTAGATGCTTTATTAACCTGTTCCCTGTGCCAAATGTTTAGATTGATGCTTTATTAACCGGCTCCCTGTGCCAGATGTTTAGATACTTTATTAACCTGCTCCTTGTGCCAGATGTTTTGATGCTTTATTAACCTGCTCCCTGTGCCAGATGTTTAGATGCTTTATTAACGTGCTCCCTGTGCCAGATAATTAGATAGATGATTTATTAACCTGCTCACTGTGCCAGATGTATAGATGCTTTATTAACCTGCTCCCTGTGCCAGATGTTTAGATGCTTTATTAACCTGCTCCCTGTGCCAGATGTTTATATGATTTATTAACCTGCTCCCTGTGCCAGATGTTTAGATGTTTTATTAACTTGCTCCCTTTGCCAGATGTTTAGATGTTTTATTAACCTGCTCCCTGTGCCAGATGTTTAGATGCTTTATTAACCTGCTCCCTGTGCCAGATGTTTAGATTGATGCTTTATTAACCTGCTCCCTGTGCCAGATGTTTAGATAGATGCTTTATTAACCTGCTCCCTGTGCCAGATGTTTAGATGCTTTATTAACCTGCTCCCTGTTCCAGATGTTTAGATAGATGCTTTATTAACCTGCTCCCTGTGCCAAATGTTTAGATAGATGCTTTATTAACCTGCTCCCTGTGCCAGATGTTTAGATGCTTTATTAACGTGCTCCCTGTGCCAGATAATTAGATAGATGCTTTATTACCCTGCTCCCTGTGCCAGATGTTTAGATGCTTTATTAACCTGCTCCCTGTGCCAGATGTTTAGATAGATGTTTTATTAACCTGCTCCCTGTTCCAGATGTTTAGATGCTTTATTAACCTGCTCCCTGTGCCAGATGTTTAGATAGATGCTTTATTAACTGGCTCCCTGTGCCAGATGTTTAGATGCTTTATTAACCTGCTCCCTGTGCCAAATGTTTAGATAGATGCTTTATTAACCGGCTCCCTGTGCCAGATGTTTAGATGCTTTATTAACCTGCTCCCTGTGCCAGATGTTTAGATAGATGCTTTATTAACCTGCTCCCTGTGCCAGATGTTTAGATGCTTTATTAACCTGCTCCCTGTGCCAGATGTTTTGATGCTTTATTAACCTGCTCCCTGTGCCAGATGTTTAGATGCTTTATTAACGTGCTCCCTGTGCCAGATAATTAGATAGATGATTTATTAACCTGCTCCCTGTGCCAGATGTTTAGATGCTTTATTAACCTGCTCCCTGTGCCAAACGTTTAGATAGATGCTTTATTAACCTCCCTGTGCCAAATGTTTAGATGTTTTATTAACCTGCTCCCTGTGCCAGATGTTTAGATGCTTTATTAACCTGCTCCCTGTGCCAGATGTTTAGATAGATGCTTTTATAACCGGCTCCCTGTGACAGATGTTTAGATGCTTTATTAACCTGCTCCCTGTGCCAAACGTTTAGATAGATGCTTTATTAACCGGCTCCCTGTGCCAGATGTTTAGATGCTTTATTAACCTGCTCCCTGTGCCAGATATTTAGATAGATGCTTTATTAACCTCCCTGTGCCAAATGTTTAGATGTTTTATTAACCTGCTCCCTGTGCCAGATGTTTAGATAGATGCTTTTATAACCGGCTCCCTGTGACAGATGTTTAGATGCTTTATTAACAGGCTCCCTATGCCAGATGTTTAAATTCTTTATTAACAGGCTCCCTGTGCCAGATGTTTAGATGCTTTATTAACCTACTCCCTGTGCCAGATGTTTAGATGCTTTATTAACCTGCTCCCTGTGCCAGATGTTTAGATAGATGCTTTATTAACCTACACCCTGTGCTAGATGTTTAGATAGATGCTTTTATAACCGGCTCCCTGTGACAGATGTTTAGATGCTTTATTAACCTGCTCCCTGTGCCATATGTTTAGATAGATGTTTTATTAACCTGCTCCCTGTTCCAGCTGTTTAGATGCTTTATTCACCTGCTCCCTGTGCCAGATATTTAGATAGAATCTTTTATAACCGGCTCCCTGTGACAGATGTTTAGATGCTTCATTAACCTGCTCCCTGTGCCAGATGTTTAGATAGATGCTTTATTAACCTACTCCCTGTGCCAGATGTTTAGATGCTTTATTAACCTGCTCCCTGTGCCATATGTTTAGATAAATGTTTTATTAACCTGCTCCCTGTTCCAGATGTTTAGATACTTTATTAACCTGCTCCCTTTGCCAGATGTTTAGATAGATGTTTTATTAACCTGCTCCCTGTTCCAGATGTTTAGATGCTTTATTAACCTGCTCCCTGTGCCAGATGTTTAGATAGATGCTTTATTAACTGGCTCCCTGTGCCAGATGTTTAGATGCTTTATTAACCTGCTCCCTGTGCCAGATGTTTAGATAGATGCTTTATTAACTGGCTCCCTGTGCCAGATGTTTAGATGCCTTATTAACATGCTCCCTGTGCCAAATGTTTAGATAGATGCTTTATTAACCGGCTCCCTGTGCCAGATGTTTAGATGCTTTATTAACGTGCTCCCTGTGCCAGATAATTAGATAGATGCTTTATTACCCTGCTCCCTGTGCCAGATGTTTATATGCTTTATTAACCTGCTCCCTGTGCCAGATGTTTAGATAGATGTTTTATTAACCTGCTCCCTGTTCCAGATGTTTTAGATGCTTTATTAACCTGCTCCCTGTGCCAGATGTTTAGATAGATGCTTTATTAACTGGCTCCCTGTGCCAGATGTTTAGATGCTTTATTAACCTGCTCCCTGTGCCAAATTTTTAGATAGATACTTTATTAACCGGCTCCCTGTGCCAGATGTTTAGATGCTTTATTAACCTGCTCCCTGTGCCAGATGTTTAGATAGATGCTTTATTAACCTGCTCCCTGTGCCAGATGTTTAGATGCTTTATTAACCTGCTCCCTGTGCCAGATGTTTTGATGCTTTATTAACCTGCTCCCTGTGCCAGATGTTTAGATGCTTTATTAACGTGCTCCCTGTGCCAGATAATTAGATAGATGATTTATTAACCTGCTTCCTGTGCCAGATGTTTAGATGCTTTATTAACCTGCTCCCTGTGCCAGATGTTTAGATGCTTTATTAACCTGCTCCCTGTGCCAAACGTTTAGATAGATGCTTTATTAACCGGCTCCCTGTGCCAGATGTTTAGATGCTTTATTAACCTGCTCCCTCTGCCAGATGTTTAGATAGATGATTTATTAACTTGCTCCCTGTGCCAAATGTTTAGATAGATGCTTTATTAACCTGCTCCCTGTGCCAGATGTTTAGATGCTTTATTAACGTACTCCCTGTGCCAGATAATTAGATAGATGCTTTATTAACCTGCTCCCTGTTCCAGATGTTTAGATACTTTATTAACCTATTGCCTGTGCCAGATGTTTAGATAGATGCTTTATTAACCTGCTCCCTGTTCCAGATGTTTAGATACTTTATTAACCTGCTCCCTGTGCCAGATGTTTAGATAGATGTTTTATTAACCTGCTCCCTGTGCCAGATGTTTAGATAGATGCTTTATTAACTGGCTCCCTGTGCCAGATGTTTAGATGCTTTATTAACCTGTTCCCTGTGCCAAATGTTTAGATAGATGCTTTATTAACCGGCTCCCTGTGCCAGATGTTTAGATGCTTTATTAACCTGCTCCCTGTGCCAGATGTTTAGATAGATGCTTTATTAACCTGCTCCCTGTGCCAGATGTTTAGATAGATGTTTTATTAACCTGCTCCCTGTGCCAGATGTTTAGATATATGCTTTATTAACCTGCTCCCTGTGCCAGATGTTAATTAGATGCTTTATTAACCTGCTCCCTGTGCCAGATGTTTAGATAGATGCTTTATTAACCGGCTCCGTGTGCCAGATGTTTAGATGTTTTATTAACCTGCTCATTGTGTCAGATGTTTAGATGCTTTATTAATCTGCTCCCTGTGCCAGATGTTTAGATAGATGCTTTATTAACCTGCTCCCTGTGCCAGATGTTTAGATTGATGCTTTATTAACCTGCTCCCTGTGCCAGATGTTTAGATAGATGCTTTATTAACCTGCTCCCTGTGCCAGATGTTTAGATGCTTTATTAACCTGCTCCCTGTTCCAGATGTTTAGATAGATGCTTTATTAACCTGCTCCCTGTGCCAGATAATTAGATAGATGCTTTATTACCCTGCTCCCTGTGCCAGATGTTTATATGCTTTATTAACTTGCTCCCTGTGCCAGATGTTTAGATGCTTTATCAACCTGCTCCCTGTGCCAAATGTTTACATAGATGCTTTATTAACCTGATCTGTGTGCCAGATGTTTAGATAGATGCTTTATTAACCTGCTCCCTGTGCCAGATGTTTAGAAAGATGCTTTATTAACCTGCTCTGTGTGCCAGATCTTTAGGTGCTTTATTAACAGGCTCCCTATGCCAGATGTTTAAATTCTTTATTAACAGGCTCCCTGTGCCAGATGTTTAGATGCTTTATTAACCGGCTCCCTGTGCCAGATGTTTAGATGCTTTATTAACCTGCTCCCTGTGCCAGATGTTTAGATAGATGCTTTATTAACCTGCTCCCTGTGCCAGATGTTTAGATGCTTTATTAACCTGCTCCCTGTGCCAGATGTTTAGATGCTTTATTAACCTGCTCCCTGTGCCAGATGTTTTGATGCTTTATTAACCTGCTCCCTGTGCCAGATGTTTAGATGCTTTATTAACGTGCTCCCTGTGCCAGATAATTAGATAGATGATTTATTAACCTGCTCCCTGTGCCAGATGTTTAGATGCTTTATTAACGTGCTCCCTGTGCCAGATGTTTAGATGCTTTATTAACCTGCTCCCTGTGCCAAACGTTTAGATAGATGCTTTATTAACCTGCTCCCTGTGCCAGATGTTTAGATGCTTTATTAACCTGCTTCCTGTGCCAGATGTTTAGATAGATGATTTATTAACCTGCTCCCTGTGCCAAATGTTTAGATAGATGCTTTATTAACCTGCTCCCTGTGCCAGATGTTTAGATGCTTTATTAACGTACTCCCTGTGCCAGATAATTAGATAGATGCTTTATTAACCTGCTCCCTGTTCCAGATGTTTAGATACTTTATTAACCTGCTCCCTGTGCCAGATGTTTAGATAGATGTTTTATTAACCTGCTCCCTGTTCCAGATGTTTAGATGCTTTATTAACCTGCTCCCTGTGCCAGATGTTTAGATAGATGCTTTATTAACTGGCTCCCTGTGCCAGATGTTTAGATGCTTTATTAACCTGTTCCCTGTGCCAAATGTTTAGATTGATGCTTTATTAACCGGCTCCCTGTGCCAGATGTTTAGATACTTTATTAACCTGCTCCCTGTGCCAGATGTTTAGATAGATGCTTTATTAACCTGCTCCCTGTGCCAGATGTTTAGATGCTTTATTAACCTGCTCCCTGTGCCAGATGTTTAGATGCTTTATTAACCTGCTCCTTGTGCCAGATGTTTTGATGCTTTATTAACCTGCTCCCTGTGCCAGATGTTTAGAAGCTTTATTAACGTGCTCCCTGTGCCAGATAATTAGATAGATGATTTATTAACCTGCTCACTGTGCCAGATGTATAGATGCTTTATTAACCTGCTCCCTGTGCCAGATGTTTAGATGCTTTATTAACCTGCTCCCTGTGCCAGATGTTTATATGCTTTATTAACCTGCTCCCTGTGCCAGATGTTTAGATGTTTTATTAACTTGCTCCCTGTGCCAGATGTTTAGATGTTTTATTAACCTGCTCCCTGTGCCAGATGTTTAGATGCTTTATTAACTTGCTCCCTGTGCCAGATGTTTAGATAGATGCTTTATTAACCTGCTCCCTGTGCCAGATGTTTAGATTGATGCTTTATTAACCTGCTCCCTGTGCCAGATGTTTAGATAGATGCTTTATTAACCTGCTCCCTGTGCCAGATGTTTAGATGCTTTATTAACCTGCTCCCTGTTCCAGATGTTTAGATAGATGCTTTATTAACCTGCTCCCTGTGCCAAATGTTTAGATAGATGCTTTATTAACCTGATCCCTGTGCCAGATGTTTAGATGCTTTATTAACGTGCTCCCTGTGCCAGATAATTAGATAGATGCTTTATTAACCTGCTCCCTGTGCCAGATGTTTAGATAGATGTTTTATTAACCTGCTCCCTGTTCCAGATGTTTAGATGCTTTATTAACCTGCTCCCTGTTCCAGATGTTTAGATACTTTATTAACCTATTGCCTGTGCCAGATGTTTAGATAGATGCTTTATTAACCTGCTCCCTGTTCCAGATGTTTAGATACTTTATTAACCTGCTCCCTGTGCCAGATGTTTAGATAGATGTTTTATTAACCTGCTCCCTGTGCCAGATGTTTAGATAGATGCTTTATTAACCGGCTCCCTGTGCCAGATGTTTAGATGCTTTATTAACCTGCTCCCTGTGCCAGATGTTTAGATAGATGCTTTATTAACCTGCTCCCTGTGCCAGATGTTTAGATAGATGTTTTATTAACCTGCTCCCTGTGCCAGATGTTTAGATAGATGCTTTATTAACCGGCTCCGTGTGCCAGATGTTTAGATGTTTTATTAACCTGCTCATTGTGTCAGATGTTTAGATGCTTTATTAATCTGCTCCCTGTGCCAGATGTTTAGATAGATGCTTTATTAACCTGCTCCCTGTGCCAGATGTTTAGATTGATGCTTTATTAACCTGCTCCCTGTGCCAGATGTTTAGATGCTTTATTAACCGGCTCCGTGTGCCAGATGTTTAGATGTTTTATTAACCTGCTCATTGTGTCAGATGTTTAGATGCTTTATTAATCTGCTCCCTGTGCCAGATGTTTAGATAGATGCTTTATTAACCTGCTCCCTGTGCCAGATGTTTAGATTGATGCTTTATTAACCTGCTCCCTGTGCCAGATGTTTAGATGCTTTATTAACCTGCTCCCTGTTCCAGATGTTTAGATAGATGCTTTATTAACCTGCTCCCTGTGCCAAATGTTTAGATAGATGCTTTATTAACCTGCTCCCTGTGCCAGATAATTAGATGCTTTATTAACCTGCTCCCTGTGCCAGATGTTTAGATAGATGCTTTATTAACTGGCTCCCTGTGCCAGATGTTTAGATGCTTTATTAACCTGCTCCCTGTGCCAAATGTTTAGATAGATGCTTTATTAACCGGCTCCCTGTGCCAGATGTTTAGATGCTTTATTAACGTGCTCCCTGTGCCAGATAATTAGATAGATGCTTTATTACCCTGCTCCCTGTGCCAGATGTTTAGGTGCTTTATTAACCGGCTCCCTGTGCCAGATGTTTAGATGCTTTATTAACCTGCTCCCTGTGCCAGATGTTTTGATGCTTTATTAACCTGCTCCCTGTGCCAGATGTTTAGATGCTTTATTAACGTGCTCCCTGTGCCAGATAATTAGATAGATGATTTATTAACCTGCTCCCTGTTCCAGATGTTTAGATACTTTATTAACCTGCTCCCTGTGCCAGATGTTTAGATAGATGTTTTATTAACCTGCTCCCTGTGCCAGATGTTTAGATAGATGCTTTATTAACCGGCTCCCTGTGCCAGATGTTTAGATGCTTTATTAACCTGCTCCCTGTGCCAGATGTTTAGATAGATGCTTTATTAACCTGCTCCCTGTGCCAGATGTTTAGATAGATGTTTTATTAACCTGCTCCCTGTGCCAGATGTTTAGATATATGCTTTATTAACCTGCTCCCTGTGCCAGATGTTAATTAGATGCTTTATTAACCTGCTCCCTGTGCCAGATGTTTAGATAGATGCTTTATTAACCGGCTCCGTGTGCCAGATGTTTAGATGTTTTATTAACCTGCTCATTGTGTCAGATGTTTAGATGCTTTATTAATCTGCTCCCTGTGCCAGATGTTTAGATAGATGCTTTATTAACCTGCTCCCTGTGCCAGATGTTTAGATTGATGCTTTATTAACCTGCTCCCTGTGCCAGATGTTTAGATAGATGCTTTATTAACCTGCTCCCTGTGCCAGATGTTTAGATGCTTTATTAACCTGCTCCCTGTTCCAGATGTTTAGATAGATGCTTTATTAACCTGCTCCCTGTGCCAAATGTTTAGATAGATGCTTTATTAACCTGCTCCCTGTGCCAGATAATTAGATAGATGCTTTATTACCCTGCTCCCTGTGCCAGATGTTTATATGCTTTATTAACTTGCTCCCTGTGCCAGATGTTTAGATGCTTTATCAACCTGCTCCCTGTGCCAAATGTTTACATAGATGCTTTATTAACCTGATCTGTGTGCCAGATGTTTAGATAGATGCTTTATTAACCTGCTCCCTGTGCCAGATGTTTAGAAAGATGCTTTATTAACCTGCTCTGTGTGCCAGATCTTTAGGTGCTTTATTAACAGGCTCCCTATGCCAGATGTTTAAATTCTTTATTAACAGGCTCCCTGTGCCAGATGTTTAGATGCTTTATTAACCTACTCCCTGTGCCAGATGTTTAGATGCTTTATTAACCTGCTCCCTGTGCCAGATGTTTAGATAGATGCTTTATTAACCTACACCCTGTGCTAGATGTTTAGATAGATGCTTTTATAACCAGCTCCCTGTGACAGATGTTTAGATGCTTTATTAACCTGCTCCCTGTGCCATATGTTTAGATAGATGTTTTATTAACCTGCTCCCTGTTCCAGATGTTTAGATGCTTTATTCACCTGCTCCCTGTGCCAGATATTTAGATAGAATCTTTTATAACCGGCTCCCTGTGACAGATGTTTAGATGCTTCATTAACCTGCTCCCTGTGCCAGATGTTTAGATAGATGCTTTATTAACCTACTCCCTGTGCCAGATGTTTAGATTGATGCTTTATCAACCCACTCCCTGTGCCAGATGTTTAGATGCTTTATTAACCTGCTCCCTGTGCCATATGTTTAGATAAATGTTTTATTAACCTGCTCCCTGTTCCAGATGTTTAGATACTTTATTAACCTGCTCCCTGTGCCATATGTTTAGATAGATGTTTTATTAACCTGCTCCCTGTTCCAGATGTTTAGATGCTTTATTAACCTGCTCCCTGTGCCAGATGTTTAGATAGATGCTTTATTAACTGGCTCCCTGTGCCAGATGTTTAGATGCTTTATTAACCTGCTCCCTGTGCCAAATGTTTAGATAGATGCTTTATTAACCGGCTCCCTGTGCCAGATGTTTAGATGCTTTATTAACGTGCTCCCTGTGCCAGATAATTAGATAGATGCTTTATTACCCTGCTCCCTGTGCCAGATGTTTAGATGCTTTATTAACCGGCTCCCTGTGCCAGATGTTTAGATGCTTTATTAACCTGCTCCCTGTGCCAGATGTTTAGATAGATGCTTTATTAACCTGCTCCCTGTGCCAGATGTTTAGATGCTTTATTAACCTGCTCCCTGTGCCAGATGTTTAGATGCTTTATTAACCTGCTCCCTGTGCCAGATGTTTTGATGCTTTATTAACCTGCTCCCTGTGCCAGATGTTTAGATGCTTTATTAACGTGCTCCCTGTGCCAGATAATTAGATAGATGATTTATTAACCTGCTCCCTGTGCCAGATGTTTAGATGCTTTATTAACGTGCTCCCTGTGCCAGATGTTTAGATGCTTTATTAACCTGCTCCCTGTGCCAAACGTTTAGATAGATGCTTTATTAACCGGCTCCCTGTGCCAGATGTTTAGATGCTTTATTAACCTGCTCCCTGTGCCAGATGTTTAGATAGATGCTTTATTAACCTGCTCCCTGTGCCAGATGTTTAGATGCTTTATTAACCTGCTTCCTGTGCCAGATGTTTAGATAGATGATTTATTAACCTGCTCCCTGTGCCAAATGTTTAGATAGATGCTTTATTAACCTGCTCCCTGTGCCAGATGTTTAGATGCTTTATTAACGTACTCCCTGTCCCAGATAATTAGATAGATGCTTTATTAACCTGCTCCCTGTTCCAGATGTTTAGATACTTTATTAACCTGCTCCCTGTGCCAGATGTTTAGATAGATGTTTTATTAACCTGCTCCCTGTTCCAGATGTTTAGATGCTTTATTAACCTGCTCCCTGTGCCAGATGTTTAGATAGATGCTTTATTAACTGGCTCCCTGTGCCAGATGTTTAGATGCTTTATTAACCTGTTCCCTGTGCCAAATGTTTAGATTGATGCTTTATTAACCGGCTCCCTGTGCCAGATGTTTAGATACTTTATTAACCTGCTCCCTGTGCCAGATGTTTAGATAGATGCTTTATTAACCTGCTCCCTGTGCCAGATGTTTAGATGCTTTATTAACCTGCTCCCTGTGCCAGATGTTTAGATGCTTTATTAACCTGCTCCTTGTGCCAGATGTTTTGATGCTTTATTAACCTGCTCCCTGTGCCAGATGTTTAGAAGCTTTATTAACGTGCTCCCTGTGCCAGATAATTAGATAGATGATTTATTAACCTGCTCACTGTGCCAGATGTATAGATGCTTTATTAACCTGCTCCCTGTGCCAGATGTTTAGATGCTTTATTAACCTGCTCCCTGTGCCAGATGTTTATATGCTTTATTAACCTGCTCCCTGTGCCAGATGTTTAGATGTTTTATTAACTTGCTCCCTGTGCCAGATGTTTAGATGTTTTATTAACCTGCTCCCTGTGACAGATGTTTAGATGCTTTATTAACTTGCTCCCTGTGCCAGATGTTTAGATAGATGCTTTATTAACCTGCTCCCTGTGCCAGATGTTTAGATTGATGCTTTATTAACCTGCTCCCTGTGCCAGATGTTTAGATAGATGCTTTATTAACCTGCTCCCTGTGCCAGATGTTTAGATGCTTTATTAACCTGCTCCCTGTTCCAGATGTTTAGATAGATGCTTTATTAACCTGCTCCCTGTGCCAAATGTTTAGATAGATGCTTTATTAACCTGCTCCCTGTGCCAGATGTTTAGATGCTTTATTAACGTGCTCCCTGTGCCAGATAATTAGATAGATGCTTTATTACCCTGCTCCCTGTGCCAGATGTTTAGATGCTTTATTAACCTGCTCCCTGTGCCAGATGTTTAGATAGATGTTTTATTAACCTGCTCCCTGTTCCAGATGTTTAGATGCTTTATTAACCTGCTCCCTGTGCCAGATGTTTAGATAGATGTTTTATTAACCTGCTCCCTGTTCCAGATGTTTAGATGCTTTATTAACCTGCTCCCTGTGCCAGATGTTTAGATAGATGCTTTATTAACTGGCTCCCTGTGCCAGATGTTTAGATGCTTTATTAACCTGCTCCCTGTGCCAAATGTTTAGATAGATGCTTTATTAACCGGTTCCCTGTGCCAGATGTTTAGATGCTTTATTAACGTGCTCCCTGTGCCAGATAATTAGATAGATGCTTTATTAACTGGCTCCCTGTGCCAGATGTTTATATGCTTTATTAACCTGCTCCCTGTTCCAGATGTTTTAGATGCTTTATTAACCTGCTCCCTGTGCCAGATGTTTAGATAGATGCTTTATTAACTGGCTCCCTGTGCCAGATGTTTAGATGCTTTATTAACCTGCTCCCTGTGCCAAATTTTTAGATAGATGCTTTATTAACCGGCTCCCTGTGCCAGATGTTTAGATGCTTTATTAACCTGCTCCCTGTGCCAGATGTTTAGATAGATGCTTTATTAACCTGCTCCCTGTGCCAGATGTTTAGATGCTTTATTAACCTGCTCCCTGTGCCAGATGTTTAGATGCTTTATTAACCTGCTCCCTGTGCCAGATGTTTTGATGCTTCATTAACCTGCTCCCTGTGCCAGATGTTTAGATGCTTTATTAACGTGCTCCCTGTGCCAGATAATTAGATAGATGATTTATTAACCTGCTCCCTGTGCCAGATGTTTAGATGCTTTATTAACCTGCTCCCTGTGCCAGATGTTTAGATGCTTTATTAACCTGTTCCCTGTGCCAAATGTTTAGATTGATGCTTTATTAACCGGCTCCCTGTGCCAGATGTTTAGATACTTTATTAACCTGCTCCCTGTGCCAGATGTTTAGATAGATGCTTTATTAACCTGCTCCCTGTGCCAGATGTTTAGATGCTTTATTAACCTGCTCCCTGTGCCAGATGTTTAGATGCTTTATTAACCTGCTCCTTGTGCCAGATGTTTTGATGCTTTATTAACCTGCTCCCTGTGCCAGATGTTTAGATGCTTTATTAACGTGCTCCCTGTGCCAGATAATTAGATAGATGATTTATTAACCTGCTCACTGTGCCAGATGTATAGATGCTTTATTAACCTGCTCCCTGTGCCAGATGTTTAGATGCTTTATTAACCTGCTCCCTGTGCCAGATGTTTAGATGCTTTATTAACCTGCTCCCTGTGCCAGATGTTTAGATGTTTTATTAACTTGCTCCCTGTGCCAGATGTTTAGATGTTTTATTAACCTGCTCTCTGTGCCAGATGTTTAGATGCTTTATTAACCTGCTCCCTGTGCCAGATGTTTAGATGCTTTATTAACCTGCTCCCTGTGCCAGATGTTTAGATGCTTTATTAACCTGCTCCCTGTGCCAGATGTTTAGATGTTTTATTAACCTGCTCTCTGTGCCAGATGTTTAGATGCTTTATTAACTTGCTCCCTGTGCCAAACGTTTAGATAGATGCTTTATTAACCGGCTCCCTGTGCCAGATGTTTAGATGCTTTATTAACCTGCTCCCTGTGCCAAATGTTTAGATGCTTTATTAACCTGCTCCCTGTCCCAGATGTTTAGATGCTTTATTAACCTGCTCCCTGTGCCAGATGTTTAGATAGATGTTTCATTAACCTGCTCCCTGTTCCAGATGTTTAGATACTTTATTTACCTGCTCCCTGTGCCAGATGTTTAGATAGATGTTTTATTAACCTGCTCCCTGTTCCAGATGTTTAGATGCTTTATTAACCTGCTCCCTGTGCCAGATGTTTAGATAGATGCTTTATTAACTGGCTCCCTGTGCCAGATGTTTAGATGCTTTATTAACCTGTTCCCTGTGCCAAATGTTTAGATTGATGCTTTATTAACCGGCTCCCTGTGCCAGATGTTTAGATACTTTATTAACCTGCTCCCTGTGCCAGATGTTTAGATAGATGCTTTATTAACCTGCTCCCTGTGCCAGATGTTTAGATGCTTTATTAACCTGCTCCCTGTGCCAGATGTTTAGATGCTTTATTAACCTGCTCCTTGTGCCAGATGTTTTGATGCTTTATTAACCTGCTCCCTGTGCCAGATGTTTAGATGCTTTATTAACGTGCTCCCTGTGCCAGATAATTAGATAGATGATTTATTAACCTGCTCACTGTGCCAGATGTATAGATGCTTTATTAACCTGCTCCCTGTGCCAGATGTTTAGATGCTTTATTAACCTGCTCCCTGTGCCAGATGTTTAGATGCTTTATTAACCTGCTCCCTGTGCCAGATGTTTAGATGTTTTATTAACTTGCTCCCTGTGCCAGATGTTTAGATGTTTTATTAACCTGCTCTCTGTGCCAGATGTTTAGATGCTTTATTAACTTGCTCCCTGTGCCAGATGTTTAGATAGATGCTTTATTAACCTGCTCCCTGTGCCAGATGTTTAGATTGATGCTTTATTAACCTGCTCCCTGTGCCAGATGTTTAGATAGATGCTTTATTAACCTGCTCCCTGTGCCAGATGTTTAGATGCTTTATTAACCTGCTCCCTGTTCCAGATGTTTAGATAGATGCTTTATTAACCTGCTCCCTGTGCCAAATGTTTAGATAGATGCTTTATTAACCTGCTCCCTGTGCCAGATGTTTAGATGCTTTATTGACGTGCTCCCTGTGCCAGATAATTAGATAGATGCTTTATTACCCTGCTCCCTGTGCCAGATGTTTAGATGCTTTATTAACCTGCTCCCTGTGCCAGATGTTTAGATAGATGTTTTATTAACCTGCTCCCTGTTCCAGATGTTTAGATGCTTTATTAACCTGCTCCCTGTGCCAGATGTTTAGATAGATGCTTTATTAACTGGCTCCCTGTGCCAGATGTTTAGATGCTTTATTAACCTGCTCCCTGTGCCAAATGTTTAGATAGATGCTTTATTAACCGGCTCCCTGTGCCAGATGTTTAGATGCTTTATTAACCTGCTCCCTGTGCCAGATGTTTAGATAGATGCTTTATTAACCTGCTCCCTGTGCCAGATGTTTAGATGCTTTATTAACCTGCTCCCTGTGCCAGATGTTTTGATGCTTTATTAACCTGCTCCCTGTGCCAGATGTTTAGATGCTTTATTAACGTGCTCCCTGTGCCAGATAATTAGATAGATGATTTATTAACCTGCTCCCTGTGCCAGATGTTTAGATGCTTTATTAACCTGCTCCCTGTGCCAGATGTTTAGATGCTTTATTAACCTGCTCCCTGTGCCAAACGTTTAGATAGATGCTTTATTAACCGGCTCCCTGTGCCAGATGTTTAGATGCTTTATTAACCTGCTCCCTGTGCCAGATATTTAGATAGATGCTTTATTAACCTCCCTGTGCCAAATGTTTAGATGTTTTATTAACCTGCTCCCTGTGCCAGATGTTTAGATGCTTTATTAACCTGCTCCCTGTGCCAGATGTTTAGATAGATGCTTTTATAACCGGCTCCCTGTGACAGATGTTTAGATGCTTTATTAACCTGCTCCCTGTGCCAAACGTTTAGATAGATGCTTTATTAACCGGCTCCCTGTGCCAGATGTTTAGATGCTTTATTAACCTGCTCCCTGTGCCAGATATTTAGATAGATGCTTTATTAACCTCCCTGTGCCAAATGTTTAGATGTTTTATTAACCTGCTCCCTGTGCCAGATGTTTAGATAGATGCTTTATTAACCTGCTCCCTGTGCCAGATGTTAAATAGATGCTTTGTTAACCTGCTCCCTGTGCCAGATGTTTAGATAGATGCTTTATTAACCTGCTCCCTGTGCCAGATGTTAAATAGATGCTTTATAAACCTGCTCCCTGTGCCAGATGTTTAGATATATGCTTTATTAACCTGCTCCCTGTGCCAGATGTTTAGATAGATGTTTTATTAACCTGCTCCCTGTGCCAGATGGTTAGATATATGCTTTATTAACCTGCTCCCTGTGCCAGATGTTTAGATAGATGTTTTATTAACCTGCTCCCTGTGCCAGATGTTTAGATATATGCTTTATTAACCTGCTCCCTGTGCCAGATGTTAGATAGATGTTTTATTAACCTGCTCCCTGTGCCAGATGTTTAGATAGATGCTTTATTAACCTGCTCCCTGTGCCAGATGTTAAATAGATGCTTTGTTAACCTGCTCACTGTGCCAGATGTTTAGATAGATGCTTTATTAACCTGCTCCCTGTGCCAGATGTTTAGATAGATGCTTTATTAACCTGCTCCCTGTGCCAGATGTTAAATAGATGCTTTATAAACCTTTTCCCTGTGCCAGATGTTTAGATAGATGTTTTATTAACCTGCTCCCTGTGACAGATGTTTAGATAGATGCTTTATTAACCTGCTCCCTGTGCCAGATGTTTAGATAGATGTTTCATTAACCTGCTCCCTGTGCCAGATGTTAAATAGATGCTTTATTAACCTGCTCCCTGTGCCAGATGTTTATATAGATGCTTTATTAACCTGCTCCCTGTGCCAGATGTTTAGATAGATGTTTTATTAACCTGCTCCCTGTGACAGATGTTTAGATAGATGCTTTATTAACCTGCTCCCTGTGCCAGATGTTTAGATAGATGTTTTATTAACCTGCTCCCTGTGCCAGATGTTTAGATATATGCTTTATTAACCTGCTCCCTGTGCCAGATGTTAATTAGATGCTTTATTAACCTGCTCCCTGTGCCAGATGTTTAGATAGATGCTTTATTAACCGGCTCCGTGTGCCAGATGTTTAGATGCTTTATTAACTTGCTCCCTGTGCCAGATGTTTAGATGTTTTATTAACCTGCTCATTGTGCCAGATGTTTAGATGCTTTATTAATCTGCTCCCTGTGCCAGATGTTTAGATAGATGCTTTATTAACCTGCTCCCTGTGCCAGATGTTTAGATTGATGCTTTATTAACCTGCTCCCTGTGCCAGATGTTTAGATAGATGCTTTATTAACCTGCTCCCTGTGCCAGATGTTTAGATGCTTTATTAACCTGCTCCCTGTTCCAGATGTTTAGATAGATGCTTTATTAACCTGCTCCCTGTGCCAGATAATTAGATAGATGCTTTATTACCCTGCTCCCTGTGCCAGATGTTTATATGCTTTATTAACTTGCTCCCTGTGCCAGATGTTTAGATGCTTTATCAACCTGCTCCCTGTGCCAAATGTTTACATAGATGCTTTATTAACCTGATCTGTGTGCCAGATGTTTAGATAGATGCTTTATTAACCTGCTCCCTGTGCCAGATGTTTAGAAAGATGCTTTATTAACCTGCTCTGTGTGCCAGATGTTTAGGTGCTTTATTAACAGGCTCCCTATGCCAGATGTTTAAATTCTTTATTAACAGGCTCCCTGTGCCAGATGTTTAGATGCTTTATTAACCTACTCCCTGTGCCAGATGTTTAGATGCTTTATTAACCTGCTCCCTGTGCCAGATGTTTAGATAGATGCTTTATTAACCTACACCCTGTGCTAGATGTTTAGATAGATGTTTTATTAACCGGCTCCCTGTGACAGATGTTTAGATGCTTTATTAACCTGCTCCCTGTGCCATATGTTTAGATAGATGTTTTATTAACCTGCTCCCTGTTCCAGATGTTTAGATGCTTTATTCACCTGCTCCCTGTGCCAGATATTTAGATAGAATCTTTTATAACCGGCTCCCTGTGACAGATGTTTAGATGCTTCATTAACCTGCTCCCTGTGCCAGATGTTTAGATAGATGCTTTATTAACCTACTCCCTGTGCCAGATGTTTAGATTGATGCTTTATCAACCCACTCCCTGTGCCAGATGTTTAGATGCTTTATTAACCTGCTCCCTGTGCCATATGTTTAGATAAATGTTTTATTAACCTGCTCCCTGTTCCAGATGTTTAGATACTTTATTAACCTGCTCCCTGTGCCAGATGTTTAGATAGATGTTTTATTAACCTGCTCCCTGTTCCAGATGTTTAGATGCTTTATTAACCTGCTCCCTGTGCCAGATGTTTAGATAGATGCTTTATTAACTGGCTCCCTGTGCCAGATGTTTAGATGCTTTATTAACCTGCTCCCTGTGCCAAATGTTTAGATAGATGCTTTATTAACCGGCTCCCTGTGCCAGATGTTTAGATGCTTTATTAACGTGCTCCCTGTGCCAGATAATTAGATAGATGCTTTATTACCCTGCTCCCTGTGCCAGATGTTTATATGCTTTATTAACCTGCTCCCTGTTCCAGATGTTTTAGATGCTTTATTAACCTGCTCCCTGTGCCAGATGTTTAGATAGATGCTTTATTAACTGGCTCCCTGTGCCAGATGTTTAGATGCTTTATTAACCTGCTCCCTGTGCCAAATTTTTAGATAGATGCTTTATTAACCGGCTCCCTGTGCCAGATGTTTAGATGCTTTATTAACCTACTCCCTGTGCCAGATGTTTAGATAGATGCTTTATTAACCTGCTCCCTGTGCCAGATGTTTAGATGCTTTATTAACCTGCTCCCTGTGCCAGATGTTTTGATGCTTTATTAACCTGCTCCCTGTGCCAGATGTTTAGGTGCTTTATTAACGTGCTCCCTGTGCCAGATAATTAGATAGATGATTTATTAACCTGCTCCCTGTGCCAGATGTTTAGATGCTTTATTAACCTGCTCCCTGTGCCAGATGTTTAGATAGATGCTTTATTAACCTGCTCCCTGTGCCAGATGTTTAGATGCTTTATTAACCTGCTCCCTGTGCCAGATGTTTAGATGCTTTATTAACCTGCTCCCTGTGCCAGATGTTTTGATGCTTTATTAACCTGCTCCCTGTGCCAGATGTTTAGATGCTTTATTAACGTGCTCCCTGTGCCAGATAATTAGATAGATGATTTATTAACCTGCTCCCTGTGCCAGATGTTTAGATGCTTTATTAACCTGCTCCCTGTGCCAGATGTTTAGATGCTTTATTAACCTGCTCCCTGTGCCAAACGTTTAGATAGATGCTTTATTAACCGGCTCCCTGTGCCAGATGTTTAGATGCTTTATTAACCTGCTCCCTGTGCCAAATGTTTAGATGCTTTATTAACCTGCTCCCTGTCCCAGATGTTTAGATGCTTTATTAACCTGCTCCCTGTGCCAGATGTTTAGATAGATGTTTCATTAACCTGCTCCCTGTTCCAGATGTTTAGATACTTTATTTACCTGCTCCCTGTGCCAGATGTTTAGATAGATGTTTTATTAACCTGCTCCCTGTTCCAGATGTTTAGATGCTTTATTAACCTGCTCCCTGTGCCAGATGTTTAGATAGATGCTTTATTAACTGGCTCCCTGTGCCAGATGTTTAGATGCTTTATTAACCTGTTCCCTGTGCCAAATGTTTAGATTGATGCTTTATTAACCGGCTCCCTGTGCCAGATGTTTAGATACTTTATTAACCTGCTCCCTGTGCCAGATGTTTAGATAGATGCTTTATTAACCTGCTCCCTGTGCCAGATGTTTAGATGCTTTATTAACCTGCTCCCTGTGCCAGATGTTTAGATGCTTTATTAACCTGCTCCTTGTGCCAGATGTTTTGATGCTTTATTAACCTGCTCCCTGTGCCAGATGTTTAGATGCTTTATTAACGTGCTCCCTGTGCCAGATAATTAGATAGATGATTTATTAACCTGCTCACTGTGCCAGATGTATAGATGCTTTATTAACCTGCTCCCTGTGCCAGATGTTTAGATGCTTTATTAACCTGCTCCCTGTGCCAGATGTTTAGATGCTTTATTAACCTGCTCCCTGTGCCAGATGTTTAGATGTTTTATTAACTTGCTCCCTGTGCCAGATGTTTAGATGTTTTATTAACCTGCTCTCTGTGCCAGATGTTTAGATGCTTTATTAACTTGCTCCCTGTGCCAGATGTTTAGATAGATGCTTTATTAACCTGCTCCCTGTGCCAGATGTTTAGATTGATGCTTTATTAACCTGCTCCCTGTGCCAGATGTTTAGATAGATGCTTTATTAACCTGCTCCCTGTGCCAGATGTTTAGATGCTTTATTAACCTGCTCCCTGTTCCAGATGTTTAGATAGATGCTTTATTAACCTGCTCCCTGTGCCAAATGTTTAGATAGATGCTTTATTAACCTGCTCCCTGTGCCAGATGTTTAGATGCTTTATTGACGTGCTCCCTGTGCCAGATAATTAGATAGATGCTTTATTACCCTGCTCCCTGTGCCAGATGTTTAGATGCTTTATTAACCTGCTCCCTGTGCCAGATGTTTAGATAGATGTTTTATTAACCTGCTCCCTGTTCCAGATGTTTAGATGCTTTATTAACCTGCTCCCTGTGCCAGATGTTTAGATAGATGCTTTATTAACTGGCTCCCTGTGCCAGATGTTTAGATGCTTTATTAACCTGCTCCCTGTGCCAAATGTTTAGATAGATGCTTTATTAACCGGCTCCCTGTGCCAGATGTTTAGATGCTTTATTAACCTGCTCCCTGTGCCAGATGTTTAGATAGATGCTTTATTAACCTGCTCCCTGTGCCAGATGTTTAGATGCTTTATTAACCTGCTCCCTGTGCCAGATGTTTTGATGCTTTATTAACCTGCTCCCTGTGCCAGATGTTTAGATGCTTTATTAACGTGCTCCCTGTGCCAGATAATTAGATAGATGATTTATTAACCTGCTCCCTGTGCCAGATGTTTAGATGCTTTATTAACCTGCTCCCTGTGCCAGATGTTTAGATGCTTTATTAACCTGCTCCCTGTGCCAAACGTTTAGATAGATGCTTTATTAACCGGCTCCCTGTGCCAGATGTTTAGATGCTTTATTAACCTGCTCCCTGTGCCAGATATTTAGATAGATGCTTTATTAACCTCCCTGTGCCAAATGTTTAGATGTTTTATTAACCTGCTCCCTGTGCCAGATATTTAGATGCTTTATTAACCTGCTCCCTGTGCCAGATGTTTAGATAGATGCTTTTATAACCGGCTCCCTGTGACAGATGTTTAGATGCTTTATTAACCTGCTCCCTGTGCCAAACGTTTAGATAGATGCTTTATTAACCGGCTCCCTGTGCCAGATGTTTAGATGCTTTATTAACCTGCTCCCTGTGCCAGATATTTAGATAGATGCTTTATTAACCTCCCTGTGCCAAATGTTTAGATGTTTTATTAACCTGCTCCCTGTGCCAGATGTTTAGATAGATGCTTTATTAACCTGCTCCCTGTGCCAGATGTTAAATAGATGCTTTGTTAACCTGCTCCCTGTGCCAGATGTTTAGATAGATGTTTTATTAACCTGCTCCCTGTGCCAGATGTTTAGATAGATGCTTTATTAACCTGCTCCCTGTGCCAGATGTTAAATAGATGCTTTATAAACCTGCTCCCTGTGCCAGATGTTTAGATATATGCTTTATTAACCTGCTCCCTGTGCCAGATGTTTAGATAGATGTTTTATTAACCTGCTCCCTGTGCCAGATGTTTAGATGCTTTATTAACCTGCTCCCTGTGCCAGATGTTTAGATAGATGTTTTATTAACCTGCTCCCTGTGCCAGATGTTTAGATATATGCTTTATTAACCTGCTCCCTGTGCCAGATGTTAGATAGATGTTTTATTAACCTGCTCCCTGTGCCAGATGTTTAGATAGATGCTTTATTAACCTGCTCCCTGTGCCAGATGTTAAATAGATGCTTTGTTAACCTGCTCACTGTGCCAGATGTTTAGATAGATGCTTTATTAACCTGCTCCCTGTGCCAGATGTTTAGATAGATGCTTTATTAACCTGCTCCCTGTGCCAGATGTTAAATAGATGCTTTATAAACCTTTTCCCTGTGCCAGATGTTTAGATAGATGTTTTATTAACCTGCTCCCTGTGACAGATGTTTAGATAGATGCTTTATTAACCTGCTCCCTGTGCCAGATGTTTAGATAGATGTTTCATTAACCTGCTCCCTGTGCCAGATGTTAAATAGATGCTTTATTAACCTGCTCCCTGTGCCAGATGTTTATATAGATGCTTTATTAACCTGCTCCCTGTGCCAGATGTTTAGATAGATGTTTTATTAACCTGCTCCCTGTGACAGATGTTTAGATAGATGCTTTATTAACCTGCTCCCTGTGCCAGATGTTTAGATAGATGTTTTATTAACCTGCTCCCTGTGCCAGATGTTTAGATATATGCTTTATTAACCTGCTCCCTGTGCCAGATGTTAATTAGATGCTTTATTAACCTGCTCCCTGTGCCAGATGTTTAGATAGATGCTTTATTAACCGGCTCCGTGTGCCAGATGTTTAGATGCTTTATTAACTTGCTCCCTGTGCCAGATGTTTAGATGTTTTATTAACCTGCTCATTGTGCCAGATGTTTAGATGCTTTATTAATCTGCTCCCTGTGCCAGATGTTTAGATAGATGCTTTATTAACCTGCTCCCTGTGCCAGATGTTTAGATTGATGCTTTATTAACCTGCTCCCTGTGCCAGATGTTTAGATAGATGCTTTATTAACCTGCTCCCTGTGCCAGATGTTTAGATGCTTTATTAACCTGCTCCCTGTTCCAGATGTTTAGATAGATGCTTTATTAACCTGCTCCCTGTGCCAAATGTTTAGATAGATGCTTTATTAACCTGCTCCCTGTGCCAGATAATTAGATAGATGCTTTATTACCCTGCTCCCTGTGCCAGATGTTTATATGCTTTATTAACTTGCTCCCTGTGCCAGATGTTTAGATGCTTTATCAACCTGCTCCCTGTGCCAAATGTTTACATAGATGCTTTATTAACCTGATCTGTGTGCCAGATGTTTAGATAGATGCTTTATTAACCTGCTCCCTGTGCCAGATGTTTAGAAAGATGCTTTATTAACCTGCTCTGTGTGCCAGATGTTTAGGTGCTTTATTAACAGGCTCCCTATGCCAGATGTTTAAATTCTTTATTAACAGGCTCCCTGTGCCAGATGTTTAGATGCTTTATTAACCTACTCCCTGTGCCAGATGTTTAGATGCTTTATTAACCTGCTCCCTGTGCCAGATGTTTAGATAGATGCTTTATTAACCTACACCCTGTGCTAGATGTTTAGATAGATGCTTTTATAACCGGCTCCCTGTGACAGATGTTTAGATGCTTTATTAACCTGCTCCCTGTGCCATATGTTTAGATAGATGTTTTATTAACCTGCTCCCTGTTCCAGATGTTTAGATGCTTTATTCACCTGCTCCCTGTGCCAGATATTTAGATAGAATCTTTTATAACCGGCTCCCTGTGACAGATGTTTAGATGCTTCATTAACCTGCTCCCTGTGCCAGATGTTTAGATAGATGCTTTATTAACCTACTCCCTGTGCCAGATGTTTAGATTGATGCTTTATCAACCCACTCCCTGTGCCAGATGTTTAGATGCTTTATTAACCTGCTCCCTGTGCCATATGTTTAGATAAATGTTTTATTAACCTGCTCCCTGTTCCAGATGTTTAGATACTTTATTAACCTGCTCCCTGTGCCAGATGTTTAGATAGATGTTTTATTAACCTGCTCCCTGTTCCAGATGTTTAGATGCTTTATTAACCTGCTCCCTGTGCCAGATGTTTAGATAGATGCTTTATTAACTGGCTCCCTGTGCCAGATGTTTAGATGCTTTATTAACCTGCTCCCTGTGCCAAATGTTTAGATAGATGCTTTATTAACCGGCTCCCTGTGCCAGATATTTAGATGCTTTATTAACGTGCTCCCTGTGCCAGATAATTAGATAGATGCTTTATTACCCTGCTCCCTGTGCCAGATGTTTATATGCTTTATTAACCTGCTCCCTGTTCCAGATGTTTTAGATGCTTTATTAACCTGCTCCCTGTGCCAGATGTTTAGATAGATGCTTTATTAACTGGCTCCCTGTGCCAGATGTTTAGATGCTTTATTAACCTGCTCCCTGTGCCAAATTTTTAGATAGATGCTTTATTAACCGGCTCCCTGTGCCAGATGTTTAGATGCTTTATTAACCTACTCCCTGTGCCAGATGTTTAGATAGATGCTTTATTAACCTGCTCCCTGTGCCAGATGTTTAGATGCTTTATTAACCTGCTCCCTGTGCCAGATGTTTAGATGCTTTATTAACCTGCTCCCTGTGCCAGATGTTTTGATGCTTTATTAACCTGCTCCCTGTGCCAGATGTTTAGGTGCTTTATTAACGTGCTCCCTGTGCCAGATAATTAGATAGATGATTTATTAACCTGCTCCCTGTGCCAGATGTTTAGATGCTTTATTAACCTGCTCGCTGGTCAGATGTTTAGATAGATGCTTTATTAACCTGCTCCCTGTGCCAGATGTTTAGATGCTTTATTAACCTGCTCCCTGTGCCAGATGTTTAGATGCTTTATTAACCTGCTCCCTGTGCCAGATGTTTTGATGCTTTATTAACCTGCTCCCTGTGCCAGATGTTTAGATGCTTTATTAACGTGCTCCCTGTGCCAGATAATTAGATAGATGATTTATTAACCTGCTCCCTGTGCCAGATGTTTAGATGCTTTATTAACCTGCTCCCTGTGCCAGATGTTTAGATGCTTTATTAACCTGCTCCCTGTGCCAAACGTTTAGATAGATGCTTTATTAACCGGCTCCCTGTGCCAGATGTTTAGATGCTTTATTAACCTGCTCCCTGTGCCAAATGTTTAGATGCTTTATTAACCTGCTCCCTGTCCCAGATGTTTAGATGCTTTATTAACCTGCTCCCTGTGCCAGATGTTTAGATAGATGTTTCATTAACCTGCTCCCTGTTCCAGATGTTTAGATACTTTATTTACCTGCTCCCTGTGCCAGATGTTTAGATAGATGTTTTATTAACCTGCTCCCTGTTCCAGATGTTTAGATGCTTTATTAACCTGCTCCCTGTGCCAGATGTTTAGATAGATGCTTTATTAACTGGCTCCCTGTGCCAGATGTTTAGATGCTTTATTAACCTGTTCCCTGTGCCAGATGTTTAGATAGATGCTTTATTAACCTGCTCCCTGTGCCAGATGTTTAGATACTTTATTAACCTGCTCCCTGTGCCAGATGTTTAGATAGATGCTTTATTAACCTGCTCCCTGTGCCAGATGTTTAGATGCTTTATTAACCTGCTCCCTGTGCCAGATGTTTAGATGCTTTATTAACCTGCTCCTTGTGCCAGATGTTTTGATGCTTTATTAACCTGCTCCCTGTGCCAGATGTTTAGATGCTTTATTAACGTGCTCCCTGTGCCAGATAATTAGATAGATGATTTATTAACCTGCTCACTGTGCCAGATGTATAGATGCTTTATTAACCTGCTCCCTGTGCCAGATGTTTAGATGCTTTATTAACCTGCTCCCTGTGCCAGATGTTTAGATGCTTTATTAACCTGCTCCCTGTGCCAGATGTTTAGATGTTTTATTAACTTGCTCCCTGTGCCAGATGTTTAGATGTTTTATTAACCTGCTCTCTGTGCCAGATGTTTAGATGCTTTATTAACTTGCTCCCTGTGCCAGATGTTTAGATAGATGCTTTATTAACCTGCTCCCTGTGCCAGATGTTTAGATTGATGCTTTATTAACCTGCTCCCTGTGCCAGATGTTTAGATAGATGCTTTATTAACCTGCTCCCTGTGCCAGATGTTTAGATGCTTTATTAACCTGCTCCCTGTTCCAGATGTTTAGATAGATGCTTTATTAACCTGCTCCCTGTGCCAAATGTTTAGATAGATGCTTTATTAACCTGCTCCCTGTGCTAGATGTTTAGATGCTTTATTAACCTGCTCCCTGTGCCAGATGTTTAGATGCTTTATTGACGTGCTCCCTGTGCCAGATAATTAGATAGATGCTTTATTACCCTGCTCCCTGTGCCAGATGTTTAGATGCTTTATTAACCTGCTCCCTGTGCCAGATGTTTAGATAGATGTTTTATTAACCTGCTCCCTGTTCCAGATGTTTAGATGCTTTATTAACCTGCTCCCTGTGCCAGATGTTTAGATAGATGCTTTATTAACTGGCTCCCTGTGCCAGATGTTTAGATGCTTTATTAACCTGCTCCCTGTGCCAAATGTTTAGATAGATGCTTTATTAACCGGCTCCCTGTGCCAGATGTTGAGATGCTTTATTAACCTGCTCCCTGTGCCAGATGTTTAGATAGATGCTTTATTAACCTGCTCCCTGTGCCAGATGTTTAGATGCTTTATTAACCTGCTCCCTGTGCCAGATGTTTTGATGCTTTATTAACCTGCTCCCTGTGCCAGATGTTTAGATGCTTTATTAACGTGCTCCCTGTGCCAGATAATTAGATAGATGATTTATTAACCTGCTCCCTGTGCCAGATGTTTAGATGCTTTATTAACCTGCTCCCTGTGCCAAACGTTTAGATAGATGCTTTATTAACCGGCTCCCTGTGCCAGATGTTTAGATGCTTTATTAACCTGCTCCCTGTGCCAGATATTTAGATAGATGCTTTATTAACCTCCCTGTGCCAAATGTTTAGATGTTTTATTAACCTGCTCCCTGTGCCAGATGTTTAGATGCTTTATTAACCTGCTCCCTGTGCCAGATGTTTAGATAGATGCTTTTATAACCAGCTCCCTGTGACAGATGTTTAGATGCTTTATTAACCTGCTCCCTGTGCCAAACGTTTAGATAGATGCTTTATTAACCGGCTCCCTGTGCCAGATGTTTAGATGCTTTATTAACCTGCTCCCTGTGCCAGATATTTAGATAGATGCTTTATTAACCTCCCTGTGCCAAATGTTTAGATGTTTTATTAACCTGCTCCCTGTGCCAGATGTTTAGATAGATGCTTTATTAACCTGCTCCCTGTGCCAGATGTTAAATAGATGCTTTGTTAACCTGCTCCCTGTGCCAGATGTTTAGATAGATGTTTTATTAACCTGCTCCCTGTGCCAGATGTTTAGATAGATGCTTTATTAACCTGCTCCCTGTGCCAATTGTTAAATAGATGCTTTATAAACCTGCTCCCTGTGCCAGATGTTTAGATATATGCTTTATTAACCTGCTCCCTGTGCCAGATGTTTAGATAGATGTTTTATTAACCTGCTCCCTTTGCCAGATGGTTAGATATATGCTTTATTAACCTGCTCCCTGTACCAGATGTTTAGATAGATGTTTTATTAACCTGCTCCCTGTGCCAGATGTTTAGATATATGCTTTATTAACCTGCTCCCTGTGCCAGATGTTAGATAGATGTTTTATTAACCTGCTCCCTGTTCCAGATGTTTAGATAGATGCTTTATTAACCTGCTCCCTGTGCCAGATGTTAAATAGATGCTTTGTTAACCTGCTCACTGTGCCAGATGTTTAGATAGATGCTTTATTAACCTGCTCCCTGTGCCAGATGTTTAGATAGATGCTTTATTAACCTGCTCCCTGTGCCAGATGTTAAATAGATGCTTTATAAACCTTTTCCCTGTGCCAGATGTTTAGATAGATGTTTTATTAACCTGCTCCCTGTGACAGATGTTTAGATAGATGCTTTATTAACCTGCTCCCTGTGCCAGATGTTTAGATAGATGTTTCATTAACCTGCTCCCTGTGCCAGATGTTAAATAGATGCTTTATTAACCTGCTCCCTGTGCCAGATGTTTATATAGATGCTTTATTAACCTGCTCCCTGTGCCAGATGTTTAGATAGATGTTTTATTAACCTGCTCCCTGTGCCAGATGTTTAGATAGATGCTTTATTAACCTGCTCCCTGTGCCAGATGTTTAGATAGATGTTTTATTAACCTGCTCCCTGTGCCAGATGTTTAGATATATGCTTTATTAACCTGCTCCCTGTGCCAGATGTTAATTAGATGCTTTATTAACCTGTTCCCTGTGCCAGATGTTTAGATAGATGCTTTATTAACCGGCTCCGTGTGCCAGATGTTTAGATGCTTTATTAACTTGCTCCCTGTGCCAGATGTTTAGATGTTTTATTAACCTGCTCATTGTGCCAGATGTTTAGATGCTTTATTAATCTGCTCCCTGTGCCAGATGTTTAGATAGATGCTTTATTAACCTGCTCCCTGTGCCAGATGTTTAGATTGATGCTTTATTAACCTGCTCCCTGTGCCAGATGTTTAGATAGATGCTTTATTAACCTGCTCCCTGTGCCAGATGTTTAGATGCTTTATTAACCTGCTCCCTGTTCCAGATGTTTAGATAGATGCTTTATTAACCTGCTCCCTGTGCCAAATGTTTAGATAGATGCTTTATTAACCTGCTCCCTGTGCCAGATAATTAGATAGATGCTTTATTACCCTGCTCCCTGTGCCAAATGTTTACATAGATGCTTTATTAACCTGATCTGTGTGCCAGATGTTTAGATAGATGCTTTATTAACCTGCTCCCTGTGCCAGATGTTTAGAAAGATGCTTTATTAACCTGCTCTGTGTGCCAGATGTTTAGGTGCTTTATTAACAGGCTCCCTATGCCAGATGTTTAAATTCTTTATTAACAGGCTCCCTGTGCCAGATGTTTAGATGCTTTATTAACCTACTCCCTGTGCCAGATGTTTAGATGCTTTATTAACCTGCTCCCTGTGCCAGATGTTTAGATAGATGCTTTATTAACCTACACCCTGTGCTAGATGTTTAGATAGATGCTTTTATAACCGGCTCCCTGTGACAGATGTTTAGATGCTTTATTAACCTGCTCCCTGTGCCATATGTTTAGATAGATGTTTTATTAACCTGCTCCCTGTTCCAGATGTTTAGATGCTTTATTCACCTGCACCCTGTGCCAGATATTTAGATAGAATCTTTTATAACCGGCTCCCTGTGACAGATGTTTAGATGCTTCATTAACCTGCTCCCTGTGCCAGATGTTTAGATAGATGCTTTATTAACCTACTCCCTGTGCCAGATGTTTAGATTGATGCTTTATCAACCCACTCCCTGTGCCAGATGTTTAGATGCTTTATTAACCTGCTCCCTGTGCCATATGTTTAGATAAATGTTTTATTAACCTGCTCCCTGTTCCAGATGTTTAGATACTTTATTAACCTGCTCCCTGTGCCAGATGTTTAGATAGATGTTTTATTAACCTGCTCCCTGTGCCAGATAATTAGATAGATGCTTTATTACCCTGCTCGCTGTGCCAGATGTTTATATGCTTTATTAACCTGCTCCCTGTTCCAGATGTTTTAGATGCTTTATTAACCTGCTCCCTGTGCCAGATGTTTAGATAGATGCTTTATTAACTGGCTCCCTGTGCCAGATGTTTAGATGCTTTATTAACCTGCTCCCTGTGCCAAATTTTTAGATAGATGCTTTATTAACCGGCTCCCTGTGCCAGATGTTTAGATGTTTTATTAACCTACTCCCTGTGCCAGATGTTTAGATAGATGCTTTATTAACCTGCTCCCTGTGCCAGATGTTTAGATGCTTTATTAACCTGCTCCCTGTGCCAGATGTTTAGATGCTTTATTAACCTGCTCCCTGTGCCAGATGTTTTGATGCTTTATTAACCTGCTCCCTGTGCCAGATGTTTAGGTGCTTTATTAACGTGCTCCCTGTGCCAGATAATTAGATAGATGATTTATTAACCTGCTCCCTGTGCCAGATGTTTAGATGCTTTATTAACCTGCTCCCTGTGCCAGATGTTTAGATGCTTTATTAACCTGCTCCCTGTGCCAAACGTTTAGATAGATGCTTTATTAACCGGCTCCCTGTGCCAGATGTTTAGATGCTTTATTAACCTGCTCCCTGTGCCAGATGTTTAGATAGATGCTTTATTAACCTGCTCCCTGTGCCAGATGTTTAGATGCTTTATTAACCTGCTTCTTGTGCCAGATGTTTAGATAGATGATTTATTAACCTGCTCCCTGTGCCAAATGTTTAGATAGATGCTTTATTAACCTGCTCCCTGTGCCAGATGTTTAGATGCTTTATTAACGTACTCCCTGTGCCAGATAATTAGATAGATGCTTTATTAACCTGCTCCCTGTTCCAGATGTTTAGATACTTTATTTACCTGCTCCCTGTGCCAGATGTTTAGATAGATGTTTTATTAACCTGCTCCCTGTTCCAGATGTTTAGATGCTTTATTAACCTGCTCCCTGTGCCAGATGTTTAGATAGATGCTTTATTAACTGGCTCCCTGTGCCAGATGTTTAGATGCTTTATTAACCTGTTCCCTGTGCCAAATGTTTAGATTGATGCTTTATTAACCGGCTCCCTGTGCCAGATGTTTAGATACTTTATTAACCTGCTCCTTGTGCCAGATGTTTTGATGCTTTATTAACCTGCTCCCTGTGCCAGATGTTTAGATGCTTTATTAACGTGCTCCCTGTGCCAGATAATTAGATAGATGATTTATTAACCTGCTCACTGTGCCAGATGTATAGATGCTTTATTAACCTGCTCCCTGTGCCAGATGTTTAGATGCTTTATTAACCTGCTCCCTGTGCCAGATGTTTATATGATTTATTAACCTGCTCCCTGTGCCAGATGTTTAGATGTTTTATTAACTTGCTCCCTGTGCCAGATGTTTAGATGTTTTATTAACCTGCTCCCTGTGCCAGATGTTTAGATGCTTTATTAACCTGCTCCCTGTGCCAGATGTTTAGATTGATGCTTTATTAACCTGCTCCCTGTGCCAGATGTTTAGATAGATGCTTTATTAACCTGCTCCCTGTGCCAGATGTTTAGATGCTTTATTAACCTGCTCCCTGTTCCAGATGTTTAGATAGATGCTTTATTAACCTGCTCCCTGTGCCAAATGTTTAGATAGATGCTTTATTAACCTGCTCCCTGTGCCAGATGTTTAGATGCTTTATTAACGTGCTCCCTGTGCCAGATAATTAGATAGATGCTTTATTACCCTGCTCCCTGTGCCAGATGTTTAGATGCTTTATTAACCTGCTCTGTGTGCCAGATGTTTAGATAGATGTTTTATTAACCTGCTCCCTGTTCCAGATGTTTAGATGCTTTATTAACCTGCTCCCTGTGCCAGATGTTTAGATAGATGCTTTATTAACTGGCTCCCTGTGCCAGATGTTTAGATGCTTTATTAACCTGCTCCCTGTGCCAAATGTTTAGATAGATGCTTTATTAACCGGCTCCCTGTGCCAGATGTTTAGATGCTTTATTAACCTGCTCCCTGTGCCAGATGTTTAGATAGATGCTTTATTAACCTGCTCCCTGTGCCAGATGTTTAGATGCTTTATTAACCTGCTCCCTGTGCCAGATGTTTTGATGCTTTATTAACCTGCTCCCTGTGCCAGATGTTTAGATGCTTTATTAACGTGCTCCCTGTGCCAGATAATTAGATAGATGATTTATTAACCTGCTCCCTGTGCCAGATGTTTAGATGCTTTATTAACCTGCTCCCTGTGCCAAACGTTTAGATAGATGCTTTATTAACCTCCCTGTGCCAAATGTTTAGATGTTTTATTAACCTGCTCCCTGTGCCAGATGTTTAGATGCTTTATTAACCTGCTCCCTGTGCCAGATGTTTAGATAGATGCTTTTATAACCGGCTCCCTGTGACAGATGTTTAGATGCTTTATTAACCTGCTCCCTGTGCCAAACGTTTAGATAGATGCTTTATTAACCGGCTCCCTGTGCCAGATGTTTAGATGCTTTATTAACCTGCTCCCTGTGCCAGATATTTAGATAGATGCTTTATTAACCTCCCTGTGCCAAATGTTTAGATGTTTTATTAACCTGCTCCCTGTGCCAGATGTTTAGATAGATGCTTTTATAACCGGCTCCCTGTGACAGATGTTTAGATGCTTTATTAACAGGCTCCCTATGCCAGATGTTTAAATTCTTTATTAACATGCTCCCTGTGCCAGATGTTTAGATGCTTTATTAACCTACTCCCTGTGCCAGATGTTTAGATGCTTTATTAACCTGCTCCCTGTGCCAGATGTTTAGATAGATGCTTTATTAACCTACACCCTGTGCTAGATGTTTAGATAGATGCTTTTATAACCGGCTCCCTGTGACAGATGTTTAGATGCTTTATTAACCTGCTCCCTGTGCCATATGTTTAGATAGATGTTTTATTAACCTGCTCCCTGTTCCAGCTGTTTAGATGCTTTATTCACCTGCTCCCTGTGCCAGATATTTAGATAGAATCTTTTATAACCGGCTCCCTGTGACAGATGTTTAGATGCTTCATTAACCTGCTCCCTGTGCCAGATGTTTAGATAGATGCTTTATTAACCTACTCCCTGTGCCAGATGTTTAGATGCTTTATTAACCTGCTCCCTGTGCCATATGTTTAGATAAATGTTTTATTAACCTGCTCCCTGTTCCAGATGTTTAGATACTTTATTAACCTGCTCCCTTTGCCAGATGTTTAGATAGATGTTTTATTAACCTGCTCCCTGTTCCAGATGTTTAGATGCTTTATTAACCTGCTCCCTGTGCCAGATGTTTAGATAGATGCTTTATTAACTGGCTCCCTGTGCCAGATGTTTAGATGCTTTATTAACCTGCTCCCTGTGCCAGATGTTTAGATAGATGCTTTATTAACTGGCTCCCTGTGCCAGATGTTTAGATGCCTTATTAACCTGCTCCCTGTGCCAAATGTTTAGATAGATGCTTTATTAACCGGCTCCCTGTGCCAGATGTTTAGATGCTTTATTAACGTGCTCCCTGTGCCAGATAATTAGATAGATGCTTTATTACCCTGCTCCCTGTGCCAGATGTTTATATGCTTTATTAACCTGCTCCCTGTGCCAGATGTTTAGATAGATGTTTTATTAACCTGCTCCCTGTTCCAGATGTTTTAGATGCTTTATTAACCTGCTCCCTGTGCCAGATGTTTAGATAGATGCTTTATTAACTGGCTCCCTGTGCCAGATGTTTAGATGCTTTATTAACCTGCTCCCTGTGCCAAATTTTTAGATAGATACTTTATTAACCGGCTCCCTGTGCCAGATGTTTAGATGCTTTATTAACCTGCTCCCTGTGCCAGATGTTTAGATAGATGCTTTATTAACCTGCTCCCTGTGCCAGATGTTTAGATGCTTTATTAACCTGCTCCCTGTGCCAGATGTTTTGATGCTTTATTAACCTGCTCCCTGTGCCAGATGTTTAGATGCTTTATTAACGTGCTCCCTGTGCCAGATAATTAGATAGATGATTTATTAACCTGCTTCCTGTGCCAGATGTTTAGATGCTTTATTAACCTGCTCCCTGTGCCAGATGTTTAGATGCTTTATTAACCTGCTCCCTGTGCCAAACGTTTAGATAGATGCTTTATTAACCGGCTCCCTGTGCCAGATGTTTAGATGCTTTATTAACCTGCTCCCTCTGCCAGATGTTTAGATAGATGATTTATTAACTTGCTCCCTGTGCCAAATGTTTAGATAGATGCTTTATTAACCTGCTCCCTGTGCCAGATGTTTAGATGCTTTATTAACGTACTCCCTGTGCCAGATAATTAGATAGATGCTTTATTAACCTGCTCCCTGTTCCAGATGTTTAGATACTTTATTAACCTATTGCCTGTGCCAGATGTTTAGATAGATGCTTTATTAACCTGCTCCCTGTTCCAGATGTTTAGATACTTTATTAACCTGCTCCCTGTGCCAGATGTTTAGATAGATGTTTTATTAACCTGCTCCCTGTGCCAGATGTTTAGATAGATGCTTTATTAACTGGCTCCCTGTGCCAGATGTTTAGATGCTTTATTAACCTGCTCCCTGTGCCAGATGTTTAGATAGATGCTTTATTAACCTGCTCCCTGTGCCAGATGTTTAGATAGATGTTTTATTAACCTGCTCCCTGTGCCAGATGTTTAGATATATGCTTTATTAACCTGCTCCCTGTGCCAGATGTTAATTAGATGCTTTATTAACCTGCTCCCTGTGCCAGATGTTTAGATAGATGCTTTATTAACCGGCTCCGTGTGCCAGATGTTTAGATGTTTTATTAACCTGCTCATTGTGTCAGATGTTTAGATGCTTTATTAATCTGCTCCCTGTGCCAGATGTTTAGATAGATGCTTTATTAACCTGCTCCCTGTGCCAGATGTTTAGATTGATGCTTTATTAACCTGCTCCCTGTGCCAGATGTTTAGATAGATGCTTTATTAACCTGCTCCCTGTGCCAGATGTTTAGATGCTTTATTAACCTGCTCCCTGTTCCAGATGTTTAGATAGATGCTTTATTAACCTGCTCCCTGTGCCAGATAATTAGATAGATGCTTTATTACCCTGCTCCCTGTGCCAGATGTTTATATGCTTTATTAACTTGCTCCCTGTGCCAGATGTTTAGATGCTTTATCAACCTGCTCCCTGTGCCAAATGTTTACATAGATGCTTTATTAACCTGATCTGTGTGCCAGATGTTTAGATAGATGCTTTATTAACCTGCTCCCTGTGCCAGATGTTTAGAAAGATGCTTTATTAACCTGCTCTGTGTGCCAGATCTTTAGGTGCTTTATTAACAGGCTCCCTATGCCAGATGTTTAAATTCTTTATTAACAGGCTCCCTGTGCCAGATGTTTAGATGCTTTATTAACCGGCTCCCTGTGCCAGATGTTTAGATGCTTTATTAACCTGCTCCCTGTGCCAGATGTTTAGATAGATGCTTTATTAACCTGCTCCCTGTGCCAGATGTTTAGATGCTTTATTAACCTGCTCCCTGTGCCAGATGTTTAGATGCTTTATTAACCTGCTCCCTGTGCCAGATGTTTTGATGCTTTATTAACCTGCTCCCTGTGCCAGATGTTTAGATGCTTTATTAACGTGCTCCCTGTGCCAGATAATTAGATAGATGATTTATTAACCTGCTCCCTGTGCCAGATGTTTAGATGCTTTATTAACGTGCTCCCTGTGCCAGATGTTTAGATGCTTTATTAACCTGCTTCCTGTGCCAGATGTTTAGATAGATGATTTATTAACCTGCTCCCTGTGCCAAATGTTTAGATAGATGCTTTATTAACCTGCTCCCTGTGCCAGATGTTTAGATGCTTTATTAACGTACTCCCTGTGCCAGATAATTAGATAGATGCTTTATTAACCTGCTCCCTGTTCCAGATGTTTAGATACTTTATTAACCTGCTCCCTGTGCCAGATGTTTAGATAGATGTTTTATTAACCTGCTCCCTGTTCCAGATGTTTAGATGCTTTATTAACCTGCTCCCTGTGCCAGATGTTTAGATAGATGCTTTATTAACTGGCTCCCTGTGCCAGATGTTTAGATGCTTTATTAACCTGTTCCCTGTGCCAAATGTTTAGATTGATGCTTTATTAACCGGCTCCCTGTGCCAGATGTTTAGATACTTTATTAACCTGCTCCCTGTGCCAGATGTTTAGATAGATGCTTTATTAACCTGCTCCCTGTGCCAGATGTTTAGATGCTTTATTAACCTGCTCCCTGTGCCAGATGTTTAGATGCTTTATTAACCTGCTCCTTGTGCCAGATGTTTTGATGCTTTATTAACCTGCTCCCTGTGCCAGATGTTTAGAAGCTTTATTAACGTGCTCCCTGTGCCAGATAATTAGATAGATGATTTATTAACCTGCTCACTGTGCCAGATGTATAGATGCTTTATTAACCTGCTCCCTGTGCCAGATGTTTAGATGCTTTATTAACCTGCTCCCTGTGCCAGATGTTTATATGCTTTATTAACCTGCTCCCTGTGCCAGATGTTTAGATGTTTTATTAACTTGCTCCCTGTGCCAGATGTTTAGATGTTTTATTAACCTGCTCCCTGTGCCAGATGTTTAGATGCTTTATTAACTTGCTCCCTGTGCCAGATGTTTAGATAGATGCTTTATTAACCTGCTCCCTGTGCCAGATGTTTAGATTGATGCTTTATTAACCTGCTCCCTGTGCCAGATGTTTAGATAGATGCTTTATTAACCTGCTCCCTGTGCCAGATGTTTAGATGCTTTATTAACCTGCTCCCTGTTCCAGATGTTTAGATAGATGCTTTATTAACCTGCTCCCTGTGCCAAATGTTTAGATAGATGCTTTATTAACCTGATCCCTGTGCCAGATGTTTAGATGCTTTATTAACGTGCTCCCTGTGCCAGATAATTAGATAGATGCTTTATTAACCTGCTCCCTGTGCCAGATGTTTAGATAGATGTTTTATTAACCTGCTCCCTGTTCCAGATGTTTAGATGCTTTATTAACCTGCTCCCTGTTCCAGATGTTTAGATACTTTATTAACCTATTGCCTGTGCCAGATGTTTAGATAGATGCTTTATTAACCTGCTCCCTGTTCCAGATGTTTAGATACTTTATTAACCTGCTCCCTGTGCCAGATGTTTAGATAGATGTTTTATTAACCTGCTCCCTGTGCCAGATGTTTAGATAGATGCTTTATTAACCGGCTCCCTGTGCCAGATGTTTAGATGCTTTATTAACCTGCTCCCTGTGCCAGATGTTTAGATAGATGCTTTATTAACCTGCTCCCTGTGCCAGATGTTTAGATAGATGTTTTATTAACCTGCTCCCTGTGCCAGATGTTTAGATAGATGCTTTATTAACCGGCTCCGTGTGCCAGATGTTTAGATGTTTTATTAACCTGCTCATTGTGTCAGATGTTTAGATGCTTTATTAATCTGCTCCCTGTGCCAGATGTTTAGATAGATGCTTTATTAACCTGCTCCCTGTGCCAGATGTTTAGATTGATGCTTTATTAACCTGCTCCCTGTGCCAGATGTTTAGATGCTTTATTAACCGGCTCCGTGTGCCAGATGTTTAGATGTTTTATTAACCTGCTCATTGTGTCAGATGTTTAGATGCTTTATTAATCTGCTCCCTGTGCCAGATGTTTAGATAGATGCTTTATTAACCTGCTCCCTGTGCCAGATGTTTAGATTGATGCTTTATTAACCTGCTCCCTGTGCCAGATGTTTAGATGCTTTATTAACCTGCTCCCTGTTCCAGATGTTTAGATAGATGCTTTATTAACCTGCTCCCTGTGCCAAATGTTTAGATAGATGCTTTATTAACCTGCTCCCTGTGCCAGATAATTAGATAGATGCTTTATTACCCTGCTCCCTGTGCCAGATGTTTATATGCTTTATTAACTTGCTCCCTGTGCCAGATGTTTAGATGCTTTATCAACCTGCTCCCTGTGCCAAATGTTTACATAGATGCTTTATTAACCTGATCTGTGTGCCAGATGTTTAGATAGATGCTTTATTAACCTGCTCCCTGTGCCAGATGTTTAGAAAGATGCTTTATTAACCTGCTCTGTGTGCCAGATCTTTAGGTGCTTTATTAACAGGCTCCCTATGCCAGATGTTTAAATTCTTTATTAACAGGCTCCCTGTGCCAGATGTTTAGATGCTTTATTAACCTACTCCCTGTGCCAGATGTTTAGATGCTTTATTAACCTGCTCCCTGTGCCAGATGTTTAGATAGATGCTTTATTAACCTACACCCTGTGCTAGATGTTTAGATAGATGCTTTTATAACCGGCTCCCTGTGACAGATGTTTAGATGCTTTATTAACCTGCTCCCTGTGCCATATGTTTAGATAGATGTTTTATTAACCTGCTCCCTGTTCCAGATGTTTAGATGCTTTATTCACCTGCTCCCTGTGCCAGATATTTAGATAGAATCTTTTATAACCGGCTCCCTGTGACAGATGTTTAGATGCTTCATTAACCTGCTCCCTGTGCCAGATGTTTAGATAGATGCTTTATTAACCTACTCCCTGTGCCAGATGTTTAGATTGATGCTTTATCAACCCACTCCCTGTGCCAGATGTTTAGATGCTTTATTAACCTGCTCCCTGTGCCATATGTTTAGATAAATGTTTTATTAACCTGCTCCCTGTTCCAGATGTTTAGATACTTTATTAACCTGCTCCCTGTGCCATATGTTTAGATAGATGTTTTATTAACCTGCTCCCTGTTCCAGATATTTAGATGCTTTATTAACCTGCTCCCTGTGCCAGATGTTTAGATAGATGCTTTATTAACTGGCTCCCTGTGCCAGATGTTTAGATGCTTTATTAACCTGCTCCCTGTGCCAAATGTTTAGATAGATGCTTTATTAACCGGCTCCCTGTGCCAGATGTTTAGATGCTTTATTAACGTGCTCCCTGTGCCAGATAATTAGATAGATGCTTTATTACCCTGCTCCCTGTGCCAGATGTTTAGATGCTTTATTAACCGGCTCCCTGTGCCAGATGTTTAGATGCTTTATTAACCTGCTCCCTGTGCCAGATGTTTTGATGCTTTATTAACCTGCTCCCTGTGCCAGATGTTTAGATGCTTTATTAACGTGCTCCCTGTGCCAGATAATTAGATAGATGATTTATTAACCTGCTCCCTGTTCCAGATGTTTAGATACTTTATTAACCTGCTCCCTGTGCCAGATGTTTAGATAGATGTTTTATTAACCTGCTCCCTGTGCCAGATGTTTAGATAGATGCTTTATTAACCGGCTCCCTGTGCCAGATGTTTAGATGCTTTATTAACTTGCTCCCTGTGCCAGATGTTTAGATAGATGCTTTATTAACCTGCTCCCTGTGCCAGATGTTTAGATAGATGTTTTATTAACCTGCTCCCTGTGCCAGATGTTTAGATATATGCTTTATTAACCTGCTCCCTGTGCCAGATGTTAATTAGATGCTTTATTAACCTGCTCCCTGTGCCAGATGTTTAGATAGATGCTTTATTAACCGGCTCCGTGTGCCAGATGTTTAGATGTTTTATTAACCTGCTCATTGTGTCAGATGTTTAGATGCTTTATTAATCTGCTCCCTGTGCCAGATGTTTAGATAGATGCTTTATTAACCTGCTCCCTGTGCCAGATGTTTAGATAGATGCTTTATTAACTGGCTCCCTGTGCCAGATGTTTAGATGCTTTATTAACCTGCTCCCTGTGCCAAATTTTTAGATAGATGCTTTATTAACCGGCTCCCTGTGCCAGATGTTTAGATGTTTTATTAACCTACTCCCTGTGCCAGATGTTTAGATAGATGCTTTATTAACCTGCTCCCTGTGCCAGATGTTTAGATGCTTTATTAACCTGCTCCCTGTGCCAGATGTTTAGATGCTTTATTAACCTGCTCCCTGTGCCAGATGTTTTGATGCTTTATTAACCTGCTCCCTGTGCCAGATGTTTAGGTGCTTTATTAACGTGCTCCCTGTGCCAGATAATTAGATAGATGATTTATTAACCTGCTCCCTGTGCCAGATGTTTAGATGCTTTATTAACCTGCTCCCTGTGCCAGATGTTTAGATGCTTTATTAACCTGCTCCCTGTGCCAAACGTTTAGATAGATGCTTTATTAACCGGCTCCCTGTGCCAGATGTTTAGATGCTTTATTAACCTGCTCCCTGTGCCAGATGTTTAGATAGATGCTTTATTAACCTGCTCCCTGTGCCAGATGTTTAGATGCTTTATTAACCTGCTTCTTGTGCCAGATGTTTAGATAGATGATTTATTAACCTGCTCCCTGTGCCAAATGTTTAGATAGATGCTTTATTAACCTGCTCCCTGTGCCAGATGTTTAGATGCTTTATTAACGTACTCCCTGTGCCAGATAATTAGATAGATGCTTTATTAACCTGCTCCCTGTTCCAGATGTTTAGATACTTTATTTACCTGCTCCCTGTGCCAGATGTTTAGATAGATGTTTTATTAACCTGCTCCCTGTTCCAGATGTTTAGATGCTTTATTAACCTGCTCCCTGTGCCAGATGTTTAGATAGATGCTTTATTAACTGGCTCCCTGTGCCAGATGTTTAGATGCTTTATTAACCTGTTCCCTGTGCCAAATGTTTAGATTGATGCTTTATTAACCGGCTCCCTGTGCCAGATGTTTAGATACTTTATTAACCTGCTCCTTGTGCCAGATGTTTTGATGCTTTATTAACCTGCTCCCTGTGCCAGATGTTTAGATGCTTTATTAACGTGCTCCCTGTGCCAGATAATTAGATAGATGATTTATTAACCTGCTCACTGTGCCAGATGTATAGATGCTTTATTAACCTGCTCCCTGTGCCAGATGTTTAGATGCTTTATTAACCTGCTCCCTGTGCCAGATGTTTATATGATTTATTAACCTGCTCCCTGTGCCAGATGTTTAGATGTTTTATTAACTTGCTCCCTGTGCCAGATGTTTAGATGTTTTATTAACCTGCTCCCTGTGCCAGATGTTTAGATGCTTTATTAACCTGCTCCCTGTGCCAGATGTTTAGATTGATGCTTTATTAACCTGCTCCCTGTGCCAGATGTTTAGATAGATGCTTTATTAACCTGCTCCCTGTGCCAGATGTTTAGATGCTTTATTAACCTGCTCCCTGTTCCAGATGTTTAGATAGATGCTTTATTAACCTGCTCCCTGTGCCAAATGTTTAGATAGATGCTTTATTAACCTGCTCCCTGTGCCAGATGTTTAGATGCTTTATTAACGTGCTCCCTGTGCCAGATAATTAGATAGATGCTTTATTACCCTGCTCCCTGTGCCAGATGTTTAGATGCTTTATTAACCTGCTCCCTGTGCCAGATGTTTAGATAGATGTTTTATTAACCTGCTCCCTGTTCCAGATGTTTAGATGCTTTATTAACCTGCTCCCTGTGCCAGATGTTTAGATAGATGCTTTATTAACTGGCTCCCTGTGCCAGATGTTTAGATGCTTTATTAACCTGCTCCCTGTGCCAAATGTTTAGATAGATGCTTTATTAACCGGCTCCCTGTGCCAGATGTTTAGATGCTTTATTAACCTGCTCCCTGTGCCAGATGTTTAGATAGATGCTTTATTAACCTGCTCCCTGTGCCAGATGTTTAGATGCTTTATTAACCTGCTCCCTGTGCCAGATGTTTTGATGCTTTATTAACCTGCTCCCTGTGCCAGATGTTTAGATGCTTTATTAACGTGCTCCCTGTGCCAGATAATTAGATAGATGATTTATTAACCTGCTCCCTGTGCCAGATGTTTAGATGCTTTATTAACCTGCTCCCTGTGCCAAACGTTTAGATAGATGCTTTATTAACCTCCCTGTGCCAAATGTTTAGATGTTTTATTAACCTGCTCCCTGTGCCAGATGTTTAGATGCTTTATTAACCTGCTCCCTGTGCCAGATGTTTAGATAGATGCTTTTATAACCGGCTCCCTGTGACAGATGTTTAGATGCTTTATTAACCTGCTCCCTGTGCCAAACGTTTAGATAGATGCTTTATTAACCGGCTCCCTGTGCCAGATGTTTAGATGCTTTATTAACCTGCTCCCTGTGCCAGATATTTAGATAGATGCTTTATTAACCTCCCTGTGCCAAATGTTTAGATGTTTTATTAACCTGCTCCCTGTGCCAGATGTTTAGATAGATGCTTTTATAACCGGCTCCCTGTGACAGATGTTTAGATGCTTTATTAACAGGCTCCCTATGCCAGATGTTTAAATTCTTTATTAACAGGCTCCCTGTGCCAGATGTTTAGATGCTTTATTAACCTACTCCCTGTGCCAGATGTTTAGATGCTTTATTAACCTGCTCCCTGTGCCAGATGTTTAGATAGATGCTTTATTAACCTACACCCTGTGCTAGATGTTTAGATAGATGCTTTTATAACCGGCTCCCTGTGACAGATGTTTAGATGCTTTATTAACCTGCTCCCTGTGCCATATGTTTAGATAGATGTTTTATTAACCTGCTCCCTGTTCCAGCTGTTTAGATGCTTTATTCACCTGCTCCCTGTGCCAGATATTTAGATAGAATCTTTTATAACCGGCTCCCTGTGACAGATGTTTAGATGCTTCATTAACCTGCTCCCTGTGCCAGATGTTTAGATAGATGCTTTATTAACCTACTCCCTGTGCCAGATGTTTAGATGCTTTATTAACCTGCTCCCTGTGCCATATGTTTAGATAAATGTTTTATTAACCTGCTCCCTGTTCCAGATGTTTAGATACTTTATTAACCTGCTCCCTTTGCCAGATGTTTAGATAGATGTTTTATTAACCTGCTCCCTGTTCCAGATGTTTAGATGCTTTATTAACCTGCTCCCTGTGCCAGATGTTTAGATAGATGCTTTATTAACTGGCTCCCTGTGCCAGATGTTTAGATGCTTTATTAACCTGCTCCCTGTGCCAGATGTTTAGATAGATGCTTTATTAACTGGCTCCCTGTGCCAGATGTTTAGATGCCTTATTAACCTGCTCCCTGTGCCAAATGTTTAGATAGATGCTTTATTAACCGGCTCCCTGTGCCAGATGTTTAGATGCTTTATTAACGTGCTCCCTGTGCCAGATAATTAGATAGATGCTTTATTACCCTGCTCCCTGTGCCAGATGTTTATATGCTTTATTAACCTGCTCCCTGTGCCAGATGTTTAGATAGATGTTTTATTAACCTGCTCCCTGTTCCAGATGTTTTAGATGCTTTATTAACCTGCTCCCTGTGCCAGATGTTTAGATAGATGCTTTATTAACTGGCTCCCTGTGCCAGATGTTTAGATGCTTTATTAACCTGCTCCCTGTGCCAAATTTTTAGATAGATACTTTATTAACCGGCTCCCTGTGCCAGATGTTTAGATGCTTTATTAACCTGCTCCCTGTGCCAGATGTTTAGATAGATGCTTTATTAACCTGCTCCCTGTGCCAGATGTTTAGATGCTTTATTAACCTGCTCCCTGTGCCAGATGTTTTGATGCTTTATTAACCTGCTCCCTGTGCCAGATGTTTAGATGCTTTATTAACGTGCTCCCTGTGCCAGATAATTAGATAGATGATTTATTAACCTGCTTCCTGTGCCAGATGTTTAGATGCTTTATTAACCTGCTCCCTGTGCCAGATGTTTAGATGCTTTATTAACCTGCTCCCTGTGCCAAACGTTTAGATAGATGCTTTATTAACCGGCTCCCTGTGCCAGATGTTTAGATGCTTTATTAACCTGCTCCCTCTGCCAGATGTTTAGATAGATGATTTATTAACTTGCTCCCTGTGCCAAATGTTTAGATAGATGCTTTATTAACCTGCTCCCTGTGCCAGATGTTTAGATGCTTTATTAACGTACTCCCTGTGCCAGATAATTAGATAGATGCTTTATTAACCTGCTCCCTGTTCCAGATGTTTAGATACTTTATTAACCTATTGCCTGTGCCAGATGTTTAGATAGATGCTTTATTAACCTGCTCCCTGTTCCAGATGTTTAGATACTTTATTAACCTGCTCCCTGTGCCAGATGTTTAGATAGATGTTTTATTAACCTGCTCCCTGTGCCAGATGTTTAGATAGATGCTTTATTAACTGGCTCCCTGTGCCAGATGTTTAGATGCTTTATTAACCTGCTCCCTGTGCCAGATGTTTAGATAGATGCTTTATTAACCTGCTCCCTGTGCCAGATGTTTAGATAGATGTTTTATTAACCTGCTCCCTGTGCCAGATGTTTAGATATATGCTTTATTAACCTGCTCCCTGTGCCAGATGTTAATTAGATGCTTTATTAACCTGCTCCCTGTGCCAGATGTTTAGATAGATGCTTTATTAACCGGCTCCGTGTGCCAGATGTTTAGATGTTTTATTAACCTGCTCATTGTGTCAGATGTTTAGATGCTTTATTAATCTGCTCCCTGTGCCAGATGTTTAGATAGATGCTTTATTAACCTGCTCCCTGTGCCAGATGTTTAGATTGATGCTTTATTAACCTGCTCCCTGTGCCAGATGTTTAGATAGATGCTTTATTAACCTGCTCCCTGTGCCAGATGTTTAGATGCTTTATTAACCTGCTCCCTGTTCCAGATGTTTAGATAGATGCTTTATTAACCTGCTCCCTGTGCCAGATAATTAGATAGATGCTTTATTACCCTGCTCCCTGTGCCAGATGTTTATATGCTTTATTAACTTGCTCCCTGTGCCAGATGTTTAGATGCTTTATCAACCTGCTCCCTGTGCCAAATGTTTACATAGATGCTTTATTAACCTGATCTGTGTGCCAGATGTTTAGATAGATGCTTTATTAACCTGCTCCCTGTGCCAGATGTTTAGAAAGATGCTTTATTAACCTGCTCTGTGTGCCAGATCTTTAGGTGCTTTATTAACAGGCTCCCTATGCCAGATGTTTAAATTCTTTATTAACAGGCTCCCTGTGCCAGATGTTTAGATGCTTTATTAACCGGCTCCCTGTGCCAGATGTTTAGATGCTTTATTAACCTGCTCCCTGTGCCAGATGTTTAGATAGATGCTTTATTAACCTGCTCCCTGTGCCAGATGTTTAGATGCTTTATTAACCTGCTCCCTGTGCCAGATGTTTAGATGCTTTATTAACCTGCTCCCTGTGCCAGATGTTTTGATGCTTTATTAACCTGCTCCCTGTGCCAGATGTTTAGATGCTTTATTAACGTGCTCCCTGTGCCAGATAATTAGATAGATGATTTATTAACCTGCTCCCTGTGCCAGATGTTTAGATGCTTTATTAACGTGCTCCCTGTGCCAGATGTTTAGATGCTTTATTAACCTGCTTCCTGTGCCAGATGTTTAGATAGATGATTTATTAACCTGCTCCCTGTGCCAAATGTTTAGATAGATGCTTTATTAACCTGCTCCCTGTGCCAGATGTTTAGATGCTTTATTAACGTACTCCCTGTGCCAGATAATTAGATAGATGCTTTATTAACCTGCTCCCTGTTCCAGATGTTTAGATACTTTATTAACCTGCTCCCTGTGCCAGATGTTTAGATAGATGTTTTATTAACCTGCTCCCTGTTCCAGATGTTTAGATGCTTTATTAACCTGCTCCCTGTGCCAGATGTTTAGATAGATGCTTTATTAACTGGCTCCCTGTGCCAGATGTTTAGATGCTTTATTAACCTGTTCCCTGTGCCAAATGTTTAGATTGATGCTTTATTAACCGGCTCCCTGTGCCAGATGTTTAGATACTTTATTAACCTGCTCCCTGTGCCAGATGTTTAGATAGATGCTTTATTAACCTGCTCCCTGTGCCAGATGTTTAGATGCTTTATTAACCTGCTCCCTGTGCCAGATGTTTAGATGCTTTATTAACCTGCTCCTTGTGCCAGATGTTTTGATGCTTTATTAACCTGCTCCCTGTGCCAGATGTTTAGAAGCTTTATTAACGTGCTCCCTGTGCCAGATAATTAGATAGATGATTTATTAACCTGCTCACTGTGCCAGATGTATAGATGCTTTATTAACCTGCTCCCTGTGCCAGATGTTTAGATGCTTTATTAACCTGCTCCCTGTGCCAGATGTTTATATGCTTTATTAACCTGCTCCCTGTGCCAGATGTTTAGATGTTTTATTAACTTGCTCCCTGTGCCAGATGTTTAGATGTTTTATTAACCTGCTCCCTGTGCCAGATGTTTAGATGCTTTATTAACTTGCTCCCTGTGCCAGATGTTTAGATAGATGCTTTATTAACCTGCTCCCTGTGCCAGATGTTTAGATTGATGCTTTATTAACCTGCTCCCTGTGCCAGATGTTTAGATAGATGCTTTATTAACCTGCTCCCTGTGCCAGATGTTTAGATGCTTTATTAACCTGCTCCCTGTTCCAGATGTTTAGATAGATGCTTTATTAACCTGCTCCCTGTGCCAAATGTTTAGATAGATGCTTTATTAACCTGATCCCTGTGCCAGATGTTTAGATGCTTTATTAACGTGCTCCCTGTGCCAGATAATTAGATAGATGCTTTATTAACCTGCTCCCTGTGCCAGATGTTTAGATAGATGTTTTATTAACCTGCTCCCTGTTCCAGATGTTTAGATGCTTTATTAACCTGCTCCCTGTTCCAGATGTTTAGATACTTTATTAACCTATTGCCTGTGCCAGATGTTTAGATAGATGCTTTATTAACCTGCTCCCTGTTCCAGATGTTTAGATACTTTATTAACCTGCTCCCTGTGCCAGATGTTTAGATAGATGTTTTATTAACCTGCTCCCTGTGCCAGATGTTTAGATAGATGCTTTATTAACCGGCTCCCTGTGCCAGATGTTTAGATGCTTTATTAACCTGCTCCCTGTGCCAGATGTTTAGATAGATGCTTTATTAACCTGCTCCCTGTGCCAGATGTTTAGATAGATGTTTTATTAACCTGCTCCCTGTGCCAGATGTTTAGATAGATGCTTTATTAACCGGCTCCGTGTGCCAGATGTTTAGATGTTTTATTAACCTGCTCATTGTGTCAGATGTTTAGATGCTTTATTAATCTGCTCCCTGTGCCAGATGTTTAGATAGATGCTTTATTAACCTGCTCCCTGTGCCAGATGTTTAGATTGATGCTTTATTAACCTGCTCCCTGTGCCAGATGTTTAGATGCTTTATTAACCGGCTCCGTGTGCCAGATGTTTAGATGTTTTATTAACCTGCTCATTGTGTCAGATGTTTAGATGCTTTATTAATCTGCTCCCTGTGCCAGATGTTTAGATAGATGCTTTATTAACCTGCTCCCTGTGCCAGATGTTTAGATTGATGCTTTATTAACCTGCTCCCTGTGCCAGATGTTTAGATGCTTTATTAACCTGCTCCCTGTTCCAGATGTTTAGATAGATGCTTTATTAACCTGCTCCCTGTGCCAAATGTTTAGATAGATGCTTTATTAACCTGCTCCCTGTGCCAGATAATTAGATAGATGCTTTATTACCCTGCTCCCTGTGCCAGATGTTTATATGCTTTATTAACTTGCTCCCTGTGCCAGATGTTTAGATGCTTTATCAACCTGCTCCCTGTGCCAAATGTTTACATAGATGCTTTATTAACCTGATCTGTGTGCCAGATGTTTAGATAGATGCTTTATTAACCTGCTCCCTGTGCCAGATGTTTAGAAAGATGCTTTATTAACCTGCTCTGTGTGCCAGATCTTTAGGTGCTTTATTAACAGGCTCCCTATGCCAGATGTTTAAATTCTTTATTAACAGGCTCCCTGTGCCAGATGTTTAGATGCTTTATTAACCTACTCCCTGTGCCAGATGTTTAGATGCTTTATTAACCTGCTCCCTGTGCCAGATGTTTAGATAGATGCTTTATTAACCTACACCCTGTGCTAGATGTTTAGATAGATGCTTTTATAACCGGCTCCCTGTGACAGATGTTTAGATGCTTTATTAACCTGCTCCCTGTGCCATATGTTTAGATAGATGTTTTATTAACCTGCTCCCTGTTCCAGATGTTTAGATGCTTTATTCACCTGCTCCCTGTGCCAGATATTTAGATAGAATCTTTTATAACCGGCTCCCTGTGACAGATGTTTAGATGCTTCATTAACCTGCTCCCTGTGCCAGATGTTTAGATAGATGCTTTATTAACCTACTCCCTGTGCCAGATGTTTAGATTGATGCTTTATCAACCCACTCCCTGTGCCAGATGTTTAGATGCTTTATTAACCTGCTCCCTGTGCCATATGTTTAGATAAATGTTTTATTAACCTGCTCCCTGTTCCAGATGTTTAGATACTTTATTAACCTGCTCCCTGTGCCATATGTTTAGATAGATGTTTTATTAACCTGCTCCCTGTTCCAGATATTTAGATGCTTTATTAACCTGCTCCCTGTGCCAGATGTTTAGATAGATGCTTTATTAACTGGCTCCCTGTGCCAGATGTTTAGATGCTTTATTAACCTGCTCCCTGTGCCAAATGTTTAGATAGATGCTTTATTAACCGGCTCCCTGTGCCAGATGTTTAGATGCTTTATTAACGTGCTCCCTGTGCCAGATAATTAGATAGATGCTTTATTACCCTGCTCCCTGTGCCAGATGTTTAGATGCTTTATTAACCGGCTCCCTGTGCCAGATGTTTAGATGCTTTATTAACCTGCTCCCTGTGCCAGATGTTTTGATGCTTTATTAACCTGCTCCCTGTGCCAGATGTTTAGATGCTTTATTAACGTGCTCCCTGTGCCAGATAATTAGATAGATGATTTATTAACCTGCTCCCTGTTCCAGATGTTTAGATACTTTATTAACCTGCTCCCTGTGCCAGATGTTTAGATAGATGTTTTATTAACCTGCTCCCTGTGCCAGATGTTTAGATAGATGCTTTATTAACCGGCTCCCTGTGCCAGATGTTTAGATGCTTTATTAACTTGCTCCCTGTGCCAGATGTTTAGATAGATGCTTTATTAACCTGCTCCCTGTGCCAGATGTTTAGATAGATGTTTTATTAACCTGCTCCCTGTGCCAGATGTTTAGATATATGCTTTATTAACCTGCTCCCTGTGCCAGATGTTAATTAGATGCTTTATTAACCTGCTCCCTGTGCCAGATGTTTAGATAGATGCTTTATTAACCGGCTCCGTGTGCCAGATGTTTAGATGTTTTATTAACCTGCTCATTGTGTCAGATGTTTAGATGCTTTATTAATCTGCTCCCTGTGCCAGATGTTTAGATAGATGCTTTATTAACCTGCTCCCTGTGCCAGATGTTTAGATTGATGCTTTATTAACCTGCTCCCTGTGCCAGATGTTTAGATAGATGCTTTATTAACCTGCTCCCTGTGCCAGATGTTTAGATGCTTTATTAACCTGCTCCCTGTTCCAGATGTTTAGATAGATGCTTTATTAACCTGCTCCCTGTGCCAAATGTTTAGATAGATGCTTTATTAACCTGCTCCCTGTGCCAGATAATTAGATAGATGCTTTATTACCCTGCTCCCTGTGCCAGATGTTTATATGCTTTATTAACTTGCTCCCTGTGCCAGATGTTTAGATGCTTTATCAACCTGCTCCCTGTGCCAAATGTTTACATAGATGCTTTATTAACCTGATCTGTGTGCCAGATGTTTAGATAGATGCTTTATTAACCTGCTCCCTGTGCCAGATGTTTAGAAAGATGCTTTATTAACCTGCTCTGTGTGCCAGATCTTTAGGTGCTTTATTAACAGGCTCCCTATGCCAGATGTTTAAATTCTTTATTAACAGGCTCCCTGTGCCAGATGTTTAGATGCTTTATTAACCTACTCCCTGTGCCAGATGTTTAGATGCTTTATTAACCTGCTCCCTGTGCCAGATGTTTAGATAGATGCTTTATTAACCTACACCCTGTGCTAGATGTTTAGATAGATGCTTTTATAACCGGCTCCCTGTGACAGATGTTTAGATGCTTTATTAACCTGCTCCCTGTGCCATATGTTTAGATAGATGTTTTATTAACCTGCTCCCTGTTCCAGATGTTTAGATGCTTTATTCACCTGCTCCCTGTGCCAGATATTTAGATAGAATCTTTTATAACCGGCTCCCTGTGACAGATGTTTAGATGCTTCATTAACCTGCTCCCTGTGCCAGATGTTTAGATAGATGCTTTATTAACCTACTCCCTGTGCCAGATGTTTAGATTGATGCTTTATCAACCCACTCCCTGTGCCAGATGTTTAGATGCTTTATTAACCTGCTCCCTGTGCCATATGTTTAGATAAATGTTTTATTAACCTGCTCCCTGTTCCAGATGTTTAGATACTTTATTAACCTGCTCCCTGTGCCATATGTTTAGATAGATGTTTTATTAACCTGCTCCCTGTTCCAGATGTTTAGATGCTTTATTAACCTGCTCCCTGTGCCAGATGTTTAGATAGATGCTTTATTAACTGGCTCCCTGTGCCAGATGTTTAGATGCTTTATTAACCTGCTCCCTGTGCCAAATGTTTAGATAGATGCTTTATTAACCGGCTCCCTGTGCCAGATGTTTAGATGCTTTATTAACGTGCTCCCTGTGCCAGATAATTAGATAGATGCTTTATTACCCTGCTCCCTGTGCCAGATGTTTAGATGCTTTATTAACCGGCTCCCTGTGCCAGATGTTTAGATGCTTTATTAACCTGCTCCCTGTGCCAGATGTTTAGATAGATGCTTTATTAACCTGCTCCCTGTGCCAGATGTTTAGATGCTTTATTAACCTGCTCCCTGTGCCAGATGTTTAGATGCTTTATTAACCTGCTCCCTGTGCCAGATGTTTTGATGCTTTATTAACCTGCTCCCTGTGCCAGATGTTTAGATGCTTTATTAACGTGCTCCCTGTGCCAGATAATTAGATAGATGATTTATTAACCTGCTCCCTGTGCCAGATGTTTAGATGCTTTATTAACCTGCTCCCTGTGCCAGATGTTTAGATAGATGCTTTATTAACTGGCTCCCTGTGCCAGATGTTTAGATGCTTTATTAACCTGTTCCCTGTGCCAAATGTTTAGATTGATGCTTTATTAACCGGCTCCCTGTGCCAGATGTTTAGATACTTTATTAACCTGCTCCCTGTGCCAGATGTTTAGATAGATGCTTTATTAACCTGCTCCCTGTGCCAGATGTTTAGATGCTTTATTAACCTGCTCCCTGTGCCAGATGTTTAGATGCTTTATTAACCTGCTCCTTGTGCCAGATGTTTTGATGCTTTATTAACCTGCTCCCTGTGCCAGATGTTTAGAAGCTTTATTAACGTGCTCCCTGTGCCAGATAATTAGATAGATGATTTATTAACCTGCTCACTGTGCCAGATGTATAGATGCTTTATTAACCTGCTCCCTGTGCCAGATGTTTAGATGCTTTATTAACCTGCTCCCTGTGCCAGATGTTTATATGCTTTATTAACCTGCTCCCTGTGCCAGATGTTTAGATGTTTTATTAACTTGCTCCCTGTGCCAGATGTTTAGATGTTTTATTAACCTGCTCCCTGTGACAGATGTTTAGATGCTTTATTAACTTGCTCCCTGTGCCAGATGTTTAGATAGATGCTTTATTAACCTGCTCCCTGTGCCAGATGTTTAGATTGATGCTTTATTAACCTGCTCCCTGTGCCAGATGTTTAGATAGATGCTTTATTAACCTGCTCCCTGTGCCAGATGTTTAGATGCTTTATTAACCTGCTCCCTGTTCCAGATGTTTAGATAGATGCTTTATTAACCTGCTCCCTGTGCCAAATGTTTAGATAGATGCTTTATTAACCTGCTCCCTGTGCCAGATGTTTAGATGCTTTATTAACGTGCTCCCTGTGCCAGATAATTAGATAGATGCTTTATTACCCTGCTCCCTGTGCCAGATGTTTAGATGCTTTATTAACCTGCTCCCTGTGCCAGATGTTTAGATAGATGTTTTATTAACCTGCTCCCTGTTCCAGATGTTTAGATGCTTTATTAACCTGCTCCCTGTGCCAGATGTTTAGATAGATGCTTTATTAACTGGCTCCCTGTGCCAGATGTTTAGATGCTTTATTAACCTGCTCCCTGTGCCAAATGTTTAGATAGATGCTTTATTAACCTGCTCCCTGTTCCAGATTTTTTAGATACTTTATTAACCTGCTCCCTGTGCCAGATGTTTAGATAGATGTTTTATTAACCTGCTCCCTGTTCCATATGTTTAGATGCTTTATTAACCTGCTCCCTGTGCCAGATGTTTAGATAGATGCTTTATTAACTGGCTCCCTGTGCCAGATGTTTAGATGCTTTATTAACCTGTTCCCTGTGCCAAATGTTTAGATTGATGCTTTATTAACCGGCTCCCTGTGCCAGATGTTTAGATACTTTATTAACCTGCTCCCTGTGCCAGATGTTTAGATAGATGCTTTATTAACCTGCTCCCTGTGCCAGATGTTTAGATGCTTTATTAACCTGCTCCCTGTGCCAGATGTTTAGATGCTTTATTAACCTGCTCCTTGTGCCAGATGTTTTGATGCTTTATTAACCTGCTCCCTGTGCCAGATGTTTAGAAGCTTTATTAACGTGCTCCCTGTGCCAGATAATTAGATAGATGATTTATTAACCTGCTCACTGTGCCAGATGTATAGATGCTTTATTAACCTGCTCCCTGTGCCAGATGTTTAGATGCTTTATTAACCTGCTCCCTGTGCCAGATGTTTATATGCTTTATTAACCTGCTCCCTGTGCCAGATGTTTAGATGTTTTATTAACTTGCTCCCTGTGCCAGATGTTTAGATGTTTTATTAACCTGCTCCCTGTGCCAGATGTTTAGATGCTTTATTAACTTGCTCCCTGTGCCAGATGTTTAGATAGATGCTTTATTAACCTGCTCCCTGTGCCAGATGTTTAGATTGATGCTTTATTAACCTGCTCCCTGTGCCAGATGTTTAGATAGATGCTTTATTAACCTGCTCCCTGTGCCAGATGTTTAGATGCTTTATTAACCTGCTCCCTGTTCCAGATGTTTAGATAGATGCTTTATTAACCTGCTCCCTGTGCCAAATGTTTAGATAGATGCTTTATTAACCTGCTCCCTGTGCCAGATGTTTAGATGCTTTATTAACGTGCTCCCTGTGCCAGATAATTAGATAGATGCTTTATTACCCTGCTCCCTGTGCCAGATGTTTAGATGCTTTATTAACCTGCTCCCTGTGCCAGATGTTTAGATAGATGTTTTATTAACCTGCTCCCTGTTCCAGATGTTTAGATGCTTTATTAACCTGCTCCCTGTGCCAGATGTTTAGATAGATGCTTTATTAACTGGCTCCCTGTGCCAGATGTTTAGATGCTTTATTAACCTGCTCCCTGTGCCAAATGTTTAGATAGATGCTTTATTAACCTGCTCCCTGTTCCAGATGTTTAGATACTTTATTAACCTGCTCCCTGTGCCAGATGTTTAGATAGATGTTTTATTAACCTGCTCCCTGTTCCAGATGTTTAGATGCTTTATTAACCTGCTCCCTGTGCCAGATGTTTAGATAGATGCTTTATTAACTGGCTCCCTGTGCCAGATGTTTAGATGCTTTATTAACCTGTTCCCTGTGCCAAATGTTTAGATAGATGCTTTATTAACCGGCTCCCTGTGCCAGATGTTTAGATGCTTTATTAACCTGCTCCCTGTGCCAGATGTTTAGATATATGCTTTATTAACCTGCTCCCTGTGCCAGATGTTAATTAGATGCTTTATTAACCTGCTCCCTGTGCCAGATGTTTAGATAGATGTTTTATTAACCTGCTCCCTGTGCCAGATGTTTAGATATATGCTTTATTAACCTGCTCCCTGTGCCAGATGTTAATTAGATGCTTTATGAACCTGCTCCCTGTGCCAGATGTTTAGATAGATGCTTTATTAACCGGCTCCGTGTGCCAGATGTTTAGATGCTTTATTAACTTGCTCCCTGTGCCAGATGTTTAGATGTTTTATTAACCTGCTCATTGTGCCAGATGTTTAGATGCTTTATTAACCTGCTCCCTGTGCCAGATGTTTAGATTGATGCTTTATTAACCTGCTCCCTGTGCCAGATGTTTAGATAGATGCTTTATTAACCTGCTCCCTGTGCCAGATGTTTAGATGCTTTATTAACCTGCTCCCTGTTCCAGATGTTTAGATAGATGCTTTATTAACCTGCTCCCTGTGCCAAATGTTTAGATAGATGCTTTATTAACCTGCTCCCTGTGCCAGATAATTAGATAGATGCTTTATTACCCTGCTCCCTGTGCAAGATGTTTATATGCTTTATTAACTTGCTCCCTGTGCCAGATGTTTAGATGCTTTATCAACCTGCTCCCTGTGCCAAATGTTTACATAGATGCTTTATTAACCTGATCTGTGTGCCAGATGTTTAGATAGATGCTTTATTAACCTGCTCCCTGTGCCAGATGTTTAGAAAGATGCTTTATTAACCTGCTCTGTGTGCCAGATGTTTAGGTGCTTTATTAACAGGCTCCCTATGCCAGATGTTTAAATTCTTTATTAACAGGCTCCCTGTGCCAGATGTTTAGATGCTTTATTAACAGGCTCCCTGTGCCAGATGTTTAGATGCTTTATTAACCTACTCCCTGTGCCAGATGTTTAGATGCTTTATTAACCTGCTCCCTGTGCCAGATGTTTAGATAGATGATTTATTAACCTGCTCCCTGTTCCAGATGTTTAGATAGATGCTTTATTAACCTGCTCCCTGTGCCAAATGTTTAGATAGATGCTTTATTAACCTGCTCCCTGTGCCAGATAATTAGATAGATGCTTTATTACCCTGCTCCCTGTGCCAGATGTTTATATGCTTTATTAACTTGCTCCCTGTGCCAGATGTTTAGATGCTTTATCAACCTGCTCCCTGTGCCAAATGTTTACATAGATGCTTTATTAACCTGATCTGTGTGCCAGATGTTTAGATAGATGCTTTATTAACCTGCTCCCTGTGCCAGATGTTTAGATGTTTTATTAACCTGCTCATTGTGCCAGATGTTTAGATGCTTTATTAATCTGCTCCCTGTGCCAGATGTTTAGATAGATGCTTTATTAACCTGCTCCCTGTGCCAGATGTTTAGATTGATGCTTTATTAACCTGCTCCCTGTGCCAGATGTTTAGATAGATGCTTTATTAACCTGCTCCCTGTGCCAGATGTTTAGATGCTTTATTAACCTGCTCCCTGTTCCAGATGTTTAGATAGATGCTTTATTAACCTGCTCCCTGTGCCAAATGTTTAGATAGATGCTTTATTAACCTGCTCCCTGTGCCAGATAATTAGATAGATGCTTTATTACCCTGCTCCCTGTGCAAGATGTTTATATGCTTTATTAACTTGCTCCCTGTGCCAGATGTTTAGATGCTTTATCAACCTGCTCCCTGTGCCAAATGTTTACATAGATGCTTTATTAACCTGATCTGTGTGCCAGATGTTTAGATAGATGCTTTATTAACCTGCTCCCTGTGCCCGATGTTTAGAAAGATGCTTTATTAACCTGCTCTGTGTGCCAGATGTTTAGGTGCTTTATTAACAGGCTCCCTATGCCAGATGTTTAAATTCTTTATTAACAGGCTCCCTGTGCCAGATGTTTAGATGCTTTATTAACCTACTCCCTGTGCCAGATGTTTAGATGCTTTATTAACCTGCTCCCTGTGCCAGATGTTTAGATAGATGCTTTATTAACTTGCTCCCTGTTCCAGATGTTTAGATAGATGCTTTATTAACCTGCTCCCTGTGCCAAATGTTTAGATAGATGCTTTATTAACCTGCTCCCTGTGCCAGATAATTTGATAGATGCTTTATTACCCTGCTCCCTGTGCCAGATATTTATATGCTTTATTAACTTGCTCCCTGTGCCAGATGTTTAGATGCTTTATCAACCTGCTCCCTGTGCCAAATGTTTACATAGATGCTTTATTAACCTGATCTGTGTGCCAGATGTTTAGATAGATGCTTTATTAACCTGCTCCCTGTGCCAGATGTTTAGAAAGATGCTTTATTAACCTGCTCTGTGTGCCAGATGTTTAGGTGCTTTATTAACAGGCTCCCTATGCCAGATGTTTAGATGCTTTATTAACCTACTCCCTGTGCCAGATGTTTAGATGCTTTATTAACCTGCTCCCTGTGCCAGATGTTTAGATAGATGCTTTATTAACCTACACCCTGTGCTAGATGTTTAGATAGATGCTTTTATAACCGGCTCCCTGTGACAGATGTTTAGATGCTTTATTAACCTGCTCCCTGTGCCATATGTTTAGATAGATGTTTTATTAACCTGCTCCCTGTTCCAGATGTTTAGATGCTTTATTCACCTGCTCCCTGTGCCAGATATTTAGATAGAATCTTTTATAACCGGCTCCCTGTGACAGATGTTTAGATGCTTCATTAACCTGCTCCCTGTGCCAGATGTTTAGATAGATGCTTTATTAACCTACTCCCTGTGCCAGATGTTTAGATTGATGCTTTATCAACCCACTCCCTGTGCCAGATGTTTAGATGCTTTATTAACCTGCTCCCTGTGCCATATGTTTAGATAAATGTTTTATTAACCTGCTCCCTGTTCCAGATGTTTAGATACTTTATTAACCTGCTCCCTGTGCCAGATGTTTAGATAGATGTTTTATTAACCTGCTCCCTGTTCCAGATGTTTAGATGCTTTATTAACCTGCTCCCTGTGCCAGATGTTTAGATAGATGCTTTATTAACTGGCTCCCTGTGCCAGATGTTTAGATGCTTTATTAACCTGTTCCCTGTGCCAAATGTTTAGATAGATGCTTTATTAACCGGCTCCCTGTGCCAGATGTTTAGATGCTTTATTAACCTGTTCCCTGTGCCAAATGTTTAGATAGATGCTTTATTAACCTGCTCCCTGTGCCAGATGTTTAGATAGATGCTTTATTAACCTGCTCCCTGTGCCAGATGTTTAGATAGATGTTTTATTAACCTGCTCCCTCTGCCAGATGTTTAGATATATGCTTTATTAACCTGCTCCCTGTGCCAGATGTTAATTAGATGCTTTATTAACCTGCTCCCTGTGCCAGATGTTTAGATAGATGCTTTATTAACCGGCTCCGTGTGCCAGATGTTTAGATGCTTTATTAACTTGCTCCCTGTGCCAGATGTTTAGATGTTTTATTAACCTGCTCATTGTGCCAGATGTTTAGATGCTTTATTAATCTGCTCCCTGTGCCAGATGTTTAGATAGATGCTTTATTAACCTGCTCCCTGTGCCAGATGTTTAGATTGATGCTTTATTAACCTGCTCCCTGTGCCAGATGTTTAGATAGA